>NC_081198.1:49906019-50506019 GCF_902713425.1 Acipenser ruthenus | reverse complement strand
CTAGTTTTATTTGTGAGTACAGTAGTTTATAATTTTTAAACAATGACCACAGCATATTTTAACACAGAGATTCCGAGACTGAACAGTGGCTGATTGATGGTGCCGCATAGTACGACAGAAAATATCACAACTGTCCGTCTTTCTTTTGATACCGACAGCGAGAGAATGTTCTATTGTGGACATTCCAGTGGGGGGCGCTGTGTTCTAGAAGTTAATTTACCTTAAAAGGATAATCATAATAACACCTCCGAAGCATCGTGCTTAACGTTTTGATCCCAGAATAAACTTTTAATAAACGTTTTTAAAAGGCGCAAGAGCGCGTTTTAGTTTTTAGGTTAAACTCCACTATACCCATACATATGATGAGTTTCCTTCAAATAATAAATATAATAAACTAAAACAGCATTCATGGAGCCTAAATACCGATAACCGCTTTTGCATCGGTCGGGTTAATAAATAAATACAAAATAAAAAATTACAAAATTAAAAAATACCAAGACAATTCCGCCACGCACAGCCCCGTAAAAGAGTAAAACTGCCACCATAAGCTGTTAAGAAATAAAGTTCTCAGAAAATCTGCTGACCAAGTCCCTTAGGCCTCTCCTTGTGGCCTTTCTGCATTTCCCAAAATAGCCCCCTCCTCGCCTGCTCTTAAAGGGCCTGGCCAGGAGTGTCAGCTCCCTTTCTCCGTGCCCTAAGAAAGCGAACCCCTCCCCCTGTGACACCTGAGACCCCCTGTGACACCACAGCATGGATAAATAAGAAGGAGCGCTTTTCTGGAGAAGGACCACTCCACTCCTGGATTCACTTCAGAGGCCTCTCCTGCAGCTGCCAGCTCACCAGCCTTTACAGCCATGGTGTGTGAGAACTTCAAGCTACTTACTAACTGCTAGATAATACCTCTCTATCTATCTATCTATCTATCTATCTATTTATCTATCTATCTATCTGTCTATCTATCTATCTACCTATCTATCTCTCTTTACCTCTCTCTCTCAATCTAACTTCCTTTCTATAGCTGTCTTCTTATTTCTAAACATCAGGCTAGAAAAGGAATTTATTCTCCAGGAGATGTAATCCTGCCTCTGAAGTCTTTTAAAGTCTGTCTTGGACTTTCTTGCACTTTTCCATACTCTGGACTACACTGGCTAAAATATTGTATCTATGAATGGGTATCTATGAATGGGTATCTATAGATGGGTATCTCTGAATGGATATCTATGAATGAGTACTACCAATGCAGCTGCATGCTGAAAACCTTCAACTTCTACATCCTACATTTTCCTAAATAGCTTTGGTAGTTTTTTTTTACACAAAGCAATGCAGATTATAAACTGCTTTGAAAGTAAATAGATGCTCTTGAATAGCTGTAACTCACGTTAAAAAATAAATACAAAGAAAGCAACTCTTCTTAAAATAACGATTGTAGGACTAAACGAATACTGAAAGCAATGCTAACTATTTGAAGACTCTGTTGGTGCAATCCTATCATTTTTCTTGTTTTCTCTTTTCCGTTGCAGTCCTTCTCTGCTGATGAAATCGCTGGTAAGTGAACCAGGGCTTCCGCAGGGTTCAGAGTGAAGGCATGCCTCAGCTCTGCATCCTTCTCAGGATTGGCACTGAATCGATGCAAGAGAAACTGAGACGTCACTTCACTCTGCCCTTTCACCTGGCTGCTTCTTTCTGTGGAGCCTGGCAAGTTTCAAATAAAACCAATCCTACTTGCCAGGATCTGATTCAGGGTTGCCAGGTGTCTTTGATTATGATATAGATGTTTAAGTTCTCTGTTTGGTTGATTTTACCCTTTACAGATCGACTTCTCAGCAGATCAGCAGGAAGGTGAGTTTACCTCAATATTCTGCAGAGTATTCATGCAACGTGCTCATTGTTTGTGAAGAGACTGCTTCTATCTTTTTTATTTAGAATACTATGATTGGTGAAAGTTCAGGCCATTAGGGCAATGGGGAACAGTGGGATTTGACAGGCGCTTAAATGCCAGGGGCTGGTTTGGATAAGCCATTTAAAGCACTGGCTAGAATCTTCGGTTTATTGTAAAAATGGCCTTGTATGGGCAAACAGCTAGGCCTGCCTGCCCCCAGCTATCAGACACCATCACAAACTCTCATCTCTGGACAGGCTTTCTCATAAGTGAGCCTAGGGATAGTGTGGTGCAGTGAAGGAATGTGTTTCTAACTCATATTGAACACGATCAAAAACTTCAGGAATGTATTTAAACTGCACACATCTGGAGCTTTTTTCTTTCCAGTTTTCCTTAAGGCAGTTGTTTCTAAAAAGTTTTCAATAATTCTGTTATATTTTACATTTCGATTATACAAAACTGCCAGTGTGCTGTTATAGTATGATGGTATTATTATGTTACAGCACATTATTGTATAGAATTATATTGTTCATTATATTATTATTATATATTATTAAAGTTTGTAATGTCTGCTGTACCCTGACTGTGAGAGTTGGGCTATATTCATGCAAGTATCCAAGTTTAAAGGTTGAATTAGCAAGTCTGCTGCATGCATTGGGCCACTTGTTACATGCATGTTGGGCAGAGGCAGCTCAGTATAGGATGACAGCCAGTTTAGGTGCAGGGGTTTCAGTTACCATAAAGTCAGCATTCCTCTTGCAGGGAGTCAGGTGGAAAGGTCACATGTCTGTAGCTTTATATGGAAAGGGCTGGGCTAAAGGGAGCCTGTTGATAGCTAGTAGTCACTGCTTTATATGGCCCTTGGAAGAGAATATTTAGAAACAGGTGGCATGTCTAGGAATTAGGCCCGTTAATCTTTCAGCGGCTCACTTTCAATTTCCAGCAAAGAGATAGGTGTCTCCTGCCGAATTCATTTTAAAGCGACAGCAGCACTAAATAAGTGGGCACTGCTGGAAATGGAAAGTGTGCATGCATAGTTGCCCCGTGCAATGGGATTAGTTGGGTGACAGTTCACTTGCATTGGACCACCCTGGTTCTGCAAATCCATAGAGCCCAACCACCTGCTGTTTCAGATCCCATACAGCACCTTATACCAAGAGGGCAATCTCCAGAGCCTGCTTGAAATTACCACTAATGCCACTAGGTGGAGCTCAAGGACAAGTCCAAACGGAAGTCTCCATAAAGTATCGAGCAGCTGAGTTACTGGCCTTGAATATCAAAGCTTTTCCGACCTTCGGGGAGCGCTTTTGTGGGCGGATTTTAACTTTCCGACTGCTTTTCGTGTTCCGAACAAAAATCTAAAATGACCAGGAAGGATGAGAACAGTCGCAAAACCCCAAGTCCGACAGTATGAGGAATGTTATGCAAATGAAGTGGGTACCTAATTAACATAACCCTTGTAAAAATCTAAAGTGGTTCCGCTTGTTTCAAACAGTACCGATGGAGATGGGAACCTATTTAAAACAGGCTCTGTCTAAATAAGGCTCAAATAAACAAATATAAAAAGAAAGAAATGTCTATATTTATTTCGACATTTATTTATATATGTATTTATGCATTAATTAATTTTTGTTTTGTTTTGGCATAAAATATCCTGCATAACCTCACCTGAAACGCACGCCTGTTTTGTTTTTCTCTGCCTTTACTACCTTTCAATCCCACCTATCCATTGATCAAATCCGGAAATCACATTAGCATATAGGTTTCTCATTTAAATACCGAATAGTTATTCTGCCACCTTTGCACCCATTCCACCTGTCGGAAAACAGCAGAAAGATGTTTCAACTTGTGATGGAAACAAGGTTCGGGATAAGAGTTGGGTTAAAACAGACAGCGAGTTTCAGACTGTCGAAAGACACTTGATATTCAGGGCCACTATGTCAGCGTGTAAGGGGTAGTGTCTAGATATCCTTTCAGGGCTGTCTGACTAAAGTCGACAGGAACCATTGACTTTACATTAACTAGCTCTACACACACATAAACACATACACACACACACAATACTGGAAACTATACAAAGTCTCAGCAGCAGTGAGTTATTATGCCTATACAATGTACAAAGCTAAGCCGTTTCCAATGTCTTATAAAGGCTCCTGAGGACTCAAGTCGCCTCCCACATGTTTCAGTTGTGTAACCCCTCCTTTCTCCACCATCCACCATCCAGACTTCAAGGAGGCTTTCCTCCTGTTCGACAGGACCGGTGAAAGCAAAATCACTTACGGGCAGGTGGCTGATGTGATGCGTGCTCTGGGGCAGAACCCCACCAACAAGGACGTGAATAAGATCCTGGGGAACCCCAGCGCCGACGGTATGCACGCTGACCGCTGTTTATTTTAGCATAGTATTAGCAGTGGGACTGACTTAACAAGCTTGGTAACAAAATAGCTCTGCCTAAGAATACAAGTCATATACGCAATAAGTCATCGACTGTATAATGTTTTGTAGAATTTCTACTTAAACCACTGTACTTAACTGTGTAAAGCATAACATACATTTAAAGTTTGAAGTCAGCTTTGAAAATAATAATAATAAAAAAGTGAGTACAACTAAGATTTCCATTTTGCCAGTGGTAATCCTTGTCACCTTTTTTAAATGATATGCTCTAATGTGTGTTCTGAAAGGGGGAAAGCAAAACCATGAAATACATTGAATACACAGAAACGGTTCGAAGGGTACATTGATAAACATATCTAGCAGATCTTCAAATGCTTACAGGTATCTGACAGGTATCTACTTGGCCCTGTCTATTGCTGTGTTTTACTCATCTACTCTCTCTCTTTCTCTCCGATACAGACATGAGCAACAAGAAAATTGAGTTTGAACAGTTCCTGCCCATGCTGCAGACTGTGGCCAACAGCACTGACAAGGGTGGCTATGAGGACTTCGTTGAGGGTCTGCGTGTCTTTGACAAGGAGGGCAACGGCACTGTGATGGGCGCTGAGCTGCGCATTGTCCTCTGCACACTGGGTAAAAGGGAGCGGCTTGGGGCTAAAGGGGCAAGACAGACACTTAGAGCAGCTATGAGCACATCATCCTCAAACTAATCCACATTTGAAATGCACACACGTGTAGATTTGTGTTTCTCATAGCTGGACTCGTACAGTTCATTATGATTTGGGGCAAATCAGTTAAAAGTGGACATAATAACAATTGTAATAACAAATTGAGTTAATTGTTCATTGTAATAATGCTGGTTTTAGACAATGGCAATTTCCTTATTAGGATCACTGAATGGGTTTTTGTCTAAAAGAATAAAGGAGATGCAGAATACTAAGAGCATAGTGGCTGAGTTGAATTAATACAAAGGTGCACCGTGCAGCACTGTGTAACACGGGGCTCTCTTCAATCCTATCAGGTGAGAAGATGACAGAGAATGAAGTTGAGAGTCTTATGCAGGGACAGGAAGATGAGAACGGCTGCATCAACTACGAGGGTAAGCAGCCAGCGCAGCCTCTGAAACTGACAGCTCCATGTCATGCCTGTCTCAGAGGCCATGCTATAAAGATGAATGTTTCTGACACTTCACCCTTGTTTTGTTGTGCCATGCTTTTAGACTCTACACTTCACCCTTTCTTTTGCTAATATCTCCCCTTCCCTTCTTTCTATATCTCCTTCACAGCTTTCGTCAAGCACATCATGTCTGTGTAAGAAAGATATGAAATGGTAGGTCTGTTTTTCTTCTTTTCCAGAAGCTTTAATTTACTCTTAATCTTAATTCTTACTTCCCGTGTGCAAAGTGATTCCTATATGGGTTAGAACAATACTCTCCTTGGTGGCTTGAGGGAGTGTCTGATTGGAACAGGTATTGCTAGCTCCGATAGTGTAGGTCACTCATATTAAATAGCTGGATGAGCTAACCGCCACACCACGCTAACTCCATTATTATCTTATTCATATTCTACATTATCTCACCTGTCTTGGTGGAGACTTCACTGTTTTACCATCTGGTATTAGTGAATGTGGTTCTTCCTGACTCTTGTTCTCAATGCTTTGAATTTGTGAAAGTACTGCAGGTTCTCAGAAGAGGAGCCAAACAAATATCAAGAAAAAAGAAAAGTACTTTGGAACTGATTGCTGGTTTGTTGCTCTGTTTTTCAGATTTGGTGCGAATGCTGAAGACTCGCTGGTGGCAGGACATCCACTTCACCAAACCTGTTCCTTTTTCGACCAACATAAACCAGAAAGGACTGTGCGACGTGCTTCTAATTTCTTGTTTTATTTGATTTCATTTTTTTTGTTTTGTACCCCTTACCCAACAAAGGCCTTCCCCCTTCCAAACAGTACCACATTCACTCAGGCAACAAGTCATGGGGAGTTTTCATTCCCATACTCCAGCACTGAGGTCTGCCTGTGAATGCACTGCTTCCCTGTCCTCTGAATCTTAATTTATTTTCTCTGGAATGTAATTTCACAAAATAAACTTTGAAAAAAAAAAGGATTTACTTTGGCTGATTGTGGTTTCTTTTTAAATTAGTTTTACTTGAATGATTTCTTGAAAAGGTATAAAATATGGTAGAAGTGATCCAGTTTTCTTTGTATCAGTATAGTTTGTATCAGCTGTAAATGGCTTCACAGTAAGTTTAGCTGTTTAATCGTTCTCTATTAAACTACATATTATACAAATAGACTATATGATGCAGAAGCAGATTTCCATTGAAAGTATAGAATAATAAATACGGTATGAATCTGACAACTGGGCTAATGGAAACGTAAATGTTTGATTGTTTCTAACATGCTTGATTTTATACCGTGGAGGATGGTTTTCAAACATGCTCTTAGTTTCTGTAGTTTAAGATACTGAAATTGTCTGTGGCACAAGGTAATACAAGATGAATGTCTTCTTGTGCTGAATTCGCATGTGAAAGCGTTATGCAGCACAGCACTTGAAGCCATCACAATGAAAGCGCTTGTTTCTTCCCCTGCCTCTCTTGATTGTCCCTCTTCCCTTACAGAGCCTTCGTGGATTCCCGTGTCCAGCCCATCTACGGAGGCACCAATGAGATCATGAAGGAGCTGATTGCAGGGGACTTTTTTGACCTGAAAAAAGAAACAAGGACCAGGGGTCACAAATGGAGATTAGATAAAGGGGCATTCAGAACAGAAAATAGGAGGCACTTTTTTACACAGAGAATTGTGAGGGTCTGGAACCAACTCCCCAGTAATGTTGTTGAAGCTGACACCCTGGGATCCTTCAAGAAGCTGCTTGATGAGATTCTGGGATCAATAAGCTACTAACAACCAAACAAGCAAGATGGGCTGAATGGCCTCCTCTCATTTGGAAACTTTCTTATGTTATTATTATTATTATTATTATTATTATTTATTTCTTAGCAGACGCCCTTATCCAGGGCGACTTACAATTGTTACAAGATATCACATTATTTTCACATACAATTACATTATTTTTTTTTTACATACAATTACCCATTAATACAGTTGGGTTTTTACTGGAGCAATCTAGGTAAAGTACCTTGCTCAAGGGTACAGCAGCAGTGTCCCCCACTGGGGATTGAACCCACAACCCTCCAGTCAAGAGTCCAGAGCCCTAACCACTACTCCACACTGCTGCCCGTTCTGCTGCCTTATGTTCTTAACTATCGTCAGCAGCAAGTGAGAGTGAGGCGAGCCGGGGATTTCGGAAGGCTTTCATTCTGTGCCTTATTTGCACTTCCAAATTTACTGTCTGAACTTCAGGTTTTACACCAACACAAAGAGAATGGAAGCATTTCACCTCCAGGACTCCTCTCTTTATCCCAGCCGTGACAAATCTGTGATCACCTAGCCCTCAAAGGAAGCGTATATCAAAAAAATACACATCACTTCACTCTTGCAGTTCTGACTGTGTTTGCTTATGGGAGGCAGGGGAAAAATAGGAAATTCTATAAATCGGTATAGGAATGTTAAATATAGCACCTGGTTACAGTTGCACTTCATAAACTTGTACCTCCTTGAGATGCAAAACAACTTCTTGAGGTTGTGAAGCATCTTGCAGGTTGAGACATACTGGGCTACATTCTCAAAGCTCTTTACTCCAAATCATATTTAGCTTGCTTATTTCAGAGAGGAAAAACACCTAATAAAGTGAACAAATCAGAAATAAACAACTCGGACATCTGAATTAGGTATTTGTTTACAGACTCGGGTTGTTATTCAATTTGTTTTAGAGCTGTAATTGGGTTTTTTTCTTTGAGAACAAATTGAGCTAATGATGATTTTGAGTAAATAGCTTTGTGGATCTGGCCTACTGTGTATTTTAGTTTCTCGGGACTGAAAGCCGCCACACACCAGACACGATGCGAGTTTTCACTGGGCAACAAGACACTTTTGCAGCGACATGACCATGCACACTAGAAGCGACACAGAGACAATATGACAGGTTTGAAAACTGCCAGATCAATAAAACTGTAAAGCAAAAAGCGCCATTGACAAAAGTATGATCAAAACTGGTACATATTCGTCAACATGATGTAGTAATTATGAATGCCTTCTCTGACGGTATTTCAACATATATGGCAACAAATCATACATATCAGGCTATGCAGTGCCTTCGAAAAGGACTCCTTTGAAGTCTGTATCTTTAGAATTGCGATGATCTTTGTCATAAGACTGGGTATTTTTCCACGGCAAGTATTATTCTTCCGTCATTTTGGGTACTGCTTCACCCTGCTGAACCACGTGCATTGAAGCTGTTCTCTGATTGGTAAATTCTGTAGTTTTCGCACGACAAATCGCAAAAAACAGGATTCAATTGTATTTATTTTGCGTGGCCCTGGTGTTGTCCCCTGTGGTGTGAAAGTGTTTTTTTCACGGTTTCTAAACGGAATAAATCTGGTTTAACTTTTTGTTGTTGTTGTTGTTGTAATGCCATACACGTATGTAATCGGAATCTATAATATCTCATGTATAAAAGATAAAGATGTTAGTTTTGTGAAAAACCCTGTGTGCATTACATTTTTTACTGTTTTAAAATGAAATTATGCCTTTTAAAATAAAGGTTTGTGACCGTTTAAATGTGTGAATTGTTTATTTACAGTGTTATAGCATTGCAGTCACATTGCAGTTTTATTTAGCATTGTCTAGATTGAATATTGCTTCCCTCAACTTTTGCCCATTGAACTGTTCTTAGGTCCCCACAAACTGCAATATTAAGAAATGATATTGACAGTGTCCTCTGCATTCTCCAACACAGCTGCAGCACAGTATGAGTATCTGAAGGTCTGGACTCACAATATGTCTAGGGCAATTTAGTGTCACAGATCTGGATTCAGTGATTAAATTAACTGTATCTGGTTTGTTTGCGAATCAGTCACTTATTCATTTGTACCACAGTGGAAACAGGGTTAAAGGTGATCCCGTTTCCTAAGCGGGTGAGTCATTGACTGGGCAGATCCAGGGTTTTTGAGTCTGTTACCGTACCTCCTGCAGTCTTCATAGGTCAGGCTTGGGGTACATTGATGGAATTTTGAGGGGAAACTGATTAACCTCACAGGGTGCATAAACTCCAAACAGATAATTGACACATGGATTGATTGTAGAACATCAGGTTTAAAACTATCAAAGGTTCTCACAGTCTAGCTCATTGTTTTTCAAATTCTATACATAATTGTATGGTTAATTTGTGGCATGCCATGTCAAACAGGTTTTTTGAACCACTATCTCACTGGCATATTGCAAATATATAGCAATTTTTTTTTTCTTCTTTTTCGCAAAGGCATATTATTATTATTATAAACCAGTTTAAGCTTTGCACTCCTATTTTTAAAAGTGTCACAGATTGGTATTATCATTTACTAAACAGGTTTAAACATCACACTTACATTACCTGCATATTGTTTCCCTCAAGAAAGACTGTAATTGCTTTGTATTACACATTTAACATATGTACATTTTTGGAACAACTCAGCTAAACAAAACACCCAATAAACAGTACTTTCCGGTCCTTGAATCATTCATCTGTAATGAGTGAGATTATCTGGTGCAGCATTAGGGTTAATATCTTTAGATTGCTCACTGACAGAATGCCAAGTTTACCGTTCAGTCTCCAAGTCGAATCTTTCAGATGTTATTATAAAGACTATTTATTTCATATGCTATTATTGTGTGAATGTTGAGACTTGGCTTGTTAAACAATGCACCACAGAGAGTGGAATATAAAATACAGGACTCTCCTACACCCTCTGCCATCACTCATTCTTTTAAAATACAGGACTCTCCTACACCCTCTGCCATCACTCATTCTTTTAAAATACAGGACTCTCCTACACCCTCTGCCATCACTCATTCTTTTAAAATACAGGACTCTCCTACACCCTCTGCCATCACTCATTCTTTTAAAATACAGGACTCTCCTACACCCTCTGCCATCACTCATTCTTTTAAAATACAGGACTCTCCTACACCCTCTGCCATCACTCATTCTTTTAAAATACAGGACTCTCCTACACCCTCTGCCATCACTCATTCTTTTAAAATACAGGACTCTCCTACACCCTCTGCCATCACTCATTCTTTTAAAATACAGGACTCTCCTACACCCTCTGCCATCACTCATTCTTTTAAAATACAGGACTCTCCTACACCCTCTGCCATCACTCATTCTTTTAAAATACAGGACTCTCCTACACCCTCTGCCATCACTCATTCTTTTAAAATACAGGACTCTCCTACACCCTCTGCCATCACTCATTCTTTTAAAATACAGGACTCTCCTACACCCTCTGCCATCACTCATCCTTTTAAAATACAGGACTCTCCTACACCCTCTGCCATCACTCATTCTTTTAAAATACAGGACTCTCCTACACCCTCTGCCATCACTCATTCTTTTGCTCTTATACTCAACTATGCTGTCAGGTTGCATTAAATATACTTACGCTGTACTGCACTAGACAACATTAAACTTATTCAGAGAAATCCATTATCTCAAATAATGGAGTTTTGTATAGCTGAGTGGCATGATCACTTGATAACCCAGTAAAACCACATTTTTGACTCGTTGTTTAAAACACCTTGAATGTCTTTGTATTGCAGTGCTGGGTAGATTGCCAGCCCTGCAAAATGTCACCCTTCTCCTTATTTCAAGGTCTACCTAATAATGAAGGATGCTTACTCAGATTACCGACATGACAGTGATTGTTGTGTAAAGCACCTCTTATCAGAGCTTTGATCTTCAGGCTCCGTTCTTATCTCTTTCTTACAGCACCCATCTGAATAGCTATGCCAATCCTTGTATTCTCTCCCGTTTCAAAGACGAAGCACTGTCTTCTTCATCAAGGACCTCATTATAACGGGTGCAGCAAAGCCATTACAATAGGATACTTCTCACAATGATATGCCATGCAGGACACAATACGATATGAAGCACAATAAACGTTATGGTGCGGATGGGCTATTAAAGGCTGTCTGGTTTAAAAGGCAACTCATGAACGAGATAAGAACCTGCAACACGTTGCTGTGCCCTGCTTGTGGCTCTGTATGGTGATACAGAGGACACACACACACACACAGCTCTATAACTTGTCATGATTCCCCGATACACAATGGAACTGCACAGAACTGGTGCCGGTTAGACTAAAGCTGTTTAATTTGACAACACAGAAACATGTGTGGGTTCCCAGAGAACAAACCACTAGACAGATGCTTCAATATCCATTTCCTAAGACCAGTCTAGTACCTGTCTTGTTATATTATCAATCACTAAGTAATATGGTCAAACACTAATTAAATATAAAAAGAGAAATACTTTTATTCCATACTGTGTATGTGTTTTCTGCGTTTAGAAGAATTTCCATATATTTATTCGTTTTTCACATTCCTTTGTACCGGGTATAAGTCAGATTAAACTTCCTCACGTAATAATAAATATATAATATGTATTTAAAATAAATTGTTAAATGGCTGTTTTATAACCTGCGTTTGACTCCTCTTTACTGGACAGCAGCCACACTATAAAACCGCATGGCTTGGTACCATAAGTACAAACATAGACAAACAAGTTCCCGCCCTTGCTATCTGATTGGTCCACGGTATATAGATCAGCAGATGTTTTGAAACTGACGCCATTGTGGCTCTAACAATGAGTCAGTTTCTGGACTCAAACTATAGAGACGATAGAACCAATATGGCGAACATGTAAATACAGTTGCATACCCCGCCTCTATATAAATGACGTATTAGTCTTGCCTGTTTGTTATATTTGCACAAACTACGCACGCCACGCCCCTGGCTCAGCCTCGTGGAACTCTGACGCTGGAGAAGTTTGCGGCAGTTGGTGAGAGAGGGAGCTGAGAAGCGGTGGTGTTATTATTTTTTTTAATCCTTTCAACGAGGAATTTAAGTTTTTTGAAAAGTTGTCACTCTTCAAAAACAAGCAGTTTATTACTGGATAGTTCCCGGAATACACGTTCGTATTTGTTTAATCTGAGTAAGTTAACATTTACGTTATTTTAAAGTGAATGCTGGGGTTTTTGTCTCTGTTATTTCATCAGACAGTTGTCGGTTTTCGCTTTGGGTTAAGCCTGGGTCTGCCGAAATAGGAGGGGCGGGAGGACGTTCACGATTCGTGTGTGAAAATATTTACTGGTATTTAAGGTTATATTGTACTGTAGCGCTTATTTATTAGACACCACACACACACACACACACACACACACACAGTGAGCACTACCTTTTTTTTAATGGGTCTAATCTGTACTAAATATTTGGGAGAGATGACAACTGTCAATGTCAGCGGTTTGTGAGGGAGCCAGTTGTAGAGTTCAGGTGGAAGAGATGCCCATATGCGTTCTGAGTGCGGTGTCGTGTGTCTCCGAGTCAGACCCCCAAATAAACCCATGACAGAGCTTTTTTTTGCTTCCAAAAATGTATAAAGAAGCCATAACCTCGCATTGACCGTGTGTGGCCGAGTGATGCTTTGTTTTGTGGTTGTCAAGGATTCTGAAAATATCTATTTTGATTTTGACAGGTTTATAATTTAATTGTTTGATTAGCAAACATTTGAAACAAGATTTTTATGATTTAAAACATGAAAATATGGAAGTGAACCAAGACATTTTGGCCTCATAGCTGTCTTTGGATGCAGGTTTCTCTGTGCTGTGACAGTACCCTCAAGAGTCAGTGATGGTACTAGACAGGTATTGCGTTTCCAAATACGAAAACCATATTAATAAAGACAATACAAACTGACATTGTTGTCAGAGCTTTGGAGACAGACTTTTGTACAGCACATATTACATTTTTTAAATTGGAATAATACCTTAAATAGAGTCTACGAAACCATTGGACTGTCAGCCTTTAAAATTGGGGTGTGATGTTAACATTAATTCAATGTTATATTTTGTTTCCTGGAGAAGCTACAACACTGTCTGCCTAAAATACACAACATTTAGTTTACCCCTGTTACTGTAATCCTCTTATGTCAAAGTCGGACCTGCTGCAGAGCATTCAAACACAGTCTATTATCACCACACACTGACTCATTACAATTCATGTCACAAAGTTATCAGTTAAAGTTTGAGGCCTGCAGTTAATCAACTGTGGTAATGTGTTTACTTCTTACATAGTGGAAATGTTTTTATTTGGAATGTTTATATTTTCAGCAGTGGGGTGTGTGGTGGTGCCTCCTTTGAAACTTGATGTCTGTCCAGTTTCTTGATTTCACAGAGGCCATTATTGTTTATACAGCCTAGAGGAGGGTGAGCTGGTAATGAAATTAAGGGGGCCCATCTAATGCTGATTTATGTGGAATGATTTGCAGAACAGTCCCCAGTTAATCACTATAAAATAAGATGACATGCCATGTTCACACATTTTCTGCTGTCAGTATGAATACATCTTGGATGTCTCACATCACGTGAACTTTTGGATGGATCTACTAATTGAATAGTTTTTTTATTTATTTTATTGTATTTCAGAAGAGAGTTGCATATGAAGAGGATATCCCAGTTTCTTAGACATTCTGTAAATGGCTCCAGCCCTGACTGAAACAGCCACTGATGGACATGGGGTCCACCTGTCATCTCCACTACCTTCCAGTGCCATTGCACCAGACACAGCTATCCTTGGGAAAGAATCAGGAACATCCCAACAGAAACTGATGGGGAACAGTGACGCACAATCTGCCTGGCTCAAGCTGACTTACCCACACTCTCCTAATGGTTCCAGTGATGACATAATGGATTTAGAGCACACACCCTTTGGATCCCCTTTAACTCAAGCCTCGGGACATTATAAACATGTTCTACTAGCTAGCACCAACTCTCTGTTTAATCTACTTTCCCTAAACAAGAACCATTCAATTATGATCTGTCCAAGAGGTTCTTGCAAAGATTTCTCTGATCATCCAAATGTTTTTTTTGTTTCAGTTCCAGATATTAAGCGTAAAGTTGTTCCAACAGTTTGTGAGAAAACAGGCCCCAATTTTAGGCAGGAAAGTACGCCAGAAGGTGACGCTGTGATGAATTCTTCTCAAACGACAAACCGCAGGCACAGCGTAAGTGAATCTAATGCTTCAGCCAAGGGCCCAATTACATTCTTGACCCCGACCAAAATAAACGGGTCATTGGGGAAAGCACCGGCATCGCATGGCAGTGCTGTCAAAGTGGGTTTCAATGCCAAGCAGTGGGATTCAGATGAAGCAAGAGATCTGTTACTTACCAATTGCACAGCTGGGAAAGAAACTGGAATGAACAGCCAGCTGTTTCAGTGCCTTACCAAGCATCAAACTCTTGTGAATCAGGCAAGCAAGATACAAAAACGCTTACAGATTCTCCTAGGGGAGCATGCTGCAGAACACTGCAGTAACCAGATTGGGGGGCTGGTAGATCATCATCTCCGATCAAAAGCCTTCCGCAGCTCAGCTGGGACCGGGCCCACTTGTAGCCCTTTAGTAAACAGCTCCTTTGATCATTCTGAAGTGGAGCAGGGACCTTTCAAAAGCAATCAAAATGAATCCATGCCAACAAGATGTACTTTAGAAGTCCAGGAGTTTGCCTGCTCAGTTAAAGCAGTGCTCTCCCGGGTTGAAGAGACTCTGGACTCTGATGCCACTGGTAGCAGTTCGGATGAGGAATGGGACCAAGAATTAGCACCGGGGAAAAGGAATTTGCCAGTGTAAGTAAAGTTTACCATTGAAACTGTAAAATCATTATTCATTGGAATGAAAAACACGCTTCATAGATTATGATGTGTGTTTTCTAATTTATGCAGTTTAACAGTAGCAGCAATTTTTGAGTTAAGTATACAATCTGAAATTGAATTGTTCTTCTGCTGACTTTTATTTATTATATAAAACAGTTCCTCACTGTCTAACACAGAAACTAATTAAACAGGTAAATACTAACCAGCAGATACATTTGTCATCAATCAGACAGGTGGGATTCATAAAAACAAAAGGGTCATGTTCAGACATTAACCCAAACCATCATCTGGATGGTTGAACAGAATTTGACGTTGTATCTAGTTACTGTATGAGTCATATGCAAGCCAATAAAAGCAATCAAAACAAGTGAAATGTGCCAGTGACCTAACCGAGTGTGTGATTCATTTTATTCATTTTCAAGTGTAAGAACAAAGAAGACTTACACTAGGCTGGTGTGAGCAGAAAGTCTCTCATGTTCACTGCCAAACTGCCTTAATGTCAAAGAAAATCCGAGATTCGAGTGAAGTAACACAGATCAAGCATCAGTCACAACTTACTGGCAGATAACCTCGGCTCTTAGAGGCTCTGCTGGAATACAAGTGGATTTTGAGTGGGAAAATTTGGCTTCTTAAGTAGTTTAAATCAGTTGGCAAAAAACAACAATTGTATACTTATATACAAAATAAATGATTCATAGCTTTAAAGGTACAGTGCCTCGTGCAGTTTTAATAATAGTTTTTACATATTTAACTTGAAAAACCAAAATGAAAAAAGGAAAATCTTAAATTTCTGCAAAATACTATACAGATAATTTAGATTTTTACAGTTTATCAGCTGGAGACTCTGGACTCTGATGCCACTGACAGCAGTTCGGATGAGGAATGGGACCAAGAATTAGCACCGGGGAAAATGTTTTGTAATGATTTTTTTTTTGTGCTGTGGGATTGCAAAACACTACCATGTGGCTGTGATTATGGCTACACCCTTAATATGTTCAGCACTGAAAATAAGAGAGCAGCAGGTTTTGTGTTATGTTCTGTGTTGCTTTTGTATGCTATGTGTATACAACATGTATTTGTTCATTCAAACAGGCTATTTTAATTTTGTTTTAATCACTGATTGCATCTTTAAATACTTTAAAGAACTACTGCCGCTTGATGGAAACTTGTTGGAAGTGTCCCTTTGCTAAACTCATTCACTGTGTGTGTGGCCTCAGATGGACTAGTGTGTACTGTAGTTCAATTTGCAGTTGAACATGTAGTGACCTGCAAAATATTTCTGGGCTGCCAGCTAAAGTTTCTTTCTACCAAGGAGCATTTTCATTGAAAATCTCAGTACAGTACTGTTTACACACATATTAACCTTTGGCAGAAACAGGAATGGTTATTGACTTGCAATGTGCACATATGGTAGCTGGTGAACTTGAATAAACAGTTCACATGGAAACAAGCTGAAGCTCTTTTAAAAGCAGTGGGATCTCATAAACTACTCTTGGACTGACACTTCTTATTCCCCACTGGGGATAATATACTGTAGTGGAGGTGTCCATACGTACGCTACATTTATCATATTTTACAGTTTTTATAAAGCGTTATCTTCGATCTGTCATCTGTAAGTATCAAGCACCCAAAAAAATATCCAAATAGTAATAGGACATTATTGTTTATTTATTCTATATGAAAAATAAGCATAGCTGTCTTTGGTTTTAAAGAAGGATCAACACCAGTTTCAACCACAGGTACATCGTTTATTGAATGTTGTATAAAATAATATTTATATAACTTACTGGAATCCTTTTTATATATTTAATAGACAGGCTGTTACCTGAGTAGTAAAGATGCAATTTATATAGTAATTTTAATTGTAAACCACATGCTGTACCTCACTGGCTTCGTTTAGTGTATGGTCCTCTGCCTTGTTTAAGTTCATCATTAACATTCCTTCTCCTTGTGAAATGACCCACATTCTTCCTGTGTTTTTCTGCTGCAAACCTTCTCTGTTATGTCATTGTGTTCACCACCTATTCCATACACACATCTGTTAGGTGCAACGCATGCAGTACATTCTAATGTGAGAGTTTACAGCCTATGAGTAGTTCATGGCTGTATTGGAAACAGACATGCCCGGTTTAAAACCATTCATCCACTCTAGTTCAAAATGTGCACTTTGTTTATCTTCAGTGGAGGGTGAACGCAACCTCCTACAATCAATGCTATCTTGAGAGTGAAAGTGGGTTTACTGTATTTATTGGCTGTGCTGCATTCAAAATATTCTTTGCATTTTTATAACAATCTAGTTCTAAAAAAGGATACAAAAATACTATTTTGACATGGAAATATTGCTATTGTGTATGGCAGAATATATTACATCTTATTAAAGCACTGATGGGAGTTAAATACAGTAGGGCACATTGATGGAAATCGACAGACCAATTGGTTTAAGTACTGTGTTATATCTATGGTCCTGTGGGTTATATGGGACCTCTGATTGTCGATAGAGACAGAGATATCTACCCACATCCCAGATGATTTGTGTCGAAAATATCCCCCAAAAGCTCTATCAATACAATGTACAGTACTACTGTATATGTGCATCTTTGTAACTACTATGAATCTGGAGTTTCTATGCTATAAGGTGGGTAACAATGTTACTGTGAAGTGAATCCTTTCAACTCTCCACAAATAAAGCAGTTTTGCTGCTCCGTTAAGTTCTGCTGTTCTCCTTTGTGAAAAATAAAACTCCCTCTGTTTAGAAAAGCTTTAACTTAGGTTCAGCAACCTTGGGTTTTAAATAGTTCTCATTGGCCAGCCCAGATAACCATTACATTTTAGTTTGAAGTGAGCAGCTCATGAAATTCCCGAGTTTGCAGCGAAACGCTATGGCAACTGGTGCATGAAACTGCTAGCAGACGGTTACAAGGAAAGGTAATATAATTGTGAGCGCCATGGAAACACAGAACAATTTACTAATCATTTATTTGTGGCACAGACTGAGCCCATTAACTGATAGGGTGAAACAAAAACATGCTTTCCTTTAGTTCTTGTAGACCCTTTCTCTGTTATACCAGGAACAAGTTAGGGACTAGTAATCCAAACAATGGGGGTGGAAACAAAAGCTAGGAGCAGTATACAAATGAATCACCAGAACCATGTCAGGGACTGGGATCAGTGATGTGCTGTTTTACAGGGTTTTGAGAAATAAGAGAATACAGCACACGCTCTGAAATGAGGGTGATTAAAACATACAATATTATAACAGAAGAAAGCTTACAGTTATAACAAAGCCAGCTAAAATAAGACTATCCTCTCCAATTACTGTTATTTGTGTTTATGCTTTAGATATACTTAAAGAACATGAATACACTGAATGGCAAACATTTCGACTACAAGTTTTTAGATCTCCTTGTCTTTAGATTTAAGACTTCTAGTCAAAATGTTTGTCATTGAATGTATTTGCTTTCTTTTAGTACTGCATATGTACATTTAGCAATATTGAGTGTTTAATAGTTATGTTTTGTTTTTGGGTTTTTTTTTGTGTGCAACCTGTGATGTTGTACTGAAAGGAAATTACATTGTAAACACAGTTGTTGATTGCTCATTAAAGCAAAATTCAGTTGATACTATATAGTATTATATAGCCAGAAACTTTTTTTTATGTGGTATGTATAGTCTTTATGCACTTTCGGCCTTTACAAAATAAATATTGTTTTTCAAAGTAGAGTGTGTAGTTTTGTTTAGTGCGCTTTTTCATATAGCAATTACTGTACGTTATTTGTGCCAAGCTTTGCTGAACAGGAGCCAGCCATTGTAAATTTAAATCTAACTCAGAGGTCGCACTAGCTTTTCTGTTCATGCATTCCTGAAACGCACATGCCCAAAATTTTGCATCCCATCCATCAGATACTAAACGACCAGTTGTTAACACAAAGGCTAATAAACTCCAGGGATGTGCATTTTGGTACATTTTTATGAACGTTTAAACGCTCTGCTATATCATAGTTTAAACAATCTCTGTCTGTGCATAGATATGCATATGAATACTGACACACTTTTCTTTCTGCTTAGGGTGCGTTCGTAAACTCAATCTCAGAGTGTCAGAGCACACTCTGACCGTTTGTAAACTCCTCGAGCGCTCCCTCTGTGGTGTCGTTTGTCGTTTGAGGAGATGAATTTGGGAGCGCTCAGAGCACACTCTGGCTGCTCCAGCTTCAGAGCTGGATTCTCAGAGCGTTCACATTCATAATCGCTAACGGCTCGCTGTGGTGCATGTGGGTATATTATAAACCTATTTTTATTATTTATTTCTATATTTGTCATTTTAATGTTTTTTTGAGAAAAAAAAAAAGATATTCCACATATATGAAGGGGAGAAAGGGGAGGACTCGGGAGTCGTCTACACGCTAGCCTTGTTCAACATCAATTAGCACTGACCAGTTTTTCTTTTTTTTTTTTTTTTTTAAACAGTACCGCTGCACAAAAAAAAAAAAAAAATTCAAACTGAATAGCAGCAGTAATAATTACAGTAGTATTAGACTTAAGAGTTGAAAACTCATGTAAAAAAATATAAATAAAAAAATCGGTTATATCGGTCTAAGAACTGCATAATGATCATAGTAAATAATAGTACTATCAGTATTAAACCGTTTTAGGTCGTTCGAAAACTAAAGAGAAAATTCACGCTCTGAAGCACTTCGAAGAGATTTCTCCTGGCCAAGAGGCAACAATGTTACAGCATGACAGAAAGGGCACAAAACATGAAAGAAAACAGACAGATAATGAAAAAAATGCATGTACATCACATATAAAATCAAATCCAGCAGGTACAGGAGTCAGTCAACAGTGAGTCAAGCTGGCCATTAAAAACACCCTCAGAAACAAAGCCAGGCAGTTTTAGTTTCATCTTCATGTGCTTTCATCTTTTTCTGCATTCCAATAACAGCTTCACCATGTCTGTGTCTTTTAAGCGAAGATTCTTAAAAATCTGTACATATGCATTTTTTTGCCCAGCAGCTTTTTCACACACACTACAGTACATCTTGCCGTCTCGATAAACGAGCTACGGGCACTGCATTTCCCATTCATAATTATAAGAATGTGTTTTTCATTTGCGTTTTTATGCATTACTACTGCTTGCAACTGCTTTCTGTCTTTGGTCACTGTGGTACAGTCTCCGGCTCAGAGAACCCCCCTCGGGAAGCAAGCAAAGTGTTCTCCAAGACGGAGTTGGCCACCAGACACAATATGAATCACTAAACTAAATAAACTTGTCATGATGCACGTGCATCAACATATGACATGAAATGAATAAGTATGTGTATGGTAATAAACTATAATAATAAAGTAACAGACAAACTAACGTTATTAAACTAACTGTCAAACTAAATTAACACCACCCCTACACACATTAAAAAAATGCAACAGCAATATATAAGACATGCACATTATTTAACAATGGTGAAGCAGCCCACCACAATGGGAAACATCGAATTGCTCTGTGACTTGTGTCTGATTTCAGGTTTTTTTTAAGAGCTCAAACAATTTCCAACTTTTTGTAGCAAGAGAAACAGCGGCGAATTTCACCGTTTTGTTTACATGCCATTTTATAGCAATGAGGTACACTCATGGAAATCAAAATAATAGATTACCACGAATATGCATGTCTGTGCCCATTTCCCATTCTGTGCGTCCCATGAATGCAAGACAAAATATTTTTCCGTCCAATGGATTTATTCTGCGTCCAGACGCAAAATTTTGCGTTAACGCAACCTCTGCTAACCAAAAATGTTATCAATGTTATCAAAAGGCTGAGTTAAGGGAAAATAGCTATTTAAAAAATGCTTATAAGGGAATAGTTTTTTCATGGCTTGGATTAGCTTTTGGGGTTTATGGATACACAGGGATTATACAACCATTAAAATATATAAGATGTGTATAAAATCCATGAACTATCATGCAAGGCTTATTTGGATTTGAATATAAATTGAATATCTTACATAATGAAAGCAGAGTCTGTCTGAATGGCACTATTGAGATAAGCAAAGGATAAGTGTGTTCATCTTTCAAGAATTAAAAATGAGACACTGTTTGTACCTAGTACCTTTCTGTAATTGAATGTACTTTTTTATGTTGGAAATTCAGCAGATTCATACACATACATTTTTTAAACAGTTAATTTGTTGTTATTCATTACTTGTTTTTTAATATTAAAAAGCCTTTGAATTCAAATTGTCTGTGACACAAATTTCTTGAAGAAACTGCATGACAAATACACATCGTGTCATATAAATCTGATCATAAATTCCACGATAATTTGTTTCTGGGCACACTTTAAATATCAGCAATAAAGAACAAAGAATCCTGGCATTCACATACAGTTTTAAAATTCATCAAAACTACTGGCATTGCAGTCATTTGAAACCTATGACAAATATTTTGACATCCAGCAGCAGAGGAGAACTGAGCTGTAAATGGATGTCTAATCCAGACAATCTCCTAGAGAGATAAAGACGAGGGAGGTTAGAATTGCCTTGCTTTGCTCTGTGCATGATTGTTCTCAAGCATGCTGTTGGGACTACTAGCATGAACATGTTCCCTGTGATGCATTAACAAACAGTACTGTAATTACAATAACATATTCCAAACATAATGTCTTTATGACAATTAATCAGTGTGCTTGTCAGTGTGACTTTGCTCATAGTAATTACAGAGCACAGTTTTGTGTCCAGTGTGTATTCCTCTTTAAGTGATTTTGCGCTGATTATGGTAGTTCAGTAGGTTGTCCAAAATGATTTCTGAACATCATTTTATTTTGAGCTTATTCCTATTTTTATTGTTTTTTCCACAGTAATCACACTTGTGAATGGAGATGGCTCTCAGAACGAGCTGAAATTGGCAGCCGTTGGACATGGCTTCAAGCCAGAATATCTGATCTTGAATATAAAATCCAACATCTTAGTGACCTCCACACACAGATACACTCCACAAAGGTAAGACCACCCTGATGTTAATCAACCTTTATAATTAACCATATTCTAACACTGGGGCCATTTTACAGGAGAGGTTTCTCAAAATTGAGTGACTTACATTATTACAATAGTTTTAAAAAAAATGGGTTGCTCTATTCTAGTACAGATCCCCTCAAATCAAGTTTTAAAGTTTGGATAGTAAGTTACTCTAGTATACAGTAGCAGGGACCCCTTCATGTAATCTCAAGTGATTGCTGCACACCCCTTGTCTCCACTCGTTCCAGCCTCCTATACTGGAGTCAACTTTAAAGTAACTGCTAGCTCTTTTTGCATCTGCTGTTAATCTGTTTCATTCTAGAAATGGGATTTCTTTTGTAGCATAAACATGAATTCTGTTTCTCTACTGGAAATGGCAATGTAATGTCTATTGATACTCTGCCATTTTATCTACCGTATAAGCAAATATATGTGCATCTTACTTCATATGCTGTGACCCATGCCACTAGAATATAAAATAGGAACTGCTGCTGGTCATTATTTGATAGACATAGGCACGGATGTGACATAACACAACACATATAGCTATGTCAGATACTATCTGCCACTGGAAGATCTGTCCATCTGTCCTGTGGCATAAGCTACTGTGCCACCCATGGGTTGATTAATACATGAGTATTTCTTAGCTTCTACATTGGTGATTGACAGATTTCCCTGAAGAAAGAAAAAGTGTATTAATGTGTTTCTTGACCCAGTTATGTGAATGCTGTTTTCTAGGGGAGAGTAATCCTGCAAGATTCCCAGCCCTTAAGTGACAGGCTGATTCAGCAGATGCTATTGACAGAAACTGCAGGTCTATTGAACACTGCCAGAGATAATACAACCCCTGCAGAGATAGAGGAGTTTTCCTTAGAACATGATTTTGAAATGGAACCAAGCAGCCCTACTCACCTCCTCAGAAATATAGAGAGACAGGTAAGCCATAATGGACCATGGCTCTTTGAACTCTGCAAACCAAATAGCCTTTTACTTGATGTAGACTGGTAGTTCATACAGCCCAATCTAAGATTAGGTCATTAAACTGAACTTGACCAACAACAGCTTTTATTATTGCAATTACCAGCTACAAGCAGCTACCAAGTATTACCTGTTTTGCAATGCTCCCTGGCTATGTCTGTCAGTACTGTGTTGTACTGTGTGTAGTTACAATAGGCCACCTATGTCTAAAAGACCACTTTTAGATGGTTGTAGTATAAGCATGTATAGTATATTTTCACAGAAATTGGAATTGTATGTTATGGTCGAAGTCTTGTGAAAAAGGCTTATTTGTATTAAAGTATAATTTCTCTAAATACACTTTGAAAGTGTTTTAATTGTAATTGTTAATTGTTATCAACAGAGTGCCCAGCTTACAGAAATAGTCAGCAGTTTGATACCACCTCTCAGTTTCTCCCCCTCTTCCTCTCCTGTCTCATCCAAACCGTGCAGTTGGAAAGGACAGTCAAAAAGGTACAACATATTTTTGAAAGTTTTCTTCTCTTATGTAGCAAGGTACATATTTTGGAAGACTGGAGAAGAAAGTTTTAAGTGAATAAATGTAACTTTCCCTCCTTTATAACAAGCAAACTCAGACTTTGTCACAGAAATATAACTTATAAACTGGCTAAAATGACAGTTGTGTGGCAGTAATGTGATGCCACTGTACACCTTGGGCTGCCTCTTCACTTTCAGCCAGTATCATCAGGGAATATAAGTGATGTCTGACTGATAGTCTTGAGGAACCTGCAGTACTCTACATACCTGAGCTGGCAGTCACATACCTGTAATGTGTTCTTAATATCATTACCCGGGATATGTAGTTACTGACATATGTGGTAGGTCTATAGTATTTGTGTACCTAAATGTTATTTTTCCAAGGACACTTAGTTTGTTATTTAAATATAAAATATGCAAATAGTTCATGTAAGTTTTTCCTCAAAATGAATAATTCAAATTTCTGTATGTAAACTTGACATCATTCCTAGAAATGTCATGAGCTTGTAGACACCCCTTCCCCCAGTGCATACATCTGACCCCAGTGTCTGTTCAAACATTGAACTGTTCAGCACATGTGCTGCTAGAATTACAGAAACAATAACTGAAGATGAGTTGATGGTAATGCCAATCGTTTTCCTGTTCCTCTAGTCTTGCTTTTAGTCAATCATTTAAAAAATGAAGTTATTTTAATTAATTGTTTTGCTCAATGCGTTCTAAAATGTAATCAGGGAAAAAATAGCTATTTTAAGTGGAATTACGTATGAATGGGGTATGACGCTATCTGATTTTTTTTTTTTCATTCAATGTTTACTTCAATGTTGTTTACTTTAATAAAAAAATAACAATCTAATTAAGATGTTTAGTTGTTTTTCTTACATCTCTGCCCTTTATTCTGCTAAAAAGATAAATATTTCAAATCCCTTTGCCTAGGAACAGTAGCCTTCAAGCCTTGAAGTGCATTCCATTCAACTAGCCAGAAAACGCATTAATGGCTGACAACTATGCAGAAACATTCTCTGCACATAAAAAATCACCAAAGTTACTAATTCCACCTACCGACGTACTGACAAAGCAGGGGAAAATGGTCAAAGTGCCCTCCTGGGTGGAATGTTCTTTATGCAGCAGCTTTCATTTCCTGTCCCACTGAGTGTTTTTATTGAACCTGCCTAGTGAGTTGTGATAGCATAGCAAGAGTAACAGCCTGGGAAATCTAATTTAAGGAGAAGTCACTGTCCTTGCATTGATCTTAGCAGGGGTTTGGATAAATCACTCTATATCCTGTAACTAGCAAGATTAAAAAACACTTCAGCTTGTAAGAGAGCTTTCTTTTACATTGCATTTCAGATATAGTTGTCACTGTATATTTGGCTATGACTTTGTCAGATGAAAGACTTACTTGGTATTAAAAATATGACAATATTGTATTACTATAATAGAGATGTACATTAAAGATACTTGGAAAGAGTTACATATTAGCCTTACATGTCCTTCCTTTAGTACAGCTACCCCATCACAACCTGATACAAATTTCTCGAGTGGCGCATCCGGTAAAGGCACTCTGCTTGGAGTGCAGGATGCGCCCTATAGCCTGGACATTGCCGGTTCGAGTCCAGGCTATTCCATTGCCAACCGTGGACGGGAGCTCACAGGGGGCGGCGCACAATTGGCCAAGTGCTGCCAGGAGGGGGGCTTAGGTTGGCCAGGGTGTCCTCGGCTCACTGCACACCAGCGACCCCTGTGGTCTGGCCGGGCACCTGCGGGCTTGCCTGTAAGTTGCCCAGAGCTGCGTTGTCCTCCAACTCTGTAGCTCTGAAGTGGCTGCATGGTGACCCTGCAGTGTGTAAAGAAGCGGTTGGCTGACGGCACACGCTTCGGAGGACAGCGTGTGTTCATCTTCGCCCCTCCCCAGTCAACGCAGGGGTGGTAGTGGTGAGCTGAGCCTAAAAATAATTGGACATTCTAAATTGGGAGAAAATAATAAAATAATTGCCAACTACTAAATAAAATAATAATTTTATTTCTTGCTTCAGTAGGATTTGTGAGTTAAATGTAGTCTTTTTGATGTACACATTACATGGCTGCTTGGTATTTTTCTGAAGTACATATAACAATGTGTGTTATTTTTGCATTTTACTTTTGTTTCTTTACAGCAAAGTAGAAAGCAGAGATGTGTTTTCTAAAAGACTCAGCTGTGTGTCTGGCCAGCACAGTATTAAAAAGCGACGAGTTAGTAAAAGAAAACGGAGAGTTCCCCATATAAACAGCACATGTGTGTCAGCCAGAACAAGGCCCCTTCGAACTTACCAGAAACGCAGACTCTTTACTTTAGACTCTCAAAAGGTAAGAATAGAAGTCATTCCGGCCCTTAAACTTCTATATTTGTATGTATCTGTAGAAACTCTTTATTTAGTAATTGTGGCAAAGTGGTGATTGATTACAGGTGCGTGTAGTGCAGAGTGGATACAAGAACACACAGACAATGATTTTTCAGGTGCAAGGGTGTTTATTGATTTATTATACAATGTCCAGAGCCTTATGGCGAACACCTGTAAATAATGAATGATGGAAGTGATACAACGGCGTGTATCACTTCGTTTGTAATCCTCGGGTTTGACCCAAAACCAAATAACAAAAGTCCAAGTTCTATTACACCCACACAAAACACAAAACAAACACAGTTACCAGTGAGTGATATTAGTGCGCGTGGTGAAAGTGTTGGTGTCTGGGTTTGTTGCTGGCTGAATAGCGACAGCTCCGGATCTTTAGTAGCAGTCTAAAATTACAAACAAACAGTTTTTACTCAGACAACTAAAACACAACACTCACGTTTTTAGCAACA
The DNA here is from genome assembly GCF_902713425.1 of Acipenser ruthenus. Lineage (NCBI taxonomy): Eukaryota > Metazoa > Chordata > Actinopteri > Acipenseriformes > Acipenseridae > Acipenser > Acipenser ruthenus. The sequence goes on along the minus strand of NC_081198.1, from coordinate 50,479,606 downwards.
CAGGATACTCCTTCTAGGTTTGTTCTAACCATTTCTAAAGGAACAGATCACTTACAATATGTCCCCTATTTAGACCCTCGCTCATGACCCCTAGGTTAACAAGCGCATCCGCTCCTCCAATCCTCAGATGCCATGGCGTTTACCATCTGGATCATTGAGTTTGGGTACCGTAGCTTCGCCCCTTTCCTAAATGACCTACCCTACGGAATAAATTGTCGTGCCATTTAGTTAAGGGTACTCTGTTCCTTTTACACAGTGCCCTCACAGGTTCGAAAGGGAGATCTAACTCCAAGAATCATTCGATCTCTGTCACAGTAATGCATTCATGTTGTTATTTTAACTTCACACACATCCTTCATATCATAAAGCTACTATTGATCGATCGGCAGCAGTGTGACACAGATACTGTAGGTTAATGGTCCAAAACTTGCAATTTTGCCTCTTGGGTAGAAATGTAGAATTGTATCACTTGAGTGGGATATTTTAAATGAGAACAGTTTTTCTTTACATGGCTTCTGGGCTCTAGTTATCTATGTTGGTAATGAATGTAAAGAATGTTGGGAACATGCCAATTCCTCTACTCACAAGTTTAACAGTGTGGGCAGTAATTTCATTGCATAGGACTGCTCTCGGGCCGCCCTCAGAGCCTAGATATTGGTAATTGTTAGTTTACTTAAGCTGAATTCCTTTGGGGATCGAAACAAATATTTACACTAGTGCAGTGAGTATGTACTGTATGAAGATGAAAACAGCTGAAGTTAAGGGCCGATAATTTCAAATAAAAAAAAGACATTTAAATGCATTCTGTTACATTCCAAGACAACGTATTATTTGTTTGTCTTTTGGTAAAAGTTTTTTTTTTTTTTTTTTAGTAAAGCTTGGCTACAGAAAAAGAAGTTACCTTGCTGAAGGGATGATAGGTAAATTTGAATTTTGTGAGCCTCGACAATATCCATTTGAGACTAAATGCGAGTCAATTGCGATTTGAAAATGTCTTTAGACAAGCATTATTTGTCTTATTAATGTGCCTAAAAAGGAAAAATGAATTCAAACAGCATATCTTACAACAACTGGCCTTTCATTTGATATTTTTCATCTTTGTGGAAGGATGTATACGTTAGAGTGAGTTTAAGCTCTGTCATGGTTCAGATCATTTAAATAGACTCCCACTTCTAGTAAGAAGGCTCATATGGTAGAAGGGAACAGAGGATTTTTTAATTTAATTCTTTTGAGTCAACCTAAAACAATGATTAAAAAGCATCAGAGCATTTATATTGAACAAATTAGACTCAAGTATTTAGGAAAGCTCCCCATGTCATTCTGTAAAGTTAGAGGTCAGTGTTGTAGATCTCAGCAGGAGCACTGGGAGTCAAACAGAAAAGAGCGTTCCTGTAAACAGTCAATGAATACATCCCTATAAATCCTTGTGTCACGTGACATCAGGTCCAGTTAAGAAGAAAAACTAATTGGCTTGTTATTTGCCATGGTGTAACTACGTCAATCCAAAATCAACAAACGGTCTTGTTTAACATCCTTTCTGTGAAACATCAACACCCACATCTTTCAGATGATCCATTTGTCCTGGCTGTGAGAAACAGCTTCTCCTTCATGGCTAAACTTGTACACCCACTGGAAAAAAACATGTTATACTTTGTAGATAGTCATGCTGGAAAATACAGGAGAAACATTATCTGCTGGATACAACTTGGAGTGTTTAAAATCTCAAGGAAAACTGTCTAAAGCAAAAGCTGATCTTTTAAATATTTTTTAAACATCAGTGAACACGCACCAGCCTTTAAAATCGGAGATCTAAACTAGATAACCCAATACTGGTACACATCCAGCACTCAACACACAAACAATTCAAATCACAAAGTACAGCTTTGAGCAAACAGATAAAACAAAGGAAGGTTACATTTTATTCAGTTTTACAATTTTAAGCATGGTCTGAGTTGTGATAATTTTACAAAGAAAAGTGTCTTCAACAGCAATTTTTTATTTTTCAATATACCATTGCAGGCCCAGTTACCTCCAACTGCCCCATGTCAATGTAACAGTCACTATGATCACCACTGTGAGTCCGTAAGAATGACAAAAACTGAGCAGATGGGACTGCTGGAATCTTCCTTTCACCCTGTACTGTCAGTATCATCAGGTAAGTTACTTTACTCAGAAGGTATTACAATTCATTTCATTTCATTATACTATTTCATCAAATTGCTTCATTGAATTGCTGTCAAGATGTTGCAAAACTGTTCTGATGAATAAGGAGTTTCACAAATAAAATGTTTACTCTATATGTACGTGTCCAAGCATGTGAATTACTCAAAATGAGGACTTTTTATGCAGTGCTATTGTTATGTAGGGTATTTATATCACTGTACCTGAAATGCCTTATACATGTCCATTTATTTATGCAATAAAAATAGAGGCATCTCACCATGAAGACTGAATTGAAAGTCATTTGTGTGTATTGCTACCAAGGGATCTAGATTTAAGAATCCCATGCACATCTTGCAGCACACTTCTGTTTGTGCATTGCTGTGCAGAAAGCATGATGTAATAGTAATACACCTTGAAGAATAAAGGATCAGTCAGTAGAGGGTTGTCTGTGCTTTCATGTGTATTTTAAGAACACACAATGGTAGGAAACACATTCAAAGTCTTAAGATTGCATACATAAAACATTTGCCACACTGAATAATTAAGTAGATATAAATACTGTACCACTTGAAGAGAAGGACCTGTCTAATTCAAGAACATTTTCAGATTGTCCATTAAAAAAACCAGAAAACACTTTTTCCATGTGTTTTGGTTCATATATTCGTTGTGTAAAGGACACTTTGTTGTTGCATTGTTATGTTGCCTAGCTTTAGTAATTTTGATCTGTTTTTAAATGTGATTAACATTTGTTACATATTTTTATATGTTTGTACCCATTCTATTATAAGTAATGTTTTTCTAATTCAAAATGTGTAGTTGCCATTTTGTTTTGTTTTAAAGCATCCACTCCTATTAGGGCTATTCAGCATTTCAGTATGCAGTACCTGTGATGAATCTGAGGTCCTAGAAATGTCCGTGGCATCCATGGCAACCAAATGTTTTCCCTTTGTTACTGGGTTTACTCTTCTGAAACTTGTAAAAGCCTGGAGCTTCAATAAATGAGAGTCTACACATTTCAAAGCAAGCTCAAAAGCGAAGAATACATTTATTTAGAAAAAATAAACGTAGAGACACAAAGTACGGATCATTTCTCTCATTGTGGTTGGCTGAGAAAGACAGGAGAGAAGGCAGCCAGTAGGAACAGCAGTATGTCGAAGTCTGCTGCCGTACGGCCGGGAAACTATTAACAATGCAGAGGTTAAAATTAGAAAATGAAATCCTAAAACACTGGGTACTGGGTTGGGCCTGTTATCCAAGAGTCATCGTTCAACAACCATTCTTCATTATAAATTGGGGCAGAGAGAACTGTGCCACGTGGTAAAAAAGAATACTCTTTTGTTAGAAGGGTTAGATGATTGGGGTTTGCTAGTGTTAAGAACATATTGGCACAACCCAATCTAGTAGCTTGATTAATATATATTCTTGTCAAAACTTTATGTGCTTCTAATCTTTTAAAACACGTCTTTTTTTTATGAGACTTTTATTCTAAACATTCTAAAGTGCATGTCAGCAGCACTCCTGGTCTTGTTCTGTCTTGATATTTTGCAGATGTTCCTCTTCCTCTCCATCTGCACACATTACTGCAACAGGAGGATTGGGTGAACCGGCCAATTCCACCAACAGAGGATGTCAAACCTCCAGTCTTTACCAGCGATGGAAATGAGATGCCTGCTTTCACAACATTGATTGGTAAGAGAAGTGCTCTGTCTATAGCATATTACAACATATTATGCAGGTGACAGTGTGGAGCTTATATATAATTTCATAGCTTCTGTTCGTGGGACCCTCCTGAAGGTTATAGTGTAGCCAAGTGTGGTTTAATCCTCGAAAAAAGACACTCGTGAGGCAGTGGAGGGTAAAGAAAAAAACATTCACTCAGGTCTGTATGCCCATTTATATTACCATTTGGGTCTTCATACCAAAAGGATAATCTGATCCTAGTCATAGGAACCTCATGTATTACCACTGTGGACTGATGAGATATTAATCTGCTGTTCTGTTTTTATTCCAGATGAAGCTTTTCTGTCCCAACTGATGAAGCCTCCCTTTTACCTGCCTCCCTATCCAGAAGACAGTGCTTCTGATATCATGACATCCAAATCAACACTGTCCCATAAACAACCCACACAGGTACCATGCCATATCTAGCTGGAAGTCACAAGACTATATCAATTTTAAGTATCAGAGGAAAAAAGTGAAGTGATAATGAAGATCCTTGTCATTTGAACTATTAAAATAAGTCATGATTTTGAGTTCTGTGTTCCCTTTCCTACTGTGACAATTCTCAGTCCATTTCACCTGATGTAGTGACACCCAAGCTGTCCTGTAATCATAAGACCTAATGTAACCCACTGAATATTAAACCATCAAACATCTTTTCACAGAACTCTGCAAGGAGACGCCTTCGAAGTGAATGCTTCTATGACATTGACAATATTGTGATTCCTATGTCACTAGCTGCAAGCAGTAAGGTTGAGAAGCTGCAGTATAAGGACATTATCACTCCAAGGTACACTTTCCAGTTTATTAACATTATAAAATGTGCAGAACCATCAGGACTTAAGGAAATACTTTTCCCATCATAAAACCACAATATTTCATTAGAAACCAAAGCTGAAACATTTGGTTGATTTTTTAGCTTTGATGGTAAGTCATTTCTTGTTGCACGATATTAACTGAACTATTTCCATCCAAAATCTTAAGGAATTTTAAAAGGTTTTTACTAAGGTCTGCTGGATCAATTCTAGTACTACTACTCTGGAGGAAAAGGGGTAGTTTATTTGTATTTTTTTCAGTGATGGTAAACACAGTGTTCAGCCAGTTAATAGTATTACCTGTAATCTCATAAGTTTATACACTTACAATGCACATCTTAAAACACAAAAGGTCCCATTCTAATGATAGGCTAGCTTTTAACAAGTTAATACATCAGATTACTACAGTAAAAACATTTTATAGTTCCCCTGTAGTTTGTCAGTTAATGAACTTAAAACAAAATATGAGTAAAATTAAAGTTGACTTGTTCATTACTGTTGAGTTGTAGCACCTGCAAGTTGTCAGGATTACAGTGGGAACATGTGGGAAATAAGGCTGGATTCAATATTGTTTGCTGATAAAATGTCTGTCTCCAAACAACAGCTGGCGAGTTGTTGACATTCAACCTTTAGAGGGGATTCATTTGGAGGAAGGCGAGGTAAGACGTTGTCTACTTTAACACTTGTTTCACACTTGTATTCCATCATTAGTTTGAATCTTCTGTATTTATTAATATTCCTGTTATATAAGTAAGTATCAGTAAGTTTGGAGTGATTGCGGGATTTGGGCAGCTCTGATTCTCCTTAGTGGTTGAAGGGTCTGCCTCCAGACTAACAACACACTTGAAAAATCTGAACACTTCACTTCATTCCTCGGAAAGATTGCCTCCCAGAAACCAACTAAATTAATAATGGTGGGTTAAATAGAGAACAAAGCCAGCCCTCATTTTAGTATTACTTAAAATAAAACAAGTAATACTAAAATCCGTACAGCTGGCACTCCATTATCCAAAACCTGATTACTATCTAAACTGTGCTGGTGACATACTGTACAGTTTGGTGACAAAGTGTCTACCGCAATAACCTGTTTTTCTTTGTAGGTGGAAGACCTAGCAGATCAGCCTTTTTTTTCAAGGCATGTGAAATGTGAAGACAAGGAAAAAAAAAGGTGGACCCTTTGGGAGCAAAACAGATGGCCCAGACAAAATAGCAGGCAGGTGTACTTGGGGTGCTTTTAGATTACCCGAAAGAAATCCACTAATGCACTGCTTGATGTTTACGTTTTACAGATCAAGGTGTTTTTTGTTTACAACCTTGCAAGTTACAAACCTTACAAATTGTATGTCCTGTATTTCAGAACAGTGTAGCCTCAAAAATAAGCAAATACCAGTACAGTAATTGTCATGGAAAATACTTTATTTTAAAAACATATGCAGTCATTTAAATATAAACAGATATTTAAGATTCAATAAAGATACATTGTTTTACATTTTAATTAAAATATTTTCCCCATGACTAAATTTTGAATGAATTCTCAAACAGCATTATTATTTTTATGAAGTTTCTCATTTACTGTCTGTTTTCTGCATTCCATTTTATATTTTGGGAATTGGATGAAAGGGGTATTTTAGGCATCTTACCATTTGCATGTCAGTTTTCCAAAGCCATTAGAGTGTAAAGTAGATTTGCTACAGCTGTACAACAAGGGCCAAACACATAAAAAAAGCTTTGACTTACAAATGGAACATTAACACATTACTGTGTGTGGTTTACTCAAAACTAAGAGGGCAGCCTGCTGCACACATGTACAAACATACAGTTCTTTATTTTTTATTTACATTTATTAGTAGAAAGAGTAAAACTATATACAGTAGCTATCTGTGTAAGAACGTGTCTTGAAAGTTGTTCTTCCAAGCAGTGTTTATGGTATGAGTTATTGAGAAAATGGTCTATTGTTTACACTTTGAATACTGTCGAAGCTCAATTTGCATTGTGTTCCTGATAAGCTAGCTAATATCTGATGCATTTAAAAAGCTGATCCCACATTTAACATGTATTACATGCCAATAAAAATAAGAAATAAAAGAAATGTAATTATTTGTATTGTGTTTATTATTGCAGGTCCTCCAGTAAAAGCTCAGACTGTACTTTGCATCCTTTACATTCCCCATGGAATTGTACAGCTGGGGCCACTCAGAACATGCCATCCACACAAGGAGACTGCACCTGGCAAAACACAGCTCCCAATTCCTCTGCCCTAGAGGAGGATGACCAAGATGAAAAAGTAAGATCATGAAAAAAAAGTTACAAGAAGAAGTTTGCAGAAATAACTTCTGTATCCAGATTTCTGTATCAACTAACTCCTAGCCACACCGCACACAAGTTTTAATTATTCGTGCCTGTCAGCTAGTTCAGTAAAACACTAGCTGATCAGTCACGCACTCACAAGCGGTACTAAATTACTAAATACAAAATAACCAAACAATAACAAATAATAGCAAACGGCATTCTCACTCGTCCTCTATTTTAAATCATAGCATTATACCGATAAGGCTTTCTGCCTGTCATATTACAATAAATCATATAATACACTAATATTAACAATAATAATAACAGTGCACAGATACTATATACAAAGGGGGCGGGGCTCTGCGTCACAGCGTTGTATAAGGATTTATTTAGCTTAATAAGGTTGATTATAGATAAAAAAGATTGCAGGTTCCTATTGGCATAGAATGATTTACATACTGTACAGTATGTCCTGTTAACAAAATGTTAATTGTAACTCTGGTAACGATACTTTTCATGCATTGAAATACTGGTTTCTAATTAAATACTGCTTTGGATGTGAGAGGTTGCACGGGCTTTGTTTGTACATTTTGTTTCTTAGATCTTGTATACGTCTGACACTTTAATGAGTTAACTTGCTATTAAAGTACATGGTGCTAACAGAATAATTCCAGAAAGTCTCACTAATAGCCTATATATTACTATACGTCTCGATTTTCCTATATAAAAAAGGCACACATTGTGTTAAAGGTGAATGTGATTTTTCAGTTCTGTACTTCCAGTCAGCTTCCTAAAGTTGCATGAGTGAGTTCTTTGAAAGAAAATGCATAGCAAACATTAAGAATAGTTTTTCAATTTTTTTTGTGGAGAAATATGTCTCTAAAAAATGCATTCCGGGAGAGTTATTGTCTAAAAAATGTAAACCTTCAGAATTGTTTTTCCTGGATTTAATGACATTATTTTGTTAGCCATATGGACTTAAATTATTTATATATTCAGTTATTTTACTCTTTACTTATCTAGAAACAAGTATTCCTAAATTGATTCCTGGACGAAATTACTTAGATTTCAGCAAAATGACCACCCATCATTAAGTTAAAGATTTAAAGAATTTAAGTGAGATATTTTTTTATGTATTTTTTTCTCTTCTAGTTTATATTGCCTTGGGAAAGCAGAATTTTTCCTTTAGATGACCAAGAAGTTGAAGCCTTAAAGCCCCATAAAGTTTCACCATTTGAGGAACAGACCTCACAGCACATAAGAACTTGTTCCTCCAGTTCAGATGGTGGGGTGTATGAGAACACATCAGGAACCTCTGCTTGTACCACCATTGCACCACCTGCTGGAGATCCACTGCATGTTCCCAAGGAGGAACGCCACACTTCCAGTGGATGTCAAAATAGTAACAGAATACTGGTAAGCACTATGAGTAGACAGGGATGAAAGTGTTTTTTTCAGTTTTTTCAAAGAAAATAACAAGTATCTTCTTCATCAATTAAAATCATGTTTCATTTCAGTTCATTGGACATATAACAACATTCAGTAGTTAGTTGCCATGAGTATTAGGTACCCAGTTTGTTTTTCCTGCTCTATACCAGTGTAATTGGAATGCTACCCCCCACCCCACCACCATGTTTTATTCTATTAAACTGTGTTGTGTCATTTTCATATATTCTATCATTTGAAGATCACAATAAAATACTGATGTCATCAACATAAAAACAGTTCAGACAGTGTATACTGTGTTTACTGTATTTATTTGTTATAAGATCTTGATTTGTATAAGCTATATATTGTCTATTTCACAGCTTCCTATGAGAGAGCCAGAAAGCAGAAGGGATATCACGGTGATATGCTAGCAATGAGCTTGACTGGAAGAGGACAGAACGTAGACCGGGATCAAGACGTGTTATACCAACATGTTTCTAGTATTCTAACAGTTTAGAAGGAAATGTATCCAAATGCAGTTTTATCTTTGTACTATATTGTCTTTTTATACTGTAAAATCTGTTTATTTTAGCAGTGTTTAGATTTTATTTTATTTTTTCTGTACTAAAACAAGCTGACATCTGTTTTCATTGTCAGCCGTTCTGTTACAGAGAAATGTACCTGAAGGTCAGTGAGCTAGATGGTAAAGAAAGTGATGGTTTGGTTTCTTTCTCAAAGATTACTAAGACCCACACCACTAATTGGACCTGATACCATGATCAAATAGTTTTTCTTTGCTGTAGCATTGAACATTAATATATATTAGATTTAGGTAATACAATATGCCAGATTAACTTGACACAGTACTGCATTCTTTGAAATTCTGCAGGCTAACACATGACACTATTGGCAAACATACTGACATATTATCTCACTGAAATTCTCCCCAAATACCACCATCTGCTGCTAGCATGTTTGGTCTGTTTTAAAGCAGATCTGTAACCATGTCACCTCCCTCAGTGTTTTTCTTTGTTGTTGTGTGCCAGATGTCTTTTGTTCAGTAGTAGCCTCTTGCATATCTTTTCTGTACCTGCTTCAGACTTGTTTTCTGACAATAAATAGTGGTCAGAAATGACTAGTTATAGAAAATGTGTAAGAATTCAGATATTGGTTTTTTTTTTTGTTATTTAGATTTTTGATCTCAGGCAAGATACTGAGCCATAGATATGTACAGATAAAAGATATACATTTTTACAAGAATAAGCATTTTTACAAGAATGTACTGTACTTTTAATTAAAAATAAGTAATTTATGAGGGAGCTTCAAATACATGAAACTAATAATATACTTTTGATAGTTAAAATGTAAACCACAACAAACAGAAAAAGCTAATGAAATTAAATTTCCATAACCAGACCATAAATGTCAGAATGAAACTTCCTCTATAAAATAGAGCTCTAACAAAGATTGATAAAGAAGTGACCTGCTATTGTGGAATGCCTTACATGTAGAAGCAGTACAGGTTTTATTGTCTTCTCTTTAAATCAAGAGTCTCACAACCATTCTACCCACAGGATCCCAACGGAAAAGCAGTATGTACTGAATAGAAATAAGCCTTAGCCTGTCTCAGTTCCGTATTCTGCATGGCCACTGTGTGATATTAATATGGAGAGATGAATCACCAAGTGTGCAGTGTCTCTTGTTACTGAACTGATGTCTCTTATACTGAGCATCACTTTGGGGACAAACAGTCCAGGTAAATAAATCCCCAGAGGTCTATCATACCAAAACAGTAGCATCTGGGGATTCAGCCAATTCTTCAGGATGTCTTTAGACCTGCTTTTGGGATCTACAGGCTGTACATGACAAAGGTATTTGCTATAACATTAGCCTTTTCAATCTGTCTAAATGATGGCAGATCTAAACACAAATAACTTGAACCACACGTTGTTTGGGAGATTGAAAGTGATAGATAGTGAGGCTAATTCTGGTACACCAGAATGCAGTCATTACGTCAGAAATCAGTGCCTAAGTAAAAATGTATTTCAACTCGCAGAAGGTTTTTTTGTGTGTGTGTGTGTTTTTTTTTTTGAAGAAATGTTACTCTAAAAGCTTAGTTACTTTACAAGCTATATTGTAGTGCAAAGATAACAGGATACCACAGAACCCAATAATATCCAGAAGGGGGTGCTGTAGTATTGTATTAAACTACACACAGCACAAGCCAAGACAGAATAAAACACTGTGGTCTTGGAGCCTTACTAAGAGGATGTTTTAGTGTTCAGTGCCATAGAATCACAGGAAATTGCAATATCCATATTCCAATTAAAATGCCTTATATTGGCTCAAAAACAGCAGTTTAACATCACTGCCACTGCAGAAATTAAAATAATATAGTCATGTTATTGGTATTTGGACATTTTAACAGGGTAGATTTCATTTTTGTGTTTGGGGAACTGAATACTTTTTAAAATAAAATTGACCTGTTCAAGAATACAAGTCCTGTATTTTAATTTAGTTCTGAAACCAAGGCACTGTAAATACCCCTGCTCTACAGAGTAATACTGTGGAGTCTGCAATGTCTAATGAGTTTACAGGTGCTGGCTTGAAGTGCTTAACCAGTGCAGAAGCAAACCCCCCCACAGTTGGAGTGGAATAACAAGAAGGTTAAGGGATAACCACTTGGTTTCCCAGATCCTGATAGACAGGAGCCATGTCTTGTCAGCAGGATGAGCTGCTAAGCTCAGGGACTTAGGGAATAAAAAGACAGGTCACTGAAAGGGAACAGTGACAGCCTGGCCCTTCTTCCACTATAAGTTATGGCTATTTTACATAAAATATTTTTTTTTTCATGTAAAATGATTTGTTCTTTTAACAACAAAACCATCCACCAACCAGTACAATGCTTTTTTTCCATGATTAAAGCAACAAAGTAACATCAATGAAAGTGTTTTTTCAGAAATGGTTGGAAATTTGATTCACCTTTTTCTAGGACATCTAGCCTATCAGATTCTCTCATTCTTAAATACCTAAAACCTCATCTTGAGCATACACCTCATGACAACTTGCAACAGAGTCACTATACCCTCCTTGCTGTTGTCTAAACAATCCCTGTAACTACTCACATCAAAACCTGACCTGACCTCAATCTTTAACTCTGCAGTTGCACCAGATTTGCACAGCCGTGAGATTTCTTTCGAATTACACAGAAACCATGCTGGCGCCCTGCTAATAACTTTTTTCTTGTAATCTACCCATCCTCAATTTAAAGATGCATTTCATCTTCAGATCTGGAACAGAGCTGACCAGTGGCGTTGGCTGGCCGAACTGACAGTAAAATAAGTACTGTTGACTGCATCCTAGCCTTGTTCATCTGCTGTCTTGTCATCTATCAGCAAAAAGGTATAGTACAATATGTGGTGGTGGTGGTAGCCATTGATGCAATTACTTATTTTTGATTATAGTATGTGAAGTCATGGTGTTCAGAGTCAGACACCTTATTGACTGTCTGATGTAACAGCTCCATTAGCTTAGCAAACAAGAACAGTGAGTCATCTGGATCATTGCAGCACTGTTGCAAGCTGTTCTTAGATCACTCTCTGTAAACCTGGCCAATTCGATCAATGATATTCCAATCAATAGAACTGGCCTTTAGGAGCCAGGAATTTGGTGCTTTGATGATTTTTCTGCATTGTGGGACTCATCCGTCAGCATTGCAAGCTGTGGACAGAGACAGATAAGGTTTACTGCACGTTGGATGCTTTTAAAGGAGAAACACAATTTGTCTGTATTGTCTAAAAACAAGCTGAACTAGTGATATAGTGAGAGCGAATGTCACTATGGGGGGAGGTCTTGATTAAAATGCCACTAGATGCTATTCTCCACCTCCAGTGTTTTTAGCTGCAGTTTCCATCTTCCTGGTGGCTGTGATAGCAGCTGCACTGACGCCCATTTTGGGTGCAGCCTTGAACATTTAAGCCTTGAATATTTGCTGCCTCCGTAGCCATGGCAGTGTGCTTTCCTCCCTGTCACTCAGCTGAGCAGTAGTGCTGCTAGACAGGGAGTCGATGACTACCCCCTCCCTCCAGCCCCCACCCCGCAGCATCACATCTTTGTAATCAAGTAAGTGTATACGCTTCTGCCAGCCCTATTGAATGCACTTACATCAGTGCCTGGTAAATATCAGACAAAACAAAGCTCAGTGTAAAATAATTATGCCAGGATGAAATTAAAACACCTTTTTAATAATTGCATGAAGATTAATGCGAGCTCAGGATTTATTATTAAGAGATGTGCATTTATACACATCTTTGCCAGAATATGATGTTTTATTATGACTGCTGCAACCAGTACAGGCAGGGCTTGAAATGGTTACAATACAATGTAATCAATATACATAGCTCCACCAGCACACAAAGGGTTATTAGTTCTGCCAGCACACAAAGTCAAAGGTAATCAATTACACCACAAAGGGGAGTGCATTATTCACTATACCCCTGTAACGATAGTTCAGAAAGCAGTTACAATTTAAGCATGCAATTATTTTTTTTTAAATCTGTGATTTATTCCAGGGTGGAAAAGCATGGAGGACAAGAAGTGTTCCCTTTCCAATTTCCCAACCAGAAAACCAAGGCCTTTAAAAAACCCTCAAGGAGTGAGATTTTCCACCGCAGATTAATAGATTACTTGTGAGAACATACTGCTGTTGTAACGTGTTAGAAGTATCCAGAAGGTATCTGAAAAGTTGAAGCTCTGTAAATATACATCTCAGTGCTGTTACTGTCACCGTATGTGCTTAACCGTACACTGCCTGGTGGTTTGACATGAACACTTTAAAATGCATAACTGCTTGGGGAATTCAACACATGATAGGGCATGAGCCACTTCATTATCATCTGCAACACGTATTATATCAGTACTAAAACTCCTAGACATGCCCCGACACAACACCCAAGGCAAGAACACATCTGTGTTAAACATGTTGAGCAGTCCACGCTCCTCTGGGTAATTAATTCCTTTCGGGTCACACCTTTGCCCTGTGTTGGAGGACGAGAAGTGTTCCCGTTCCAACTGCTCCCAATCAGAAAACCAGGGCCTTTAAAAAAAATCACATTGCAGGTTATGATTTCCTTCTCGTTAGCTTAACAACTTCTTGCAAGTCCTTCCAAACTAAAAAAAAAACAAGTAAAAATAATAACTTACCAGAGCCACCGGGGACCTAAGAGGAACATATCATTGCATGACTCTTTTACACAGGTCGAATCCATGCTTATATGACAGTAATCAAGCTCAGACACTCACAATTACACATGCCACTGCTGTACTGCCAGGGCGGCTACCTTCACACCTTACTGCAGGAAAATCAATCATTTGACAGACAGGTTAAAAGAGGCTGGGAGGCGCTCTCCCTGGGGCGCTTGGTGGTGCTTAATTATATATTATTTAGGTGTGATATCTTGTAACAATTGTAAGTCGCCCTGGATAAGGGTGTCTGCTAAGAAATACATAATAATAATAATAATAATAATAATAATAATAATAATAATAATAATAATAATAGTAATAAACTGCTGCACCTGTGACAGAATGTTAACGTTTTTAATTTAATGTAAATATTTCTGGCAATTTAATATCTTTACTTCTGAAAAACCCTCATATCTGTTAAAGTAACATGAAATATGGAAACAAAACAAGCAAAAAAAAAATACCAATGCTGGAAATCATAGATGCAGAAATACTTTCAGAATTTCCCCAAAAATACAAGTAAAAAGGCCGTATTTCAGCCATCAAAGTTTACTGTACAGTAAGAATAGAAAATAAATACATATATATATTTTCTTAAATACGTATCAACTTTAGAGAACTTCTTTAAAAAGTGAGTGCGCTTTAATTCGCATATTTACCACCACTGACTAGATGGAGGCGGAGTCCGAACATTTTCAATGCGCTTTCATTCTGCAGAATCTCTTTCTGAGCTCTGAGCGGCATCTTCTCAAGACCGATCGCTGAAAAACAGGTAAGAAAATAAAACATTTACAATTATATGGAAAATACACTGGAGATATAAACACTTGTACATTAATTTCTAATGGGCTTTTTTTTTTTTAATAAAAAGAAAATACTGACAGGGATAGCTAATCCCAGTTTGTCCCATGGAAGGAACGCATCAACTGAGTGCAGTCTTTGCTGTTAAAATGATTCTCCGCTGGTAGCAGCGTGCCTGTATTTTCTAGGGTGTTTCTGCCGGCTTCAATGCGCTGTTTTTTTTAGCAACACAAGCCAGCGCGTATTTTGTTTTGTGCAGAAACAGAGGCGAGGAGATTCTGTACGCTGTGTGATACCGCCGATTAGTACAGTGGTTTTAATGATACGCAGGTTTTGTCATTTTCCCTCATTGCATGGTAACACATATTGATACTAACCCCTGAGACATGTTGCTGTCATAGAAGGATGACATGAGAAATGCAGTTTATTTATGAACTGCTTTCCTGTGTGCATGGCAGATTTCAGCACCATACAGCTTGGACCTAGTTAACAAAGCGTCACAATCACCAGGCTGGTTTCAGACTTGCAGATTGCAGCGCTCCATGTTATAGTGTTTTTGTCATTGTCGTTTTTCTATAGATGCTGCAAGAATAACATCATCACTTCTGCTTTTATACTTTCCAGCATTGATTTATAAAAACTTTGGTCTTTTGAGAACAATATGCTGGCGTTTTTTTGCCCCACATTTTCAAACGGGTTTTTCATTGATTAATTAATTGGGGGGCTTTTTCAATTTTTACATTATTATTATTATTATTATTATTATTATTATTATTATTATTATTAGTAGTAGTAGTAGTAGTAGTAGTAGTAGTAGTAGTAGTAGTAGTATTTATCTATCTTTATATCTACCGTATTTTTATTTTATTTTATTATTATTAAAATGTCAAGTACATACAGTTATTCACAATGAAATATTTGCCGGTGTCACATTAAGTTCTGTTTTTTAGTCGTGTGTTCCGCCGCGCATTTTGGGTATTGGGATCGTAGTACAGTTTTTTTTTTTTTAAATCCACCCTTGTTTCAGATGACGAGATGATTGATAAATCCTGTTTTATTGTGTACCCCTCCCTCCTCCAACATTATGCCAGGACCACCATTTAACCGGTCTTTTATGCATAATGGTAAATAATTACATAGCAGCTTGTTTGCATTTTTTATGTTGGTAATTATCGCTGCCTCTTTCCCTTCATTTTTTAAGAGACCCGAGATCACAGCGAGGGTTATAATTAAATTCCTGCGTTTTGTGTACTCTTATTATATTGCCAGTGACACACACTGTAAAGAGAGAGGTGTGGATACAGTCAGATAAGCAAATTAACCAGCTATTAAAATGGGTGCTGGTGAATGAGGTGTTTCACAGACAGGTGGAGATGGGGGAGTGTCAGCTCCAGGCAAGGGCTGCCTCTCTCCACTCACTGTTGGTATTGCAGTGTAATCATGTATCACACAGCATCTACAGTATCTGATTGGGATACCTAGCCTGGGCTTGATTTGGCAGTGTGTGTTACTATTGCAGCATGCAACTCGGTGAGGACCGTATTCTTTAAGAAGAGTTTGACATCACAGTGAAGCCCTGCCCTCCTTGGAATCGACCCTTCTGGAATTCTAAAATGCTGAGTGCCCCTTCTTTGATGATACTGTATTTGCAGAATTAACACATCTGCAGTCTTGCACCATGTTACCAAAGTGCATGAATTTCAGTGTAATCTCCATGGTTCCAGTGCCAGATTTGTGAATCCAGTGAGCTGAGAAAAGGGCGATATTGCACTGGTCCACATACAGAACAGCAGGGGGACTTTGACATAACCCACATCTTCAACAGTGTGTGCGTGAGTCTCTTTAGTGTAGCTTTGCTTTGCAGATCTGCAACTATTTAGATCAACTGAATAGACCCCACTGTATAAACTAGTCTGGGCATAGTCTGGGTTTTTAGAAAGAGGGAATTTGTTTGTGCTCTGGATAGGACTGAGAGCTCAATTAGTAAGTCTGGGACTTGTAGGTCTGCTGCACTGTATACAGTGGTTGTGCATGTTTGCATTTTTCAGATAACAGGGTGTCTAATTGCAAAAGCGTTTAGCATGCAAAATGCAGTTATTTTAATGCTAGAGCATGCATTTAAAAACTTTCCACTGGAAAAATTCAGAGTGCTGCTCCATTAGAAATAATAGTTATTTATATTTGCATAAAAAACTAAGGGAATTTGCATTAGCTTGTAAGTCTAGGTCATTAATGCTTCATTAACAGCGATTTCTATTAAAACTGTACTTTAAACCATGTCCAGTGTATTGTGCTCACTGC
Organism: Acipenser ruthenus; assembly: GCF_902713425.1. NCBI lineage: Eukaryota > Metazoa > Chordata > Actinopteri > Acipenseriformes > Acipenseridae > Acipenser > Acipenser ruthenus. The sequence continues at coordinate 50,462,846 of NC_081198.1, read as the reverse complement.
AAATATTTATTGTTAATATTGTTTTGGTGAGGAAAGGTATGTGTTCAGGCTAGATTGATGGTTTGAGTGGGAGAGGGTACTGTCTTGTATTTGTGGAAGGGTTCAGGGAAAATGCATTAAGTAGAGTGTTGAGCCACTGCTGAAAAGATATTCATCTGAAGTAACCCACTCTGGGATCCATCATTGTTTTAAAAATCATCATTTTAGTCAAAAGACATCAGACACAAACTTAAACCATGTATTTGTTTCTGTCACGTGTTTCAGATTGCTGAGGAATCCGTGACTGTTACAGGATTGAAAATGTCCCGTTCGAAATGTGCTTTGTATGCAGCTACAAAAAGGATCTTGCGATTACGGCGTGGGTTTTGGCAAAGTGCATTAGTGAAACAATAGGGAATCACAGTTCCCAGATCCTCTTGGGAAAGACACGATTACATCAGCAGAGATTGAGATTACTCTAATCAAAAGATCGTAATTGCTGTGACCTTAATCACAATGACAAGAAGAGGCTTGAAAACGAATTGTTAGCGAATGGCCCTCAATCTTTGGCACAGCAATTTTGTAAAAGTGGATACTCAACAGTAAGCAGAATAGAAAATAAACTCAAGAACATCAGCTACTTTTTAAGTTTGCTGCTGAAAATGTAAGAATAGTTTCCTTTACAAAAAAAACAAAAAACAGAAGTTGAGGTCCTTTGAACTCCAACAATCTGCCTTTTCTCTCACTTTTTGTCTGTCTGTCACAATTGTTGTTGTTCAACTTCAGCAGTGCCCCCTCCCCTTTTCTCTCGAGTGCTAATGCTTCCTGGCGCTACTTGAATTTCTGATTAACTTTACAGATTGACCAGGTTTCTTCAGCTGTCTCGACTGTAATCAGAGTTACTGAAAGTCACTCTTTTCCAGAACGACTGGTCTTCTTCTCACAGTTAGGTATCAGCTTGCCTTCCATGAACAAGGCTGTGAGCAGTAAAGGTCTGACCTACTGTACAGCACCAACAGGCGGGTCATAAAGCCGATTGGCATCTTCATGATTACCATTGTGGACCCCGTTGATATCCTGCCTTTGTGTTGAACGCAGCCAACCTACTATATCCCAGTCAAAAACTTTGAATCCCCATATTAAAATACTACTTGCATATACAGACTACTGTTGGACAGGCCCTTGCGTGGCCTTATGAACAGGATTTGCTGCAATTAATATACAACTGGGGGTGAGTGATGCATGGATAATGGCTAGGCATACTGTTTACATTAGCGTAGTTACAGAAAATTAACAGTCTCATAAATAATACGTGTTGTGCACTGCCTCCCATGCACAGCTCTGATAGCAAACATGTATGAAGATATCTGGTGCCGTACAAGCTTAACTAAAGTTTGCACTTTTTACTTTCAGGTAGTCTGTTTTACCTGCACCTCCTGCTGTAAGGCATTTCACCTGCAGAGGGGAATTGTCTCTACACCTTCAGTACCTTATTGCTTGCCATTAACCCACCAGCTGTTTCATCTAAAGGCTTTGAAGCTGAAGACACTGCTGAAATAAAATGACCACAGAAAGGTCAAGTCCAAGTAGAGCATGCAGAATGAGAGCTTTATTTAACCCAGTGTGGTTCAGTACCAGACGAATTGAAAGGGAGGATGTAAGGAACCCCTTTAGCCATAGCCAGACTGACAGATAGACAAAGAGACACAACAGGATTGCAAGGTAGTGCCTGTTTGCATAATCCCTACACTGTAAACCATGACAAGTCAAGTTTACTCCTAAAAAAACTAATTGCCTTACTATAATTAAGTTTAACGACTCATTTAGTTTTCGTTATGACAACTTTCTCTGGGGCTGACTAAACTCATAACCTGTATGTTCATGTAACTGAATCCATTTGAGTTAGATTTACTTTTTAATGGTGAAGTTAGTTTGAACACTTGTATTTCATTTAAACAATAAAAAGTTAGTGGAGGCAACAGAATGTGCAATCAACAAGCTATTTTAATAGTTGCCAGTGCAGCACTTCTTATGTGCTTATGGCAGCATTTGTAAGTGTTGGATCCAGGCAGATGCAGAGATGTAGACAGAGGGAGAAGGAAGGGAGGTCACATCCGCAGACTCACCTCCGAACGGGGGTGGCCACAGACAACACAAGGAGAATGTAAGGGAGCAGGCAGGGGCACAAGAGACAAGCAAACACAACACACTTGTGCAACCGCACATACACAAAACAACAACACAATAAACAAGAAACGATTCCAAAAATAAATTGTACAAGTCCTGCAAGGGCTGATGGGAATCGAGTCCCCTGATTCTACTTAAACCATTTACGTTTGAACAACTAAAATAAATTTGAATGTTCAACTAAATTAAAATGGATGAGTGTTATGAATAACATTTGAATTTTTAAATTAATGTAACTTGATTTAATTTATTTAGAATGACTTTGGGGTTTACAGTGTACCAGAAAGACCCCTGCAGTAGTTTGTACATAATTTACTCTGTTGTCAAAGCTACTGTGCTTTGAGATATATAGTTAGACATATTTTAATATAAATCTTCCCAGCTCTTGGCTGCATGGTTGATTGCTGGTGTGGTATACAACTGCTACACCCCAGTGCACAGCTTCACTCATGTTATACAGTGCTCAGGCTGGGAAGCCTGGGAATTTGCATGGGCTGAATTAAAAGTTTTAAAACTACAGTACTATAGGCATGTCACCCTGGCCAGACTGTACAGTTTTATATGCATAGGCCTACCTTTATTCAATTGCTCAACATGGTGGTGGATGTAAGTACTATGAAGAGATTGAGACATTTGGGTTCTATAACTCTTTATTGAATTGCTCAACATGGTGGCCTCCCCAGTAATGTTGTTGAAGCTGACACCCTGGGATCCTTCAAGAAGCTGCTTGATGAGATTCTGGGATCAATAAGATACTAACAACCAAACGAGCAAGATGGGCCGAATGGCCTCCTCTCGTTTGTGAACTTTCTTATGTTCTTATGTTCTTAAGTACTATGAAGAGATTGAGACGTTTGGGTTCTATAACTCTGGTACACAAAGGACCCAAAACATATTCTTTTTAATTAAAACAAACAAACACAAAAAACAATGTTAATTTTATAAGTGTCTCAAAATCACAGAAATATGTCCCTCGTGTGTATTTGTGCTGTTATTTGCATACAGTATTCAACAAGTACTCACACTGCTGTGTTTTTTGTAGGCATTAAGACAGCAATTTCTACAGAAGGGGCGTGTTTGTGTGATTCCGTGAGTGATGCAAACAGTGAGAGGAAGAGTGGTAATTCATTTCCCAAACTCAACAACTTCAGCACCAACACATTTTTATATGATTCATCATTTAAAAAAAAGAATAAACCTCAATATTTAAACAGGTCTGCGGAATGATATATCAACCCACAGATCAACCACCTCAGCAAATCATATTCATCCCACATCAAAAGCAGAACAGTCTGGCGGTTTGGGCTCAGTGTGATCACGACTGTTTGGAGACATGGTTTTAAGAATATTGTCTTTATAAAAAGCCTAATTAATCAGGTCCACTGTCTCTTTAAGTGGGAGGTGGAGTCTAAGGATTAAAATAGCAGGCTATCTGATCTTACAGATGGTAGCACCTGGCAACCAGATGGCCAACATCCCACAATATTATGCCTATAGCTGCCAACACAGATAAGAGTGTTTAGTATTGGGAAGACTCCCTAAGCTGCTACATGCATTAAAATGCATTGGGAAGACCCCCTAAGTATCAAATTACATGACAACGAAAGTGCGTGTTTGAATGCATAATATTTCCGGTAGTTTATACTTTCAGTGGAAGGGACTTGTCGGAAGTGTTGTAATGCAAGCAGTGCAGCGATTGTCATGGGGAGTACAACCCTTAATAAAACTGGCCTGTAAAACTACAAGAAACAGACCACTTGATTTCATCAAATCTCTTCAAGGCTCCGGGGTTCAGAACCCAGAGTTAAAACCTTCTCTTGTCCAATTCATTTAGTATGTTTTTGCAAAGAAAAAACTCTTATGATATTCTGGGGAGAGCAAACTGTTTCTATAGAGAAGTTTGAATACCCTTCTAGTGGGGTCTACCAGCGCTGTTTCCAATGAATATAGAGTGATGTGAGGGTATGAAAACCCAACATCTCACAGTGCATGTTACAAATACTAAGAATGAGGTAAGGTCTGTTATTGACAAGTGTGTAACTTCATAAAAGCTGCACGTGACAGCAGTGCACTATATTTGGAATATTATCCTTGGGATGAACAAGTATTTCATGTTAAAGTTGTCATTGGGTTTTTTCCCTCAGTCTTGCAAATAAAGTTAAAAAAACACATTCTTACAGTCAATGGCAACAGGATCCTGTTTTCAGATTTGCATACTGGTCTGTACTTCAAAACCAACACAACCTTAATAATGTTGTCATTATTGACAGAGATTGGCCTGTTAATCTGATCTACAGTACTGGAAAAAATAATAACATGTTTCCAGCAAATACTGTACATAGGCCTATTCCCCTTTATCCTTTACAAAATCCAGATGTTTGGGATATTAGTACATCTGTCCAACATCAGACCCTGTTGACATACATAGAAAAAAGGAACCCCTCTTTTTCAATTGCATTTCCTCTGTGCAGCTGTAGAAATGTCGACGGAGAAGCCATTGGGATTCACACTTGTAATCTTGTGACGCAGACAGGAAACCATATTCCAACGTGAACTCCCTCCCAAGCCTGCTGGGTGGATGGCTCCCCAGTTAGAAGCTGTCTTTACTGCCGAGACCACATCACAGTGAAAAAAACTACTGGCACTCCAACAGGCTGAACCTCCGTCTCTGGCTCTGGCCTTTACATGGGCTTGTTTATGATGGCCAGTGCGCATCATAGCTAAACCATACCAAAGTGCAAGCAATCCAGTTTATTGTAAGCAATTGACAAATAAACTAGGATCTAGAATATAAAAGCCCCCCAAATCCATAAATGATTCATATGTATAATTCTAGAGAAGCAATCTGAATTGGTAGCTGAGTTAAGCACATTTACATTTATACACCTAATTTGTTTCTCAGTTTATGGAAGCTTCCCTCTGGGGTTTTGTAATAGCTGCCAATGCAGGTGCAAAGTGGTGTGAGAATGCCTATTAGCTGCTTTGTTTTCGTGCATGTGTGGGATCCTATTTGAAATAACTGCTTCTCTAACTTTGAACAGAGGTAGAGCAGCACTTGCTTCAGCCAGATTAGAAAATACTAATTTGGAGTTCTGTGGTCTGGAGGGGACCCGGTGTGTAGCACTTTGTTAAATGTACTTCATTCTTATGAAACATGTTATTTCTGATTAAAAGGCATGGTCAGGCTTCATACTGTGTGTGGTGTTCGATTGCTTAGCATATGTGACCCACAGAATAAATGGTTGAAGCTGATTGGCAGCTTTTCCAATGCAATTGCTATAGCAACTTGGCTCACACAACACTGGCTGTGTGGTTCTGTACTGGAGGTCATCTCTGCGAAGGAGAAGGACACACAGCTTTCTCTTCCCTTCAGACCCAATACAGGTATAAAAAAACTTGTGTTTTAATGCTGCGCGCTAAAAAAATAGCTTTGAGTGGCTTGCCGTCATGTCTGTGGAGTGTGACGTCATGGTTATCTTCTGTTTGAGGGCTTTTGCAAGCTTGAAATAAATTTCGATCAGCCATTTCATGTATGGAAGAATCAGTACGGTTTTACAGCAGAAAGGACTGATGTTGTGAGCTCAGGCTGATGGAGGTGGCACCATGGCGTGTATGGAACTTAATGAACTCAAGGTGTGCGTGTAACTGAACCTCAGCTTGTGTAAGGCGGGTCTAGCAGTATAGCTGAGGGTTGCAGGTATATTTACATGGTTTGGGTTGGATTGTTCCTTTTCCTGTGGATTAAACAACCTCGTTGTGTTGTACACATTGTCTGAATGTTGAATATCCCATTATCTGGGATTTCATCGTCCTCTGTTATTGCCCTTGTTTATTATCCTGCTTATTATTCAACAACCGGGTCTGCTTCTGGAAAGACTCCCAAGAGTTGCATTTCTAAAGTGGGTGGTTTGAGAAATGATCGGGCTGTGCAGCTATAATTGTGGTTCCCGTTGTACAGAGATTTTCCATTTACTAACGAGCAGTTACCACAGTTGCAGAGGGTGTAGAAAAAAGCAGCCCTTTTGGTTGAAAAAGTTGGTAAGTCTGGTAAAAAATGATCTTAGCAGAAACAACCCACATAAAACAGGATATTAAAAATTTACATTTTCTTCAGATGGTGTAAGTATCTCTTTAAACGTGACTGTGGGCAGCAGCTAGCCTGGTTGAACTGAGAGCTGATTGCATACTTGTGGCTGCCTTTTAATAAGGTCCTCTTAAATTTCAGATTAGAACGGAAAATACCGAACAACTGTAGCATAAACTGTCTGAAAATGTGTGTTTAAAGCCTTTTCTGGGTTGTCTGGTGTTTTTTCAGACTCTCTCCTGGGTTTGCTGTTAGGGTGCTGCAGGTCTTGCCCCATTTAACATACAACTGCAGAAGTTAACGTGGAAAACATTGAAACAACAGTTGTGAAATATACAGAATACACTCATATCACAATATCAAACAGTTAAGAAAACAGACATTGGGCTAATGTACAGTATATGATATAAACTATTCTGCGTCTGTATTGGTGGAACACCCAGAATTAACCTTTAGTGCTTTAAGCTTGAAAGCCTAAGCACAATACCAGTACCATCTGTAACGTTATTCTCTTCTACTCATGACTAAAAGGGTATGAGGGACACAAGTCAAGTGGAACACACTGAGCCAGGTGAAAGCTTTATCTTGGTAACTGCTTGTCCTGATTAACTTTGCATGGTTATCAGATACATTGAGGACAGGATTCAGTGGACAAGACGGGCTTGACTGGCGAGTTGAAAAAGCAGTTGCATCAGTTGGTGGTAATATAATGTCTTATTCCCTGCTGAACCTGTCACTGTGGTATAGTGCTATGGATTTCCCATGCTGCGAAAGTAAATGTTGACTGCAATGCACAGACCGTGGAGCATTGCCCAAACAACGCTTTTTAGGTGGCTTTGCTATAGGGTAGAGTGTAGTATTTATTTTCATGTTTTTCACTTGAGTTTATACAGGAGTATTTGCTGTGTTATGCATAGTGTTTGCATAAGCTAGGCAGGCACAGTATGTACTGTTGGAATACGCTTCATTAAACCTGCAGTTTCCCACAGCCATGTTCAATTTAATGCTAAGTTATAATTCTAGTGTGTGTTTTTACCTTGACTGACCAGTTTGTGTATAGTTTGTCTATTTACATTTCCCAATGATATTGTAGCATCTTATACTTTTAACAGACACAAAATGGGGGTAAACCATAAGGCAGAAAATAGTCACTCGTCAAGTAAATCACTTCAAATGGTATATATATTATTATTATTCGTTTATTTAGCAGACGCCTTTATCCAAGGCGACTTACAGAGACTAGGGTGTGTGAACTATGCATCAGCTGCAGAGTCACTTACAATTACGTCTCACCCGAAAGACGGAGCACAAGGAGGTTAAGTGACTTGCTCAGGGTCACACAATGAGTCAGTGGCTGAGGTGGGATTTGAACTGGGGACCTCCTGGTTACAAGCCCTTTTCTTTAACCACTGGACCACACAGCCTCCTATGTATATACAGTATATAGTTTTTGTGAAGCAGTAACATTTCAGCTATGGTGGATTGCCTTGGTCACAGTTTAAATGAAAGAGCCCAGAGGGAGGAGGGCTGGTGCAGACACTGCTTCTACACATTGCTGCAACAAGCCACCCAGAAGCTAGCTACTGGCAACTCTCCACATGCGCTGCAGTTCTGAACGCAACAAGAGCCACTGAAAACAATAAAACACTTCAGCAAACCACAGACACAACAACCAGTTACTGCACACCTCCCCTGGAACATTTTATAGAGCCAAGCACACCAAACCCATTATCCAATTGGATAAATATGTCAGCATCCAAAATATTCCCCTACTGTATGTGCTGAGGAACAGTATTGTAGTGTTGTTCTTTGGAGATGTGTGTTCTTCTCCCTTTTTTTCCATTGGCTGCTGTTGTGCTCCACACTGACTCCTAGTGGTGGGAAGATAAGACATGAGGTCGCCAGAAGTATAGCCTTGGCATGCAGATGAGGTCCCTGCTAGTGCATGTTCTGTCTCATTGTGCTTCAGTGAGTTCAGGTGTAGTCATGTCTTGAATGGCTAAGGCTGCTATGCTATATGGGAGGCTTATTTTCCACCCTGCACTATAGCTGCAGTGGCATGTGACGTATATTAGCCTCAATTTAATGTACCCTTTACCGCAGTTAGGGATGCGTGGGAAACCCAGCTCATTAATATGTTCTGGTACAGCAGTTTAAGATTGGCAAGGAGGTCTGAGAAGGACTAATTGGCCCTTTTTTCCCTTCTCTGCAAAACCAAGACACAATGAAAGGGGAGTGAGTGCTAGGCTGTGCCATTTATCAAGCAAAAAACGAACAAGGCCTGTAAAGCTTTTAAAAAGGTTATGGTTTGTTTTAATGAAGTTAGGAAGTATTGGGGCTGCTTTCTAGATACCCGTGCCAGGATTGCTTCAAGCTATGCTGCAGTTCCTATTGGAGACCACACGCAGGAAGCCAGAGCCTTAGCCAATATCTGGACCTAGTCCTTCTATGAGGATGTGCTTCAGATTTACTGTGGCAGGGATGGGGTTAAATCTATACCTGCCAACAATCACAGGTGTGCTCATTCCCTAATGCGGTAATTGATGCTAATTAGGGAATGAAAGGGAGGAAACAAACCCTTTGGGGGTGGTGTTAGGAGAAGGAAAGCCAGGGAAGGCGTAGTTCAGCCTGGCTCATGCTTGTTTTGGTTTTAACTCTTTATTTTGACCTTCATGTCGTATTTGTTTGTTTGTTTATTGTTGTTTTGTTCCCCTGTGGGATTAATAAGTGTGCGCTTTAGTACTTAAACTGCAGCTTTCCAGCTTCGGAGTCTCCTTCCTGCCAGTAACCTCTTGGGCCACAGTGCTATCCTGTCACGCTTACCTTTGCTGTTTTAAAGTTTTGAGATTCCTTAACATAGACCTGAAACTCCTAACATTTCTCCAAGCGTCGTTCAGTTACAGAACATTCATTTGGATCCTTTGACATTTCCTGAACAGAACTTGAACTGCTCTAAAACAAATAGGAAAGTTTCACACGGCTGTATAAGCACGTTCCTGAGTTAAGGTCAGTATGAACTCTGAAATCCTCCTCAGCATTGATTCTAATCCTCTGAGGTACATTTTAAACCTCAATGCTCTCTTCAGGTCTGAATTCATTCTCTCATGTTTGAGCCAAGAGCCTGAGAGAACGTGTGTGTTTCCGTGCTCCCTGGCATCCCCACAGCGCGGGTACCAGCAGAGCTGCGAGGGTCAGTAAAGGATGCTCATTATCCTAACTGTGGAAGACAGTTCTCAGCCCTGGGACAAAATGGCTTGGCTTATGTTTTTTCAAACTTGTTTTTTTGTTGGCGCCAAAAGAAGCAACGCACGGCACTCTCCAAATTGTTTAACAAAACATGACATTCTGGGGAATGCCTGAAATTTGAGTCAAGGCAGTAATATGAAGCAGCAACATCTCTACAGTTCCGCTGAAAGAAAGAAAGAGGGATTTATAGCGTTGTTTTACTTTAGCTTATGGAAAAAAAAAAATTCTAAATTAATGAGTCTAGCAAAATCTGTTTTGATCCTGAAACGAGTCCAATAAAATATATTGTACTGGTATGACACTATAAATGTTTGCCATAATACAAGCATCACAAAGTGTAATAAAGCAAAGCTAAAGCATAGTAAAGCATAGGTAAGCATTGTACAGCCCAGAGAGAATAGTAAAGCATATTATAAAAAACATGCCAAACCATGGTAAACTATGACAAATGCATATCAGAATGATGGGAGCATTGGAAAACTGCACAATTACCATGGTAAACTTTTATAAGGGAAACATCTGTCTGGTGCCAGCACACTTGAACATGGATAAGTAGGGAGGGAGCATTCAAGTCAAGGGAGCTCTGAACAAAGCATTCAGAGAAACACAACAACCAAAACAAAACTGCGACAATGTGACTGCAGATGGGGAGCATATATTCAATCCAGCAGCATTCAGATAAAGACAGGCAGTGCTCGGGGAGTCCAGTATACACAGCGCGGAAGCAGGGAACGTCTTTAAAATGGATGGGTGTGTGACTGCCAAAACAGCTGGAGGGGTGATGCAGGACAGACATGCATTTCAGTGTGATTACAATAGATTTATTGTACCATGATAAGAGCCCCTGCAGATTTAGGGTTGCCAGTAGTCCTGGTAAAACTAAATGTCACAGTTTTCAGCCTTCATGTTTGTGCGGATCAAAAACCTATTGCTATTGTATTCATGTTTACTTTTTATATATATAAGGTACTTATCACTGGTCAATCATTTCACAGAAGATTTAGGTGGAACCATATGGTTTTTAGAACCCCCCCCCCCCAAAAAAAACAACAACAACAAAACAAAACAGCAGCACCAGTCCAGAATACAGTATGCTCTAATAAAACAAAAGGTGTAATAGCATAAAGAATCTGCATTTTAACGCTTGAGGTGAGAACCTGTTTTCAGTCTGCTGGAGTGGGTGTTCTGTCTCTGGCAGTGGGCACACTGCTGCAGTGCAGACATGTTGTTATTGAATGAATCACGTGGGAAGAGCAGCTTCAGAGCTGAGCAGTGTGGAGGCGTTAGCCAGCCCTGCCAGAGTGGGAGACAGCAAACGCTGGGAACTCATGTTGTGTCACCCACCTCCCTCTCCTCTCCGGAGCAGGGTCCATACAGAGTCACACAATGTGTGCTGAACATGTATTAGTGTCGTGCAGATGGGTTGGGGGGTGGGGGTGGGGGTGGAGGGGTGGGGGGGGGGGGGTTTCAGTTAAGCAATGTTGCTTGGGGATTGTGTTGGCTTCTCTGCCTTTGATACTTAAGTCAGATAGAAATTCATTTTATTGGACTGGAACACAGAGCTGCTATCCAAGAGCTGAAAAATGATTGCAATCGGTTTTCATTATTTATACATGCAAATAGAGAGCCTTTCATTTATGTGAATGTTTTGTAGGAAACCGCAGGGGAATCCTTGGGCCTCCCTTTGTCCCAAACCCTCCAGAGCTTGTTGGGTTGAGATTGTAGAACTCTGGTTGTTGGTTCACATCCAGCTTTTATAATGTTATTTTTATTTGCTTTTTAATTACGGTTGGAATTTAATGGACTTTTCCAGAAGCTGCACATTTCGTAAACCTTATTATCTTTTTATTATTGCACGCTCGTGGAGTTGCATGCATTAAGTGCCCTAGGTAGTTTAATACTTCACCTACTGCACCTATGAGGCTGCTTCAGCCTAGCGAGTTTTGAAGATATTTCTACAGGAATTGATATAACAACAGGCTGTATGTTTGTCTATGGTGTGTGTCTTGTGTGTATGATGGTAAGTGAAGCCAAACTGAGACCGGAGCTCCAAACCTTGAAAACATTGAAAGAAGCCCAGTGGTGTGGTTTTAATTTAGACAGAGCCTTTGAGTATTCTTCAGTGGAATTATTATGTTTTAGTTTCTGATGAGTCAGTGCTGCTGTACAGCAGAGCGGAGGCTGACATGTGGCACTTGCTGCTGATATCTGGATGATCTGCTGTTGTTGTCTTTGCTTGTTCAATACACTCTGGAGGCTCTGGATATATGTAGGAGGGAGCGCACTCAGCCCTGTGCCGCAGTGCTCAGTGTTAGTAAAAATGCAGCGAGAGTAACACAGATTTAGTTATGAGAATGTATAAAATGAACACAGGAAACAACTCAATGCAATCATTTAGATGCTCTTACGTGACCCAAACGTTGTTTCTTACTTGTTTGGACTTATTCAGGAAGTTTCTTTAGTCATTTTGAAGGCTTGCCTCTTATTTATTGAACGATCTTCACCCACATACACGGCTTGGTCACTTTATTAGGACCCATGTACCCGATTGGATTCAAATCAAATCTCAGATTCATGTGCTGTGAGTTGTGATGCCCTGCAGCACTATAAAGCAATGTACTGAGGTCAACCTCTGAATACATGAAACAGCTACAGCTAGAGGGTTTATCTTGTTTTTGCATAAGCGCTGTCATAAATGGCTGTAGATATTGCATCCCAATGGGATGTTTTGCCCATACAAATATGAGTTCAATAAAAATAAAAATCCTGGTTCCCGTTTCTCAGTTTGTTCTAGAAACTGCTGCGATAAAGAAAAAAAAAAAGATTTAGATGCAGGGTCACGAGAAGGTTAAGCAGCGCTGAGTCTCGCATTGTGAAAAAGCTTTAGCAGAATAAACAGGGTAGAAACAGCAGCACTGCTGCAGTAGCTCACAGCTGCCATTCATCTCTGTTTGAGCACATTGCCTGGCCAATGGCCGCTATGTCCACATTTCCATGGTAACTTCTATAAGGGGTCTTCTGTTGATGACCCGTTTCTGAAGGTTTCTGCCTGCCTCCAGGTTCTGGATGAAGGTAACGATGTGACCGAACCCAATGAATCAGTCGATCAAAACCTTTATTTATCCAGATGAGTCAATTGAGAACAAATTCGCATTTACAATGACGACCTGGCAAGAGGTTCACACCACCACAGCAAACAACATAAAACACATTAAATAAGGTGTAGAAAATACATAATCTATCATAAAAAATGAGTCGACTCTACGGCTAAAAGCAACCTCAGATATGAAGCGTTCTAATTTTTACATTTGGTGAAACTCATTTCAGTCATTGGCTGCTGCAAACTGAAATGAGTGACGACCAAAATCTGTTGATACTCTGGCTTTAATACAATGAAGAAGAATGCTCCAGTAAACTAGGCAAGTAACCCAGGCCTCCAGAGGTGAAATAAACTGATGCGCCCACTTTGCTGTTCAGAAAATACAACAGGAAAGGTGTTTTCAGTCTTGATATTCACAGCTGAGATGCTTTGCCCTCCTTCCGACCTGCTAATAGCTACTGGCAGAAGTGCAGACGCTTGTTATCATGACACCTGTTTGCATGGTTGCAGCTCCTCAGGCCTGCTAGCCGCGCACTCACTGGAGTCTGATCTGCTGTGGCATGTGAGCACAGGACATGGTGCAGAGCAGTCTAATAGGGACTCTGTCCTGTGCCAGCCCTTCCTTTATCATGAGTACCAGCTCTCCAGGGCAAGAACGTCTCCTCTGGGAAGTAGGAAGCGCTGTGCAGACTGAGGGGGTAACACGTTCAGTGCTGGCTTCTCTTGTTGAAGTGCTTTGAAGCAGGTTTCATGGAATTGTAGTGATTCACATAGTGATAGAGGTTGGGTTGAGGAAAGTGAACTTGTACAGTCTGGAAAATAGATTGCAAACACAGGGACCAGGACCAGAGGAACCATTTAGAGATTGAGCAGAGACAGAATCAGGACAAAGAGTAGGAGAAACTTCCTTTTGCAGAGAGAGAGGTGTTTGGAACGGGAACAATCTCTGCTAAAGCCTGTTACTGCTGCAACTTCTATACAAAATAATGCATTTCAGATAAATGTCAGAATCTCTCAATCACGAACACTCTTAACACTTTTGGCTTTCTCCCCACTGGCCCAGTAAAAGTCCCAATAATAATGAGGTACAGGCTTTAAGTGTGGTGGCCATTGTTTGACAGCCTATTAGCAGTCAAGTTGCTTTCAGCCGAGTCGAGGGGGATCCCTGTTTCTTTTTATTTAGATGCTAATCTGTTGCCATCTGCTTGCTCAGTTATTGTGTATTTGGTGCAGCCAGCATCTGGCTCTGATCCGTGCTGTGGCAGCTGAACCCCTGACTGCAATTATAACACAGTCCCTTCGTCCATCTCAAGCACTTCACTTTGTATTGCCCTGCCGCTGCTGCTGCATGCTTCAAAAGAAAATGTAATTCAGTCCCAGGAAACAAAGCTTAGGGATTGCTGCCTGAATGCAGATATCTGAGGGTTAGTTTTGTAAGGAAGGCATGAGATTTGATTGATTAATTGCTGTTTAATTGGTTACATTTTGATGGGAACCATAATAGAGCTTTTTCTTTTTTTCTTGCCTGCCCCTGTGCAATAAAAGTTCAAATGCATAATTAGTAAGAACAAACTAAATGTGTGATACATTCCACACATGTTCTTAAGAACCCTTAACTCTTAATATTTATTCAGAATACATGGTCGGTTTGAAATTATTTCAGTTTGTCTTCGTTGCTGTTAAAACTAAACACAGTAGAGTGGAAATCTTTTCCTATGGACGTGGCGATGCGGGGACACGTACGAGGGACAGTAAGTACAGTAGCCCTGCCTCTGACTGTCCCTCCTTACAGGGGAGAGTACAAATAACTTTCCCTTGGCAAATAGTTATTTGGAGTTTTGTTATTCTTTTAATAAACTGATTTAACCCAGGAATCATAATACAACAGGATTACAGAAATAAAATATACAATAGGATTACATTTGAACCCTTTGCTGGCCAGTGTCCATTATATATGACAGTGTGAAAATAGGTATGGGAACATACCCTGGACAGTAAAGGGTTAATCATGGTGCCACTTTCCTTAGTGGCCTTTAAAAAGTACTGTATAACAAAAACTATGATAACAAAACTGCAAAAACACATCACTTTATCACAGCTGTTGTTTGTTTTGCTATTTACTTTTTCAAATCAGCTATAAGGAAAGGAGCCCCCCAGATTAAGCCTGGCCTCAGACCTGCAGTGACAATATGACTGCATTTATTAGTGTGATTGTGATAAGGTGAGAGTGTTTTTGTGCTGATGATGCTGGCAGGTGGTATTTGGATGATGCTTTCCCCCCCCGCTGCGTCTGGGCGATTGTGTTGCCCCCCCCCCCCCCCCCCCCCCACTACCCAACCTGCCGACGATGACATGGAGAGACAGGCTGGTTCCCTGCTGGGCTTCTTCCTTCACTGAGAACCAAACAGGACTCTTATATTTCTATATTTTTTTCTGAGTTGTACTCCCTGCTGATTGGCGGATCTCAGCCTGCCCTGCTGTTGATACCTGGGAGAATCTCCTCCAACTCCAGCTCCAAGGTCGTTTCTCTTGCGCTTCTCTGCGCTTTCCAGCAGAGCCCCAGTGATGTGAGCAGGCAGCACTTGTCTGCACAATTTCGGAGTCCTGTTCTGTGGCAGCGAGGAGGATCCTACAGCACGGGACATGTACAAAAAGGCTAGACTACATACAGCAGTGCTTACAATGGCATTGGCCTGTCCAAGGGACGAATAATTGCATTCTAAGTCTGTTTTTTTTCTTCTTTTTCATCACAATAGAATAATGTTGGGGTTATTTTACTACCCTGTGCACTGCAATAAATATTTACCATAACTAAAGACTGGTATTAAATGCTACCAAATTATTTAATAAGAGATTCAAAAATTGTATGTAAAAAATAATGTGTAAAAATAATGTAATTGTATGTAAAAAAATAATGTGATATCTTGGTGATAATGGTGTCTGCTAAGAAATAAATAATAATAATAATATATTAAAATAAATTTGAGAGCGACTCAGTTATCACGAGGATGAACAGATCCAACCTGTCAGTACATTTTAAACGCTGTTTTGTGCACCTCATTGCAAAAATAAGAAAGTGAGCATAATTTTTGTTGTGGACACGTATGTCCCTTGTACCTAGAGGGTTAAAGTCACCCTATGGTTGAAGTAGAAAAGTGCGCACAGCTAACTGAATCATACTTGTGGGCACTGTAATTGTGACACTCCTGCTTCTACAGTATAGCAGAGTTTGATTTGTGTCCAGTTCTATTTTTAATATCCCTCCTCCACGCATTGAATCCCTCTGTTTCTTCAAAGACTGACGTTGCAGGATGAAGGCTTATCGGAGTGGGAGGGAGCGCTGCGTCTGTGAATCGGTTTGCTTCCTTGCCGAGCTTCCTCTTCTAACAGTCTGTTTGTGTTTATTTGTGAAATAAGGTTTTTATCCCCTGTGTGCTTTTTAGCACACAACCTGCTTATACATAATGCTGGTTTTTAATAAGTCTTCACTTATCATTGTTGAATAGTGCAATATTCCAGCAATAGGGGTTGGGCTTAGGGTTGCCACCTTTTCCACAGACCAAACCCAGACATATTTCTCAGTCAGCCTTGGTCTATCAAAACTGCAGTATACTGTAATACAGTTTAACACATTACCACCAGATCTCAGTGCAAATCAATAATCATGCAGTACATGCAGTATTGTGCTCTTGATATTTCTAGCAATCGAACTTTCAATCAAACTCGATAACGAGTTGTATACATAGACAGCACACCACTTGCTACATTAATTATTTTACTGAACTTCAATGTGAAGTTACGGAACCATCATCAGTTTCTAACATATTTAAATGCACAATAATGGAAACTTCATTCATCTACCTGTAATTTTAGGCTACTTGAAAACTGAACAGAAATCCTCATGCACGTACCTTACATGTTATTATTATTTTTATTTGTTTATTTAGCAGACACCTTACAGAGACTAGGGTGTGTGAACTATGCATCAGCTGCAAAGTCACTTACAACTACGTCTCACCCGAAAGACGGAGCACAAGGAGGTTAAGTGACTTGCTCAGAGTCACACAATGAGTCAGTGGCTCATGGGATTTGAACCGGGGACCTCCTGGTTACGAGCCCTTTTCTTTAACCACTGGACCACACAGCCTCCTTAATGCTGTGCTCATTTTGGCACAGCATAGTCCTTTAATAGTCTCTTAGCTTAACCATTTACAGGGACAAAGAATCTACAGATTCCAGTTACTGATGCTTTGTAGAACAAAGTTTTTTTTTGAAAATGTAACAAAGTTTTCTTAAAAGGAATAAAAGATACTTCATGTCAAAGTTGCTCGCTCACCAGGGGTGCACAGTCAGTAGGGGTCACAAATTCCAAGTACCTGGCAATTATCATCATATGTTTCTAATTCCTGTGACTGGAGGTAAGAAGTGTGCTCTGTGGTTGCAAATAGATTACATTTTGCTGTGGAAGACGAATATACAGTTTTTGCATTAGCCTCCATGGTTGTTTTGACTGCCAGTATGGAGGCGTAGCCTGCTGGCATCATGTGACTGTAACCCCTCAATTGGATTGTTTAAATCACGTGGTTATGTTTGTTGTTGCCAACATTATTCAAATGCTGTGGACAAAGTCGAATGTACAGACCAGTACTTAACAGTACATTTCTAATAAGACAGTGGAAATCGTTTAAGCAACTAATGTATGTCAAAGAAAATTGGAAAGGAAGGTTAGTGTTTCTTATGCATTTTACTTAATACTGGACATTAGGGCATCCGGGCTTGTTAATTCCTGCCACCCGGACACAGATGCCAATTCCTGGACTGTCATGGGTCAAACCCGGACAGTTGGCAACCCTAGTTGGGCTGATTTTATAAAGTTTGGGATTTTGGTACTAAAAGCTCATTAGCAGGAGTCCCACTGCCCTTCATGATTGAATCAATCTTGTGTCGGCCTCTGTGCTGCTGAGTTAGGCTTGAGAAAGAAGCTGATGGAATTTCATTAAGGAGGCTGAGCTTTGCTGGCTAGATTGTTGTCAAGGTCTGGAAACTTGTTTCCTGTCACTTTCATACACCCACTTCGCACAGCGGCCAGAGATTTGGCAAGAAAATTGAGGTGCCAGGATTGTGGTGGCAATTTAAGGGGAAAACACTTTTGAAAGTCTTCGAATGCCTCCCAGCAATAGAAACAATAATACCAATAAGAGAGGGACTTCTGAGGAAACTGTGCTTGTTAAGGTTCAGGAAACACAGCCTTGCACTCCAGAGGGTGGGACTGGCCTGTCGCTAAGCAATGAAAAATATTCTGCTTTAATTAGCGACTCCTCGCAAAGCAGGAGCTTGTAACCCTATTTTAAGAAGCTTATTAAAATGTGGTGCAAGAAAAAATGATTTCATATTTTATTAATCTGCCGTAAACATTTAAAAGAATCCCAATCCAGCCTTTTAAACAAGAAACTTCAGTGTCTGCACTTATAAATGCTGGTGCAATACCATGAGGAACTCCCTCAGTAAATTGTGCCGTTTCCCTGATTCTGCTTTGCCTCAACCCACAACAGCACTTAAATCATTACCAGATCCCCCATGTTCTGCACCCAAATGCATGATGAAGATTCTTCTCTCTCTGCATACTCCAAAAAACAAACAAACAAGTAATTCATGTACTGTAGGCAACTATTTATTTTGGACTTTTAGCTATTTGTAACCGGAAGGCAGGTCAGGGTTATTGAGTCCCAGGGTCTGGCAGGTCAGGGTCATTGAGTCCCAGGGTCTGGCAGGTCAGGGTCATTGAGTCCCAGGGTCTGGATGATTTTATATGATAATGTAAGCTGCTTGCTGCTCGATGATGTCTTCGACCCCCTGACTGAATAAATGCACTATTCTCAGCAGTGACCTATCTATTACCTTACACACACTGCGAGTAACCAGGATGACTTCATTGTGGGGCCAAGAGGCAGGTATCCCAACAGAGCACATTTCAACTAAACCAGGGAAAACTAGGACAGCGGATGGAACAAAAAACTCACACTTAGCTTAATGCTGCAGTAACTCCCTGGAACAAGACATTAAAGCTATTTGCCTGTCACAAACCCCATGCAACACGGTTTGCACTGTCTGGGGATTACAAGTCTCATGCACCTTGCTGATAATGGGATTGTGATACGCCCGTATGGGGTTAGCTAGCCAATAGTCATCTTTTATGAATTGGAAAAACGCCCCTCTTCTCACTCCCTCTGTCCCCCTTAATCAGGGCTTCTGTTTGAACCTAGCGCTCTCATAGGAGAGAAAGAGAGAAACAAGCCATGTAGCTTAAACAGAGAGCTTGTTTTGCATGGAAAGCATTGCCTTTCTGAAAGAATTGATTCATTTTCTGTGCTCAAAGTCATGGTCGTATAAACCCCAGGACCCCGAGAGAGCTCGTCGCTGCTGTGCGCTTCAGTGAATGAAGCACTTGTCCTCTTCACAGCCCTGGAAAGAAAGGCCCCCATGATGTAGAGATTGCTTTGCCTGGGGGTGGGGGGAGATTTGGGAGCTAGTTTAAAAAGACCTCTGTGCCAGCCAAAGTTTTGATGTGGCCAACTTTTTTATTTATTTATCTAAATGTTGGTGATTTGTGAATTGTAGTGCTTGCTCACATACAGTGACGGGGTTGCTGCCAGACAGGCTCCTTTGTGTATCTAATTTATCAATTGGGGGGGAGGGGGGGGGGGGGGTCATGAACAGTACTGGGCTGGAAAAGGCAGCATTTCCCTCAACAAATTGACCAATTAGGCATTTTGGCAATTAGGCAGCAAGCTAAAGCGGTGATTAAACCACATCCCAGACCCTTTGTAGTTTTAATTTTATTTGTTTAAACTCAAACCTAAATCCATTGGTTTCAGAAAGGAGTATTGTTATTGTAGCCAGTTCCTTCCCTTGCCACTCCTTGTCAGGTTAATCTGGGTGTATATATATATATATATATATATATATATATATATATATATATATATATATATATGTATATATATATATATATATATATATATATATATATATATGTATATATATATATATATATATATATACAGTATATATACAGTATATATATATGATCAGTTGTTTTTCTTTATTTTATTTTCTTGTTTTTTTAATAACAAACAAGCACAAAAAACAGAAAACAACAGCTGGCACATTAGGAAAAAAAATAATAAAAATAATTTCAAATCATTTAAATCATCAGCGTAGCCAGATCGGCTGCAGTTGCACTCCATGTCTGTATAGTCGTCGGACGTGCCCTATTAATCCTGGCTGTGGAGCATTCCAAAAGGACAATGCTTCTGAAGTCCGAGAGCCAGGTAGCGGTCATAGGAGGAGTAGGGTCTATCCGAAGCCAGAAGATAAATTTCTTGGCTGCGGTTAAACCTGCCAGAAGTATCCTGCTCTGGTGTTGAGACCCAGGGAGGAATCATCGTTCAGTAAAAATACAACCAGATTTTTTGTTATCTGAACCTCTGTCAGCTCAGAAATAGTTTGAGCTACTCAAAACGCAGCCAAAATTGGACACTCCCAAAACATATGTAGGTACGTGTCCAATGCACCAGTCTGACAAACCGCACAGAGCGGACTAGGGCACCATTTCATTTTAAAAAGTATGTAAAAGTACGCTTTATGCATGAGTTTAAAATGTATTAGCTGGTGAGCTGGGTTCTTGGAAGTTGATAATGTATTGCTCCATACAGTGTCGCAATCCGGAGAGATGCCCAACTTTTCCATTTCACATTCCCAAATTTTGGTAACTGGTAACAGATTACATGCTTGTTTCAACAAGTGTCCATAGAGAGTTGAGACTACCCCCCGTGAAGAGGAGCCTGTGACCAACCAGTCTATCAAGGGTTGAGGACATACTTTTTATTTTTAAGTTTTCCATTTCTGCACATTTGATTTTTAAATTGCATTGAACATGTACATGCTTGGTTTATTCCATTCCTGCTCCTTATTATCTGTGGTTTATTTAATTTTGTATTTATACGTGATAATTGAAGACCATCATTAATCATTTTCGGCGCTGCCCTGTCCCTGTTTACATCAAAAGATTTGGCTTTTGGGTTTTGCATCCCATCAAATGCAGCTAATTTTGAATGCATGTCCAGGACCTAATTATATCCTAATTGCATGAGGTCCTGTGACTAAACTTGGAATAACAGAGGTCTGTGGTTTCTACAGTAATCCCACAACCCTCTTCCCACCCGCAAGTCTGTACCCCTTCCATCTCTTTCCAGATATCCTGGGACTGGCAGGCAGAGTAACTAACAAACTACACTGACACTCAACACTACAAAAAAAATCCTCTCTACGCTTTCCCCACACAAATTATGCTTCTGGTCTAAGTTGGCCCTTGGGATGCATATTTTGTTAGTGAGGTATTTCCTGAACACTTCGCAGGGGCAGAAAGAGAGAGAGAGAGGGAAAGAGTATTGGAGCTTCATTAGAGTGAAGAGCCAGCACTC
Organism: Acipenser ruthenus; assembly: GCF_902713425.1. Lineage (NCBI taxonomy): Eukaryota > Metazoa > Chordata > Actinopteri > Acipenseriformes > Acipenseridae > Acipenser > Acipenser ruthenus. The sequence continues at coordinate 50,441,767 of NC_081198.1, read as the reverse complement.
AGAAAGTTTGTTTAGAGAACACAAAGTACTGCACGGTGAAATCAAAGATGTGCCTGGCAGCCTGTGTCGTGTGTCCATTGGGCTGATCTCTTGGGTCTGCATCACCATTCCTCTCCACCGTGGTGAACACCGGAGTAACCCCCAGAAGGATAAATACTTTAGGTACAGGATGGAATACATTTAGAAGCAGGAGTTCTGGGAAAGTGATTACAGAGACAGATGCAGGGTTGGACACTTTTTTTTACCACGGGCTGGATGTTCATCCCTGTTAAGAGTTGTGGATTTGGCAATGTCAAGTGAACCAGCCAGGTATATTTTTGAAGTGGCAACATTGTTAAGTTTACTGTTTTGCATTAAGCCAGTCGTGTATGTGAATGGCGTGCATGTGGAAGCCTTCTAAGGAGTGTTTGAAATGACTCCATTCTGCTTTCCTGCTACACCTGAAGCACCGCGAATTAACACAGATCTAGCAAAGCCCTAATAGCACAGGAAATAATTCCCTGTCTGAAGTTATGAGTTTAATCAGGAATGGAGAGCTGCAGGTGTCAAGAAGTTAATGGAGAAATTATCCTTGTAGGCAGCTTTAGCCGGCTGATGAAAGCTGGAGCAGCTACATGATACTTAAATACATGTAAATTAGGGAGGAGAGCTGACAGGCAGCAATTAGCACCATGCTAACCATGCAGGTGCTTCTAGTGCCTCCTGCTCCTACAGCACAGATATATGGAGTTTCAATAGAACACAGTATTGAAGTGGGAACAGGATGTTCAGTTATTTTCATGTAGATGTTCCTGATACTTCATTTCTGACCTGTTTTTGTTATCTGTTCTGTGTGTGCTCCACTAGAACGAGATCCAAAGCACTGAGGTCCCATTACCATTGTAAAATCCATAGCCATACAATACGGTACAAAAGTGTTACACTGCCACGGTGTCATCGCCATGGTAACACTGGTGTGGGTTCTGCACATTCGCAGTCAGCTGCCAAGCACCACTGACTGATTTTTTCGAGGCTGATTATGTAAAACATGTTGAATACCCTGATATGGTCAAGTGCTTCACCTCAGATTGTAATCACAATGATATATGTGAAACTTATATATATTATATAAATATGTGCCCATCTATTCCGGGCACCACAGTGATAAGGTTAGAACTGTCTCCCTTGGCAACAGGCTCAAGTTTATAATACAATCATTTGTAAAACCTTACAGTTCACTATTTTTTATGGAGTATTTCTTCGATATACACTTAAAACTTTAAAAAATACTGCTTGATGAGAGGATTAGTGATTGAGTTCCTTGAAAAACACTCTATTATGTTGTTATTTCAAAGGTACTGTTGGCAGGTGTAGCACACAGTTAGTTCCCACCCAGTGCATCAGTAACAGGGTGATGTAATACTGAAAAGAGAACAAATAGGCAGGTGCATATATAATGATCGTTTAATTAGACTTGCTGTTTTTGTCTGATTGTTTATCTGAATGTTTCGCTTCTGGGAGTCTTTAAATTAAAACTGCCAAGAATGCAAACTAATGAGAATTCCTAACTGCAAACTAAATTAATCATTTTAAAGATTAAAACAAATGCCTAGCTTCTAACCTTACCAAGATCTCAAAACCAGCCTCTCGATTAGAGCTTGCACAGCCTTTACCTCGACAGCCCCATAGTCACCATGTGATGGTTTGTATATGTTTCCTGTGTATTGGACTGGCCTGGTTCACCCATGTACCCCCCAATTGGTTCACACTGCGGGGAGCTTAATAAATCTGATTGCTTTTTAACATGACAGAAGCTGGGCACGAACCGGCGACCCCACATGCCACTATGTCTTGTCTGCATTACTTGGTTAGGTGCAGAGGTCTGTGCTGTTTGCTGTTGATGGGGTTACAAAGGGATGTGTTAAAGGTTGTCAGGTTGTCTTTATGACTTCAGGATGGCTGCATGCTGTCCTCTGGTCCATTAACTATTATTAACTGTTAATTGTTATTATCATGCAGTAGATGATATTTATACTGTACAATGTGATAAATCACAGTTGTTAAAGAGACTGTGTTGTGAACTGCAATACTAATAGGCTTGAAATACTTGCCTTTTGTGTCTATATTGTGAACAACAGCATTAACATCCTCTGCCTTCCACACACATATTAAATGCTTTGTTTGTTGTTGTTTTTTTACATTGGTTTTCTTTGTAAATCTTGCTTTAGTGGTTTAGTGTGTTCATTAGACATAATGGAAGCCCTCTAGGTATTGAGATATTTTAGAAGTGATACTGAGGCTGTTAGTTTTTGAAAGCAGCGTGATGTATTTTCTGTGTTTATCACCCTCTGTGATGCCTGATTTCCTAGACTTGTGACCTGTGTGTGTGTGTGTGTGTGTGTGTGCGTGTGCGTGTGTGTGTGCGTGCGTGTGTGTGTGCGTATGCGTGTGCGTGTGCATGTGTGAGCAGAGCAGATAAACAGAGTTATTCAGTCTCCAGTGCTGTCAGTGTGGCGTTTTATACAAACGTTCATTCAATTTAACTTCAAAACAAAGAGCATGTTCTTCAGCATCCAGTTTCAATTTGTTGTGCTGTCTCAGTCCTTCTGAACAGATCCCTCTCTGAAGAGCCATCCTGGATGGAGCTCTGCCACGTTAAAGAAAGAACGAAACAAAGAAGGAGAAATCAAAGAGAAGAGGGGAAAAGAATAAAAGATAGAGAGAAAAAGAATAAGAAAGAAAGAAAGAAAGAAAGAAAGAAAGAAAGAAAGAAAAAGAAAGAACATTTTGTTTGAGAAAAAAAAAAAAAACTCTTAAACTCTTTGGCAGATTTGAACAACCCAAATAAATGAGTACAAATTATTCAATGCAACTAGATAAACTCAACCCACCAGATTCTTCCTAATTCTGTTCCCAAACATGCTTTTCTCGTCCTATTTTTTATTTTATTTTATTATTTTTACAGTATTTTGATTGTTTGGCTTCCAGAAACCTCAAACTGTAAATCTGAACTAATGAGATTTAAAATACACATTAAAATAAATAGTGAAGGGAATAAATGACTCCCCAGATTCTCAAAGCCCCACAGTCCAGAGCGATTCTGTGACTGGTCAGTGCTGCCTCTCCTGTCTGCTCCCAGGAGAGAATTCAATCTCAAAGAGACCATCCCAGGAACACAAGCTAATACATAAAACTGGCCTCTCCACAGCCTTCAATCCCAGGCTTCGACAGACAGTACAAAGCTCCTGCGTTCCTTCTAGCAAGCCCTTCCTGCTTTGCACCATGTGCTTTGCTATTTACTGTATGAATTGACTGCGACACTCTGGTGTGGATAACTCAGAGCTTCATTTATTTATTCAAATTACACAAAAGAACAGCAGCTGTAGTTATTGAGGGTGTTCTGAATACTGTCCCCTGGTAAAGCACTTAGTGTGTGTGACCAGCTCCCTGATATCAATTGATTGTCATTGAGTGTCATTTGATCATAGAAAACCATTGCTTTGAGAGGCAGTTAAATGAGGGAGCTGGACCATGTGAGGTGTGACATTAGCGACTGCCTAGTATATAAGACACGGGGCAGTTAGTTGGGTCCGTATCCCACTGCATCTGCAGCTAGAAGTGTCACTGTGTCAGCATTTGAACCTTAATGTAATTGCAATCAATGGATCTTTACTGTATATACTGTATCTTCAAATAATGAGGTCAACCTTAGTAGACAAATGTTTTCCATGTGCAGTTTTGACTTGCTGTGATGAATACCAGACACATATTCTTGTTATTTTCAAAACCCCTGAATAAATGTGTTTACCATAATGAATTGGTAGCATATCTGCAGCAAGATCAGACCATGCATGTTCAAAGGGATAAGGTGTTGTGTACAGTAAATATCCTCTAATGATGTTCATTTGCCAGCTTACAAAAAAAACCCGGAACAAATCACTGCAGGGCCAAATGTGCAATTCCACTTTATTGCAGGCGCATTGTGAAGCTGTCAGCCAAGGTGATTGACAGCCCTCACGCTGAACAATACAAAAAGGGCTCATCTTGTCAGGAGTTCATTGATAGACTGAATCTGACGTCCCTCAGATACACTGTTTAATAGGTCTGCTGAGTATAGCCTAGCAGTACTGGGTGTTCTGTTGCTGTGTGAGGCTAGCAGTACTGGGTGTTCTGTTGCTGTGTGAGACTAGCAGTACTGGGTGTTCTGTTGCTGTGTGAGACTAGCAGTACTGGCTGTTCTGTTGCTGTGTGAAGACTAGCAGTACTGGCTGTTCTGTTGCTGTGTGAGACTAGCAGTACCGGCTGTTCTGTTGCTGTGTGAGACTAGCAGTACTGGGTGTTCTGTTGCTGTGTGAGACTAGCAGTACTGGGTGTTCTGTTGCTGTGTGAGACTAGCAGTACTGGGTGTTCTGTTGCTGTGTGAGACTAGCAGTACTGGGTGTTCTGTTGCTGTGTGAAGACTAGCAGTACTGGCTGTTCTGTTGCTGTGTCAGACTAGCTGCACTGGCTGCTCTGTTGTGTAATGGCTGTGTGGAGGATCCTCTATCTTCGGCAGGTGTGTGATTTGGCAGTCCTGACACTGCATTGTGCTGCACTCCCTCTGAGCTCTACTGAGTTTAATCTGCATTCCAGTGCTGCCTCTATGTCTCAGCCCTGGAGGATTAAAGCAATCACTGCAGAATCAGACCCACACAAGCTGCATTTTATACATCCTCTATCGGCATCGCTGCCTAGTTACTGTATAAACTCCCCATAATTTTAAATAACGAAGTAAGTAAATGAATGAATAAATAAAGGGGAGGGTAAATTAGATTTAAAAAAGATACAGCATCATTTCCATTACCCTTTGAAAACAGTTGTGCATTGTTGTAATGATAGTTTAATTGTTTTTTCCAGATTTATTTTAATTTTAAATTATTATGTAATGTTAAAACATATAAGGACATTAATAAAGCCTGTTTTGTATTCCAGGGTTACTGCTGATTTGAGTAAATGCTAAATATCAAACACATAAAAGGCTGGCTAGACCAGGTATTTTTAGGATGGTACAGATTCCAGTACACGTCACTAATCTGGACTGGGTTTATTCCAAACTGGTCTAGGTTAGCAAGAGGCTCGCTTACTACTTGGACCCAGCACTGATGTGTTGTATTTGACAAGCTGTTTTGAGTTCTTCATCGCAATTAAACCTGATGGTTGCTCTGCCAGCTGGGGGAGACTCTTCTGGTGCATTAATCCTGATGGCAGAGGAGGTTTAGGGCAGCAGCTCAGAGCTGATTAATCATGCAGAGAAACAGCCAGCCCTCATCAGGAAGGGCTTAAGGGGTTTCAGCAGACTTTCGTGCGCTAAAGAGGAAAAGGTGTCAGCTAGAAACACGTGCCTTATGGACTCCACCCAGAGCTTAACACCTCCAGCTAAAACCTGCATCCTTATGGGATACCTGTTAATATCAATTCAGCACCTTATAAATTGTACAGTTTTTTTTTTATTTTAATACAGTATACCTATAGTAAAAATAACAACTTAAATTGCAAGTTGGTAAGTGGTCCACAGCTTGTTATGGAGTTCCCTAATGCAGTGTTTGTATTGATGGCGTGAAAGGATTAGTTAATGTCATGTGCAATTATGGGATTTGGGTCATTGCTTTGATTTATAGAGAGAAAAGGCCTATAAGTACTCAAGATAAATATAGGCAATTGGGAAAGGACTGTTTGACTGTGGCTTTTGAGAAGAGGTCTTGATTATTTAAAACCTGCAGCTTCAGTCTGGATATTCTCTACTGACCTGCTTATACATGGATGATATGACTCTTTACACTTTCTGAAGCACTTTGTTACACAATGGAACTCAAGAGCTGAGCTCGTTCTGTAGTACCATTGTTTATGAAGACGTCGAGTCTGAGCAACACGTTTTGCGTAGTTGTTATGAATATGCTGAGGATTTCCAGTTCTTAGGCAGCACAATAAGCCTGCATGTCACTCTGGGAATTGAGATGGCCAATATATGTTGGTGGTGGATATCTTAGGTTTGACTTTTCACAGATCTTTTGCCGTGTCTAGTGTGAATAACAGCAACAACAAAAGGACCATCTGTCTTTTCAATTTTAGAATGGCGGTATTAAAAGCAGACACCGATTAGGAATAGCTCGGCCCCCACCTCCCATCCTCGCCTCACTCTTTTTGATCCTATTTAAAAATGCCCTCAGCGATGCACCTCCTGGACACAATGCAGTATTGCACCATGCATCGGGAGATTATTCCCAGGTACAGTAGCAGCTGTTTATTCCCTCCTCATCTAGACTTGAGGATGCTGTTGGATATAGTTAAGTAACCCCTTTCTAATATAGGGGCATGCATGAGAGGCTTGTCAGACCGTTTAGCTCTTCGGTAAGTGGCTGGGACAGCAGCGAGCAAGCTGCTCCTTTCCTTTTAAAGGTTCTGTAGATTTTACATCCCCTGAGGATGCCTGCCCCTCAGTAATGATAAAACTGTCTGTGGTTACTGGGTTACTCTCCAGGATGAAAACGGAGGGGACAGGACCCACACACACACACACCCCACCGCACCCCCCCCCCCCACCACACACACACACACACACACACACACACACACACACACACACACACACACACACACACACCCCACGACACCCACTCACACACACCCCACCACACACATCCCCCACCACACACACACGCACACACACACACACACCCCACCACACCCACACACCCACACCCCACCACACACACACACACACACACACACACACACACCCCACGACACCCACACACATCCCCCACCACACACACACACACCCCACCACACCCACAAACACACACCCCACCACACACACACCCCACCACACCCACACACACACAGCCCACCACACACACCCCGCCACACACACACACACACACACACTCACACACACTCACACACACACATGCACACACCCCCCACACACACACGCACGCACATGAACACACCCCACACACACACACGCACCCCACAACGCACACACCCCACCACACACACGCACAATTGCACACACACATACCACCACACACACACACACGCACACACCACCACACACACACACACACACATACACACACACACATGCACATGCACACACACACTAATCACATGGGGTGTGTTGTGAGGTGCCTCATGGGGACATCTGAAATGAGAAGAATTCAGAAACCAAATAAACTCTTTATTCTTTGTTCTAGTTTAAAAAGGCCAGTCCAGCTGGATGCTAAGTCTTTTTTTTTTTTTTTTTTTTTTTTTTAAACACCGGAATCTAATGGTGGCCCAATTACAACCACTATTGCAATCAAAGCCAGGGTCCCTTCACTCTTCCTTAATTGCCAGTGATTATACATTAGGGCTTTAATTACTGCTGAGAAGCACCAATCAGGGCAAGGACTCTCATTTAATTTGTTGCTTTGTCTCTCAGCTCACCCAACACGAGTCTTACAGTACAGTGGTGGTGATGTATGTTAGTGGTCGTTTTGAGAGGTCATTTGAGGATAAGGGAGAGGTTAGCTCTGAGTACACATTGTCTTACAGTACTTAATAAACTGTGCAATGAATTGAAATTGTGTTATGCATTTGAATGGTATCTCTCTTTCTTTTGAGGTGCTATCTGCTGTTCTGCCCAATCAGCTCAGAAACACTGTAATTATCCTTCTGCTTTTCAGAGACTAAAGATCCTATGACAGTAATCTTAGAAAAGAATAGGATTGGACACAAATTCCCTCTCCTGATTTCTTTTATTTCGTAATGCCGCTCGTTTGAATAAGCCAAGATAACAACAGTATTCTTCTGCTCTCGGATAACAGATAGCAATTAAATCTGATATGAGTATATAATAATAATAATAATAATAATAATAATAATAATAATAATAATACTGATAATAATAATGATCTGTTCAATGCTTTGGGACAATTATTCATGGAATGTGATCAGACAATACTATTTTATAATACTGAAAATAGGATATTTTACAATAGAGTACAGAGTAATAAGCCCACCTGCCATATAAAAGCCATACATAGCCACTAGTCAGTCACCTTTGATCTGATCATCACCAAAATCTAATCAGCACACCTTTATGAAGGTTCATTGCGAAAACAAATTCAACTGGTTTGGAGTACAGTAATCATTCCAAACAGCCATGTTATATACAGTAAGAATAAGAGATTAAAGTTAAGGTCTCTTGGGGTCCCCGAGTGGCTCATCCAGTTAAAGCGCTGTCGCTGAGAATGCAGCATGAGTCACACAGCTTGGAGGGTGCCGGTTCGCGTCCTGGCTGTGAAAAGAGGCCGAACTTGGCTGGGGACCCCGAAGGGGGCGTCACATTGGCTCTGATGCTCCCGGTGTGGGGGATGGGAAACCGGCAGAGACTCTTTCTCCTCATCGCACAACAGCGAACCCTATTGGCCAGACACCGAGTAGATCGGTAGCCTGTCCACCTCTGCAGTGGATTGCTCGGCATAAAAGCGATTCTGGCTTTAGAACGTCTGTGCTGTGCGGGGACTCGCTGCAGTGAGGAGAAAAAACATAATTGGACATTCTAAATTGGGGGAAAAATAATAATTGGTCACTAAATTAAAAACAAAAAAGTTAAGGTCTCTGAACAAATCCCCAATTGGTGGTTGTTATACCTTCCAAGTTTCCACAAGATACAGTGACAAACAATACATGAAGCAGCAATCGGGATATGTTGCTGCTTGGACTGTTCCATTGGAAAGCTGTCTTTCTTCAAACCCTGTAATGGTTTCCTTTCTATATCTGCCTCTGCTCTCCTTATTTGATTACTGCAGATGGACTCATCGTTTTTACCCTACAGTATGAAAAGTTGGAGAGGGGATTTGACAAGAGACATTTGCTATGGTGACCTACGACTGCTTTACATAGAGGATTAGGGAGCATGTGTCTAGAGGACGTGCTTCAATTAAATGCAATTACCAATCTGTGCAGGGATTGAGAGAGAGAGAGAGAGAGAGAGAGAGAGAGAGAGAGAGAGAGAGAGAGAGAGAGAGAGAGAGAGAGAGAGAGAGAGAGAGAGAGAGAGGTTGCAATGGCAAAGCACTGAGCTTTCAGGCTGGGCTATCGCACCCTTCTAGAAATCTCCTAGACTGTCTCCCCCCCACTCACTCTTTCTCCCCCCCTCTTTCTCTCTCTCTCGCCCCCTCTTTGTCTCTCTCTCTCTCTCTCTCTCTCTCTCTCTCTCTCTCTCTCTCTCTCTCTCTCTCAGCTTGCATACAGCATGTGCAGGAAAAAAAATTATCTCTGTTTTTAGAGGAGCATTTGTTTCTGATTTGCGGTAGAAGGTGGGAGAAGGTGGGTTAGATGCAATAGGGTTGTCCTGTGAGTGATGACAGTGAGCCTGTTTCATTTGTCTCATGTATTCAGATGAGATGCACTGTGCTGGGGATCTGGTGATGGTTCCTGTGCTGCTGTTGCAGCTGCTTCTTCATTGCATCTAAACCTGCCTCCTTTTCTCTCTCTCTCTCTCTCACATCTTGCAGGTTTTCTCCGTTTCCTTTTTTCTTCCCCTGAACTGAAGCGCTGAAGCAGTCATCTCTCAGCCACCAGGTATGTTACTGTTCAGCTTCTGAATCTCAGACATGCTGCGTCATTGCCTGTTAATATTACAAATGCAACGTAGCCTTTTTTTTTCTTTGTTAGGCTCCAATGGCAAGCCCCATTGACGAGCCTCTGTCTTCCACTCTGATGGCTTTTAATGCTAAAATTAATGTCAAATCGATTTTATAAGTCGACTGCCTTTGTTGTTCTCACCATTGTCTTTGTGCAGTATGTGTGCATACTTTAATAAAATATTGCTTTCATGGTTCTGTAACAGTTAATTCCTGGTGTTTCTGTGTAGAATCAAGTGATCATTATTCCATTATCACTACTGGAATATTGACCAGTTTATCTATGTGCCATAAATCTTGAGCCTGTCATTTTTTTATTTTTTATTGAGACTTTTAACGGTTTGTGTCTAGACATAATTTATTGAGACGGCAATTGAGGAATGACTCAGGGTAGAGGCATCTGTTTAGCAGCACCACCCGAACAAGCCAAACGAAAAACAGAAACAAACTGTAATATCAATTAATTTATTGTAAAGCCAGGCTTATTATTGTGGTAGTAATATAATCTGATACAAAGCTCTTCTTTGTAGGTTGCAGAGAAACTATTTGAGCCAGTGAATACAGATCAGAGCAACGAGCCAGTGAGTTTGATGTAGCAAAGTTCATGTTGTGCTTTGCTAAATGCAAATGAAATGGATGAGAAGGTAGTATTGATTTGCACTGTCTAGGTTGTCTGGTTGGTTTTTTGATCTGCTTGCTTTGTTTTCATGTGCTTTTAATTTGGTGTTGTACATCTGCAGATTTAAGAAATTACAATGAGCTGCAATGGCATCAAAATGATGTTATTTGTTTCAGTTTGACTGAAATGGTGTTTATTTCTTTTTGTATTTGAAGTTACCAGACCTGTTGAAGCATGTCATTTGGGTTAAAGGGCTGTCCCGTTGACATGTAGTCATAACACAAGCAATCAATATTGAACCACCCTCGGTACTGTACAACTTCGAACCACTCCATGTGCATCCCATTAGGGATCACAGCATGTAGCCACTACGCCAACCTGGGTATAAATATCATATATTCAGATATTTATTATCTGACTGTGTGACGTTGTCACGTGAATACATCGTGAAACAGCAAAAGGACGTCCTTCTGGCAGCACGACTGTAAGGGCAGGGTCAATCGCTTTCTCACGATAAAAATAGCCAGCATGCTTGTGGCTCACAAGATTTCAGCAGTTTTTCCCTGGGGCATTTCTTGTACTGAATTGATGGCTGCTAGGTCCAGCAGCGATAACAACAGGCATGTATATATATATATATATATATATATATATATATATATATATATATATATATATATATATAACGCATTTCCTGAAAAGTAAGCAAATGTTGTGAGGAAAACTGTCATGACTTGTGCATGTAAACACCGCCACTGACATCTCTTATGAATACCCAAAACTTCCACTGAACTTAAAGCCTGCGTTTTTATAAACCTTTCCTCCTTCGTGTTCTATGCACAGGATGACATCTCAACACAGGATAAGATGTACAAGAATTGTAATAACTATCTCATTGTTCCTTCTTGGGGATTTATAATAGATTTCGTCTGCCTTTCTGAAGCAAACCCTGTTTATAATTTGAAGCAGTCACAGTGACCCGTTGTGACTTGACGGTGTTTATCTGTGTTTAATTAGGCGGTAATTATGATAATTGTGTTATGTGTCAGTGATAAACCTTTAAAATATTTCTATAGAATAAATGCTTGGATGCCAGTATTAGTCACATACTGACTGTGATGTTGTTTGGTTTATTTTTCTATTAATCTCCATAATGAATGTGTCTAATCCAAGCATTTCAGGGTTATTAATCTCAAATCATGACAGCAAGTACTGAATGAGGTACCTGATAACGAGATTAAATCTTCATATACTAGGCGTGTGTTTGGGAAATACAAACTGTCCAGACACTGTATTGTCAAGAAGTACTTACCTGGATTCATTAGCACTGCATAGAGATGTTTGGGCAGATTAAGGTTCAGATAACAAAGAGACTCAGAAGTTACTGTGTAATTATCATTTTTAATAATTCAGAGAAGCACAGTTTGTATTTTGTTTTCTATTTTAAATGTATTCAAGCAAATGTGTTTATTCTGCTTGTTTATGTTGCATTTTAAATGCATTTAAACTTAAATAAAAAGGAATATTGATCCCCTCCTTGATCTTTGATTAGGGTGTAACATATAGATTGCTATCTGGGCGGATTCTTTTTTTGCCCAAGGAGTGTGCAGCAGGAAGGAATGTTTAGGCGTACAGAGGCTGAGCTCATCCAATTAAGGATGGTTTAGTCACGTAATTAAAGGTATGCCAGAAAGCAATAATGAGGGTTATCTGATGTTTTATACTGTACAATTATTATACTGTATGAGCTCTTCAATGCTATTCTTCAATTTTCAAATAATAATCTTATGTGTTTCCTCTGTATGATAATGTGCATGTGCGTAGGGTGCACAAAACACTCAAAGCTAATATCAAAGTGGTAGCCTACTCGATCCCCGAATGGATTTTGGTTTCCATGGTTACCACATTGCTTTCAGTGTTTTCAGGGTAAGTTCTGACAATAGAAATACAAGTGTTGCTATGGAAATAAAAGTGCTGTGGGGTTTTTTTTTTCATTGACAATTTTAACCCCATTACCTTCACTCACTTTCTATATTTATACAGGCATTGATTGACAGCATTCACTGAAAACAAATTGAAATATGTAGGCTGTGGTACTGTATGTGTGTACATGTGTACCCTGATGAAGGTACTTCGTACCAAAACGTTGGTTAATATAACAAAATGATTTTATTTTAAAGGGATTGCTTTTTGAGTGTGCAGTTTATTTTCTTTTTTTTAAATGTAGTTTTGGCACTGCCTTGTAAACCGCACCTCACTACTTTATTGGTGTGCGTACCTCCTTTGTAATTTTTGTACATGAGAATACAAAATGACTTGCTTATTAGAAAAATATAAATAATCAAATATTTAATTTGAGGCCTTTTAAAGACTACAAGATTGATTCATTTTAATGTTGTCTCTTTTAAAGGGCGTTTTGTTTTAAAACATTCAACGATGAGCTCCTTCGACTTGTGCAAGATTTCTGCACAGTTATAGCTGTTTTTAGACAGTTCTGTTCACCCTCCTCTTCAACTAGAACCATCAATGTTCAGGTGGATTAAGACCTGGAGATGGTGTGTCCGATAAACAAAGACCCTTGATGTTCCCACCCCAGATTTAGTGCATGCTACTCAGGGGGCACACTGTTAAAATAAATAAAGGCTAAAAAAAGTAATGGGCGGCAATGTGTTTGACAGCCTACTACATGTTGAAGTTGGAGATTGGGCTGTTGTGCACAATCCCAGATCCTCTGGTGTTTTTTTGGCACTGGGGATGAATCACTGCTGGTGCTGCATCCTTTGAGATGCTAGCAGTAGACAAGCTGATTTTGAAGCTCTGATGTCAGGAGCATGCTGGAGGTTGCCGGCTATGACTGACATTTACAGCAGATCCTCTCTGACGTGCTGTCTGGCTGCTAAGCTACAGCAGAGAAAATAAGAGGGACCCTGGACAGCATTAAAAATGCATGCACAGCCAGCACTCCCTGCTTGCATGAAGCTGCTTTTTCTCTTTTCTTTGCTTCTGCTGGCGACGCAAAGCTTTGATTGAGCGGTTCATCTTGGCATGATAGCTTGAATTTATTGCGTGCTGAGGGTGGGGGCGGGGAGAGGGGATGGGGGGCTCTTATTTGTGTGTGTGTGTGTGTATTTTATTCTAGAATATTGTTCAGGTTGTCATTGTGTGGGAGGTGTTACATTGGTTTCTTTATCTGCCATTTACAACTGGAGCAACGGAAGCCTGAAGCTCCAGCAATGTTGAAGCTGAGATGTAAAACCTGCAGTGAAAGTGATGTTAATATAGGCAACATCTACTGCACGTCACAGCCACTACTGCTGCACTCAGAACCCTTGTGAGAATGTAGAATGAATCCGATATTCCACAAAATATTGTTAATCACATATGTTGTTCTTTTTTTAATAATAGCATTTTAAGCAGTAATTTGTTTTTAACTGTTGTAACATCACCAGAACTAAATTAAAAATTCACTTTCTGGTCTTTGTTCCTAATTAAGTTGCTGGGTTTACTGCTTTGTCTTTCATTGGTACTACAGCAGCTGCTGAGTAAGAGAAAAGGGCAGTGAGTGCTGTAATGCTTGGTAGTGGTGAGGAGTTGAGGTGAGATGCAGTAATCGAAGCACCTGTCACTTTGAAACCCTTTTAATTCATCACATTTGTAAAGACGACTTTTGTAATTCATGCCTCTTTTCATTTTAATAACTGCATGACTAATCTTACTGGGAAAGAGATGTGTTTTTGTCCTTGGGAGATCATTTTTTGGATAAACAGCAAAAAGCTTTTGCAATACTATTTCATTACTACTGATTAATAAATAATAAGAACTACGGTACATTCACCTTTACAAGGATAAAGGATTTAAATGGATCAGCTACAGGTCCACATACCTCCAAAGGTATTGTTTTCCATACAGTATCAGTAAATCGGATTTACTGTAAGTGCCTGTTCCCATTTGAATTGTGTTCATATGTTGTTACTTTAGTCTCAATTACACATGCACACACTGCATTATCTGTTCCAGTGGCATTTGTCATACGGATGGCTGCTCACCATGTATTTCTGAGAAAACCAGTTCTCTCTAGCTAGGTCCTCAAAAGACCAAACAGTGAGTAATGGACAGTAAGTATTGATCTTTTTTTCATTTTTTTTTTTTAACAGTCATTTAAAAAGGAGTTAATGTGTAAATGGAATAATAACCACCTCAGCTGTGTAATTTAAACAGATAACTGAGTCTAAAGACTTGCAGCTCGCTTACTCAATACACCCGAAGGCTTTCCACTGAATTCAAGTTGTAACCTTTCACCTTTTGAGACTGACCATCATTACTGTTTGTAAACCAAAAATGACTCGTTACAAATGCCCGTTTTAACTGAAAAATTACCAATTTAGCTTTTTTTTTTTTTTTTACTTGGGGGGGAAAAAAAGCCACATACATCTTGGTACCAGATTAAAATTAGTAACAGAATGTAATACATACAAAACAGGCTTTTGACAATGATTTGCACACAATGCTCCAGGGTCATTTCAGTTAACCAGGTTCATCAGTCCTTACCAATTTATTTCCCTAAGTTTAGGCATAGGGTTAGGGTTAGGGTTTGGGTTAGGAAGTCTTGTTTCAAGCATCATAATGCAATGGAGTATATTTTACATAGAAATAATTTTTCATAACATTACCTTTTGTGAAGCACGCTTGCTGTCAAATGCTTAACTGTTGCTGGTAATCTAGTAGGTAACCGCTTGAAAGTCGCACCCGTTACAACCACATTTCTGACGGGTGAAGCAGACCCTCTGCTGACACTGCCTCTCAAATACTCAGGTGGTTGTCTTATCCCGATGCAGTCCTCATGAAAAAGGCTAACCTCCCAGCATACGATATCGCAGTGCCACACACATCTCACACCGCGTTTTACACTACGCTGCCTCAGCTTCTGACAGGCTTGTTTTCTTGGCTTTGCTTTTCCTGGTTCTACTTGTTGAGTTCAGTAAGCCGATGAGGTCTCACAGCAGCTGGCAACGATAATGAAACACATATACAAAATGAAACGCATATTAAAAAGAGTAAAATAAACAGAAGGGGAGCTTGACTGATCCTGGGGTTAAAGGCTATATACATAAGGTGTATGCACTATAACCCCAGGATCAGTCAAGTTGCCAAGTTGGTAAGCAAGGTTCATGGAGAATCTGATTGTGTAAAATCCCTAATGGTGTAGGTAATATCAACTACAATAAGCAGCTGGTTTGCTCAGCACCTAGGATTTGATCTTTCTAGACCAATTTGTAATACTGTTATTTAAATGTGCATAATTCTAATGTTATAAAAAAAAATGATACAGTAAGGGTATTAATCCAAAACAAGAGGATTCATGTACATGAATGTAAATCCCAATCCCTTGCCATGCTGGATGGTATGAGTGTCAGGATGCTGTGCAGTGTAAGCTGCATGCTACATTATACATTCTTAAACAGACATGATAAATGCCGTGACAGCTCATGCCCTGATAAATGCCTTTGGAATATGATACTCCATGCTGTTTCCCATGAGTGCAATCTTTGCACTGTGCAGCCATTGCTGCCCGTTCTTTCTTCCACAACACCAGCACAATAAAAATATGCTTTCCCTATTTATGAAATCCTCATTTGGATGAGGGTCTTGTTTGCCATGTTATTAAAGACTGTGGCCTGGTTACAATACACTGGGCGTTTGTTATGGTGCTGTTGTTGCTTCACTGGGATATTATTAGGCATTTTACGGTATCTTTGCATCGTCCCCATCATAGAATTAAAAGTAGTTTTTAACCAGGAAGCGTTCCAGATTTCTTTGCTGGGAAAGCTGTTTCCATTTAAGAGAAGGCAGCTAGGATTATCCCTGAGGCCTGTAATGCTAACCAGTGCTCATTGTTCAAAGAAAAATAGGTTATTTAGATGCTGAACTAATCTAAAGTTTGCATAATTATATCCTAAAAAATGGAGACAGCAACACACAATGGGGTTTGGATAAATTGGTCAATTTGTGGATGAAGTCTCTGCCTGTTTCTCTTTGCGGGTCCCCCTTGTGCTTCTGCCCTGGGCTCTGCCATATGGGAAAGATCTGTGTGGAAATGCCTTTACACAGGGCACTGGGCTTCTTCATACATGGGAACTTTTTCAGTTTCTCCAAGGAGGTGGCAAGGTGAACTGGGTTCTGGTGTTAGCTCAGTTGAGACAGGCCCACATCATAAAATGTACCTGCTGTATTTGGGATGCTTGTGAGCGCATGCCAGCTCTTGTAGTCTCTGCACATTACTTTAATGGACATGCTTTGCTAAAGCACTTAATACAGTTGTCAATGTTAATCATACAGCATTTGAGATTTGCAGATTTACCTCAAATGCAAAATTCATCTGTATGTAAATAAATATTTTAATAGGCAGTTACTGTAATACAATGGTGTATATGTGTGGAGTTGCAACTTGCAGACTGGCACTCTATCCACCATTCCAAATGAGTTAAGCAAGAGTGTTCTCCTCAGTGTTCACATGTCCTGAATGTCATCACCCTAACATGAGCTCAGTCTAAACTCGACCCGGCACCAAAACGCATACCACAGACCCAGTCACTTCTTCGGTTCTTTCTTTTATTTTGGTCCATTGCTGATTTATGGTTCCTGGAATCACTGTTTACTGTCTCCCTGAGAAACTGGAGTTAGTGCCCTGACTCACAGCATACTGAAACAGTTAAGGTGTCAAGACCCATGTGCACATGACGAATGTTGACAGAGGTAGTCGAGGAAGCAATTGAAAAGCACTTGCACTAATTTGTTGTTGTTGGCTCAGACCCCATTCTTCTTATCTGTTTACTTACAGCTCCCCAACCCTCTTCATTCCTTTAAGTATGCTCTGTTTGTTTATTACTGTCCCTTTTAACTCCAGAAATAAACCCTCTCCTTCAATATCTGCAAAATACATGCTAAGCTGGTTCCATTCCATACACTGCCGAAATCAAAAGCTCTAGTGTATCTTGACATATCCTACAGCAATGGAGCGATCTGATTTGGTTGCTAAGGTTGTGATGGACAACAGGCAGCACTACTGAATGGAGAGTTCCCTACATGACCGGCCCACGAACCCCTTCACACTCTCAGAGATTTAAGAGCTAAAAGATATTTATGTTTCTTGTCCAAGGCAGTAAGATGTCAGTCAGTGAAGAGAATCGATAACTTCACTGATGTGCTTGATAAAAAGTGTTTTTGTTTTGTTTTTAATATATAATTTCTGGTAATGAATGCAGTGCACTTTATTTGCTAAGTAATGTGAAACAGTAAATTCTAATGATGTATTGTGCTGCCAGTGTTTACATCAGAGCACCTTTGATCTAATCTAATCTAGTCCATTTATTTTCTCTCAGCCCAGAGCCCTTGTTCAACATCTGAAAATCAGCAAAGCAATTTCAGAATCTCTCATAACTGGATAGTGAGAATACAGATTATGTACAGTACTTGACCCCATATCTGTCTGACTGTAATCACAAATCTAACAAATGTGCTTGTTATTGAGCATCACCTGAGCACAGAGACCTGGTTGTAGTTCTTATGATAATTTCTTTTTTAGAAATTGATTCTTTCCCTTTTCCAAATGGATTCTGTCCCTTTTCCAAATGGATTCTGTCCCTTTTCCAAATGGATTCTGTCCCTTTTCCAATGCTTTTCTCCTGCTTTTCCTGCATTGCAGCCATAATGCAGCCTTTCATATCTACCTGAAACTGCATGTATGGTCTGAAATAATCATTGACCAGCAGTAATGCCTGCGTTCAACATCCTTATGACTACATGGACACTGATTTGTGAGTTTGACCACTCGACATCCTTAAACACGTAATACTGGGCATGGTAAACCTGCAGTACCAGAGCTGAGCAGCTGCTGCACTGTAGTGCACATGCACTAGGAATATGATCTGAACCGTGACCTGCCGGTCGAAGGAAGTTACTGATGCAGCACTGTGAGCTTCTTTGAAACCACCCTGCTGCTTATTAGGTCCTTAACCTATCCAATTAGATCTCTTAAAATGTAAAGCCACAGCAATAAGGACTGTTGTACTCAATTTATTTTTGACATGGTCCTTTGAAAGCCATATCCTCCAGGCATCTCACTGTTCATCGTTGTTCACAAATGGCCTATAGCAATAGAGGCTAAGCTTGGGAACAGGACTTGTAGTATCCCCATATTTATAAAATACATGGATGAAGGCTATATTTGCATCCTGAGCCATACGCATAATAGGCATAATACCACAGTAGTGATGTCAAAAAGTGATCATTCCTCTAGAGGAAAATATACTTGAACTTTGATCCATTCGACTCCTCGAGACCATCACTTTCATCACAAAATGTCTCGTTTTCAATCACTCGACAACACCCACAGTACAGAAATGTTCATTAATGATCAACAAAATGAGAATACGTAAAAAAAAAAAAAAATATATATATATATATATATATATATATATATATATATATATATATATAAAGCTGGTACATTCACATCTCAGAGAAACTGGAGAGGAACGGGGAATTAAAACAAGGTAAAGGCAATCATTCAAATAAAGCTGAAACACTAACGGATAACAACACAGAACGTCTGTACAGCACTGAAACACTACGTTTAAAAAAAAAAAAAAACTGTACTGCTGAACCTCGTCTTCTTTAATATTAGCATCACAGGGGTATCCGTGTATTATAAAAAATAATAGATGGGCCTCTTCAGTGAGTTACAGGAAAACAATTCCATCTCGGGTTTCTGTGACAGTTTATAAATTACTCGACCTAATGGTCTCGTCATTTATGACGTCACAGAAACCTTAGATGGAATTATTTTCCTGTTACTCACTATCTATTATTTTTTCTCTCTCTCTCTCTCTCTCTCTCTCTCTCTCTCTCTCTCTCTCTCTCTCTCTCTCTCTCTCTCTCTCTCTCTCTCTCTCTATATATATATATATATATATATATATATATATATATATATATATATTCCACTTTTCCTTAATGCTTCCCTCCAGCTAGAAAGTTAATTGAAGTATACACCTACCATTTCCATTTCCATTTCTATGTAATGTGCAACGGAGCTAATGTGTTTAATTAAACCTTGACTCAGTCTCAGTACTCAGTAAAGGCGATATGTTTTCATTAGTGATACTGGATTCAATTGCTCTTCAGTGGTTCTGCCTGGATCTCAGATGCATATTAATGTAACCTAGCATATAATATTGCAGTAAAAAATAAATCGTTTGTTCAGTTCTTTTTCTGTGACAACAATGTCCTTGTGTATTTACTTGCTTAAACAGCCTTGGTGTTATTCTGTGTATCTACCTTAAACAAGAATTCTTATTGCGTTGTGCATGTCAGTACATCTTTGTTTTGGTTATTTTCTAGTTATTTTTAACCTGTTAACAGAAAATGAATTTGAAATGGTACAGTGTTCTACAAAAGTCACGTTTCACTTTGAGTTTTATAATCTCACTCAATTAGATTGGATCCTGTCTGGTCAATGCTCAAAATCAGACGGATGTTTGAAAAGCATCTTTAATATCCCTTTGGAGTGGGATATTCAAAACAATACAAATAAATAGCTGTTATAACCCTGCTGCATTTCTGTTCTTTTTTCTTCTTTTCCAGGTGTGTGCCGCCTTTGATTTCTTTCTCTGTGTTTGGAATTCCTTCTTTGAGTTCTTTCTCTGTGTTTGGAATTCCTTCTTTGATTTCTTTCTCTGTGTTTGGAATTCCTTCTTTGAGTTCTTTCTCTGTGTTTGGAATTCCTTCTTTGATTTCTTTCTCTGTGTTTGGAATTCCTTCTTTGAGTTCTTTCTCTGTGTTTGGAATTCCTTCTTTGATTTCTTTCTCTGTGTTTGGAATTCCTTCTTTGAGTTCTTTCTCTGTGTTTGGAATTGAACCCTGTAATCCCTAAAGAAAAGGAAGCATCACCTGCAGGAACAGCTGTAGCCACTGGGATTCCTAGCCCGTATTAACAGGCAAGTCTTGTGTTTGTTGTGTTCAGGTCGCTTCTCAAAGGAGAGCTGCATGCAGCGTCTGATTCCCTGCCCTTTACAGGCATTTTTATGAACTGCTTTTATTATTGTGTATCATGCATTAAATAGCAGATCAATACACCCCTTCAGTGAACACCACACAGTTACACATGGTCTTGAGTGTAGGTCTTGTTTCGTATGATGTGAACTGTATGTAGAATAACTTTAGTCTCACTATGCAGAGCGGCCCCGTATCAGCGCATCTCTGACAGAAAAAAAAAAAATATATATATTCTGTTTAAAAACATACTGCCAAAAGCCAAACAGCCAGCTGAATGAGGACGTTAACTCAATTCTGTTACTTAGCGGTAACGTATTGTCCAGAGATCTGAGGCCTGACTTACTGAAGGTCACAGAGATCTGAGGCCTGACTTACTGTAGGTCACAGAGATCTGAGGCCTGACTTACTGTAGAACGCAGAGATCTGAGGCCTGACTTACTGTAGAACGCAGAGATCTGAGGCCTGACTTACTGTAGAACGCAGAGATCTGAGGCCTGACTTACTGTAGGTCACAGAGATCTGAGGCCTGACTTACTGTAGGTCACAGAGATCTGAGGCCTGACTTACTGTAGAACGCAGAGATCTGAGGCCTGACTTACTGTAGGTCACAGAGATCTGAGGCCTGACTTACTATAGGTCACAGAGATCTGAGGCCTGACTTACTGTAGGTCACAGAGATCTGAGGCCTGACTTACTGTAGGTCACAGAGATCTGAGGCCTGACTTACTGTAGGTCACAGAGATCTGAGGCCTGACTTACTGTAGGTCACAGAGATTTTATTCAAATCATAGAAAGTGCACTTACTGTGCTTTGTGAGTAATCATTGAGTACAAAGCTCAAGCATCAGGTCTCAGCTATTGTTTTTTTATGAATATGGCTGAATACAGAATGTATTTAAATAGAGATAAAAACAGTATTGATCTAGCCTGCATGTGACTACAGTTACGCAACCGCATATTCTACCAGAAAACCAATAGGGCATTTACATAAGATTATTGAAGAGAGATGGTTTAAATAGAAAAGTCATGGTGCAGCAGTGTGATGCCAATCCACTGAAAGATAGAGTCGCTTGTGGACTCTTTTCCTATTTCCTGGCCTTGCTTTTGCTTGTGTTCAGTCTGTTCACAAATCCGTAGTGATTCATATATTTGAATGCACGCCTCATTATATTTAACTGACTCTGGATTTGTTGCTATTTCTGTTGGTAAACAAATGAAATTCTATTTCTCTTTAAAAAAAAAAAAAACAGAACCCATCATTAAGAAGTAGACTGCAGTTTACTGGCACTACACAGTTACAATATTGCATAGCAGCACAGTAAACAGTCCTAAAACTAAGACACCGCAACTGAGAACCATACAATAGGTAACCGATTCTGAAATGTATTTGGAACAGCAGGGAGAATTTGAGTGTTATCTCTTGGATCTGTGTGTGTAAGTCAAGAGCTCTTATCTCACCTTACTGTTCTCTTTCACTCAATACCTGATCTCCAAGGAAGCACTTCTTAGATGGGTTTGTGTTCCCCATATAAAAGGTATTGTGGAAAGTATACATGGTGATTGGACACTATGCTTTTACCAAGCATTCACTATACTTTTACCAAGCATTTACTCACTTCCCTATGTCACTGTTCTTTGCATCATTTTTACCATGATATACTAGAAAAAGATTTTTATTTGGAGAGAATGGTAATGGTCTTGATACTAGGTATTGTTTTTTTTTACTGTAGTACAGTAGTGCTGTAACCTGTAACACAGCCTCAATCAGAGAAGCAGGGCCTCTGTATGGGTTGTTGCTTTAAGGGGTGGATGTGGTAAACCTCTGCAATGCGGTAGGCCTGCACTGGGTTAAATGTGACTTGTGTGGAAGGGAACTTAATTCAAGGGTAATGTAGGAGCTTTACTATGATGCCATGATACATACAAATCAATTGCAATTCAGGTACCTGTATAGTCAGAAATATTTTGTTAGCTGCATGTAGTGAATTAAAAAAACTAATATCAGTGGTAAAGGAATACATGTCTGTATTCGATACAAAATATCTAGAAAGAAATAGCATTGATACATTTAAATTCATTATTATTCTTGTTTTACTACAGGAGAACATATGTGATGTCACAGCAATGCTAATTCCCCCATTCTTTCTAGGGCTTGAACTTTGTATCAAGTGTCCAATACTGTTGTTTTTTCTTTCCACTATGAATATTGGTTTGTGTAAGTCATTTAGACACACATGAACATTTCAGAAATTCTAAAAGACCACAAGCTTTTGGTGTCGGTGCAGCAGAGACATTTGCCAAGGGACACACGCATGTTTTGTCTTTAACAGTTTGTACCGTGACAGTCATTCTGGGTGACAGGCTACTTTATATATATATATATATATATATATATATATATATATATATATATATATATATATATCAGCTGAAAGCCTCTTCGTTTTCAGTCATGCAGAAGGTCAGTGTTGTTGGTTGAAAGAACAAAACGAAGTGGTCTGGATGGACCCAATTTGAACTGAGATCTCTTCAAACACTCTGTCAATCCTGCAACCTACTGTAGGTGCAATGCACTGTTTAATTATAGTTGGTATTCATACCAACACTCGCTACAGCACGCACTGTGCAAGCTTTCCGACAGAAGACTCACAAATACTGTCCATCCAAATAACCGTGACACAAACAACCTCCCCATCCGCCCCTGGATCTTTCCCAAGCAGAGGCTAATTGTGCAACATCATGCCAGACTGCATGGTAGTTGGAGGATGTGCACAACCTTATTTATGGAATGCTTGTGCCACTACTTCTCCACCCGCAGCCCACGGAACCCAAAAAATGACATACCTGTTAACAGAGAATAGGAAACTTGATTTATGTTTTTGAAGACCACAGCAAGCCCGGATGAGCCTGGGTCTGTCCAGGTCATTATTAATACTTTATGTCTTTCTAGGCCTCTCCAAGTCATTTGAAAATGTTTATCTGGTGTAATTAAAATCCTGCCCGATCTATGCTATCGTGTAGTAAAAATATCCTTACCTATACTCTGACTAGACACTAAGTGAATTGAGTTCTAGTGGTCTCAATCTGGACAATCACAGCTATCCCTGAAATATAAATGCTATGACATCCATACCTGTTTACAGCTGTATGTGATATGTTGCTTAACATACAGTATAATAAACGCTCTGCTCTGACCAAGTCTGCTATGTTTATGGAGCAATGTAGCTTAATGCAATATGTTGTGCAAACTTGATTCATTCCCTGAAACCATGAAAATTGACCTAGTTTAAGCTGCTCAAGAATTCATGCAAACTAATTGCACAAAAAGGAATGCAGAGGGGTTCTGGTTAAGTGACCTGTATGGAACTCTCTACACTGGTAGTCACTTCTATAGGCTATCCCTCCCCCTGGATTGGTATGTGCAGCATGAGCCATGGAGTTGAGTGTTCACTATTCATCCCCCCTGGCTCTGCTAAGGCAGAGGGCACATACATCAGTGCAGCCCCATAGCAACTGAGCAAGCAAAGGCTCCGAGGTCTCATGTCTGTTAATAGTTTGAATAGAGAATATGAGGGTAGGAGATGCTTATAACTTATTAAGCATAATGGAGAACAAAAAAAGAAAAAAGTTTCAATCTGGTCCTAATTTATGGATTTCACCATCTGATTTCCAGCATTTGAAATGACTTTGAGTCAGTCAGTATCATGTGTGAAAAGAACTTGAAGTGAAAACATGTGATGTAAGAGCAACATGCTGGGATTTTATCCACACAGAGTTTGTTCATGTCATTCATCAGATGAGGATTGCTACCTGAGATGTTTTACTGCCCACCGCTTGTAGGCTTGTGAGATATTTCTTGTCTTCTAAACATTATACAGCACATTGAAATAAGCTTAAAAGTAAATTTTAAAAAAATAAATCCCTTTCAAACCAGCTGTTTTCTCTCTGAGTGTAAGAATGCTCTTTCATAACTTCCTAACTTTCTCTATCCCTTGATCCGCTTCGTTCAGTTTCTCTGGTACAGTCCAGTAAAGCATATCTATGTGCATTGCAACAAACCACTGGCCCCAAGGCTTGACTGTCTAAGACACAGGATTATCCAGCTCTGTCTGAGATTGGATTTTCCCTGAAAGATTGGGATAAAGCACAGATGAGGCACAAATCAGCCTATAGGGACAAACCGGTCTCCAACAGCGCATCATCGCCACCACCACCTTCCCTGCCAGGCTCCGATTAGAAACTGCCAGTCTTGCAGACCACCCTGCTGGTAGCACGGCGTTTTCCTCAAAATTATGTCTACCAGAACTAAAGTCATTTTCTTTCCATTGTGACAAATTCAGTACTTGCAATAAAAAAAAAAAAGCCTGAAACTTTTCGATTTATATACGGTACAGTAGAGGCAGACACCAGATGCAGTGCAGCTTTTCACCAATGAATCGGAGAACTGTGACCCCGCACCCCACAAGTGAGTGTCTTAACCACAATGCAAAAGAGCCGAGCTCGTCTGCATTCATGATTTTAGAGAGTTTAACCTCAGAATCAGGAACAGAATCCGTAGCGGCAGTGCATCACAACACTGCTCGTTAGTTACAGTTGTCCAGGGATGTTTAGGCTGATGTTTCTGATATATGACACCTCATCAGTCACAATAGAAACCATCATGCATCAGAAATATGGGCGGGGCTTAGATAGAAGATGCAGCATTATCTTCGTGTCTGGAAAGAAAAGGAAGCACATGTAAAACTGAAGAACAACATATAAAAATACTGAAGAAACAATAGAAAAAAAACAGAACAGCTGCATACATGACAAAACGGTAAGGTTAAAGGTAAAGAGATGTTATTTAATTCCTTCTTTCTTTTTAGTTTCAAAGTAAAGATGTCAGATTGACACCATTAAGTAAATGTTTTCAGAAAGCAGTTTTGCCATTGATAGCAGTTTAGACTCTTCTTCCTCAAAGTACTTTATTGTCAACGATTGAGATTTAGTTTCCAGTAAAATGTGCAATTAATGCACAAATGTAGAGCAACAAAATATCTTTTGAGTAAAAATATCAGTTAGTATTAAGTATATTCATTTTTTCTCAAAGTTAAGTTTTATAAGTTTAATAAATGTAAATGTTCATTTTAATCCTAGCAGTAATATCCTTGTTTTTGGTGCAAGAGGTCTTAAGTTGAGTCCCTGCTTCTCGTGCTCTTGTACATCGATGGATGTAATGTGTGTGGAATGGTGGTAAGTGCACGGTTTCTTTAGTTGTAAAGTGGTGTGTATTTATATAGTGACCCCTTTCCATTGCTGTCGCCTCTGAGCTTTAGGTAACAGAGCAGGTTCTTAACATCTCAGGGGCTTTTCAAGCATCTGGCCAAAGATGAGCCATGGGTGTGATTAATGATCAGTAGGTGGTGCTAAATAGCTTCTTGCCTGTTGTACAGTTTTTATTTACAGTAGCAGTATATGAGGATCTATATTATATTTATGAGTATATACTGTATGCAGTCTGTATAGTATGTAAGTATCTGAGAATCTGATGTTGCTTGTAAACAATGCACCATCATGAACTTCACAATTCTCAAATCGAATATAAGGAAAAACTTGGAGGAAACAAAGTGAAGTAGACAAATGTTTTGACTATTAATGTAACCATGCACCATCCTGTGGTACTCTATAGAAGTACTGTTGATACTTATATATTTTTGCATATTATCTGAGGAAAAAAAATTAATACTTTAAGGTCTTATCTGTGTGTATCTCTGTGCTCCTAATCACACATTGCATTTTGAACTGCACGCCTTTGAAGCATCGGGAGTAAACCGCAATACATTCTTGTGTCATGGTGCGTGGATGAGCTGAGAATCTTCATCGGATACAGTTATAGCACAGAATGTTGTCTCAGGTTCCATGCCACTTCTATTCAGTGAGTGGGACGGGTGCCAGGATACGAGCCGGGATGATACACATGTGCATTGGTTATTTTTCTTCTCTGTGTCGTGGGTAGATGGCAGAACCAGAATAACACACAATAATGTAATATAAACTCCACAACTTTCTGTTACCTGGATTCCAGTAATCTGTAGGGGCATGTAACCCTTGCTCTTGGGTTTCTGACACAACACCTGCACTGTGTTGCTATGAATAGAACAGAATCATAACAATGCAGTGACATCATTGCTTGATCTGACTGTGACATGCTGCTTTTAACAGAATGGTGCATCATCATAAAGCAGTGACATCATTGTTTGGTGTAACCACTTATCTCTATACAGAAGCACTGGGATACTGATAGAGTACAGGTTTCTTTTCAGAGAAGTGAAGCCAACGAAAAGCACCCGAATCTCCCAGTAGACTTTGCCAGCCTGTGATGAAAGTAGAGCAGGAGAATAGCAGATTTCAGAACTTGGAGGTACTTGAGTGTCCCTATAGAGATGTGTGCTTTCTCAACACGTCTGTTTAGGAGAAATCTCTGTAATCAGCAATCCTGTGTTCCTGTAGATATTATCTGTAACTGTAACCTACGTTTTCATGGTACTTCTTAACTAATAAGCATCTGAAAAATCGAAATTGTAATTCGGTTACGACAATTAAGGCTCTGTCCTGGGATCTCACTGTTTTTTTGCGTAAGCTCAATAATTATTTGTTTAATTTCCTTCTGAGCTTTACTAAAGTGTTTTTTTTCCTGTTTTTTTCTGGTGGCTCAGGGTGAGTTAATTTAGCAGTTAAAACTGGTTATTGAAAGCACGGTTTCCGGTGAATTAATTTACAGTATAGCAGCTTTAGTCAGCTAATGGAAGCAAGCCTGATATGTTTCATTAATAACATAAAGGGGAGGTAGAGGTTACAGTCATTCAATTAATCATCAAAATGTGTGAAAAAAAACATATTTTGAAATATGTGATCCGGTGTATACCATTAACATTAATATTAAATAATATCGTCATTAAAACAGAGAAGGATAGATTAAAATGTTGGATCACACTGAGGATAAAGGGAACATTGATCGATTTTGCCAGAAAATGCCATGACAAAGGTCCCATGTTGCAAATATATCAGCAAAAGAGAGAGTAAAAGATGTTCTTTGCTTTGCTTTGTGCACTGTGAAGGTGGCACCCAATGAGATCCAGAGCGCTCTACTGCCAGGGGAAATTGACATCGACTGTTTTGATCGACAGCTGACCGTCTTCCTAATTTGAAAACATTAGCTTTCAGATACATAAAAGCAGTAACAAATACAGCTGATGCTGAGTGCAGCAACTTGCTGTGTGATCTTGTCCTGTCCGATCGGAGGAGTTCTCTTTCAGAAGACATACTTGTACAGAGATACAGCATAATTTTGCATAATTATGATTTTTTATGTGCATAATTCCCTGGGGTGTACCTATTAAAGGAAATTAAAGGCTGTGGTGTATTCTGGGAGATTCTTATCAACTTCGCCATCATTATTGTGGTTTGATTTTAATATGAAGTTATTCTATTGCATGTAGAAGGTTTAACAGCCTCAGTGGTGGTCTCTGAAACAAAAAGCGCATGTCATAAGACTTGCACAAGGAGACTAAATGTTACGCTGTGTGCTGGGTTTCAATGACTTGTCAGAAATGATAATTTCTGTTTGCCTTTCGCAAGGTCTTGTAATAGTGTTTTACCCTGACAAAGTAGGAGGTTTTGAAAGTGGAATTGTGGCATTAATGCCACTTAAACAGCGACTCTCTTGAATGCACCTCAAGCTATATATAGACATGACATCCCCATTTATGTGAGTCACCTCTAGTACAAGAGCTTGCATTTCAAAGAGGAATATAATTAATGGTTCCAAGAGCTAGCGACACCAACATTCTGCATTACTGTGGGTATAATTAAAGGCATGGTGAATACTGATTAGTACTTTGTTATATGCAGCTTTATGCAGCCAATCCCCCTTGCTTAAAACTTGTTCCCCTGTTTGCACTTTACCATTGCACCATACCAGTCACTGTGGTATATCTGTTACTATAGACCAGCTGTCTGACCGGGGACTGCCTGGCCTTTATATAAACACAATGTTACACTTCATTGAGATTTGTTTGCACTAGGTTAAAGTATATAACTTTTCAGAGTTACAGTATATTTGTGAAGAGCTTGTCTGGTGGCTTATTACACTAAAGAACTATTACTTGCTGAATCCCTGAACATTGTCTAAAGCACATTAACCCTTTCATGCATGGTGACATCATCATGTAGTCAGATGAGAGCGCCATTCCCCCCCCCATATAAAGCAATGGAAAAAAAATGAAAACATTTTAAATTGAAAAATATATTGAGTATGTGTCCGAAACATTTTTACCCAGCAAGTTTCAATATTTCATGCATGAAAGGGTGGTGGAACGTTAAAATGAAACCAATGGGCCTCTACTCTCCTCTCTGTTTCAAGCCAGGAACGTGACCAAGCCCAATCCCACGGTGTCGTAATGGCAGACAGCAGACAGCCAGAGGAAAGCACGCCACAGTGGGCAGCACCAGGGACTCGCAGTGACACCTCCCCCAACCCCCACACCCCACCTGAGTACAAGGAGCAGCCTCCCGCAGCAGCACCCAGCGAGAACGGCTTCTCCTCCTACAGGGACTGTCCAGCAGGGGGGGCACCAGCTGCAGCCTCCTACCCTGCCACCAATGAGAACGGCTTCAATGGAGACCTGGCGTCAGGGGGCATGGTCACAGCAGGTAAATACCTCCTGAGCTTCCTAGCGCTGTTTGGTGGGATATTCATGCAGCGTTGTGTTTAAAGTCATAAACAGTGGGTCCTTTACATAAAAAAGGAATCTACCTTGCAGTATAAATCTTCCAAAAAATCAAGTGATGGCTTTTCCCACATGTTGTTGTGCATTGGTCTTTTATTTTATTGTGTTTTTCTCCAAACTACAATGACTGAGAAATACAAATACTTTTTATCTTTTCAGAACTGCTGAGTTTACATGTAATGAACTAAATCTAGCTGCGATAACATGTCTAGATAAAGACCTGAGCAGTATTTTGTTTGCTGTGGAATAAAATAGTTGATCTACAGTTTACCCAGGCAAAGTGTATTTTTTTATTCATGTAATGATCACAACATTATAGTACTGTAATATAGAGGAGCACAGAAGCTTGTTAGAATCAGAGGGGGGAGGTTCATAGTTACCTGGTGGCTTGATTGGTTAATAAACAATTTTCAGTGCTCTTCAACTGAGAAAATGATGATTTCTCCGAAAAGTAATTCAGATTTCTACTGTAATGAAGAATTGCTCATTGGGTAATGGTTCTTTGTCTTAAACCCAGCTGTGGAAAAGAAGGCTCCTGGGCTTTAGAGGGATTTGTGTGGTAGGCTGTTCGTAGCTGGCATGCCTTTTCTTCACCAGTGTTGTGTCATTTTCTTTAACCGGTTGGATAAACACGATTGCCCATTTCAGGTCTTTAGAGATGCACTTTGTTAGCATTTAAAGGCGCTCTTGAGAGCCAACAGTAGCTGAAGCATTACATTGGTAGCTCTGCTAAAAAAAAGAAGAAAAGAACAAGTAAAATGCCATGTTCTAGCCTGCAGAACTGGGCTTCGATTTACATAGATTCTATTTACTTCAACTCTATTACCTTTCTATTAGGTCTAGGGTTAGTGTGATTTCCCAAGTGTCTGGCCAGTACCAAAAGGCCCTATTTATCTATTTATGCATTATTGTGTTAGCTCTTTCTTTTTTCATGTCACAGCACCCAAGCCATTTTCTGAATTGCTTTCAGTATAATGCCACTGTTACGAAAAAGAGACAGCTTCTAGACTGAAGCTGGGTCACAACCAATAATTGGTGGCCAGCCATTAATCCATTGAACATTTGTCTCAGAAATCCTTTATTATTTATCTGGGTGCCATCTATACTCTATTTGTAGAAGGTGAAATCACTGCTGCTGATAACATTTCCTTCTCACTGTACTGTACCATTCCTTTATCGTTAAGAATACAGATATTGTCAAATAATAGATGGCCACATCTGTACTATATTAAAAAGGGTTGAATACAGCAAAACAACGAAGCGCTAGGCAAATAACAGCATCACTCAGAGGGTGCCGCAGCCCACAGGGTTAATACGGGCCCAGGCTCAGCGTTGCCACAGCAACAGCTTAGCTCACACACTGATTCTTGGCACAGGGTTCTGTTCAGCCAGCCAGCACAGAGCGTGTGTGCGCCTGTGTGTACCAGGGGGTTATTTAGCCGTCTGTATTGTCTGAGCTCAAGCATTTGACCACGCCTGACGGAGAGACTGTCGTGCATTGCAATGCATTGACTTCCTTCGGAATATTCTTCCGCAGATACACCCCGCGTCCACACGAGGCAAGCCAGTTTCATTTTCTGTCAAAGGGGGTGATTTGTTTTAGTGACAGTTTAACTGCTGCATTGCAGGGATAAAGGGCCACTGTGTTCTCCGTCGTCTCAGAGGTTCCGATTCCAGAGGTTTGACCAATTATATTGTCGTGTTTGTTTTTTGAGTAGTCTGTGCTTGAGGAATGCATTTCAAGGGAGTGTGACTGTAGTTTACAGAACAACTTGTGGAAATAGTGGCATTTATTCTATTACATTATAGATTTTTTCACTATTCCTTTTGTGCTTCAACAAGAGCCTGCAGCTTCAAATTGTAAGATACCACAATATTCTAGTTGATTGTTTTGTCTGTATACTGTTTTTTTGTCTGTCTGTCTCTATGTCAGTATAGAAATATGTTATGATCTGCTGTTGTCGTCGTCCTCAGAGCAATACTGGAAATGTAATGTCTTTGTAAACTGTGATAGTCTTGCTTTTAAAATGATGTGTTTAACTAAACTGTACGAGCTTGTGAATTTCCTGGATTGGCTATCAATAATGCCCTGTTTGTAGTCAGTGCGCATCCAACGCAGACTTGGCTGTCTGTTAACTGTATGCAGTGGCAATGGACTTCCCACTGTCAGGCAGCTGCTGAGCTGCCTTTCTGTAGCCAAATAAATGATAAATAGAGGCAGAGACACTTGGAAATCATCTTGAAGGTAATGCTGCTTTGAAATTTAACATTGGCAAGAGAGCCTTTGTGATTCATTTCAAGTTTCTCTGAATTTTGCGATGAGCCGACTCTAGCTCTTGTCTTTGAAGGGTATTCTATCTACGTGACTTCACGCTATCGTCGCCACTCAATAGCTCCTATAAAGTAAAAAATCTCGTCATCTGCTAAAAATGTCTAAAGGAAGCTACGGGTTTCGTTGAGGGTTTGTTTGCTAATGCCTCCTATTACAAATGCATATTTGGTAACCGTTTGTTTGCTGACATACTTTCATTTTGTTAACGTGGAACAATTCATAAAATGGCCTCAAAAATATCCAGCCAGGTTTTGTAAATCATTTGTACGGAGTCCTGAATAAATAAAGAATACGGCATACAAATAAAGGTTAATCATAGTAATAATACGTGTACTTTTGTTTGATGTATTTAATGTGTATATATTAATTGCTTTTATTTCTGATTTTTTGTTTTATTTTAAAACATTGAAACCACATCCCTTTTAGCTTTGTAATTGTCCAGCATTAGTACATACCTCTAGTGTGCCCCATACCATGTCATATTAAACTTGTAACTTCTACCATCATATTATTATTATTATTTTTTTTTTACAAAACTTAATACAGTAGGTGTAGGATGTTTTATTGACATGCTGCTGTTGATTGGTTCTTGACACACGTGTAAAAAATGGTTGGAAGCTGAGGGGTTAATAATACAAAGCAACTTTCCATGACATTGGTAAAGCCCTTCAGATTAAACTCAGCTTTGTAGGTTTACACTGCACCGAAAGAACTTTCTGGAATTCAGCGGATGTAATCTTAAAACAGGGATTTGCACTGTCACTGGTACAGAAGTAAAAGATAAATGTGTGTGTTTTTAAGGCTTAATAAGGTTATGGCTCATTTCGCTAAACCTTGTAGCTAGACAGCGTAGCAAAAGATTTTGATACTTCATTATTACTTGCGTACAGAATGTATGCATTGTTGTAGTTTTGTTGAATATAATTGATATTGTTAAGCTGAGTTCTATAGCCATGTCTAGGTCATGATCTCCACATTCAGGGGAGCTCAAGGCACCTGGATGTGTTGCTGGTTGTCCTACATTTTAAATCACGTATATTAAAGCCGCTCATCACTGCTACAGATCCTATCAGAATTCCAGTCCATCTTATCCTGTGTGCAGATGTCATCCTGTACGTAGAACAGACAGCTCAATTCGAAACTTAAAACAACAAGGCTTTTTTATATTTAATATTACCGTAGTTACTGACTACTGAGTAAAATGTTTCTGATTTGTAATAAGTGAACTTGTGTTAACTATGCTGATTCCTCATTGAACAAAAGTAAGATTTTCTGTAACCTTCCTTGAACTTTCTTTACATTTTTAGTTCCTTGGATTATTTATTTGTTTATTTATGTATTCATTTATTTTGCTAAGCCAGACCATTGTCTATTTTGGGGTACCACTAAAAGCTTCTGTTGGCAGCCTGACTGGCACTGCCCCCATTAATCTTGGAAGAAATGGCTTGTCTAGACTGCCAGATGCCACTGCCAATGTTCATCAAGGTAGAGGAAAGAAACATTAGAAGAGAAACACGCTGTACTCGCCAGACATTATCAGCTATTCAAGAGCAATTGGGTTCAGTTTTGATATGTTTTCAGCATTTATGAAAGGAGCTGCATTTACTGTAACTCTCAGGATACTGCAGAACTGGTCTGTCCTTGTACCTGTGTAAAAAAACAATCTGCAGTACAACAAGTAGTGAATCTGGGGAACTTAATCTATTTAGCCTAGAACAAGGAAGTGCTAGGGGTCACAAAGCTTCACTGTTGCTGCTAAATCATTTGGATCCTTAAAAAAAAAAGAGTAGACAAGGTTCTGGAACCTGCTACTTGGAAATATACTTGATTTTCTTTATAACTTTTCTTCTGCTTATGTTCTCACGTTATCTATCTACAGAGCAAGTGTCAGCGAGGATAGTTCAAGAGGTGACAGCTGAAGCAGTTGCGGTCCTGAAAGGAGAGCAAGACATAGAGTTGCAGCACAAGGACACAGCGAAAAGGCTGCCCTCAGGTAGGACAATACATGATTTTATCCACAGTGCAGTGTGGGGTAGCTTGCACATGTTTTAAATTTACAGCTGTTTCGAATCTTTTTTTTCCACACAGTTGAAGACTCCAATCTACCACCCTCCCCTCCCCCATCTCCTGCCTCAGGACAGATCGGACCTCTGAAGGAAGGTAGGAGCTCACAGGGTAGTGCTCATTTTCACTCTCGTTTGCTGTGAAACTGAGCCTCTTATAGGCATCAAGGGAGTCCTGAAACCTGAAGCTGTCCTCCGTAGCCTGCTCTAGTGCTCAGCTCAGCCCAGCCAGGCTCTTGCAGAGGTTTGCTAGTCCGGATGGTCAAAGTTCCTCAATCAAAAGGTTTTGTCACTGCTGTTTCTGCTTTCTCAGGTTGTTAACCCTCTTTGTAGGTGACACAGTGTCCGTGTGAAGTTATTTGCATGGGCTTGGGGTTTAGCCAAGAGTGAGGGTCCTGAGAAAAGTTGAGCCCAAAGGTGACATAAGCAAGACATAACTGAGGCCAAGACATCAAATGTACAATTTTCACAAATTACAGACCTAATATCACTCCTCTTCCTCCTCCTTCTCCTCCTCCACATCCTTTCAGAGGCTCATTTTTAGTTCTTTAAGTATCTAGAAGTTTTCATTTTCATTTTGCCAGTATCTGATGCCATGTTTCTCCTTCTTCCCATGGGCTGCTCACTTACTGCTCTTGGGGTTTAGGCTGAACATAGCATCTGCATGATGTCATGACCTGGGTCTCCCTTAGCCTCTTGGCCTCGATAGCTCCTTTTATGTGGAGACGTTTGCGTTTTCAAGTATTTTTTTGCTCGTTTTTGTTTTTGCTGTTTGCTTGTTTTATTATATGTTTTCCTCAAGTGACGTTTTTCTTCTGTTGACTGGAACTCATTGTGTTTGGTGCTTAGTGATCACATGTTCTCCACAACCAGCAAGTGAATGAAGCCAGCCATGCAAAGTCAGCGTCTGTGAAAGATGCAGATTTCCTTGGCCAAGGTGATAAATGATTCAGCTGGTTAGGGGAAAATAATTGATAATTACTCACCCATCTGCCTTTAGAGCCCTAGGAATCTCAACAAATGGTGTCCAGACTGAGATCAAACCAGTCATGACAATTACCCAAGGCCCAAAAAGCTAATCGGAACAGCCACAAGAGCCCCAAAGTACCTTATATAGTTTTGCAGGCAATTTCTCTGTAGTTGTGGAAAACCAAGGACTTTTCACCAGTTTACTGAGTTCTCTTGAAATTCCTGTAATAGTGGCATCTTCCCACTTCTGGATCCCAGTGAGAAAAAAAAACAAATAAAAAAGGTGGGATGCGTGTTTTGGTGTGTAGACCCTGCATTGAAACAGTAGTCCTTATTATTTAAACAGATTTCATTTTAAGAAGCAATTCTGCCTCTGGTCGTTACAACATTTGGCCCTCTCAATATTAATAGGCTGTTTCCCCTTGCAGCCTTTCATGATACCAAGGGGAGCAGCAAGCTCTCTGTCTATTACCTGTCCCTTAAGGAGCTTGTCACTTGATGTATGTAAAGAGAAAATAACACAAAAAGTGGCATGTGTCTGGGTTTTAAAGTGTCCTTACCAGTTTATGATGTACATTATACCGTCAGTCAGAGAGGTACTGTAAATACCTGTCTAGCCCCCACCATCTTGAGTGTTTTCCTTCAATCAAAAGGAACTTTGGCAAAGTGGGGGGAAGGTAATTACAACCATGGTAATGTCTGGAAAGCAAGCATACACAGAGCTGATCGAAAACCCTGAACAAAGGACGCTGTTTAAAAAACATGCAGATATCATTTTAGTGGCCATGCTTTTTAATATACAATACTTCAAATGAGATGTCACTGATATTGCTCGTTATGAGTTCATATCTCCTGCCCCCATCATAGCTAACCATGCCTGGTTCCATCCATTGCAGTGTGTGTGTGTGTGTGTGTGTGTGTGTGTGTGTGTGTGTGTACTTCTGGTAGCTTGTCTGTGTATCTGTGTCTGTGTGTCTTGCCGGTCTGTCTCTGTTCTGGTAGCTTGTCTGTGTGTCTGTGTGTCTTGCCAGTCTCTCTCTGTTCAGTTTTCCCTGCAGTTCTCTTCCTGTGTCTGTTTGTAGATGTAGGGGATAAGGAGAAGGTTGGCCCTCTCCGACGGTTCCAAAATTCTCGGGAGAGGTGCAAGTTCCTAGCCCCCTCCATCTCGGTTTCTGTGCCTGACGATGATCCCTACCACTCAGATGACGAGTACTATGATCACCCCTTATTCAGCTCCGAGTGGACTCACTCTTGCACACTCCCCAGTGGGGAAGATGCCTTGTTTAGTCTGATTGAAGGTGAACCACGCATGGTTCCTCATTTTTGTTTTTTGCTACTACTCCTCCCCCCCTCCCTGTCTCTTTCACTTCCTCTCCTTCACCTCCTCTGTTTTTCCGTCTTTGTCTTGCATGGTTTATCACTAACTGTCTTTTTTTTTCATATGATGGTCAAGTCCTTGAATATATTGCTTACACGCTTACACATATAATAGATGCAAAACAGCCTGACATGTACGTACCTGTACATGCGTGCAAACATTATATTTATTTTGTCAGTCCCCAGCTGATCTGCTGTCAGACATACACATGCACACACTGTATGCATGTGGGCCTATGCGCATGCATGTTTGTATGTGCACACATGCATATCGATGCATGTGTGCCCATGCATGCTCATGCAACTGATGCATATACACTGTGTGTGTATATGTACATGCAATAACTGAACATACTCATAACTCGCATCTAAACATAGCACAAAGGACTTGCCCATTTGGGAAAAAAGCAGTGCATGAATCCCAAGTTGTATGCACTCTTTCTTATGCCTTGTGCTAGAGCTGTCCACAACATCAATGTCACTGTCACACCACACACACACACCAAGTCTGTGAGTTCTCACCAACCCGTGTGTTAAACACCTACTGATTTACACCAGCTGTAGATCACAGGAAGGCTTCCAGCTCTTAGAAAATATGGTTCCGTAATGGAGGGTTTAAAAAAAATAAAATAAAATGTAAACAAAAATTGTAACAGAAATCAGATGTAAGACTCTGTATCTAACATTGAATATTTACATTTTTAGCAAATGGCTGTGTTTTGGCAGTTAGTTTAAATTGGTAAGCAGCTAATGTATCTCTCTCTATAGTATATCTATATTTTTTATATGTGCATTTATCCATTCATTTTCTGTCTGATCTATTTATCTATCTTCTGTACCTGCTCACCTATATCTGCCTATCTACCAGCAGTATATCTACAGCATCTAGCCATATGTTGTAGCTGATGTAAATATCCATTCATCTCTATATTTTGATCCACTAGCGATCTAAATATTATTTTGTATTCTGTCTCACAGTCAGAAAAAGCTATACACAGTGCACATACATACTGTACATTGTACATACATATAGGATGGCTTTAAAATCTCTGCCATTTTACACAGCACCTGAAAAAAAGAAACATACAACTTTCAAACTGAGATTTTACAGAAATGCCATTCATTTCCTGCAATAATACACAGAGAAAGATACAATTTGAGAGTGCAGGTGCCTTTATAGCTACCCTTTCAATTACAGTGTGAAACACGCGTGTTTATTTCTCAAGAACTATACACTGTGAGTTTATAAAAAGTAAGGATAAAGGTACATAAAATACAATGCTCAATGCCTAAGTCTGCTTAACCCACATATTTTACCCATGCTGTAACCCAGTTCTGTGTTGTCCTTAGTCTTGATGTGTCCACTTCTTCCCCCTCTTAAAGTAGAAGAAACTGTAGAGAGTCCTTCGGCAGCCGACGAGGAAAAGCAATCAGCCGCAGCAGCTGAGCATGGGCCTGATGCTATTGAGCACTTACAGCAGGCAAAGCTAAAAAGCGAGGCCCAGGCTCAGCCCTGTCCACAGGCCGAGGCCGAGGCAGCTAGTGAAGCGCGCGTGCCGACAGCGGCACCCAACGGGAGAGGTGACGAGGCAGGGGAGGGGAAAACCCCTCAGGAAGGTGTGTCCTCCAGACCGTATGCATGTTTTAAAATAATAATATTAATATGAATATGAATAATTAGAGAAAGGTTTTTTTTTTAAAAAAAAAACAAACTGCTACCTTCAGTGTTCAGAGCTTGTAAGTTTTTTGAGCTTGTAAGAAATTCTGCTTGCGGCAATTTAAATGTGATGCGCGAGTATGCTTAGGGGGTGTGGTTTTGTTTCTTTTTTGTGTGTATTTTCTTTTTTTGGTTATTGCTGGTTTAATGGGCAGCATTGTACCATTTGCTATCACTGCCAAGTGTTGAGCTGCTAAAGCCATGATGCAGCATGCTAATGCTAACGCTGGGCCAATGTGTCTCATCAGTTTTTAAACCCCATTGCTTAGTGTGTCTTTGCCAGCTGCATTGCTGATAAATTTGTTGATTTATCCTACCCACTGATTCGCCTGCTTTCTAGGTAACGGATTAGACAAAGAGATGTTATCTGCTGTTTCAGATTGTTTATTTTATTTCTTCTATCTTGGCACTGACATTCCATCCTTTTTCATTTTCAAATCAATTCCTGCTTGTGTGTATATATATATAAATATATATATATATATATATATATATATATATATATATATATATATATATATATATATATATATATATATAAACACATACAAATTTGCCACAACCATGGCCACATTTTTTTATGTTTTATTATTTGGTCTTAAAATTGCAGTAATAATTCAAAACAAACCTTTAGTCATTCATTTCAAAGATAAGCTTTATTTTAAGCGTTTTTAATGACAATTTTTAGTACACTATATTTACTCATGTAGTTGTGCATTTATAGTGTAGTTTCTAGTTTGTTATGTATCTTATTACAGTTGCAATTACATATGTACTTTATTTGTATAAAGTGCCTTCATGCATAACTCCATAGTAATTAATATCCCTTAAAATTGCGGTATAAATCCATACAGACCTATTTTAGGCAATTATAGTAATGGTGTAATAACCTTATCTGTAAGATTGTGGCTTTACTTTTTCCTGCCACATGTACACAACTGTTTTTGATTGATTTGTTTATTTACACTTTAAAAGTGTCCTGTAACTCAAGAGTAAATATAAAAATTGGACTTCACTTATTGTGTAATACTATTTTGCCTGTCATCATTTTTGCTGGGGTAATACCATGTATTGTAAAGCTACGAATGGATGATTCAAAGCACCCTCTAAATATTACTTAACTATAATATGTTTAATCAAGCTTTAAAACTTGAAAAGGTTCATTAAAACCATATGCTCTTAAATACATCACATGATCAGAAATAACAAGTACAGTGTTATGTCCTCCTCTTCAAAAGGAAGATCAAGGTTATCATGACCCAAGAAATAAGCAGACTGTAAAGGAAATGACAAGGACATGATTTTGACACGGAAAAAAAGAAAAGGGTTGGAGTTCCCGCATTATTTTTGAGGCATTTCCTTTTTGATTCCCATCCATCTGCATTGTGCCTCTGCATGTTACCATAGTGACATCCGGATCATTTTTTTATTTCCATTTTTCTTGTACCTTCATGCTCTTTTTGACCATTCTCAAAACACCTAGTGCATTGTGTTGTATGAAGACATGCATTTTTGGAGAGCTTTGGCTGTTTGTAATGTGTTGCTTGCAAAAACAGAACAACCAGACTACTTTAGATTTGCTTGCAGCCCTGAAGATGGACACACAGAGCCAAGGGGGGGCAGTCAGCGGTCAAGCCCCTACCCTCAGCTCGGACCTCAAGGAAGCTGAGAGGTCAGAGGAGAAATCTAATGTGCAGCCTAAAACTGAACCCCAAACAACTCCACCTTCAGAGGAGGACAACAAGGAAGACCATGCTCCAACTCCTCAGTCCAAGGATTCAGAAACCCTCCCTTTGAAAGGTATAGAGACACCTGCTGTGACTGAGCCACCCAAAGCTGAGTCAGGTCCGTCAGGGTCCACTGCTTCTCCAGCAGAAGGAAAAATCCAGTCTGAAGATTCCACAAAACTATTGTCTAAAGAATCAGATAAATGCACTGACATTGTGAAAGATTCTAGTGAGATTCCTGCAAATACTGCAGAGAAGTCAGATAAAACTTACCCAGAGGACCAGAAAGTAAACCTCACTGATGTTTCCCAAACCAAAGACACCCCAGCTGGCAAACTTCCAGGAGATGTGGATGTACCAAGCAGTCCAAAACCACAGGCTCCAGATAGCCAGTCTACAAAAGACAAGCCTCAAGAGTTAATCACTGAGCCACTGATTAGTTTGACAAAGACTGGTGTGGGCAGTTTAGACAAAGCGGAAGTTACCAAACAAGACAAAGATGTTAAACCAGATGCATTGCAGGCTGTAGACCTTAGTGTGAAAAAGGAAGCAGTCATTATCTCACAAGAGGCAGCTTCTAGTAAAGAAGAACATTCTTCTGTTAAAACACAAGAGAACAAAGAGGACAAGGAAGAGGTTAAGTCAGAAATTGACGTTTTCGGTGCAGCAGAAAGTGAAAGCAAACTGGTTTTGGATCCAAAGAAAGAACCAGAGAAACGGGGAGCCTCTAGTATCAAACCCTCTGAACCTTGTGAAGACAAGAAGGATGCAGATGTCAAACAGCCCCAAACTTCTCTTGCGGGTGCACCAGATAGCAAATTAAACGAGGAAGCCCCCACTGAAGTTTTACCAACAGACCAGACAGGGAAAGTGATTGAAACAAAGCTGGAACCTGCAGAGAAAGAAGAAACCCAAGCAAGCATCCAGGAGAAGGAGATAACTGAGGCTAAGATTCAACCAGCCTTGCATGACAAAGATGAACCCTGCAGTGCTTTGGATCTACATTTAAAAAGCACGGAAAAGGATAAATCAGGAATGTCAGCCTATTTTGAGACATCTGCCTTGAAAGAGGAAGAGGCAAAGGCTGATGCTCAGCAAGGGGAAGGCTATTACGAGTTGAGCGATGCAAGGGAGAAAGCCTCCGAGTCTTTTCAGAGGGTGATTGATGAATCTGATGCAAGTGGATTGATGGAGACGTTCCAGATTGCTGGTGATATTGCTTCAGTCCAGGAGATAAGCTATAGCACACTGGCCCAGACTCAAGATGTGAAACCAGCAGTGGACAAACCAGACATCCTGAAAAGCCCTGTGAAGGAGGAGCTGAAAACCCTGCCAACGCTGGAGAAGAAGAAGGATGAAGGTCGTTTGAGTGTAGGCAGGTTGTCGCTGGAACAGAGAAGCTACTCACTGAACATACCCATAGCTTCCTTGGAATCACCAAGGACCTTTTCACCTCTGGCTTCAGACATTCTATCCTTTACCAGTGGTAGTCTAGATGAGCCAACAGACTACCTACCAGTTACCACACCTGCTGTAGAGAAGCGGCCAGTTTTCCCTCCTGTAATTCTGGAAACCACAGATGCAGACTCCCCTACATCCCTACCCACTGGTGAAAGCAAACCAAGCTCCCAGACAGAATCACCCACAGAGTCCCAGTTCCAAATGAAGGATTATTATAAAAACGGCAGTGTGATGGCACCCGATTTGCCAGAGATGCTAGACTTGGCAGGTGCCAGATCCAGACTGACTTCTGAGAGCACAGATACTGAGCTGATTAGAAGAAAGTCGGTCCCTGCTGATATCCCAGCCCTGGTGGGAGACACCTTGGCTCAGCTTGCTATAGTGGACATGAGTCAGAAGGCAGCTAGAAGTGAGAGCCAAGAAGAGATTGGCTACTGTGTTTTCAGTGAGTACACTGGTCCTATGCCCTCACCTGCTGATTTGCACAGCCCCCTGGGTTCACCTCTCCAAATCTTCACCACACCAGTTTTAGAGGAGTACAAGGAAGAAATTATGAAAGCAACTGAGTCTATGGAAACTCAGGCAGAGCCTGCTGAGAAGGAAGTTCTCATGGAAGAACCCAAAGCAGAAGAGACTAGAAAGGAAGAAACAACAGAGGACAAAGAAGTGAAAGAAGATTCTTCTAAAGTAGAACCACTTGATCAACATGACGGCTCCTGTGAAATCAAGGAAAGTGTAACCATGGAAGGGGTTAGTAAAGAAAGCAGTAAAGCAGAGACAGATGCACAAGTTGGTGTTTCAGGGAACGAAGAAGAAAAGGAAAGCGAACTGGATCTCCCAGCTAAACCTAAAGTAGTTCCTGATGTCAAAAGGCAGACTGTTCCTGAGGTTGAAGAGCAAGAGATGCCAAGTGAAGACAAAGCCTCAGAGTCCTTGAAAACTGACCAGCAAGAGGAGGTTAAGAAAGGTACTGATGAAGTGCAGCCAGACAAGACAAG
The DNA here is from genome assembly GCF_902713425.1 of Acipenser ruthenus. Taxonomy (NCBI): domain Eukaryota; kingdom Metazoa; phylum Chordata; class Actinopteri; order Acipenseriformes; family Acipenseridae; genus Acipenser; species Acipenser ruthenus. The sequence goes on along the minus strand of NC_081198.1, from coordinate 50,400,034 downwards.
TCAAGAGGCCATCCCTGAGCCTCAACCCAAAGCTAAACCTTTAGAGGAGGTCATCCCTGAGGGTATGAAGCCTGAACATTCAGCAGAGGAAAAGACAGATGTGAAGGCTGATTCCAAAAATGAACTACAAGCAGAGGGTGATTCCGAAAAAGAACTTCAACCAGATTCTGCTTCTGAAAAAGAACCAAAATCAGACGCAGGTTCAGTAAAAGAACCACAACTTGAGGATAGGTCTCTGAGCTTAGCTGAAGGGCGAGAACTACTAGAAACAAAAGATAAAATGAAAGACAAGCCAGACTTGGTGCACCAGGAGGCCTATGAAGAAGTGGATGCAGAAGACGCCTATCAGCTCATGGGCGTTCTCGGCTCCAATGAGGAAGGAGGTACGAAGCCTAAACCTGTGAAGCAGGTACCATCTATAGAGGTCACAATTGAGGTCTATAAAGCTGCAGAATCAAAGCAGACAGTTGAGGAATTGCCCCCAACAGCCAAGGTTGCTGATGAAGAGAGGCCAGAGGAAGAGAGGCCAGATGAAGAGAGGCCAGAGGAAGAGAGGCCAAAGGAAGCTCCTCTTGAGCCTGTACTGGCTGTTGAACCTGTGAGGCCAGAGGAAGAGAGGCCAGATGAAGAGAGGCCAAAGGAAGCTCCTCTTGAGCCTGTACTGGCTGTTGAACCTGCGAGGCCAGAGGAAGAGAGGCCAGAGGAAGAGAGGCCAGATGAAGAGAGGCCAAAGGAAGCTCCTCTTGAGCCTGTACTGGCTGTTGAACCTGCGAGGCCAGAGGAAGAGAGGCCAGAGGAAGCTCCTCTTGAGCCTGTACTGGCTGTTGAACCTGCGAGGCCAGAGGAAGAGAGGCTAGAGGAAGCTCCTCTTGAGCCTGTACTGGCTGTTGAACCTGCGAGGCCAGAGGAAGAGAGGCCAGAGGAAGAGAGGCCAGAGGAAGCTCCTCTTGAGCCTGTACTGGCTGTTGAACCTGCTCCAGTGACTTTGGAAGCTCAGGCCATGGAAGCTGTGGAACAGAAAGAAGGCGGCGGCATTATAGAAGATGCTGTAGAAGTGGGTGAAGAACCAAAAGAGGTTCTGGAGGAGATCGCCCCTGTAACGCAGATATCTACAGAGGATGTGGACACTGATCAAACCCTTGAAACCAGGGGGGCTATAGAATCAATTGTCACCGTGGAAGATGATTTCATTACAGTGGTCCAAACTATTGAGGAGGGTGATGACTCCTGCCATAGTGTGAGATTCTCTGACCCAGTTGAGGGAGCGGTCATGCAGGATGCCACTGAAGATGAAGATGGGCAAGCTGAGGTGGCTGAAGAAGAAGAGATTCAGGCTGCAAGTCTGGAGGAGCTTCCTGTAGCTCCCTCCTCTCCAGAGAAGGAAGTCCCTGTATCAGAATGTAGAACAGAGACTTATGATGAGTACAAGGATGAAACAACCATCGATGACTCCATCTTGGATACCGACAGCGCTTGGCAGGACGCTCAAGGTGCGGTTTTAAACTTTTGCCTTTCAGTGCTAGGATAGAGTTTGACATGTACACTCCACTCTTTAATCATCTTTGTGTATGTTTTTAAAATCAACTGCTGTATAATGACAGATTTACCTTGGAAGTATTGTATTGCATAGTTTTTAAGGGAGTGTTTTTAAGGGGTGCAGAGCATTGCAGCCTTAATGCAGGGAGTGTTCAAACAGAGGTAGCCATATACGTAGTGAGTATGTAGCCATCTCTGTATAATGTGTGTTAAGTATGTGTAAGATAAGAGAACCTGATAATGGGGTGGGTGGGGGTACAGTTTTTAAATCAGATAATGTGTTAGTACAGTACCTGATACCAGATAACCTTAGTATAATTAAGAATATATTTCTGTATCTAGACCATTTACTTGTAACTGGGTTTAGCATACTTTTTCTAAAGCCCCCTGCCCAAAGAGTTCTTGTGCCAGTCAAAGCTCACAGCTGCGTATTTTGCTCATTCTGAACTGCAGATGATGACAGGAGCATCATGACCGAAAAGATCGAACCTCTCCCCAAAACTGAGAGCCCTAAAATTAGAAGACCCTCTGTGGAAAAACACGCGAAGGACAAGGCACTGAGCAGGGGGAAAGGCAGAGTGTCCACCCCTGAAAGGAAAGCGGCCAAAAAGGAGCCCAGTATGGTCCCGAGGGACGACATGAAGAAGAAAAAAGGTTCCTACACTAGACATGAATACTTCTTTTTTGTATGGTGGTTTATTATTGCCATTATACAATTTATTTGGTAAATGGTAAATACAATATAATATGTAATTTCTAAACAAAATAAAAATCGATCCTAATTACACACATATATATATATATATATATATATATATATATATATATATATATATATATATATATATATATATATATATATATATGTGTGTGTAATATGTGTAATATGTATATATATATATATATATATATATATATATATATATATATATATATATATATATAAAGTTTATGTGCAATGATTAGCATGTGTTTATCATATTGGTATTCTGATATCCTTGTACTCATAAAGATTTGAAAGAGCTTTGGAAAGGCAATGCAGGCTTAGCTCTTGCACCATTTTCACAAAGAAAATGTTTGTAAATGAGATGTGATGCGCAAAACCCCATCGGCACAAGTACAAAGCTTAGTCCTCCTTGAAGTCCCCAGATGGAACCTAAAAAGCAGACTGCAACAGCAACTTCTGACTGCCTTGTGTTGATAGGGAAGAGTAAGCTGCAGCTGTTGAGTAGCGAGAAACTGTTGATTAAGCTAGGCATGTCAAATTGTATTTAAACTTTCTTTATCACACAGTAAATACAAACTAAATGAATAAATGCACAGTAGAAACATGAGTAATAATTACTTGTTTAATATTGGGAATTGAATTGCTTGTAAGGGGGTTACCTGTGTCATGTTTAAGCCTTTCTTTGTCAGTGCTTTACTTTTCCTATCTGACTTTGTCTCTCCTTCTTATAGCAGTGTTTAAGAAGGCTGAACTTACTAAAAAATCTGACATTCAGACCCGGTCTCCTTCCCGGAAAATCCCATTAAAACCAGCGGTCAGGTACCCTAGACCAGCTCACCATCATTCCTCTGCTAAACGGAAACCGACAGGTGACTTTGTAAACTCAAAACAAAACGATCTGCAATGTGGCTGGCAAACATGGACATTCGTATCTCATCGCTAGAATGAATTTTGTTCATTTTATTTTATTTGTTTTATTTTTGTGCGCTGTTGATGTTGTTGTTGTTGTTTTTAGAAACTGCTGGGCTGTTTTGCTTTTTTGTTGTAGTTCTAAACGCTTATGCCATTCGTGAGTTATCCTTCTTTCTTTATTATGTTTTAGTTGCATCTTTTTTGGCAGCAGCCATGATCATACATGCTTTTTACTGTATCAGCTACAGATGTGCTCATGCGATGGTGGTACGTTGGCGTGGTGCATTATTCACGTATGTTTCGCTCTATTTGGCAGTGGTGACTTTCTGTTCAGGTATCATGTGTATTGGTGACAGAATGAGAAAGAATTCCATCAGCTGGTTTACCACACCATGGGCATATTGTACAGCGCCTGTGTAAATCGCTCTTCTGTGGATTCTCTGTTTGGCGGGTTTTAAAACTGATGATATGTTTTAAGAAGCTTTGCTAGAAACATCCATATAGCCCAGGCAATGCCAAGTGTTTGTTTAACCAGTGTACTAACATACAGTGTGACCCAGGCTGATATTCCAGGCTCACAGCTGCTCTGATCTATTTCTGGGTAGTTGGGATCTTGAGATCTCTTGCCCCCATGCAGGGCATTCTGTTAAAGTCATCACAGAGTTTAATCTTACCAGGTGGTCAAGAATGGTCTGGTTTATGAAATCAATTGCTGGTGGAAAACTACACCTAAGTATTTTATTGGGTCAGGACCCAAATGCCTTAAAAAATCCAGTTACATCCATCATTTTTTTACGGTAGATACTGTTCAATTGATCGAAATGGTGGTGAATTTAAATACTACTGTCATTTAAATCATTCAAATAAGTGGACTTACCAGCATCTCTAACATTGAGCGTGTGTGTGAGACTCTAAAGTCTATTTATTTTATTTTTTGCCTTTGATGTAACAGTTGTGGTCCTAATTTAATATTTAAATGGTGACGGTATTTATAACCATCAGTAGCCCCCAGTATTTTATTAGCTTTAATCATTTGGGGTTCATTTACTGAACTGTCATCTCTTTATCTATACAGTTTACACTATGATTTATTAAATGACAAGGGAATCTCTCTGCTGTTCACTTTCATTGGGATTCCAAACACTGTCATCCTCCAATAGCAACAGAACATGGTACAGTTTTGATAAACATCACACAGGCTCAACCATAAACACTTAGGCAGAGAGCAGAAGCAGCACAAATTACTTTTCTTTAAATCCAGGGCCTTAAAAAAAAGCATTTAATAGCCCATAATAGCTATAAGAAGAGGTAACAGAGCATAACAGAGAGAACCATCTCCCTCGCTGGTATATAGACTGGACAGTAGGTAAGTATCCCATAGCTTGTGTGTTTTTTGAATCGCTAGTTTTCTGGAGGGTGGATTTTCATATTCATATTCAGCTGCTGCTTTATTAGACTTGATATTTCATATGCCATTATTTACCCTGATCATTGCTGCCTTCTCTCTGCGTTTCCACAAACCTCAGCCTTTAAACTCAGGCCTTCTTTCCTGCAGCGGTCGCAGCTGCCGAAGGTAGGCAGCCCCTCAGCACTGCAAGACAATCCAGGGACAAGATCGCTGTAAGTTCATTTTCATCTTAATTCTGTTTATTTAAAAATGATTTGTATACTGTACATATCAGCTAATTGTTAATCATTCATTCAGTGTTTTTAAAATAAAATAGGAGTTCATTAGCAACCGGAGTAGGTATACATGCTGTATCACATCACATTGATAGCTTTTGCTAATAATAAATCATTGTTAGTTTCTGAAAGGGTCAACTGAAAATGCCTGGTCCTTAAGGGGCTAAAGATTTGCATCACTATAGTCTCAAGTGTCCCGTTCTTAAGACTTCATGTTATATTTATTGTATTATATATTTTCCATGATCATATATATATATATATATTTTGGACGTTGTTTGCCGTGCTTGTTGATTTTGATCACATTTGATTTTCGTTTGTTTTGTTTTTTACATTTATTTTGTATCCCCCTTTCTCCCCATCACTCCCCCCTCTCTCTCATCACAAGAACTCATCCTCATCTGCTCTAACAAAGATTCCTACCACAAAAGAGCGAGCAGCAGCAGCCTTCTTCCCTCCGAGACCCAGCTCAGCTTGCTCGCTCACAGAGAACAAATCTTACCTTAAGTCAGAGCTTTACTCAGTCCGGCCCTCTTCTGCAGGGTCCAGGGTCTACAATATAAACGATACAGTACAGGTAAGGGGGCTCCACCAAGCATCCAAGAGTTTCCCACTGTGAGAGTATAACAAAGTGTAATAAATCATAGGGTGGTAAAGAGTAGGAAAGCATTGTACAGAGAGGTATGGTAAAGCATGTTAATAAACATGGCAAACCAGGGTAAACTATGGTAAATGCATAGTATAACCATGGGAAAACTGCAAAAGTGGCATACAAAAATACCGGTAAACTTTTATAAGGGATACTACAGTGGCTCACCGAGAACATGGGGAATTGTTATATAGAGATAATCATTTATTTCAGAGTATAAGATAAGCAGGTGGACGTGCGGAGAACGTTATCTTACTATCTCAATCTTTCTCCCGGCATTCTATAAACTGTAACTGACAGCTGAGGCTTGACGTTTATGATTAGGTCCAAAAAGGCATTCAACTAAAACTGAGCAAATCTGGGGTCCATTAATCATCCATCCATTAAACTTTTTTTTTTTTTTTTTTTTTGTGACTGTACCCCGTCATCTGTATACTGTATTGTACATTTTTTTTTAAATTCCTTATTCATTCTGTGGCCTTTTTTTCCCTAAAATAAAATATAAATAGACTGAGAGACATGCTGACCCTGCAATCTGGCCAGAGCTGTATATTAACAACAGATGTATTGTAACGTTGAACCAGTAACGCTTTAAGATATTGAGATATACAGGCATTTGGGTTTTTTTCTTACAAAAATTCTCACTTTTGTACCAGAGTAGCTACACACACAAACGCACGCACGCATGCACACACAGACGCATCACACGCGCGCACACACACGCACTCACACACACACACACGCACTCACGCACACACACACATACACACACACACACCCGCCCGCACTCACACACACACACACGCACTCACGCACACACACACACACCACACACACACACACACACACACCCTCCCACGTGGACCAGCCACTAGAATCATGTTGTGTGGGTTGATTCCCTGACAGGATGGCACCACGCAGAGCCCTGAGAAGCGCTCTTCCCTGCCCAGACCCTCCTCCATCCTGACCTCGCGCCGAGCCGGCCCTGCCGATCATGAGGAGAGCTCCACCTCCATCACCAGCTCCGGCTCCACCGCACCAAGACGCCCCACATGTGAGTGCATCCTCAGAGCTTCCCAGGCGCAAAATACTGCGCTGCTTAATTGTGTTTCCCTGATTTAGATTTTAACATCAAAACATTTTGGAAACAATATTCTAATCGCTTTTTATTGCACTAGAATGTACATTGTAGTTGCAGTGTAATTACATTTGTGTTTGCAGGATAAAATCATTAAAAAAAAAAAAAAACGCATTTAAATTGGCAAATCTATTTGTGGAATGAATAGATTTAAAATAAAGTTACCACGGTTTTGTATGAAATGTAATAAAAACACTTTGTGGAACATTCACAAAGCTGTTTATCTTCAAAGCGTCATTGTATAAGCACAATGTTTTGGGGGAAGGAGAAAAACACCCATTTCAAGAAACAAAACTTGCAATAAACAATTGAGGAATGTATTTCAATGATTCCCCCCATTATCAGTGTGTGTGTGCGTACTGTATATAACCGTACAAATAGAATGTATTTCACAAACACGCTTGGGTGTTAAATGACTCCACAGTGTATACAAGCTTCAGGTTTTGCATGTACCTGTTACCATCTGTATTTCATGATTATTCTGAAACTGAACAGATGAAAGATTTTTAAACGTTATAAATGTTATGTTGCCTTCTGCATTCCACCCACGAGACACTTTGCTGGAAGAGACTTTGCATCACAAATAATCTCCTTTTTATAATAAAGCTATGACACATTCCTTGATTCCACGGCAAACATCTACACCACAGAAGTGATGGGAGTGAGCGTAGGTACCTGGACTCACTGAATAAAGCCTAAATTGAATTCCTTACCACTGCAGTAATTGCCCTGGCAGAACAAATGAGCAAGACTATAATTTAAAGCTTTAAAATGTAGAATGATTAAGTAGTATTATAAGGTTGCAGTTTATCTTATCTTCTGTAGCATGCTGTTGTACTTGCTGATTAAAATATTTGCCAGTGTTGTCAAAATTATATTCTAAGTTACATAATCGCAAAATACCAAGTTTGACATTTACTATAAAAAATAAGTAAAAAAAAATAATAATAATAATAAAAAGAAAGGCAAAACGTTTTGAGGTTTACAACAAGAAAGACAGTGATGGGCTAACTGATTATCTGTTTACTGTTCTATATTGTAAAAACGTAGAAAGGCTTTTGCTTTCTGGCTGGTTTGTAGAGAAATGGTACTTAAGGCTTTTCCGAGAATTCATTCAGTTATAATGTCCTCAGATTGTGGAATTCGTTGCCCTTTTCTATTAGAGATGCTGCATCCTTCTGTTTTAAACGACATGTAAAGCACCTTTGAGATGGTATGAAAGTCGCAATATAAATAAAATAAAAATAGCACTATAAAACAAATGCTTTATTCCTTACCCTGGCAAGTGCTTTTGTGGTGTGGTAGAGCCAGTAGAGCCTCTATTCACGGCTGTGTTTCCCTCTCTCTCCCCCTTACCTTCCCTGCCCTGCGTCTCCCTGTTCCTTTCCTCGCTATGTAGCGATTCGATCTGAAGGACGAGCTGAGCAGAGGGCTAGCCGAAGCGGAGTGGCAGGTAGCTGGATTCCTGTCTTACCCCTCCATATCCTCATCACATCACACCACTAGAACCTCCTTAGCAGACTGCTTTCTTACCATCCATATCCTCATCACATCACACCACTAGAACCTCCTTAACAGACTGCTTTCTTACCATCCATATCCTCATCACATCACACCACTAGAACCTCCTTAGCAGACTGCTTTCTTACCATCCATATCCTCATCACATCACACCACTAGAACCTCCTTAGCAGACTGCTTTCTTACCCTCCATATCCTCATCACATCACACCACTAGAACCTCCTTAGCAAACTGCTTTCTTACCATCCATATCCTCATCACATCACACCACTAGAACCTCCTTAGCAGACTGCTTTCTTACAACTCCATATCCTCATCACAATTACAAATTTCTCCTAAAACAATTCCATTGTTTCAGCCGATGAGAGTTTGGATTAAAGAGAGATGACAAATGAAACCCCTAACAGACTCCATGAATAATTGATTTATAATGTATTTGCAGTGACAGTAAGAAATCCTCACAGAGGAACAGGAGTTCTCTCAAAACAGTGGCTCTCAGTTAACATGCTTCTACTAAAACTGAAACATACAGCGTGCAGAAAGATAACAAATGCAGTTGCACTTACAGTAGGACTTGGGTTTTAAGAAGTGAATCCTACTGTATTAAGTTAACTGTGTTAAGTTAACTGCATTTTACAGAATGTGCTTGTTACTGTTTTCTCTTCCCACACAGAATGTGCGCTGTAGGGGGAGCGCTTCTGTTTAATCATTAACACATTGCAATGTGATGTCTTGAAAGCTAGATGAACTTTGAAGGTTGAGGGAGGGGAGATGTGCAAATGTCATAGACAGTCCTGCTATTTTGGCATTGACTGGTCAGCTCCTCTTCAAATTAAGCCAATAGCCCAAAAAGTGAATGCACATGGTCAGAAGACTGGTTTATTTTATCCACAGGGACTGATCATGCTCGCTCCAGATCAGCACGGAGTGGAACCTGCACTCCAATTACCCCGGGCTCTACAGCCATCACACCCTGCACCCCGCCCAGCTACTCCTGCCGCACCCCTGGGACCCCAGGCACCCCCAGCTACCCCAGGACACCCCGCACACCTGGCACCCCCAGATCCATGAGCCTGGCACGCCAGGAGAAGAAGGTGGCCATCATCCGCACCCCACCCAAGTCGCCCGCCACCCCCAAACAGCTGCGCCCCCTGAACCAGCCCCTGCCTGACCTCAAGAACGTCAAGTCTAAGATTGGCTCCACAGATAACATCAAGTACCAGCCGAAGGGGGGGCAGGTAAGGGAGAGTTCCATAATCTGGACCAATAAGAAGAATCATCATACACTGTGGTGTGAGGTTTTGTGTGTGGTTTGTATCATTCTGTTTCTGTGTTCTTAGTATGTTATTCATGGGGATTTTATTTGTTATTATTATTTATTTATTTATTTTTAAAATATAACACAGAAGTTTTTAACCTAAAAGGTTCAGTAAAATAAAAAGTAGTTGCATCTTATAACGCTTATTGCAGAGCCTGTGTGCGGTGCCGTGAGTCAGTGAGCAGCTGCGACAGGCTCACTCCCTTATGAGCTGGTACAGAATGAAGGTTAATGCCTGCCTTACAATCTGCATTGTAATACCAGACAGTACTCTTTGACTGGTTCTGTTTAAGAGACTGGTCTCTTGATGTTTGCTCTGTGCAGAATATGCTGTGAAGGATAATGAATGTGCGCAAGGGGCTTGCCTGTTGGTAACAGGTGTTTTAGGAGTGTGAAGCTGAATTGTGATCTGAAAGAAATGCGTGAAAAGAGAAGGGCATCGGCAGTCGCTGCCCCACCAGCTTGCTCTAAAGATACAGCACCACCTTGAAAAGGGGAGGAGATGTTCTGCTTTTCTAGCTCATTATCTAACTCCCAGGCTGCCTGAAAAAGAGCCAGTCATGGTCATTGTTATTGTTGTTGTCTTGTGAAACAATGTCATTGGGGATGTAGGAACAGGACTGAGACCTGTAGAGCTTATCACACAACATAAACAAGGGATTGGATGGAAATTACTTTTTAAGTCCCTACTAGACCAAGCCTTCAAATTGTTAAACTCTTCATCATTCATTAGCAGTTTTGACCTGTGTGCATGAATGTTATGGGATGCTGGTCATGGTGATCTACTTTTTTCATGGCATTGAGTGTAGTTCAGGGCAACAGTGTGGAGTAGTGGTTAGGGCTCTGGACTCTTGACTGGAGGGTCATGGGTTCAATCCCAGGTAGGGGATACTGCTGCTGTACCCTTGAGCAAGGTACTTTACCTAGATTGCTCCAGTAAAAACCCAACTGTATAAATGGCTAATTGTATGTAAAAAATAATAATAATAATAATAATAATAATGTGATATCTTGTAACAGTTGTAAGTCGCCCTGGATAAGGGTGTCTGCTAAGAAATACATAATAATAATAATAATAATTGATACTTATCATGTGTTATGTAGAGTATCTAGTGGGCATATCTGTTCAGTGTTACAGCACCTTATTGAAATGGTTTGCTATGGTTTTTACCATGCTTAATCATGATTCTGTGTCATTTAACCTACCCTTGGTATGCTTTAATAGTAAAGCAGTACATTTTTATAATCCAGCACAAAGTCTAGCCAGGGACTTGAATCAGAAAAGAACCTGCAGAGGATTTGTCTCCCCGACTCCTCAGAACCATGTCTGGCTCTGAAAGGGGAAGGCTGTCTGGTGCAACAAAGCGTGAATGTGACTGGCAGTTCAGTGTCAGCCTCTGCCTAATGGAAAGTGATGGCCTCTGCAGATTTCAAACTGAAGTTGCTTTGGCTGTGCGACAGGCAACATCATATGCTGCATTATTACAGAAATGCAGTATGTGTTACAAAGTAAAGATCGACCCTTAATGCCCAGTGTTGTATTCCACATCAAGTCTAATATGCTACACAGCTTTACCACTGATTATCTTGCTGTAATCCATGCTATGCTTCTGCTGTTGTTTAAGAGATGGACTGGAATACAGTGCTTCTGAAACAGGCAGCTCAGGTCACAGTTCTGGGTTGGATGACAGGCTGTCTGTGAGCAGTCAGGCTCATAGCTTGGGGACAGAGTTACGTAATGACCGTCTTGCGCTTTTTCAGTTTATCTAGAGCAGAAATAAGGAATTCTCCGCCACGGATGACTGGAGTTGTCTAAATGTACCCTTCGTCTGCACACAACGGATGACAGGATGTGAGGAAATAGTTAGAGCGTGACCTGGTTCAAGATTTATTGTTAGGCAAAGATATTGCCGTATATTTGGTACATTCCTCGTTTCTCATCACATGCACACTTAAGAGGGATACTGCAGTAGAACAGCTTGTTATCATGAGGGTCCAAGGAACAATCAACATGGTAATCACAGTGGAAAGTTTGCTGCAGCCTATTCAGTGGCTGGTCTGACTTATCAGTGTCAGAGGAAAATGTATCTAAAATAATTGTAGCCAACAAAAGAATTCCTTAACACTTACCTGTTTTGAACTTCCATTAGCTGCATAGGTCACAAATAATGCAGGTTTGAAGCAAAAAAGGAATGTTATAGCAAACATATATTTTCAATTTAAAACATGATATCAGTTACTGCTTTAGGTTAAAGGAAGTTTCATTTTTCTCTGCCTTTTGGAAGGAAGCACATGTTTACCATGAAGTTCATTCTTTGTGGCAATTTACCATTGTCCACTTCATGCTTGATTGCAGTGGTGCACAATGCCAGATACACATTTATTTTTAGTAATGGTGCCAGTAAATGCAGCTCTTGATCTGCTTCAAAATATCCCTAACATCCTGGTTCATTTACAGGATAATGTAGTGTTACTCTGGGATGCTGTTCTCATATAGTGTTTTGTTTTTTTAAGGAATAAAACAATGTCAATCATGCCATATGGTGTGCATCGACTTCTCTCTGTCCAGATGTATAGAACCACATAATTGCTAACACTTTAACTTCTGCGGTGCAAAGGGATTTCCCACAACAGATTCCAGGTCTCCCGTAAATATGCCAAAGTAATAAATGAGCTTTTACAAGAAAGTTGCAAAGTGGACTGAAGTGTCCTCCTCCAGGGCCAATATATATTACTGCAGCCTCGGGGTGTGGGTTCATTAACTTGCTAGGAACGCAACTTGTGCACGAGCAGCAATGTTCAATAAAACAAATGAGAAGAGGAAAACAGCATCTCGGATGCAATCGTTTTATACATGGCACGTGTTTTTCTGCCTTTGTAAAGTAGGCCGACTAGACCCCCTCCCCCTCTTTGTCGACAGGAATGAATTCAAGAAATTCAGGTAATGTCTTATCAGATAGAAGGGGCTGTAATGTTGAAGGGTTCACATTCATAACCTTTTGCTTCACTTGAGAGCCCCGCAGTTTTTCATTCTGCTGCAGGGCCCCGTCCTTTCACTGTGCAGTGCTAATGCAATTCACACTGGTCAGTGCTGTCTTATCACTGTCTCAGCTGGTGGAGTGGGGCTGCTAAGTTGTTGTCCGTATTTGTAGACGACAGTTCTGTCTTGTGACTGGTTGTTCTCACTTTGTTTAGCCTGCTGCAGCCTCTACACTGATATCATTAGTGGTCTTGTTTTGTGTGTGGTTATCCCTGTTTTCTTGTTCTGATGTACCTCTTTTTGGTCTCGTTACCGTTGCTGTTTTCCAGTGTAGACGCTTTTTTTTCTTTCGTAGGTGTCGTCTTATTCATTTTAAGCAACGTGGGTGTGATTTTCATCACTGATCTGTGGTTATGTTTTTGTTTGTTGAACTATACCCATAGTTGTTCCCAGCAATTGTTCAGTGGTTTCTGCATAACCTTCTGTGTTCCTTGTGTTGTATGCTTGTGTCTTATGGTGCCGTTATTATATCTATTTTATCCTATTATTAGATGTTTTCAGCAAATTTCAAAACTGCTGTATGTTTAGCAGAGCACACATTCAATCATTTACCAAGAAACCAACACATTAGAAAAAACAAATCAAAGCAGTTCTTTGCATCTGCATGTCAGAAAAGCCTTAGAAGAGAACTACTTATGCCCCAGGGCCAGAATGTATAGTAGCACTAAGAAGATGAAAAATTGTGAAACAGGAAAATCATGCACTGTGCTCCCTCCAGGTCCATAAATTAGATGAGAGTAGTGTAGGAAAGGGGAAAGATATCTCCCATATGTGGAATGATGATATATTTAATCCCTCACCGCTCATACAAATACAGCATCAGCAGCTTGTGTTTCAGCAGGGAAATAACTGCTGGTAGCGCCCTTTCTGTCAGAGGCACATCGTCACCTTACCTCCTGCTCCCTGCACCTGGAACAGGTGGCCCACCCCGTGTTCAATGTATTGACCATATGAGACTCAACTGCAATGAATGGAGAGTAAATTGGTGCAAACAGCAGAAGAGTGTATGTGGACTGCAGTTGAACTTCACTGTAACGGCACTTCGGTTAGTTACTATCTTGTTACAGTCTGCTGTTTTTTTACCAATTTACTGTACGGTCACTGGGATTTTCCTGACTTTCTTTTCAAATGTGTGCTTTACACTTGGCCTTGTTCATCAAGCATGAGTGCACTAGTATGTGCCAAACGCTGTGTTGCTGTAAATGCTTGATGAACACATCCTGCATGTTTTGCTCTCAGTTTATGTCGAGAGACGTGTCCTTCTGAATTCTTGTTCTATTCACAAAACTCATAATCTGGCAACATATACATTTTATTCAAGAAATATATATATAAATATATATATTTCTATATTTTTCTAGATTCAGGTTTTAAGCAGGAAGTTGGACTTCAGCCACATTCAGTCAAAGTGTGGATCGAAAGATAACCTGAAGCATTCTCCAGGCGGAGGCAATGTATGTACCCTGCTTCTCGCCACCGGTGGGATAAATATAGTAAATATATATTTAGTAAATATAGTAAATTCCACATATAGAGGTTATACAGCAGATGAAGAGCTAGAAAGGATACTCCCATTATTTCAGACACAGTAGTTAAATAGAACAAGGCTTAGAGTTTGGTAGGGCCCATGTGCTGGCAGTATCTTAAGAGGGCCTTTCCCCTCTAGATTCATGTTGACTTCTACACCAGGACCATAGTAATTACAAATCATTGTAATCTGGCTGCTGTTGGCTTAGGTGAGTTCTGATGGCTCCATATCGTGGACAAGTGTCTGCATCACAACATAGATATCACAACTAGCTACTGGCAATCCTGCATTTAGGGTGTAAACTGTACTGTGCCTCTTTTGGAAGATGGTATACTCTGCTGCCTCACTCAGGTGTCCTCGATGTTCATATCTTAACCTGGATGTTTGATTCAGTATGATGATGTCAGTAGCTACGGTCCTGGTTACAAACAGTCTGTTTAAGGCCATTCCTACTTGCCAGCTGGGACCCTTCCCATACCCAGCATCCATTTCACAAGCCTCTGCCATAGTCTATGTCGAACCACCACAAAGGAAGGCTGCATTTCAAGGGAAAGTTGGCTGGGTTCCATGGCAGCAATCTGTATACACATGGGTTTTAAATAGCAAGTTACTTTTTAGGCTTGGCGGGTAACTGCTGTATCATTGGTATGCAAACTTCATGATTTAAATGAGGCTGGCACTGAGCGAACAACTGTACCATTCCAAAGTCCTGTTTATGAGCAGTAATCTTGCTGTTTGGGTATTAAATTGATATCATTTGTGTCTCACCTGTACACATATTCCCACTCTACAGTACAGTACAGTATGTGTCTTACTTTGATACTGTAATGTGTTTTTTTTCATCATGGATCCATTTCATGCTAATGTGCCACCTTAATTTGAACTTTCTTCTTCCTTTTATTTTTTATTGGGGTAACATACAATTAGCATACCATCCTGTGTATTGCAAGAAATGTGTTTTATGCTAAACTTTTTTTATTTAATAACTTTTTTTTTGCAAATACTGTGACATTCATGCCATGCTGATAAAACAGGAATTTTAACTGATAACTATTTATATATCAAATGGACATACAGTAGTTCTAGTTTGCCCTGTCTGCCTAGGAGAGTCACTTGCCCACAGGATAGGATGCATTCTAAGTTGGTAACAGACAGGACTAGTACCGCCCAAGCTATGAGAATAGAGTCCTGCTTACATATGTTACACGTCCATATAGATAATCTTTGAATACAACATTCCAACCTTAAAACATTCCATTTGAAATGATAAAGCATCATACAACGATGAAGCATGCATTTCAATCCTATTCCAGCACTTAATAAAGGCTTGCTCCCATGTCGGAGAAACTGAGTGGAGCAGCTTGTAGACTTTGTAATCCATCTGGGAATGACCTGGACCTTTCCAAATTGAATTCCTTTAAAAAAAAAAAAAAAGCAGAAGTATGTGTCACTATACTTTACGTAACCGTTTTTGTGTAATTTTTTTCAATTACGGCCTCTTCCTAGCTGACCTCAGCAGAAAAATATATCCAACATCAGATCTCACACGATCAAAAATTGAGAGATTCCCCTAGAAAAAAAATGTCTGAAGTTATTATTTAAACATATTTTCACAAAAAAAAATGTCAGCAGGCATGTACCAAAAAAACGTTGGGCTGCGTTCTACAAAGAGGTTTGTTGTATGGCAGTAAATGTTGCTTCCGACTCCCTTTGTGCTCGTTTGATGAGGTGTGCTAATATAAAGTTACTTGCCAATCCTTGCCAAGCCCTTAGCATTCTGCTGACGTCAGTCAGAAAAGCACATGCTGTTGATTTAAAGTCTTGGTTCTCTTGATCCAAGCTCACATGAAAAAACTAATCAAAACTGTGTCGTTAAGTTTGGATAAAGTGCCTATCATTTTCAGGTTCACATACCAAGTGTAAAAGTTGATTTTAGCCACATTCAGGCTAAATGCGGCTCCCTGGAGAAAAGACAATATTCCCCTACAGTTGGAAATGTGAGTTTTTAACCTCTAACAATCAATGTTGTATGATGTCTTTCACTGTCAGGATGTCAGGCTTAGCCAGGGGCACAAATAACGGGATGAATTTGAATTGAAGGCCAGCTTTTTAAACAATGATGAAAGACTTTGTCTTTCTTGTCTTTCATGTTGACTGAGATGGAAAAAGCCCAGACAGTACATGATGTCTGGAATGAATTGGGTTGAGCTGAACCCAGTCAAACTCCACCTGAGCAAGCAAGCTGTACTCAGCATTGAGTACATTCTTAACAGGCTGGATTTTTTTCCTTTTAGTCAATCATGACAGACCTGGAGGAGAAAAGTCCCAGGACCCTCCATACAAAAATACAAAGCTGGGCTTTTACTTGAAATATTATCACTGTCACTTCAGTCCAACATGCACCTCTTCCTGCATGCTTTTTTACTGGGTTAGTTTGACGTGGATTAAAATACATACCTACTTAAGGAAGCAGAATTTAATTTAAATAAAATGTAAAAATACAGCAATGAGAGCAATTAAAATGGAGTAATAGGGAGCTTTCCTGCTTTAAAACTAAAGAATCGAATATAAAACAGAAGCCCTTTCTATATATTATGATGCTTCCATTTATTTATTTTTGCCATTCTTGCTCTCACAAGTATGCTGTTTTTTTTGCCACTCAGGATACAACACAGATTTAATTGAACATTACATTTTAATTTACAGGGAGAAATGGACATATTCAGTGTTAAGAACTGCAGTAAACTTTGGTCATATTTTTCCAGATACAAATTCAGAGCAAGAAGATTGATCTGAGCCACGTGACTTCAAAGTGTGGATCTCTCAGCAACATCCGCTACAGGCCAGGTAACTTCAAGTGTAGTCTATTACACTGTCATGTCTTCATATACTGTCCTCTGCCTTGATCATGGACTCTGGCTTCTGGACACTGCAGCGCCCTCTGCTGGAAAGTTTCTCAATCGCAGGCTGCTGGTGTGCATATTCAAGCTCTAAATTAAATGCAGTCACCTACCCAGACTTAGAGGTGCTGGATAGGGCATTAATCAAAGAACTTAAAAGGAATGTTTCCTTCAAGAAAACTAACATTCTCGAAAACCATTAAAAGGGTTTTGTGAAACTACAGACTGGAAGTAATGAATCAAAATGGGCTTTAAAAAGAAGAAAAAACAAAAACAGCCCCAAACAAAACAGTGCTTCAAACAGTCCTTAAAGCTTTGTGAATAGGGCCCCTAGTCCCCTCATACACAGAGGCATTTGAACCCAGAATGTCTTTACTGCCATCTCCATCATTACGCTGCACCACCTTGATAGTAAAGCTTCTAATTTCTAAAAACTTTTTTTAGGTATCTGACTTATCGAGAATAATATGCGGGAGTCTTGTTTTTCATTTCTTGCAGGTGGTGGAAATATTAGGATTGAAAGTGTGAAATTGGATTTCAAGGACAAGGCTCATGCAAAGGTGGGCTCTCTGGACAACGCCCGCCACACACCTGGAGGGGGTCAAATACAGGTGAGCTCTGCCGGCTGAATCTCTGCAAACTGTGTTGACAGTGCCAACTCACCACAACATGATCATGCTGACTGGTATAATCTTACACAGGTTTTACCCTGTGGAGATTTTTGAGCAAGGAAACCGGGTAGGTTTATTATACTTAGACCACTTCTTTTCATTGAACACCCTGCGCACCATTAAACCGGGTAGGACAAATAAACACCAGCACACACATGACATGCTTCATTTAATTGTTCAATTAAACAACATCATTTAAAAGATACTTTGGGGCATAACGTAAAAAGTAAAAGGAGGATATGTACACAGTGTTTCTTTTCTAAATATATACCTGACACCTAAAATATTTTACTCTGCACGTGGTTGTAAAGAGCTTTAGCGATGGTGTGAAAATAAATGGAGCACAGAGAAAATAAAGCTAAAATATAAATAGTTCTAAAAGCTTACCATATTTTTGCCATGCTTTCATTGCACTTTTCTGCCCTTTTTTTTACCATGCTTAAACAATTGTACCTTTAAAAAAATATACAGATGTTTTTTTTTGTTTCTTTTTGCAGTAGTATGACAATGCAGTAAAATGCAATATTGTGGACACATTAACCTAATAACACAGTGTTACTGCAGTACAATGAAGGAATACTCCCAAGAGAGATTCTGAATGCTCCAGTATGATGGCTTATGCAGCAGTTCTGCGCAGTGCCCCAAAATGATGCATCATTACTGTTATATATTTTTTATAAGGCTATGCCACAATGTTTTTATTTTTTATAATTGGCGCTACATGCTAGCTCATTGAATGAGTGTTTATTTTTTCCCCCTAGATTGAAAGCCACAAGCTGTCCTTCAGGGAGTCAGCGCGGGCCCGAGTGGACCATGGAGCAGAGATCGTGACTCAGTCCCCGGGTATGTCGGGGTCCACCTCCCCTCACCACCACAGCAACGTCTCCTCCTCGGGCAGCATCAACCTGCTGGAGTCCCCGCAGCTCGCCACCCTCGCCGAGGACGTGACAGCCGCGCTGGCCAAGCAGGGCTTGTGAGCACCTCCCTGTGTCCACTCTGTCTGCCCAGCAGTGCAGTGTATTCATGATTTCAAACAACAGCAAGCTATCTTCATCATTCCTTCATGGTACAGCATGACAGTTACCGGGACCCTGCTAAGCATGGCTCCCGATTATTACTCAAAAGATTATTAAAAAAATAAGCGATCACCACTTGTGACTGTGTCCTAGAAAAACAAAAAAAATTATCTGTTTTGATTTTTCCATTCATGTCAGACAGACAAAGCACTCTGACTTTTTTTTAAAATGGGTACAAAGTGATGCTAACATCCCACATGGTAAATGTCGTTGCTCAGCTCTATATTGCATTGACTTACAAACATGCATCTTACAACTGCAATAGGGCAGTTCACGCTAGTCCAGGCAACATTGATATATATATATATATATATATATATATATATATATATATATACACACAAGGCTACTTGTCGGCAACATTTCTGTAAACAATTTTAAAAAGGGAGAACCCCAATTATAACTTCTTAATGCATTATTGCAAGAATTAAATGGTATGTTGAGCATGTATGAACTCTAGTAAAAGAGGTTGCTTTCTATTCAAACATGTTTTAGTAAGTGATTTACTAAATAAATTAGTGAATTATTGAATATGAGAAAATACTTAATGTTTTGTAGATATTAGTGATTATCATACACAAAAACCGTGCTCTTCATGAGCTCACAATAGGTCCATGTTTTAATTGCATCTTACAGAAAAAATGGGTGATGAAAATGTACAGCAGTGCTGTATTATAATTCTCCAAGGCCCTTTACAGCTGTATCAAAATATTGTTGTAATTAATAATTGCAGTGCTTCATGAGCTTAATAGAAATCTTCCAGAATTAGAACCCTCTATTAATACCAAACATGTATTTAATTAAGCAGTATGAGACAGTAAACAGCTTCTCACAATATCAGCATGTTGGTTTTGGGGATAGGTATCTCTAGTATTAAAAACTCCAGTGTTAATATCTATAATGGGAGCTCCAGTGCAACATTAACATTGGGTTGCTGCAGCACCATTAGAATACCATCCCCGGTCCTCTTTTGAGTATTACACTGTTCAACCTGAGCTTCAGTGTTCAGGAAAACAGAACTTAACTTGCTTTTAGAAATGCATGAATGCATGCATTGCAAACTGAGTATTTTAATTTCATTTATTTTTTATATGGCATTTGGGCCCATTGAATTCTTTGAAGCAGGTATGGTTTTGAAACCCTGTCTGTGTTTATTTCAGAGTACATTTAAAAATTGACCTTGAATTGTTGAGGGTTTGCAGTCACGTAACTAATCTGTTTAAATAATTATTATTTGATCAAATTTAACCAATTTCACAACTGTGTCTGTTCAAATAACAGTTAGAACTTAAAAAAAAAAAAACATTACAAAAAACATGGAGAATCACACTTGTCTCTCATCTGTTTGATACAGTGTTATAGTTTATTTTTCTCTGTGGTCATTTGTGGTATCCCCTATAATATACCTACTGTTTCATTAAGCTTCTCTTTGCAGTATTGTGTTTCCTGCACCCTGCAGTTTCCACTGTTTAAAGAGGTTGGTCATGTAGATGTATGCAGTTTTCCACTGGTATATATAATACTTGCTCTTGGGGGGAAAAAAAAAAAATTAGCATGAAGTGCTTTCTGTAACAACCAAAAGCGGTCACCTGATTGTAGTGCCAGATGTTTCTGTAATGCTAGCTAAACACATTATTTAACCAAAAAAAAAACAAAAAAAAAAACAAGTACAATGTAAATCGCGTGGAAGAAAGCTTTTGATGTTACCAGAGAAGGTGCAGAACGTGCAGAGGTTGCTGTTCGTTCGATGAGACTCTGAAGTAACAAGCATGTCAGGAATCGGGGGACAGAGCTTTGCTTTGCTGAAGTTGAACTGCTGAACTGAGCCATGCTGCTTTTCCAACACGTTTACATCCAGCAAAAGCTTACATTAGGAAGCTGTAACAAGGACTACACGAGATTTAACAGCTTTTCTATAGCGTTAACCTAGTAATGTCTGCAAAACAGTCAGAACCTTGGTTT
The DNA here is from genome assembly GCF_902713425.1 of Acipenser ruthenus. NCBI lineage: Eukaryota > Metazoa > Chordata > Actinopteri > Acipenseriformes > Acipenseridae > Acipenser > Acipenser ruthenus. The sequence goes on along the minus strand of NC_081198.1, from coordinate 50,379,372 downwards.
ATAAAGGTAGGATACTTAACAGTACAGTACACACACATACACACACACATATGCAGGATTGCTTGCATCCTAGATTCCCCTCTAACCAGGGTTGAACCTTTGTGTCCTTTAGTCTTTAGTCTAATACATTCAAGCAAAAAGACGTCCCTTAATTCCAGTTGGTTCATAAAAGCAGCGTCCCTTACTGATACAGGTATATCAGGACATAAAAATGTGGGCCTCTTTTAATAGCTTTTAGCAGACCAGAGAAGTCGTTCAAATCTGCACTCACTGTAGCCTTGTGCAGCCCATGTTAACCCATAACCCTGCTCAATCAGTATAGTTGTGTTTTATAACTGGCATATGAAGTGAAGTATGGCAATGGGATTCAGTTTCATTCCTGACATGCGGACTGTACACAAGTCCTAGGGAATTGAAACTAAGCACTGCATTCAATTCATTACAATGCGGTATTAGTGCTGACTGGTGTGCTTTTGAACTAGACTTCATGATTACTGTAGTTTGGTAACTAGATATTGCAGCCTGAGAATTGTTTAGAGTGTGATGTCTGTGTTTTGTATAACTGGAGTGTGTGATAGCTGCAGCAGCACCTCTTGAAATACTTGAAAATAGGGGTCCTGTTAGAATGTGAGATGTTACTAAATGCTTGCCAGTAGTTTGTATGCTATGTATGGAGAGATTGTAGATAGAATTGTACTTTTATTTAGTGACTGTAATCTATGAACCATTCTAATCCTAGCTTGACTTGTTTCACAGTAAAGCATTAAAACAGGCAGACTTGGTATGTATACAGAAGCTATGTAAGGAAAGCACTATTCGTAACTGAATGCATTTTAAAGATAGAGGAGAAATATAAAGGAAAATAAAGCAGGTCTTTTACCATTTTTGTGGTTGCACAAAAGCAATTCATCTTATATTTGATAACGCTTTTATATATGAAAAGTTCAACTTTGGCAAAGCAGTATTAGATTTACAGCTGGGGCCGGATTTATAAAACATTAGAAACCTGATGAGTGCAGTGTAGTCCCCATGGATTGTTTTTCTTCACTCTTGTGGGTATTGTATGAGTGTCTCTAACAATTTATCAGACTTGTTTAATATTTATTTTCCTTAAAGGATTGATAACCATCACCAACATTATCATTGGCCCACATACTGTTGTGTTTATGATAATTTTGATTGAAAAGGTTGCTGCTTCCTGGACCCTTATCACTTCCCCGTACAGCAAGCTCTGTGGTCTGTACCATGGAAGTGAGGGTGCAACACAGGATGTGACAAGATACTAGGAAGCAACCGTTTATACCTTTTAAAAAAGCGTGTATCCCCTTTTAAAATGAAAAAGGGAGAAGAACAAAAAGATATTTCCCACAGGGGTCAGTGATTATATTGCTCAGACAAAAAGAAATGTGAAACATTTATTTTAAGGCTGTGCATATCGTTCCTTTAAGTAGTGGGAAATAATAACATAGCAACCGCTGCAATACTAGAAACAGTCCTTGTCCACTGCCCAGCATGCTGTAGCTGTAAAATCGACCCCTGTGTGCAGATTCCCACCTGTGGAGTACAAAAGGATCTCGTTGTGCTTTCAGGAATCTTTCAATGTGTGCATCCTTCTGTTCTGGAGCCTTTTGATATTCTCTGGTGGGCTGGTGGTAGCTAGTTCTTTTACAATCCCATTTGCACTTGTATTTGTTGCTGTATAGTGATTGTTTTGCAAAATAAAAATGCTTCTCTGTACTTCTTACTGTGTCTTGCTTCTTTTTACTTCTTCCTAGCCCCACAAAGTCAACACCTGCTTAGATTAAAATATATACATATGATTTATTTATTTATTTATTTATTTATTTATTTATTTATTTATTTATTTATTTAACCAACCAGGAGATTGTTAATGGGGACTGAAGTACACAGAGATCACAGAACAGAGTAAATAAGTATCCACTTACTGTATGGATTTCAGATGTGTTCGGTTGTAATGCTCCTGCGTGGATGGCAAGTCTCTTCTATGTGTTGATTACTGCAGAGTAACATCCATCCTGCAGGAGATGTGACCCAAACTCAAACATACCCGACAGCACGCGGGGTCTCCGTGTCTTCAAATGGGATATTCAGATAGGAACCTGTAAGGATGCATAACATGGCTGCCATAAATTAAAAGTTTTTTTTTTTCTTCGTTTTATTGATAGTATTGTATTAGTATGTAAATTAAGGAATGCGTTTTCCATATCGACATCCTTAATGTGTACTAATTTGTGATTCACATCTGTTATTACTTTAATAAAACGCTTGAGATTAGAATGAACGATGTCACATAAGAATGGAAGTCAGGTTAGGAGAGTTCATTGTGTGTGTGCAGACACCACAGTCCGAATAGGATTAAAATGGAAGCACTGCCAACCTTTTTTGACACCGCCTCCAGAACGTGTGCAGATGGAAGCTGAGAACGGAATTCCCGTGAACTACCAACACCATTCAGATACGGGCAGGTACACAGCATACATTACATTTTAATGGGAGAGAATGGTATTTTGTATAGGCAACCTACTGTAAGTGAACACTGGCTTATTAAAGTATAATATGAAAATGAGTCTGTCTGTCTGTCTGTGTTTTCCTTTCAGTCACTGGCACAGTGTTCCAAACTGAAGTCTCCTTACTGTTTAATAAGAAAACAAACTAATCATTTGGCAAAAAAGTAAAAATTAAGACAAATAACAGCAGCTGCTGTATAGGAGTGAACATCACAGAAGGAGTTCTTACTCTTCTATACCCCTCGCTGGACACAAAGTTTAAATTTGTCTACAGCACTTTTTCAAACTAAAAAATGTACTAACTTTAAATTCATTAGCACGTGTATGTGTTTGACTGTGTGTCATTACAATACGATATATATGTTTTCATAGTGATCCTTAAAATTAAAAATAATATATACGTAATAAAGTAACATGTTCCCGGTCGCTGCTGCGTATGTTTTTGGATGACAGTATTTCTAAAACCCATTCCCTTTCTCAGCCCTAGAGAAATATGAATTTTTAATTGCCTTCCAATTTATAGATCCATTACCTGGCTGCCTGCCTGAAAGTGATGTTTGTGGTTGGCGTCCTATTTCTTTTGATCATCCGATTCTGGTTTACGTATCAGTCTGTGGTTGCTGTCCACGGAGGGTGGTGCTGAAATTGCAGCCTCACCATTGCTCAGTACTTGCAACCATGGCCGTAACTAGCTATGAGGACACCGAGGTCGTGTCCTGGGTTTTATTTTTTATTTTTTGCATCATCAGTGCTGATGCTCATGTAAAAATTCTGATAAACTACAAAATACTCCTTAATAATCTCTGTTGGGTTGCCATATATCGTAGATTTGGAGGTTGAATAGTAAATATCAAGCAGTCATGTAAATACTGCCAGCTATAGCGTGAAACATAAGTTTGACCTCGGTAGAATTCAGCTCTGGTTAAGACGCTGCCTGCAGCCGTTTTAACCAAAACAATGTTTTGAAACGTCATCACCAGAACCACCAAATAAAACGTCATCTTTAATCATGGTGAAGAGGAAGAGTTTGGAGGATCCCGATCAGGAATGTGGGAGAGGTATACCTTTCCCAATCCAGACGTTTCTGTGGAGAAAAAACAGGTTAGAATTTTAGGATATTTTCTTTTTTTTTTTTAAGACAGCTACAGTTTAGCATTATACATCAAACGTTTATTCACGTATGTATTGTTATTCTGTGCAAAATGATAGCGAGGTGCAGTTTATTTTATTTTATTTTATTTTTTATTATTATTCCAGAAATCTGAATCTCAATTACCGACTTGACCAGGTAAAAATAGATAGATTCATTCTATAAATGTATTTTATTATGGATATTTTCACACTATAATTTCGGTGTCTTTTTAAATCACATATACTGTATGTGTTCGCTTACATCAGTTTTGATTATAAGTAAGGCCGTCGTTGTTTATTTGAATTTTTATCTAATTAAATCGGCCTGCGTTGTCAAGCTGAATTTAATTAAGAATGGAATTCACCACTGCCAGAGGCCCTGCGTTTATAAAACATGATTTAATCTAACTATCTGGAGGCAACACAATAAATATTCTTAATGTTGTATGGGAAGCGGTTGATTCGATTGTCTGTATCAAGTTTGATGTTATAATAAATCCTGCGACTCCCCATGATTGTATATACACGTTGTTCCTACGTCTCTATATATCTGTATCAGTGGGTCTTTTGGGAAATGTGTTGATGAACTGGTTACTGGTGGTAAACAAATGAGCACAACATGCAGAAGGTTAAAGGACACGGAACACATGCGAACCTATAAGAACTCTCCTTCTCGTTTTCTTTTTACAGTGCATTTTTTAAACCAAAACTGGGGAAGCAGTATGAAGCAGGCGTCCTGTGTGGTAGGTTATTATCCAATGCGAGTTTCATTATTCTGGTATCAAAGCAAAATCACAAATCAGTAACAAAATAAACACATTGCAAATTCCAAACCAAGTTTATACATTGCATTCTCATTGACTGTGGTTGTTTGTGCCTGATTGTACTCAAGTTACATATCCAGAAACATGTGGTTTAAAAATCAAACAGCCTTCTGAAAACTCAATTGGCGCTTATTGTTTGGGTGTTTTTTCACAAGGGACCGTGTACTTGCACACAAACGTGAGGATGTTTACAGATATCTGAGGGAATGGAAACTGCGGCTTTTTTATGGTTATCCCACGTAACCCCACAATGATATTACACAACACTACAGCCAGATGGCAAACTCAATAGGAAGACCAGGTCAAGTCCTTCCCATTGACCTCTCTATTGTGTGCAGCTCTCCTTTACAATCATTTTAACCAGTCCTTATAGGGGTCTAAACAGGGCATTAGAGAGATTCTGACAATTCAGTTTTGACTAAATTCTTACAATGTTTGCTGACTTTCAAAATACATTGTCCACTCAGAACCATTGTCTGGATCTTACTGTACGTACAGCATGATAAGCATCATTCACCAGACACTGCTCTATTACTGCAAAGTCCTAGTTCTAAACATGACCCATTTAGCACGTTTACATAACCCTCTTGTTAGAAATGTCAGGCACTGTAAATGGAAGTCATGAAAGTCCAAGCTGATATAAGGTATTTTGAAAACGTTTCATAAAAACAGTGCAGCAGCTGATGGTTTCTTATAGTGCAAAACCAGAAAAGGAAGAAGTAAATAGTAAAGTTAACAAGAGGGGCTCTCCCCAATCTAGCTATTAGACTAATGTGGAAGAGATCATTTGAAATACTAATACTGTAGGAAATGAGCTCACAGAGCAAGCAAACTGACAGACAGACAGGCATGATCTCCTTGGACAGCTGTCTATCACTGTCTGTGGGCCAGTCAAATCCAGATTCCATTTAAACCACAATAGACAAAACTAGCAACCAGCAAACTCAGAAGGTTGATTTGGTAGGTCTCATAATTGTTTACAGAAGTGCAGTAGTTAGTTGTGCTTCATTAAGCATTTCATTGTTCTTTATGTAAATTGGGATGAGCTGCAGTACCAGTGTCCCCGTGTGTTTCCTCCCCACAGGCACCAAGACTCTGGTGGTGCACGGGGCAGAACGAGTGTGACATCCCCACCCAGCTCCCCGTGCATGAGGACACACAGTTCGAGGCTCTGCTCAAGGCACGTCCCTTTCTTACTGTTACTCCTTATTTCCTTTCCAATTATACTGATTGTATGAAGGGGCAGGGCTGAAAGTGCACTATATCAGTAAAGCTACACCGCATAGTTCTACCGTAATGAAGTGACAGCCCCCTCTAGTGGCTATTTGGAGTGGGACAATAGCGATAAAACAGGAGACCCAAGCAACCTTTTCTTGGGTACATCAGCTTTTATCTGTGTTTATGGGCACAAAGTGAATAAACTAAACTAAACTAAACTAGCATCAGTCTGCTCAGGTCTATCTTGGATTGTGTCCGTCCGGTTCTGCTTGGAGTCTCATTCAGATTGTGTCCCGGTCCGGTCCTGCTCGGGTCTCTCTCAGATTGTGATGGGGTTCTCTTTCTTTTCAGGAGTGCCTGGAGTTCTTCAACATTCCTGAAGCTCAGTCCGCTCGTTACTTCCTGATGGACAAGCGCTGGAACCTCATCCATTACGCCAAAGTATGACATACCCTTTTATCCATTATTTGTTTGTTTTTTTCTAAACTTTTGTATACAGTAATTATTGTTAATTTGCACAAGCTACTTTTGGAACTTTTGGGCAAAATATGAATTACAAAAATAAATAAATACTCCTATTGAAATGTTTTAATTATCTATTCTAGATTGCATATGTTTGATCAGTATAAAGTTTCATTTTTGTCAGTCCTCATGTAGTAATATTCTCTTTCAATACTTTGGTATTTCATGTTTTTTTCCAGTAGACTGGATACTCCAACAGGATAAATGAAAATGACTCACAGAATATGATCTATACCATGGAGCCATCTAGTGGTGACAGTTAGAAACAAAATGATGTCCTTCTAAATCCTTTAACTATGCTCTCCCCTTCAGACCTATTTGCGAGCTATATACCCGTTACAGAGGTCAGTCTCGCCCTAGCTCAACCTGGTCCACATGTTACCTGACAAGGGACAGGAGCTCATTCAGAAGCAGGTGAGGAGAGCACATCAGCATGCAATCAATAACACATCTCTGTGTGTCTGTGTCTTCACAGAAAAAAATGCTTGTAAGAATATGGGGTCAATTTCACACTGGCTAAATCGTGTTTAATTGTACATAAGAAAATAGACTGAAACCAAGGACAACTTTTATATATTATATTTTGGACAAGCTGAGCTGATTTCTAAAAAAAAACTGCACCATTCTGTATTGATATATTGTTGTGAAACTGCCAGAAAGCAGATTGCTTGCAAGCTTGCTTTGTGAAACTGGACCTGATGCTGATGGTGCTGGAGGCCCTGGTTCCCTGTTTCCTGCAGAGGCTGAAGAAGGAGACCATCGCTCTGGAGACGGCCTCCGCAGCCAGGGACGAGATCACAGCCATCGCCACCCTTGCCACCTCCCTCCAGGCTCTGCTGTACAGTGTCGAGGCTCTCACCAGGTACACTGCACAGAGACTCCAGTATGATGCACTGTTCCTCTTCTATCCACAAACGTGTTTAGCACATGCAATCCCTTTCACTGCAAGTCACAGCCTTTCAGATTAAGTTCAGAGGAACATCTTGTACGAATTTAGATATGATTTAGGTTTTCAGCTCCAGTAGGGAAACACAGAGTTATGGATCCAGTTTCTTAAGCTTCCTTTTTTCCCAACGGAACTGAGCCTGCTGCCAATCCCTCCCACTGTCTTAATGTTGTTGTGGTGCTGTCTATACTGACCAGGCCCATGATTGCACCACAACCACACTGTGCCAGGGGGCGCCGACACCAGGTATGTCACATGAATGAGTGGAACCTAGGAGCCTAACCCAGGTCCTGCTTGATAATGTCAACTGTGTAGAAAACTGTCAGTTAAAAGTTATTATGAGAAGTCGATGAGGTTACTGTATCACATGCTGGATGAAAACCAAGTGCTTTTATTGTATGATTAATAAGGTTTACTGTACATATGTTAGAGCTGCACAAACTGATTGTTCAATTGTTTGGATTGAGCAGGTTGGAGCTGACACCCAGGTGAGGGTCACTGGTGTTGATGGGGCTAAGTTGCCAGTCCAACTGAAGAAACAGCTGTGGAATGTGTGTGGGCTGCTGCTCTCCACAGAGGCTAATAAAAGCTGACAGTTTTGTGGAGAGCAACATTAAGGACAAATTAAAGCAGCTGTTTCTTCAATTGGTCCTAGTGCTGGCTGTGGAAATCTTACACCAAACTGCCTATATCAATCTGATTGGTGATCTGCTCGGCTGGTTTCTGAAGTTGTGTGTGTTTCAGGGATAACCTCCACCTGCTGCAGGAGGGCCCAGGGCTCCCCCAGGAGGAGCTGGATGAGCGCATCGCCCGGGAGGAGTTCAGACAGCTTTTTTTTTTTGCAGTTCTTTACCGTGTATACTGTAACTGTGCTTTATTGTGACATCTCCATGCTTTATCACACTTTACTGCACTTGTTCCATGTTGTACCACAGTAAACATGTCTAAGGAGTCACCCTCCCTCCTTGTGCTTCAGCCCTGCCACAGCTGTACAATTGCAGAGAAGTATCAGGAGCCCAATGACATTGAGGTGTTGCATCTCAAGGTGTGCGATCCTTGGTAACTAATTCCTTACGTTAAATTAAATCCAAATATACCTACTTTTTATACATATTTAAACACGCGTGCATTTGCAAAACATTCCTTGAACCTGCACTCCCAAAACATACCTGTATTCAGTGCTTGCTGTTTTCTATTATATTTAATATTCAGTAATTGCACTCATGAAAATATACCTCCCGTCTAACAATATGCCTGCACGCTCCAAATATACAATACCTGCAAGCGTATCTGCACTGCATCCCAGCCTGTCCCTCCCTGTTACTGAGCCTGCACTGCATTTCCAAGCCTGTCTCTGTCCGTTTGCAGACGGCAGGTGGAGTGGGAAGCTGCCAGCAGCCTGATTGAAGGGATTTGCCTGACCCTTCAGCGGTAGCCAATCATATCCTTCCTCCCGCACCTCCGGTTGCTGATCAACGTCTGCGTCAGTCTGGTAAGAGAGAGAACTGCATCAAACCTGCTAATACATCACAGAAAGTGCCATCTGAATGATCGGCTGTGGTGAGGCCTCCTTTATGAATGAATTATGTTTTTTTATCACAAATCCATGTTCGCGCCATTGTAATTCTTTTTACAACCTATTAATATGTCCTAGGGGAAGTCAGGGTCTGAAAGACAATATTATTGTATTACAGGCATAAATAGATATATTTATAGTTTGACTGCTCTTGAGTTTGATTGAGCCGCAACAGATATTTTTTTGTTTTCTTAGATATGATGTTGCATTCAATAAGAGAGCATTCGTGTTCCTGAATTGCAAGCTAATGAGATTGTCTGATAAAAGCGTAGCAGAGTTTAGTGAAGCACAGTAAATGCTTAGTGAAAGCATGGTAAAGCATAGAGAAGTATAACCCAAGTGAAGCACAGTAAATGCTAATAAAAACATTAGAACAGCCAGGTAAACTGCAAATCTGTGCAAATTCAAAGCTGGTTCTCTGGGACAGTCAAGGATCAAGCCATGCAAATGTTTACGTCACCCTACAAGATAAATGACTGTGCAGTAACACTGCTCCTGCTGTTTATAGGTTATGTGTGTGGTTGGACCCTCCAGCGTGGCTGATGGCTTGCCTCTGCTTCACCTGCCTCTACCTATTTCTGAATGGGAGTGATTGGAACGAGTAGGGTTAGTGTGCCCAAACTTTCTAATTTGGACTTTTAAATATTGAAGAACAGTAAAGCCATCCATGCCAGTACTCCTATATGCCTGGCCCCATTGTTTTTAATAGATTACGACTGTTATTGTGGAAAGAGGTTACAGATTCTGCAGGTACCATTAATACTGCTCAGAGAGATTTGATACCTTAACACATAAAACGTCTTCAGTTTAATTTTTGACAACTTGAGATGGCTTCGGTTGTATTTGCCATACTGTATATTACTGAGATTTTAAAATGAAAGTCCAAATTGGTAAATTGCGTGTGTAATGAATCTAGCTCAATACCAATGAAAGGGGGTCGATTTATTTAACAGGTTTTGTGTGAATTAACTAAATAATGTGCTAAAGGTCTATCCTGTATGTTTCTGGCAGGAGAGTGGATTGGATGGAGAGAGAAATTCAGTGAGATAAGTTCTGCAGAGGTATAGACTAACTATTAGTTTTGAAAAACCGGGCCCAAATGTCTAATGGGGATTTACGTGTCATGTGTCTAATGCAAAGGTGTTCCACAGTTTTAAACGTAGCCCCTGCCCCCAATGCAAATCCTTTCAGTAGTATGAACGTGCCGTATATATTAAACATATACTTAAATAAAAGTGGATTATTGTTTTGTACGCTATTGATTTCTGTTTGATTACATATAGACAAGAGATGGTATGCATGTATTCTACAGCGTTTCAACATGGCTTGTGGCCTGTCAAAGTGGACCAAACACATTTGCCTTTGTAAACAGAGCGCTTGCAGAAAAAAAGAAGTGCCCATGTGACAAATCTATTAATCATTTTACATTACAAACACTGGCAAAGCCCATTAAAACACCCACTGTCCTCTATATTTCTGCATTGACTAAAACGCCCGATTCTAAATATTGCTTGAACATTTGCAGACTGAATCCATGTAGGTCTCTCTAGCTCTCAGTAACAGCTGCAGTGTGATGATGGTTATGAGATGACTGGTTGCCTTGACGATGTTTATGAAATATGTTTCCCTGCTAATGGCTTTGCAACCGGTCTCTATAGTAATGCTCTAAACTCCAATTACTGTTGTAATCAGCATGCACCCTCAACCAAATAAGAAATTGACTGCAATCCTGGATTTGATATCAGATCTGATCTATAGTACAGTATTGTACCGAGCTACAGCTGCAGGGTTTCAATCAACTTTGCAGGACAAGGAAACGCTCCACATGAATCATGTTCGAGTGATTTTCACACCTTTTGTTAACTTCAACCGAGTTTAATAAGATCATTTAAAATTTAAAGACTACAACTCTGTAGGATCCAGTATTTAAATATAAATAACACAATATTGTAGCCACCCCAACCCCCAACAAAAAAAATGCAGTTACACATTGTTTATTTATTAAATAAACATAAGAACATAAGAAAGTTTACAAACGAGAGGAGGTCATTCTGCGCATCTTGCTCGTTTGGTTGTTAGTAGCTTATTGGTCCAAACTTCGCCAGTACTGAACTTTGTAACAGTTGAAAATAAAAATGTTGCATAACCCGATTAATCAACAACCTACTGTTCCGCTGGGAAATGATTCCGGGAAGAGTGCCTTTGGGAATTGTAGTGCAGTCTGTTCCTCCCCTCTGGTTCGAACGCTAATCGCGTGAGCTCTCAACAACTACAACTCCCAACACCCCTTGTACGAGGAAGAAGCTTTTCGAGGGACCGCGTGGATTTTCGTTAGCTGAGAAAGTAAAAAGCATCACCATGTCCTACACAGCTAAAATCGGACCTTCTATTCTGAACAGCGATCTGGCATGTCTGGGCTCAGAATGCATACGAATGCTGGACTGTGGCGCCGATTACCTCCACTTGGATGTGATGGACGGGTAAATATACATTTGCAAGATGTTTTGTGTGCATTTCATTCACAGCCATTTATATTATTATTATTATTATTATTATTATTATTATTGCAGCATACTGGCCTGCATGCTTCTGTGGTAAAGATGTCTTTAGGAGCAGACACTAGGATAGGGTTACTATGTGGCTCCAGATTAACCGGACGTTGTGAGACAGAACGGGATTTCAAACTTGCCCCTAAATTGAAATAAATGAAGGTGTAAATGAACCATCCTTAGCTACAATTAAGAATGGTGCTTAAATACCCGCATGCGCGTCAAATAATTGTATTAAACTAAGAATGAATTGCAGCCAGTCGCTATTTTTTTCTGTTTGTTAAAATTCAATCGGCCATATTATTCTGCAAATACAACCGCATCATCATCTAGTTGCTCTATCGATAAATTAGCTATTCGTTCATTAAGATCTGATCAGAAGCAGCTGATCAGTGTGAATTGTTTGCTGCGCCCAACCAATTCCACCAGAGCAGGATTAATCTCAGCAAAGGTGGAGATCATTTATACGTGAATTACTTTAAATTTAGGGGGAATTTTGAAATCCCGGTCTGTCTCAAAGCGTCCGGTTAATCTGGAGCCATATAGTAACCCTAAATCTATGTATAGTTTCCTGTAAAAATGTTCTACACACTGTTGATAAAACGTCAACATCCTTAGGTCACAGTACATAAAAGCATTACGGTAACGTGCTGTGTTAGTATGCAGAGTGCATTACAGTAAAGCTACATTGAATACAAACAAAGGTTGTATTAATTTCTTGTATTCTGCAGCTGCATGAAGAACCCCGTTGTCTCGCATGGTCCCTAACTTTCTGCTGCACACACACTGCGACTGCTAGCATGCTCGTGAACTTGTTTCAACTTATCACGTTCGTTTGTTATTGGTACATGTAAGAAAAATACAGACACTTATATCAATGTGTTTTTAAGATAAATGCCTGAAATGCGTCTTCATTTTTTGGTGCAGTTTAGATCTCAGTTACAGTGTAACTTTTTATTATAAATATTGTTAAACGTTTTGCTCACTATGGCTATAACACTGTGGTCTGGCCTTCCTTCCAGCTTGACCCTGGCCTTGGTTGAATAAAACTACATATTTTTTTAACAATGTTGCATGATATGCATCTGAGATATATGATGCAGTTATGTACTGGTAGGTACTGTAAAGTAGGAAAATTGTGCATTGCCAATACTGTTGAGATTGTAGAGTTCTTCAGTATGACAGAGCTGTGTATTGTCTTGTTTCGGGCGTCACTGTTGATTGTAGAGTTCTTCAGTATGACAGAGCTGTGTATTCTCTTGTTTCGGGTGTCACTGTTGATTGTAGAGTTCTTCAGTATGACAGAGCTGTGTATTCTCTTGTATCGGGCGTCACTGTTGATTGTAGAGTTCTTCAGTATGACAGAGCTGTGTATTCTCTTGTATCGGGCGTCACTGTTGATTGTAGAGTTCTTGACAGAGCTGTGTATTCTCTTGTTTCGGGCATCACTGTTGATTGTAGAGTTCTTCAGTATGACAGAGCTGTGTATTCTCTTGTATCGGGCGTCACTGTTGATTGTAGAGTTCTTGACAGAGCTGTGTATTCTCTTGTATCGGGTGTCACTGTTGATTGTAGAGTTCTTCAGTATGACAGAGCTGTGTATTCTCTTGTATCGGGCGTCACTGTTGATTGTAGAGTTCTTGACAGAGCTGTGTATTCTCTTGTTTCGGGTGTCACTGTTGATTGTAGAGTTCTTGACAGAGCTGTGTATTCTCTTGTATCGGGCGTCACTGTTGATTGTAGAGTTCTTGACAGAGCTGTGTATTCTCTTGTATCGGGCGTCACTGTTGATTGTAGAGTTCTTCAGTATGACAGAGCTGTGTATTCTCTTGTATCGGGCGTCACTGTTGATTGTAGAGTTCTTCAGTATGACAGAGCTGTGTATTCTCTTGTATCGGGTGTCACTGTTGATTGTAGAGTTCTTGACAGCTGTGTATTCTCTTGTTTCGGGTGTCACTGTTGATTGTAGAGTTCTTCAGTATGACAGAGCTGTGTATTCTCTTGTTTCAGGCACTTCGTACCCAACATCACCTTTGGCCACCCTGTGGTGGAGTGTCTTCGGAAGCAGCTGGGGCAGGGCCCGTTCTTTGGTGAGTTCCGCCTCCTCGCCTGCAACTCCCTGGTTTTTAATTCCAATTCCTTTTTAAAATCGGTTCCCAATTCCAATTCTCATTCCCTTTTTAATCAATTCTATCACATCATTAATCAAAATTGCAATTGGCAGTATTCTGTTAAAACAAGTTCCTCAAAGTGGCAATAGTTTACCTCAATTGACTCCCGTCCCGTCCTCTAATAAAGTATTTGCAGCTGTGGGGTGTGTGTGTGACTTGCTCTCTGTCTGCTCTTGTGCAGATATGCATATGATGGTTTCCAGACCAGAGCAGTGGGTGAAGCCAATGGCAGCAGCAGGAGCCAATCAGTACACCTTCCACCTGGAGGCCACTGTCAATGCCGGGGCTCTGATCAAAGACATCCGGGAGAATGGCATGAAGGTGGGAACCCTTTTTACCCACTACTTGCTACCCTCTCCTCGCTCCCCTCTACCCACTACCTGCTACCCTCTCCTCGCTCCCCTCTACCCACTGCCTTTTGAGGGGTGGATTCAGTCAGTCAGTTCAGTGCTGCTCCATGACCTGTGTTTTGGCCTTGTGTCTGGCTAATCTAGAAGTTTGGTTCCTTGTTGGTAATAAATCAACACTTATCACCCTTGTTTTTGTTTTAACATTCCGAGAAAATGAGAAACCTAAGAAATGTGCTTCAGGGCCCACACAGTGAGTGTTACACACAGAGAGTGTTAGTGGGCCTGCGGTTACTGTGTCCTCTGCAGGTTGGCTTGGCTATCAAACCTGGCACCACAGTGGAGGAGCTGGGTCCCTGGGCAGGACAGATCGACATGGCCCTGGTGATGACAGTGGAGCCTGGCTTCGGGGGGCAGAAGTTCATGGAAGATATGATGCCGAAGGTAAGTGTGTCCATGAAAGATGTTCACGCTTACCATAATATATATGTGTCTGTGTGTCTTAACGGAAAATGTGAGCCCTGCACAGGTTTACCTGTAATGAGTGACACTCTATTGCTTTTACATTTCTAGAGTACTTGTTATGAGATTTTGGTTTCTGAAAAGTTTATTCACTTAAAGCATAGATTTTATCTACAGCTAAAACTATTCTATTTGTGTGATTTATTTATAGAAACTGTTTGTTTAATAATTGTAAAGTTCTCAGAATGGCTGGCATCACATCATTTTTCTGTTCGCTGCAGAGCAATCCAGGTCTTTTTTTAGTTGGCTGCTGTAGTTTGGGACCGTCCTTACTGTTTTAAAAACAGCACACTAAGAAGACCACAATTTTCAGAGACGCGTCTAACAAGCGTTTTAAATCTCCCTGTCACTGTCTAGGACAGGCATGGCAAAAGCTGGCCCTTCCAGTTCTGGTCTTTGTTCCAACGCTGTTCTAAATTGTTTAATTGAAGCAATGAAACCGCCATCCAGACCCTGAAGTAGATGATTATATCATTGGACCTGTTAAACCTGGAGGGATTAGCCAGCCCTGGTCTAGGATGAAGCACTTTATTTAAACTCCTCCTGTAAAATCAGTTTCAGTGGAGGTGCACATCCAGTCCAAACGCTGGGTGTGTAATGGCAGTGTGATGATAGCCCCGCCTCTGAAGAACACTAAACTCTTATTTCATTGTATTCAGTAAGTGTGACGTGTATATGGAGGTAGATGGGAAGTGGCTTCCTCCTGATTTATTGTACTCTGCTTTGTGTTGCTGTGGGATTGGGCTTCCTTCAAGATGTGGTGTGCAGGTGAATTAGAGCAATACCCTTTCTGCATACTTCAGTAAAGAGCATTTATTTTAGCAAAGCCTGACACATCCTAGGAAAAAACAATGCAAAATGGAAACTACTGGGTTCTAATCAGATTTGTATGAGGAGCAGGTGCATGTTGAATTGAGATGAGTTTAGCCAGTGAGATGTCGGGAAAAGTGAATCACTAAGCACTGAGCTGCCAGGGAAACGCTGGCTGGAGTGGGTGTGCTTGACAGGTGGAAGAAAATGCTGTAATGTGTTTCCAGATCCGGAGGCAAATTCATTTCTTCAGATGCTGTGTGATGAATGTGGAATGAAAAGGGAAAATATCACCCCGCTTTCCCCTCAAGACACACATGGGAGTTCAGTTCCAAATCCCTGGGTTTTTGGCAGAGTTCTGGATCAAGTGTAGGAGTCAGTTCCATGTGAGGAAAAATAAGTGAATCTGCAGCTTTAGGGAAAGTTTTTGTTAATCGAATACATACTTGTGCTACATTCACCTTCTTAAATTCCCTTACCCTCCTGATATCGACTTATATTACCAACATTTTAACAGTGCCCCTGTCTCCTTGCTTTAGTTTCACATTGCTCAATTCACATCTTCACCTGCCAGGATGCAGGGTTGTAAGCATGTCAATCAATCAAGTCCAGCCCGGCTTTGTGCAGCTCAGTATTCAAGCATCCAGACACTACCGCAGTGCATATTGAGATTCTGGAAGTGCTTCTAACACTAGAACCGCCGAGATTTCGGACTACATACAACCGCTGCACCCGCAAAATGTCATACATAACATTTTCAGAGCAGAAACTCCATATTTACATTGAAAATTAAACTTTTTTCTTATTTTTTTCAAAAAGATAACAAATATAAATAAGAAAAACTGTAATAAAATAAACTTTACGCAATAAACATTTGTGTAAACAGGTGTAGAACGCTGTATAGAATTATAAAAAATAAATAACTAGTTATAAAAATAACATAAAACCAAAATATAACCTAACTTATGCAACGTGAAAGCGCTTTGCGTGAAACAGAGTTCAAAGGCTCTGTCTGTCTGTTCAGAGTTTTATTACAGCTTTCAAAGTACAATCTACTCAGAAAACATGCTTTTCAGCTATCAGTGCATTTGCCACAGACTGCCTTTTCACAACGGGTGCAGATATCAAAAGTTCTGTTTTTATTGCATTTAGCAACCTGGCATTGTCTTTTATTCCATGTGCCAGTGGGCGCAGCGCTGGCTGAAGGTTGAGGGGCATTTGCCAGCCGGCTTTCGTGTCTCTTATTAAAATATTTCTGCTGTAGCTTCAGGGCTAGCTGCAAAATGAAGTCCCTCCGAGTCATTGCGTTGCCGGTACACTCCTTGTACAAAACCAAAGCGTTATAAAAAACAGCCACAAGCCACCTACGAGTACCACCTTTGACAGAATACAGCCATGCCATTTGATACGGCTTTGTAAAATGCAACAGTCTCTGGCTTTCGTTTAGCATCAGTCCCGATGGTCACTGATTTGTGCAGAGATTTTAGAATAAGCACATTTTTTATTTTTTTACACCTGTACACACTCAGGGTGGCACAGTCGTTCTGCCTGAGGTGTGTAGTGGAGTGCAGGGGGGCTCGCACGGCTTGAACTGTTGTTGGTAACTCTATTCAGAGGACAGGCAGACGAGAAAAAAGTAGCGTAGCTATAATACACTGTATTGTGATTCAATGTGTGTATTTTGTGACTGCTAATAAAATAAATAATAATATATTATGTGTAGAATGACTTTCATTAGTGTTTCAGCACTCGACAGGAGTAGATAATACATTCTTTCACAATTACGTTGATTTTATTACAAAGCCCAGACTAAATTGTTGGCTATATTGTATTGATTTCAATATGCCGCATAAACTGCGGGTCTGGCAGTTGAAGAAGCAAGTGCTTCTAACTTATTCATTTTTGCGATTCTGCAGCTGAAACACCGTATGGGTATTTAATTCAAATATTTAGTAACACTTAAGAACGGACATGCATGAGATATTTACATACACGGAGATATTTAAATGTGAATTACAAAAGCCATTCAAAAAACGGCTATGGCGGTGTTAGTGTTAACTAATCGTTATTTGCGTGAAAAACATGCACCAGGCTTACTGCAAAAGTTGAGCTTTCAACGTTATGGATATTTAAATGTTTGCAGGTGGCCCAAATTGCATTGACTCTTGCTTGGTGTTTTTCAGGTGAACTGGCTGAGAACACAGTTCCCTTCCCTGGATATAGAGGTAGATGGAGGAGTGGGGCCTGACACTATTCATAAATGTGCTGAGGTAAGCCCGGCCCCCTGTCCTGTGCTGAGCCAAGATGAACCCGTTCATCTAACAGAGTGAGGCATAGACGGAGTGAAACCTGTTCACATCCCTGGAATCTCAATGAAATGTTCTTGTTGTGTGTAGTTGGAGTCGTGGTTGTGAAGTCTGTGTTGTGTTCCTTCCCTCAGGCCGGAGCGAACATGATTGTGTCGGGCAGCGCCGTCATGAAGAGTGACGACCCCAGGTCAGTCATCAACCTGCTGAGGAACGTCTGTGTGGAGGCCATTCAGAAGCGATCGCTGGACCGCTGAAGGGACACGTGGCTCCGGGGGGCCTGTCCGCTTGCTGGGACTGTTACTGAACCTGTAGGCCTTTCAGGGGGGTGAAGAGTTTCACCAACTGGCTGACCAAAATGACAAGATTTATTAAGCCTAACCCCGCTATTGACAGCTATTTACCTCATCAGATATCCACCCATCAGGATGACATCACAAGTTAAACTGCTGTTTTTTCAAATAGAGCGTGATCTTACATGGGTTGAGCTCAGTTTTTTCAAATAGAGTGTGATCTTACATGGGTTGAGCTCAGTTATTTTTAAACACAGAAACGCATGACGGCTAAACCTTGGTTATTTTTATACAGGATACAGAGGTCTGTAATAAGCTCAGAAAAGGGACCGAGTCACTTCTGAACATGTATTTTATTGGGTTTAACTGTCGGGATGTCAGATTGATTGAAGGGAGCGCGACATGCTAGCCTAATAAGATTCACTGTTGTTACTGTGTCTTCAGGCACTTTCCCACTTCCACAATGATACCAACCGCTTCATGCACAAATTGCTACAGAATTGTATGTTTTCCATACTGTCCCATCTCCTACCTCAGTTTTGTCTGTGTATAGACTTTGCTTCTTAAAAGCTGTCGGTCCTTACAGAGCTGTGCCTGTGTGGAGCTGTTCTAAGGCAGCAATGCAGAAAGAGCATGCTGTACAGTAGAAATGCCTTCCACATTGTTTGCTCAAAACAATTTTAACAGTTTAACAACACACTCAGATCCATTCCTGTTTTTAAGTTCCTCTTAAAGCATATTCCTCTCAAATAAAGTGTAGGGTTTTATTGCCAACATCTAGTTTAATATTTAGGGTGAATCAGCTTTGTATTTATTTGGGTGTGTGGGGTACCTGCTGAGGGATCAATTAACCCCCCCCCCTTTCATTAAGGTCATATTCCTCTCTTTTCTGTACTGTAGTAAATCAGTGGCCACCGTGTGGTGCTGTCTCCTATTCTGCGATTTCTTAACCTGCATCGTTTTCATAGAGATTGGATTTTTTTTTTTTTTTTAATCAAACACGTTTATGTTCTTAATCATTTTAAAATATGAATTTGTTTGTTAGACATTTATTCTTGTTCATTTACCTATAATCATAATATTTTTAAAATCAAATTTTAATGGTGAGCCCAGTTTTGAGCACAGAATTGTTTCTAATGTAGAACTGGAAACTCGCAGCACCTACCCTGAGATGCATGAAGATTGTGCAGCACAGCAGGATTGTAAAAGCTTAACACATCACAGCATACAGTGACAGTGGATTACTCTAGCGGAGCATGCTGTTTGTTTCAGAACATTAACCAATAAACAAAAGCGCAGTAAACTGGATTATAAATGCTTTGGGTTACATTTGCTGGTCTGTGTACTGTACTTGAAAAACACCTTGAAGCAATACAAAGCTACATTTACAGCAGCATTCTCATTTGCCACTTCCACAGTCCTTTTTTCAAGTATTTAACCCCTGGCCATGTGATGCGTGTTTTGTGGCGTTGGCACAATGTGTAAATTGGAAGCAGACTAAAATCTTGTCCGAGCTAACGGCTTTTTAAATATATTTTTATACTGTATTTCCCCCCAGTCCATGTGAATTTAGAGATAGCTGCTGCCCCAGTTGGTGGGAGGGACTGCTTGTAAGTGCAATCTCCTTTTCCTTCTGTCTTTTCTCCCAGTAGGACATTGTTTTCTGCTGATCTAAGCAGCCGCCCTCTAACTATCTGCACTCCCTCAACCGTACCATGCTCGGCTCCCCAGACACCGACAGGGTAACAAAATGCAACTCTGGCAACTGAAATGTGCTATCACTTGCACTATAACAAATCTCTGTGCTTATATGGAGAATGTTCTGTTAATAATACCACATTACCCTCAACACATACAGCACTGGACCTTGCGTGGTTTAAGTTAGGAAGGGTGGTGGGGATCAGATTGTTTTCTCCATTGCAGTAGCCTGTCGGTAATGGTAAACAGCTGAAAAGTGAAGAGAATGTATTATATTGTAACTGAACCGTTTCCCCAGCCCTGCTCTAATGGTGAGATTTAGAGGTCATAGTTCCATCAATCACAGGTCCCTGTTGACTCGGGATTAAAGAGCTAATAGCACAAGCTTGCCAAAAGCAATGTGTCAGTGCTGTTTTGTTATGTTTTCAATGTGTGGTGGTTTTTGCAGCTAAATATGTCTATTTAATTTGCTTTGAATAACTACCTTGCATCAGTTTAAGCACAAGTGTGCTGCTGTGTTAGGAGCACTGCAATACAGTACTTGTTCCAGATCCATTATGTTGTCATTGTTGGTAATTTTATACTGGTCTTCAGGACAAAGCACTGGTATTCGAATACATTCCCAATGTTGTTTTTCAATCTTTCCTGCAGGGGCGCTGGAACTAGGGGTGCTGGGGGCGCGACAGCACCCTCTGGCTTTGCATGGCTTCCATCATATACAGGGGTTACAGTTTTGTTCAATGGCTTTCAGCACCCCTACTTGTTCCAGTGCCACTGCTTTCCTGGAAGGATGGTTGTGTGGTTCAGGAGACAGGAAATTCTGTCTTACTTGCCAAAGGAATGTACTAAGAAGAAACTACAATTCTTATACATTTGAAAAATGTTTCTCAAAAAATGTACTAGTTTATTTTTCAGTATTTCTATATATTTTCCCAGAGTCCCATAAGCGTGTAACTTTCTTATTCTAAAAAGCAGCTGTCTGTCTGAAAAGGATGTGCAGTCAAATGTGATTGAATACTAAATTCCAGAAATCTATAGGAATGACTCGCTGAAAATCTACCATAGTGCATTGACGGTATTTCATTTATAATTTTGTTGCCATACCAACAATTATAGAACTATAGCCCAATGCATTGCATCGTAATGCGGAATGCAAAACACAGCATCACTTCAATGCATCTATTATGGGGAGTTTGCTGATCACAAAAATACTGCGATGCTCTTTTTGCAAAGGAATGTGGAGCCAATAAAGCTGCTTCTGCAGAGTCCCTACATCCAGTTATGCTGCAGTGTTAGATGAGTTTGTTCTATTTGTTTAATTCTGCTAAATAATTAGTATGTCGCCATATGCGCTGGTTTCCATTATACATGCACTCATAAGCTGGTGCATATGGCAACGTATTAATTCAGTAACCTTTACTTGTTATGATGCCACCCACAATGAAAGGTAATTAAAACTCTACGCGTAGAGATGCCAGCAAAGGCACTACACTGAAGAAGGGCGAGAGAGAGAGATGGCTACATTTATCATGCCTTAAAACACATAACCCAGAACTAAAGTGTAAAACTGATTTATTTATTTATTTTTTTAACAGGGATACTGAAAAAAACAACCCAGAAACAGCTCCTTGGGGGTTGTTGCCATGGAAACAAGGCCTACCAATGCAATCGACAGTGAATCTGAATGTAGATTATATTTTGACACTAATTGCCATGTTTATCTTGGCATCAGTGTACTATAAGTATTTTTATTATCATGTAAAAGTGACGTTCTGAGGACAGTGCGATGCACAGCTCATGTCTGTTCTTAATTGGTGAACGTATTGTCTGGTGAATGTGTTGTCTTGGCATCTTAACTTATTCTCAGCTCAGCCATGCAGGAGATACGTTTTCATCCATAAACCATCCCAGCGATTTGCTGCTGAACAGATTTTTAAAGAGCACCATCATGCTTTTTTTATCGTTAGCAATAAGTGTAGGCATTGTGACATTGTGCTAACGAGCGAAGGAGAAGTTTAGGTTACATCACACCCTTCTGGATTAAAAGTTTATCTGAGCTTCCTGATTACATCACAGCTCGACCGATGTGGAGCATTTCGGTCAGGTCATCTGTACTTGATATGTTTTATAACTGAACTGTCTATTCAGGTACATGTATTATGAAGTGTCTTCTTAGTTGATTTTGCTACACAATTTGACATGACTATGTTAATGTTTATTAAAGCAAAACTATATTAAAGTAGCTAATTATATGCATATAGCTTTGTTTATGGGATTTAGTCAAAAAGCACTAATTTGTGAGTTATTTAAAAAAAAAAAAAGAAAAAAAAAAAAAGAAAAACACACCAAAAAAACACTTAAATATTACACACCATTGCTTAACTGTAATGTCTGCGCTTAATTACTGATCAAAAACCTTAAAACCTGGAACGGCTGTTGTATGTTTTCTATCTACGTTGCTGCGTTCTGGTTTGACAGTTCAATCGCCGCAGTACAATCAAAATGCACAGAAACACTTCCAAACTCAAGAAAGAGAGCACAAACTGAGTGGTTGTTTACCTTAAGGGAGATACTTGTTTTTTTTCCTGAATCTCTGTCATCGGGGAAACGCATCCTGACTGCAGAGCAAACTGAGGAGCTGCTTTGTGTTTTGCTGCTGGCTTACAATCAGATCCCCTGAGATGAGAAAGCATCATTCACTGCAGGAAAGGAGTCAATGTGCTACAGGGACTAGAGGTCTGGTACACCCCTGACAATAATGGATCTGTTACAACAAGGACCGGGAGACGATGTTAAAAAGAGATGTCAGCCGTTAAGACTTGCAGTTTGCTGTTAATAGGTGTGCTTGCCAGCGGCAGATTACTGTTCAAAGATAAATGGACAGCTAAAAGTAATTTTATATAATATGGTTGGGATTTTGGTAACACTTTACGTTTAAGTGTCTCTAATTACTGTGTATTAACTGAGTACTGAGTTAACCCTAACCCTTTTCTGATACGATTGTATGCTTGCATATATGGTGCAAAAAGACTTTATATGAAAAAAAGGTATATTTAGAAGGGTGTAAAGCCTAGTGATGCATAGACCTAAAGGATCTATAGACCTTGTGAGAGCATGACTTTCTAATTCAGTAACAGTATTTTAATGTATTTTATGAGGTCTCAATATTTAAGCAGTATGCAAAAATCATGTTTTAATTCTCAGGGATTTTCCCATAAGGGAGATCTTTGCAATGTTATAATTTCCTCATGCAAAGGGCAAGTTAAAACAGTAGCTGTCCAGGCACGTCCTACAAGTGTATCTGGTAATGCATCCTCCGCGAAAAAACCTAATGAAGGCTTTTAGAGAAAAAATGTAGGTCCCTGCTTCCATTCCATGACGAATGCTGCTCTTGACAGAACTCTGTAACTAAGCAGGACAGGAACATCTAAGAAGCGGCACCCCTTTTTTAAATAAAAAAAAAAATTCTATTAAGCAAAAATTGTATTTTAAGTATGTTGTTAAAAGATTATTTTGACATTCAAAATCCATGACAAAAGAAAAAAAATACCCTTAATGTTTCTGAAATGAGAAATGGCGGGGAAAGAAAGAAAAAAGAAAGAATGCATGAAGATTATGAATGAATGAAACAAACAGGTTTGGTATTTGGAACGGGACCCTTACCCTTAGAATTGAAATGAAAAATAGCTAAGAACCCTGGCTACATTCCAAGTGCAGTCAAACAACATGTGGGCCGGCTAAATGGGAGCAGGAAACTGGATGTTGCTTCTCAGCATGTATAAATACATTGCTCATAAATAAACACGTGGAAATATAAAGACATTGTGTGGGAACAAAGACAATCCAGTAGAGCTGATCATTTTAAAGATACGACCTCTAAACATTTCAACATTGTCAGAAACTGCTGTCCGAGGGCAACCAGCTGTTCAGTGCAATGCAATGCTTGGCACCTGCATCTGAAAAGTTTACTTTCAGAAAAGGCCAGGGTCTGATTATTCTCCGGAGAGTCTGAACTGCAACCCTGTGGTATTGATTCCTGGCAGCAATTTAACTCTTAATCTAATTAACGATAAAAACATTAGAGCATCTACAGAGCTGTGTTCTATTGTCTGAACAGGAAACAGAGCCAGGGCTAGATTTGAACTGTTTAGCTGTTCTGTATTGAAAGCTAACATGCTTTCCCACCCACATACTCTTACCATTCTCATCAGCCATTATTATCAGATGTTTGTCAGATCCTGTGAAAGGGTAAATGGTATATTTGTAGCCTGGTTATTAGATGCTGAAATTATGCATGTTTAACTGTGAATAAATGAGCCAGTAAATACAGCTGCAGATGTGAGGGCGACCTGTTTTGAACCCCTCCTCTCCCAGCTCCCTTTTTGTGCTGGCTGCTGGTTGCTGGTTTTGATTAGGTTGACTTTAGTACAGTGCATGTATGATACACAGGGCTGGTGGCACTCGTACAGCACAATTGTTTAATCAGGTCATACAAAACCAATAGGTGATGCAATGTATCAACACAAGTGAACAATAGCTTTGCAGTTTGCAAATCTGCTCATGGTATTTAGATTCCATCTATACATTGCAATTACTCGGTTTACTGTGTGTCTACTCTACTGTTTACACAGCAACGTGCTTATATCATGCTTAACCTTGCTTCTTGTTGCTTGATAATATTTTTCTATGATTTTACTATTTTGCATTAAAGGGATACTTTCTATTTTGTACATTTTCCAAACATGCATTGTGTTCTGTATGGGTCTATTGTTGTTTGTGCTTAGGTCATTGTTTGTAATGATTACTACTACAGCAACAGAAAAAAGTGAATTACAGGGAAGTGAGGTGGGGAACAATATTAGTGTTGGTTGATCTGTGCTCTCAAACCTGTGCAACACTCACATGCTTCCCTACCTCACTTCCCCATGCTCAGCCTTTTCAGAAACATGTATTGATGGTGATAGAATATAGAAAAGAAATGTAATGCTTATATCCCTTGCAGTCACTGTGTGCAATAATATCTATCTATCTCTCTATCTATAGAGATAGAGATATCCCCACGTTATACTGCTTCTGGCAGCATTGTTTGCCCAAATTCTCTCCTGGGGCCTTCAGTCATGAAGAAAACGAGTCTATACTGCAGTGTGCTTGTATACAACCTCCCTGGAGATGAAGGGCATGCCGGTTCATCTACACTTCTGTGTGCTTTATTTCTCCCCATCTAATGTTTAGGGTTATATATATATATATAAAATCACATCTTAACAGAAGTTTATGAAATTTAGATTGCATAGTCAGACATGGTAATGATTAATATCTAACATGTATAAACCAATATATTTTCTGTTGAATCCATAATGTGACATACACAATGTAAACTGCTGGTAAATGTATAAATGCATGGTAAGTGCATAGTATAACTATAGTAAAAGCATGGGTGACTGCAACAATACTGTGCCCGGGTAAATAATCCCAAAAACACACAACTAAATACGAGCGAATAAGCACAACGCACAGAAAATGTAGTTATATATTTGCAGGTATTTTTTACAACATTAAATTGGATAGTAATAATAATAATAAACTAATGCTAAAGATCATTAGCAATTGCTGCAGAGAAATGCACAAGAACTACAACTCCCATAAACCAATACTGTGATCCCCGTCCAGAGACTGACGTTTTCCAGGAGGCGTGCAGGGAATGGGCTAGCGCGGTGACGTTCGCAGGATACTGTGGAGCTGGGGGCTGCAGCAACGGAGATTGCACCCGTAGCTGGAGTAGAGCTTGGAGAAGAATTCTCTGGATTGTTTAGCATTTATCATCGGGTACAGAAGGGGCAGTTTTTCGGATTGCAATGGATCAGCGGATATCAAGAACACCGTGACGTGTGCAAGAAGACTACATGCCAAGGAGCTGGTAGCTATTGATTTACCTGGAGCCAGCCCTCCTCTATTCGGCAATCAGAGGTTTTTTTTGTTGCCCCCGGTGACTTCTTTTCCAGGGAGAGTGCAGTGTACTTACCAGTAGTACGTAGAGATCAGACCTATATTTGATTTTGTTTCCAGTTTTTGGTGCGGTTCTGTTCAAAAGGCAGACCAGAGGTGGCTATGGAGTGGAGGCAACGGGCCGCCTGGAGCAGGAACAGTGGGATCGGTGGAGCGGCGGCTCCTTCCGCGGCGCAGAGGCTCTGATCTGCGGCTACGCTCTGTGGAATTAACCGGCGGCAAGGAGACGGAGCGCGAAAAATTTAAAAGAAACTCGCACTCAAAAAACAAACAAACCAAAAACATTATTAGCATTTGCAAACTGGGATTAAACTCTCTCCCCTCTCCACCAATATTCATAAATATAATTACTCGTGGTATTTTTATTGACCAAAAAATAAAATAAAAAAATACCAATCCGAGAATGAATTATCAACAGCATTTGGCCAACTCGGCCGCTATCCGGTCTGAAATCCAGCGATTCGAGTCGGTGCATCCGAACATCTATTCCATCTACGAGCTGTTGGAGCGCGTGGAGGAACCGGCGTTGCAGAACCAGATTCGGGAGCATGTCATCGCTATCGAAGGTAAGAGGCGAGCACCACTAACATCATTTTGATGTATCTGTCACATGCACCGCACACTGTGTTTTTAATTATGCACAGACTGGAGACAGTGCGGTAATCTACTAGTACAGCAGTTCACTGTTCTATAACAGTAAACAACATTTAGAAAACGTGTACATGTATGCAGGCAAATGCAGTCGATTTCCACACAAGAACCCGACTTTATTTTGCATACAAAAAATAGGACGTATAAAAAATAGTGCATGCAAAGGAGTCGTACTTGAGTAATGCATTGACAGATGTTGCACATTATTTTGTGTGTTTAGTTGTTAAAACTATATCAAAAACCGTTTTCAGCTAAGTACAAATAGTGTATTTTATAAGGAAGGCTCATGGGGTGGGGAAAGACGATAAACAAGGCATTCATAGTTCTTTTATCTTTTGTGAAAGGGCTTCTCGCGGCCGGGTCTTGACCTCGGTTTGTTTTTACGATGATGTCAGTGACGCCTCCCGAATACAAATGATGAACGTTCTTTCATTTATTTTCCAGCAGTAGCTCTTCTTAATAAGTGACAATATCCTTTCTAATTATTCAGAGTTCACAGGGGTCGTGTGTTTTGTGTCTGAAATCTGCGTGTGCGTTACAGGTTAAAAAGCATTGGTCTATAGCTTCGTTATATTATATTAAATTTGTGTTGACAATAGCAATAATACCTGCCAATAACAACAGTAATGTTGTGATGCAACTTGGCGGAGCATATAGAGGTCTGTCGTAAATACCAAGCAGATGTGGTGATTTTGCCATCCATGAAATCTATACTGTGTTGAGCAGATGGTATATGCTTGAGATTATAAAATCGCTGTAGCTGTAGCTGCAATGGTAATGTGATGTGTCTCCTGCTATGGTTGTGGTGATTTTACAGTTATGGTGACTGCATACTCGTGTTGCAAACTGACACTGAAGAACACTAAGGTGGCACTGTTTTTGTATTATGCATTTATCCACATTGTCTTAAACGTTTAACATCTAGTTTTTCAGTTGCTTCCATCAAGCTCAGGGATGGAAATAAGAATCCCATTGCATAGCAGTTTGATCCATTCCTGGTTTTACTTTGAGTTTAATAAGAAAACACCCGAGCTTGTTACCTATACACTGGCTAATCAAGCTTGTAGTGAAACCTGGAATGGGCGAAGGTACTGTGCAGTAGGAGTCTTATTTCCATCCCTGAAGCTTGTGTGCATTTAATTCCACGTATGCTTTAACTGTGTGCAAACCAGGGGCAGTTATTTATTTATTTTTTTTTACTTCTGAAATGTTTTTTTACATTTGAAAATGACTGTGACATTAACATCTTTGGGTATCACAGAACAGACAAATGGGAGTGTAGATAAAGTGTGAATGAACTCAATCAGGATTGCTGAGTTCCAAGTTCAGTTACTGTCTCATCACCAGCAGCAGCCCTTGCAGAAGCAGCAGGCATGGCTCTTTGAACAACGCCCCTGACATCCCCACGTGCTGCTGTCTTATCTGTTTTCACAGCCACATTGAGTCAGCGGTGTCATTGGCATGGATCAGTAGTAATAAAAAAGCCTAGCACCGCGTTGCGATTCCGTGTTGATCCAGGATCACTTCATTAAAGTATTGCCAATACAAGGCATTGGCAGATACTGTACCCTCAGATACTGTAAAGATGACTGCGCTTATCTTACAGCACTGGAAGCATCAGCAGTATCAAGTACTGTCAGCTGCTGCTGCTGCACCACTCTCTTGTGTGACCTGAGCCACTGTTTGACAAGGCATTTACTGTAAAGCTACGCAGCAGGCATTTTAAACGTACTGAACTAGAAAAAAACATTTTGGCATACAGTAGGCTATATGGGTAATATCTTTTGATTCAATTATGGCCTGGGTTAGAGAAACACGGTAGCAGGGCTCTGCCCATGTCCCCATCGTTATAAGAACACATTTTTAATGGCACTGTTGCTGCTTTTCATGCTAAAGTATCCTCTTAATTAATTAAGGCCTATATTCTTTCATACAGTTTAAGAAAAAGATGTGATGCCAGTGAAGGTCTGGTGAGTGGGTGAGAAATGTTACTCCTTTTCACAGGATTTAGCGAGGGAGCTGGGGAGTGATCAGGAGTTACAGTGAGTTTAGTTTTGTACTGTGCTTCAGTTTAATATTGGAGGGACATGCATTCAAGGGTTACAGCTGGCGAGGATTGGGCCAGACTAGTCGGCTACAAAGATACTGGAATCACTGAGTACTGGAGCTACTTGTAGTAATCCACCAAGTGGTTCTTTTATTAATTATGTGATTTATAGTTGGTAGGAAAACGGCAGCTGTTGAAGTTTTGCTTTATAACAAAATGTCTAATTACTGTAAGATTATTTAATTTTATGACACATTATACTGTACAAAATATCGCTATCAGGACCATTGCATGGACTGTATTGTGATACACATGGTATCTTGTGATACATTTTGAGAGGACTGTTTAATACATTAAGAGTTGTTAACACAGTATGCCTTACAAATGCAGTCTTTGTGTACAAGTCGATAGTGTTCACACATGACAGAGGTGGTCTGCTGGCTCAACCCTGTGAATCTCCTGTGCTGTTCATCTGCTCTGTATACATTGTCTTCTCTACTGTAGTACAACACTGTGCATTTTGTTCAGTATTGTCAGAACTGTGATTCCAGCTGTACGTCGTAGAACCACCCCAGTGGCTTTTTAGCTTGGTCAGCCTTCCCAGTGTTGTTCCATAGGGACGAGCACCCCCACCTTTCTCCAGCCTCACCTGACACTGTGAGAGCCTGCACTGTCTTCCCCCAGTAACAACACCACCATCCTGCACTGCACTCCACAGTGCACCTGCTGTCTCTTCACTGCTCCACAGGGACGGTGATGTCACCCTGAGCTGTGTCAACAACTTGCCAGCCTCTGTAGACAAACCTTTCAGCCGCCCGGTTGTCTGAACATTGTAACTTCATTTAAAACGTTCCCTTGTAGTTTTTAGAAAGATGGTGCAGTCTCTGCTTGCACAGTGCAAGTCTTAGTGTCACAGTGAATCACTGGTATTGAGTATAAGTATATTATTAACAGGCAGGAGGATTGAATCGTTCAATCTGTGACCAAAGAAGACAAAATAGGATTTCTAGTTGTCAAGGGACACCTGACTGATCCTATTATATAGGTAGGTACAGTACTTTAGTTCCAATGTATATAATTGGCACATTATACAGTAACTTTTCTAGCTCTTCTATATGATCCACAGGACTTTAGGCTGCTGTGTTGCATTGTCAGTACAGTTTACAAGTGTTCATGGGTTCACAACTTCTTTTTGATTTTCACTGTCACAATTCCAAGGTCCCTGGAGGCTGCAAATCTGTAGACAGATCTTGGGAGAGACCCATCTGCTTTCAGCCATCCTGACCCCCGCTCTCCCGGGGCCAACAACAAACTATTTCACTTTGACCTCTGACACAGTGGCCACTGCTAAATCCAGACAAGCCCCATTCTTTGAATGAACAGATGCTGATTGTGGCAGAATAAATGCTGTGGCTTGAAGTGCAATGAGCTGCAAGGTTAAATATAGATCTGAGATATAATATAAAAAAAAAAAAGCAAATGAGATTAAACCAGTACTTGAATTGCTATTGATGCTTTTTTATATTCCTTGTAGCGGTGTAACAAGCAGCTTGGGCTCATTTTAAATGTCAAGTGTGCTTGTTTTTCATGTGAAGCCTCTTACACAGCAGCAATAATCAAGGTTATTTGGTTTCAATGTTCATGATGTAAATACTGCAGACGCTCAATAGAGTATATTTATCAGGATGACTCCTTCTGGTAAAGAACAATTCCCAGATTAGCCTGGCTGGGATTTGCGAGGAGATCTTAAGACTTCCCAGTGATCAATATTAACCGTCTAGCCATTGCTTAAAATAATAAGGTCAGCAGGTTTTATGCAATCCAGTTTGCTAATCAGTCCCTGAAGCATGGTTGGGCTGATTAACAGTGTATAGTAACTGAAGAGTTCTGTATTGTTTTAACAGAGACCTAAAGGCAATGTGAATCTTTCTGCCAATTTGGACTGCTTTCAATCCCAGTGACTGCAGCTGAAAAAAGACACAATCCTTAAAGGGTTCAAACCCAGCCCCCGTTCCTGGTTCCTGGTGCCCAGCCGATGTGTCAGTGTTGTGTTGCTCTTCCTTTGCTGCCCTGCTGTAAGTGTTCTGCAGGAGAGCTGGCGTGTCACAGACAGTACAGCACTGTGGAGGGCATTGAGCTCTGTGCTGTAAGTGTTCTGCAGGAGAGCTGGCGTGTCACAGACAGTACAGCGCTGTGGAGGGCATTGAGCTCTGTGCTGTAAGTGTTCTGCAGGAGAGCTGGCGTGTCACAGACAGTACAGCGCTGTGGAGGGCATTGAGCTCTGTGCTGTAAGTGTTCTGCAGGAGAGCTGGCGTGTCACAGACAGTACAGCATAGCAGTTTCACCCATTCCAGGTTTTATTACAAGCTTGATTATCCACAGTGTTTAAGTAAGAAGCTCAGCAGTATCTTATTAAACTCGTAGTGAAACCAAGAGTGGATCAAACTGCTATGCAGTGGGAGTATTATTTCCATCCCTGTGATGTGTGATATACAGAGTGATTAGAAAGGGGTGATGCTTGGATGTTAAAAACAAAACAGTCTGTATTTAACAGAAATATAGCTGTGTACTGGTCCTGGTTTGTTCAGGACCCTCAAAGGCAAGGCGCACTGAATTGGTGACAGGGCAGTTTCCTCTCTAACCGGCACCTGCATTGCCACTTCATATGTATTGTATTCAGCCCCGTTTTCATCCTGCCTGCAAGGAAGTAATATGTGTGATTGACCAGGCTCCTTTCAGAGAGCTGGAGTGATTGTGACATCACTGCCAGACAGCCTGCTGTTGGAGTGGTTGTGACATCACTGCCAGACAGCCTGCTGTTGGAGTGGTTGTGACATCAATGCCAGACAGCCTGCTGTTGGAGTGGTTGTGACATCACTGCCAGACAGCCTGCTGTTGGAGTGGTTGTGACATCACTGCCAGACAGCCTGCTGCTGGAGTGTTTGTGACATCACTGCCAGACAGCCTGCTGTTGGAGTGGTTGTGACATCACTGCCAGACAGCCTGCTGTTGGAGTGGTTGTGTCATCACTGCCAGACAGCCTGCTGTTGGAGTGGTTGTGACATCACTGCCAGACAGCCTGCTGTTGGAGTGGTTGTGACATCACTGCCAGACAGCCTGCTGTTGGAGTGGTTGTGACATCACTGCCAGACAGCCTGCTGCTGGAGTGGTTGTGACATCACTGCCAGACAGCCTGCTGCTGGAGTGGTTGTGACATCACTGCCAGACAGCCTGCTGTTGGAGTGGTTGTGACATCACTGCCAGACAGCCTGCTGCTGGAGTGGTTGTGACATCACTGCCAGACAGCCTGCTGCTGGAGTGGTTGTGACATCACTGCCAGACAGCCTGCTGTTGGAGTGGTTGTGACATCACTGCCAGACAGCCTGCTGCTGGAGTGGTTGTGACATCACTGCCAGACAGCCTGCTGTTGGAGTGGTTGTGACATCACTGCCAGACAGCCTGCTGTTGGAGTGGTTGTGACATCACTGCCAGAGAGCCTGCAGCTGGAGTGATTGTGACATCACTGCCAGAGAGCCTGCAGCTGGAGTGATTGTGACATCACTGCCAGACAACCTGCTGCTGGAGTGATTGTGACATCACTGCCAGAGAGCCTGCAGCTGGAGTGATTGTGACATCACTGCCAGACTCAGTGTGGCCATGGCAGGTTGGCAGCTCGGTCAGAGAGTCACATGTGTCTGTTATGTTGATGTGGATTGATGTGGAAATGCTGCAGCTGTTATTTGTCATCCTGGATGAAGGATACAGCAGGGTTCAAGTTTTAATAAGAACTGCTGCTGATGCTGATTGTCGCGTCAGAGAGCTTAAAGTGAATTTTGTCCAGTTTGAATCGCTCTGAAGATTTGTACACCGGAATATTTTGAATTGAATTTACATTGATGGACAGGTTGATTTTGAATCCTGGAAGGGAACTCAGGCTGCAGAAAGCAAGAATCCAAAGCTGTGCAGCAATGTGGCTAGTGGCCAGAGCTACCAGAGTATCGGAGTTAGTGACGGGGACCTGTTCCTCCTTTTCTGCATTCTCTAGCTCTCTTCATTCCTGATGTGCAGTTCACTTTGAAACACAGCTCAGCTCTTCATTCAGCTCAGCCATCCTCACCTGGGTGACTTTTACCTCCAGTATTTCTCCAGTGGGACGTGTTCCATGATGTGGTTTTGTTTTGAATGAAAACTGTGTTTCTAGTGGATGTCTGCCATTGTTCAACACCGTTTCTAGGGCATATGCTGAATATTCTGTGAATTTGATCAGGCTGCTGCTTGAGGACCCAGAGGGAGCACACCTTTTTCACTTCTGCACCATCATGTCAAACATCGCCGTGGTTACATTACTATTGTGTGCTTCTAGACACTAGAGGAATGGCTTTCAGGAGGTGTTCTGTCTTTATTTCAGCAAGCCTGAAGAAACATTCTGTGAAATCAGTCTGCCTCCTAATATTAGTTAACCTAAATAACCTATCCATCATGCTGAGTTTTATTTAAGAACAAAACTATAAAGATGCAGTAGTGTACAAGGAAGTTTATAGAAAAAGAAAAATACCCAATCTTCTTTTAGATCTTGCCCAGTATACCGTACTAGAGTACACTTACTATTGCATGCCTATTGCATGTAGTGTTTCTCTACAAAATGACTGCATAGTAACCCTAGATGAGAATTATTTTAATTTTTCTGTTTTGCCCTTTGAGCTCTACTGCGTTTCCAATTTCGTTTCAAACTCCAGTTACCACCTGATTGCATGTAAACGGCTTCTTTACTCCTGATCGGGGACCGCTGTTGTCTCGTTTGTCATTTGTAAAGTGTGCTACAACAGGTGTGTCTTGTACTGGATTTGTCGCCTTGCTTCTAATTTTAAACTGGGGTCTGTCTTGACATTGTGGCCATGTGCTCCAGCACATGTGCGCTGCCCTGTTCTTTATATAGGATCCACACTCCAGCACCCATGCAGTGCTAGAATATCAGGTTCTTCTTCAAATTGTAGCTGGCAGACGGTACAGTAATGACATTTATTATTATTATTATTATTATTCTTCTTCAAATAATATCGCAGAAGAAGTTGATTCAGTTTGGGAAGGCTACACTGCAAGAGCCTACAGGTGTAAAATGTAAACAAACAATAGAAGCAGTTATTATACCGTATACAGCAACTAAAATTAAACCTGAAAGACACTTGTGTTGCTTAATAGAGCCACAAAAGTAACTCCATGCACGCATTGTAATACGTTTACATTTCTTTTTTTTCAGTGACTAAATATTTGATTTGAAATGCCTTGATAAAACTTGAAGCCTCTTAATCGATATTACTGCATCAATGCGGTGCTTCTGAGAAGTCAGTTTATCTGTGCTTGCGAACCATGGAAAAAAGTGTTTTTATACAGGCAGGTAGGTTCAGATTAAAATAGGGAGTGTTCTTTTTGCAGCTCTCAGTCGGGTGTGTGAGTGACTGTGTGTGTGTCTCTGTGTGTGTGCTATAAATTACTATCTACAATAATTAATGTACTCACATACACACGCGGTCTTCACTAAAGTCTCAATTTAAAGACTGTACGTTTCACAGTAGCCCTCGGGATGAAATTGTTAGCTAGGTGGCTATTTATTTATTTATTTATTTATTTATTTATTTATTTATTTTAATTAGCAGTGGGAGAAAACCGCTTCAGCAGGTACAGTAGAATCTTCCAGAACTGACGGACGCCATATCTACTAGGTTTAGATACTAACTTCGCATCCCGTGCAGAGGGAGAACACAAACGTAAAAGGTCATTAAGTGGGGTTGGCATTGCAGGGGAGATGAAAAGAGGTTTCAGTTCTGAATGACTGTTTGTTTTCTAAGCATTATTTGTGCATGCTTATCCACCACTGCTACACCCCGTTAGAAAATTGACTAACCTGCATTTTTTTAACGCAAGACTGAACATAAGAATATATGTGTACATTTGTTTTAAGTACTCGCCTAGAGGACTACTGAGACACAGACATCAACTAGCCCTCAGCAGATTTAATTTGCCTCGGGTGAGCGGGAGTTTCTAATCCTGGGTATGTATATGTGTGTGGTGTTGGTATGACAGTTGTGAGGTGTTGCATGCTTTTCAAAAGCAGTACGAAAGACCATTTATAATCATTTCAGTTGTGTTCTCATGATCCCACATGTTTATTCAAAAGGAGAATAGTGATAGAATTGCATGAAGAGGTGGATGAATAGCATGCTCCTTCCTCTGCAATCCACTAAAGTCATTCAAATCCCTGCTGAGAGCAGAGAACCTGAAGTGTTCAGGAAGAAGGGTCCTTGTTCTAACCTTGCTGTGCTGCTGGGAGTGCTCACTTTAAATGTGAACTGGATACGCACAATGTTGGGCCACTATCCCTGGCTCCTGATAAGCCCTGTGTTTAGATACAGTGGTCGGACCAAACATGGGAGTCGCATGTTATGTGTAGCAAATGCATTTGTAGAATCTGCAGACTGTGATAGAGGGCAGAGGAGCCACTCAGTGTGCAGCTGCTTCACACCCAGACAAATAACTGAGGATTCAAGAGGAACGTTCAGAACATTCAGAACATTCTTATGGTGCCTGGCAGACAGATTATAAGTATGGTGATTAATAATTTTCCCCAAATGTTTTCTAGTGTTGCTGACCTTATTATTTAAGGATAAAGATTTGTTTGTGTGAAGATTAAAATGTATTTTTTTTTTAAGTGATTTGTCTGGTGTAAACAGTCTGTGTGACAGGCAGAAGTCCCCGCTCTGCATCCCTTTTGTGTGTGGTGGTGTTATCATGAAGCGGTTTCCTGTTCACTGGAAGTAATCTTTTGAGTTGAGAGTTGATTGCTGATACTCTGGTGCTCCTCTCCGGGTTTAACAGACTCAGAAACGGATGTACAGTCTCTGCTTCAGAGTCTGCACAGAAATCTCTTGGAGCAGGTGAACATCTGTTACTGTTAAGAACACACATTTTATACAGTACATGGAGGGTTTGTCCTTGAAGCAATACACTGTCTTGCAAGGTTACAGTTGAAAACAATCTCTATTCACTACTGTACTACAGTTCAGTGTAAGGCTCGCTTCTGTAGGTTGACAGTGTGCCTTGTGGTTGCTTCCTGTTGCTTCCTCTAGATAATGAGGAGCATAAGCAGGATGACGTCTGTGTGAAAAATGTGTTACATAAGCTTGGCATCCAGAGTGAATGTTTATTGTGGAAACATTTTATTGGTTTGAAAAATGTGGGGTACTCGACCAGGACCTACAGTACGCTGTTTCTAACTGGTTTTGTTAAAATGACCCTCTTTTGTATACCTGTAATCGTAAAACTGGCGCTCTGGATCACATTAAAATGCAGCACAGTTTTGAGGCGGGAGGTGTTCTTTAATATATCTTTCAAACCCTCTTGTGTTTCCATGGCAGTCAGCTCTGCTGCAGCACAGATGGCTGTGAGGGATCCACCAGAAGCTTCACTTGTACTGTAACCATTAGGGAAAATCCTGTACAGTTGTTCTTTTTTTATTATTATTTTACTCTCAATCTCGATTTAAAGCTCGTTACAACCTTTAATAGCATTAGACAGCTTATGAGACTAATCAAAACAGTCTGCAAAGTAATTTGGAGCTTGACTTAAGGAAATAAGTGGATTGCCTATGAAAAGAAATGAGCTTGGCCCAGCTTTTTTGTCTGTATAGCAACAGCTGACATTGTAAAACAAATAAAAAAATAAAAACTCCGACCAATTGCTACCCTGTTACTGTAAGACCAATGGCAAGTATAAGCATACTGTAATGTCCAATGACAAGTGGGGAATATGCTGAAACTGTAGCACTGCAAGTGTAAATATTCAGTAAGAGAGCCCTCTGCTGGGTTTGTTAGTAAGCCTGCATTTACTGCAGTCTGCGTATATGAAGCAGTTTCATGCTGACTTGTACGGTGGTTTTTGTGGTTGCAATACGCTTCTTTCTCAGGATGTGGTGGCTTGTCTTTCTTGATTTGTGTTTAAAGAAGTGAAACCTTTAGAAGCATAACATCACTGCGCTCTCCCTGGTAACCTATTAACCCTGCTGTACTGTAGTGTCCATTCCAGAGCATTGTTTCACTGCGCTCTCCCTGGTAACCTATTAACCCTGCTGTACTGTAGTGTCCATTCCAGAACATTGTTTATGAATCCACACTTGTGTTGGATTTAGCAGAGTGAAATGTAAGGATGTGGTGCAGTGCTGGTTTTGTGGGAGAGTGCTGTTTCAGTACAGTAACTTGATCTTTCTTGTATATCCTTTAATATACAGTATGTTCTCCTGTAAGCTGGCAACTGTACAGTAACTTCAAAGATATAATTTAGGCCTGCAGCTGTTTGGCACTTGGAGACCTGTACAAAGGAACATCATCATTTTGTACAGTGGTTAAGCTACTTGCTTACAGACTGATGTATCCTGTTCTTATTCCAGACTCTTCCAGTTACTGTACTGTACACATCGGCATCATGATTCTTTTGAAAGGCATGCTTGGCAAATGGTGAGCAATGTGTTGCAGGCTTTAGATTACTTCACGCCACAGTTTGATCTGCATGCATCACCACTATCTATAGGAGGCTGTGTGGTCCAGTGGTTAAAGAAAAGGGCTTGCAACCACGAGGTCCCCGTTTCAAATCCCACCTCAGCCACTGACTCATTGTGCGACCCTGAGCAAGTCACTTAACCTCCTTGTGCTCCGTCTTTCGGGTGAGACGTAATTGTAAGTGACTCTGCAGCTGATGCATAGTTCACACACCCTAGTCTCTGTAAGTCGCCTTGGATAAAGGCGTCTGCTAAATAAACTAATAATAATAATCTTGTTTTATGTACAGTAGGACATCAGATAATGAGTGCTAGTCTGTCTCTTCTGTATTATCATGCTTTTATAAGGCTGCTCTTTTGTAACTGAAACTGGTTCTAACCACAAGAACAGTAAAACAGAAATCATGGTAATTAAAGCAATTCAAGGGTTAAACAAAGTATTTCTGTCAGTTGGGCACATGTGTGGTTTTATTTAGGCTGCACTGCCTTCAAGAAACCAATTCCAATCACCGATTTTTTAAATTATTATTATTTTTTAATTAAAGTTTTATTTATTTATATATTTTATTTATTTTGGACAGACAGTGTGTGCTCTTCCCATAAATCATCAGTTGGATCACTTTCATTCTTGGTACCCAGTTGGCTAACGTTGGCTACAAGACATGTTATTGGGCAGATTTTGAATGTGTTTTGTGGTATACAGGGATAGAAATACAGTATTGTGCAGCAGTTTGATTCATTCCTGGTTTTACTAGAAGTTTGTTACCTACAGTATACACTGTGGCTAATCAAGCTTGTAGTAATAAAACCTGGAATGGGTGAAACTGCTATGCAGTTGGAGTCTTCTTTCCCTCCCTGGGTCTCAGTTTCTACTGTACCTCTGTAGACAGTTGGTAGTCTCTGCCTGGGAGACGCTCAGCACTGAATGGCTATAGACTGGAGCCTGTATCATTGTCTTTCACTCTGTACTACATTGTCTCACAGTATCTTTAAGAAACACTTCAAGTACCCCAGTATTTCCACTCTTCTTACTAACCAAAGTGTGGGAAGTTGACCAGTGCAGTTCACTAAGTAAACTATAAAGAATTCTAGAATTTCTAAACATGGTAAGAGTTCTAATTAGCGATGTTGATTCTGATGGTTTCATAGTCCCTCGCATGCATGCTTTAGGTTTACATTGTTCTGTAAGACTGTTTGCATTCAGATGTGTGTGTTGATGCGGTTTGAGAAGTAGCTTGGTATAAAAATAAGATTCTATGGGATTACAGTAAGAACCAGGCTAGGATAACAAAGAGAGTTCAGAGACAGAACGGCAGGGGAGAGCATCTCTGCATTACTGTACAACTTCAGCAAAAATAAGCAACTCTACTGCACCTGATATTTTAGTGACAACTTCAAGACTTCATCAGCCCGCCAACCCATATGAAAGCTGTCCTTTATCAGCGCTGACAGTCCATGGAGTTATACAGTACAGTGCGATTTCCTTGCTAAGCATGTTGCAGGAGCTGGGGTATGTAAACCTTCGCTCTGTGCAGTGAGTGCAGAGCCCCTGTGATTTGGTATTGAGATGCAGATCAGTCAGAGGAAACCGGGCCGTTGCCGCCGCCGCTGCTGAATCCTGTGGTCCCGTCGCGGTCTGCTTGATGTGCAAACCTCCCGTAGATAACTGGGGATACATTCAGAGCTGCTGCTGCTGCTGCTACCTCTACAGCTAAAAGTACTTTTGATAAATCTGTCTGCTTCCCTCCCATCCATCTCTCCTCTAAGCTACAGAGCCTGCGGTGGTGGAATCGATCCCTTCCAATGCCAACACTTACTGTGCAAGACCAGCTTTTCCTTTTCGATTTGCAACCGTTATTTGTTACCCACGGTACTGTATTGCCTCCTTTACAGTGGTTATTGTCCTGTGTGAAGCAACAAGGTGTGTGAATGGGTGTTATGTACAGTATTAATCAGGGTTTAACGTCTTTCAAAATGGCTAAGAAAAATAATAGAAAAAAGAGAGATTTCCTGGGCCAAACCAAATCCCTGTGAGAAATGAAACCCAGCCATTGTGTGAACGCTGAAGATTTTTCTCTTGCAAGCAGATTTCCTCTCCCCGGCTCAAAACTGGCAGGAGTGTTTTTAAGTGCAGGAACTGTCCTGCACTGAACTGCATTGTTCTTCCTCCTCAGAGGAAAGTGGGGGGAGGCAATACTAAAGTGCAGAGATTAGGTGGAGCTGGAGCACCTGTGTGTGTGCGTGTGAAAGAGAGAGAGAGAGAGTTCTGAACTGCAACCAGAGTGTTGGACTGCAGTGCAATCCTATCCTGTGCTCTTTGAGGATACATCTGTGTAAAGGAGGAGGTGGATTACAAGGACTTGCTGCCCTGGACAATACATGCACACAGAATAAAAAGAGAGACAGAGAGAGAGAGAAGCACAGTTTGTTCCCAGGATCCAGGGCTTCAAGAACTCCGTTCCTGAACGAAATTTAGGAACTCTACCAGTCTGAGCCTTGACGGCATCTCCTCTCCACGGGAGCTGCACAGGCCTGGTGCCAGATTCCTTACCTCCACCTCCCACTTGTCTGCCAATGTGCTGCAGAGGAGAGTGCTCTATCCATCTCTGTCTCGTTGTGATCCACATTCATTGTATAGTTCTGGAGTTGATTCTCAGGAATCATTCATTCCAACCAGACATCTCCATATGTCCTCCCAGAGCTGTCATGCCAGCAACTCACTTAAACTGCATTGATTCTCATCCAAGAGACACGAACAGTGTTAATTATACAGTCTGTGTGGTATATACACAGCGCTGGATGTGCTGCAGTGATTTCATGAAAACGATGAAGATTTGGATACATTTGTTTTCTTGAACCTTTGGGATTTTCTGTTAGTAACTGGGAAGGTAATAAGTTGTTAAATGTTTTTCTTTTCTTTGTTTCTGATTTGCCGTTCCACATGGCTTACCAGGCAATCCGTTGTTTTGCTTCTTGTTGCATTCCTGAATAGCCTCAGGCTGCTGCAAGTAGAAACGGCAGCATGCCTTGACACCCAGAGTGAGGTGCTGTGGCGGCATTTAGATATCAAATCAGTAGGGGCGAGGAAACTAGCCTTGGAGAATTGTCAACAAACTGAACTGGGCTGTTGTCTAGTCAGTTTCACAGCTTGAACTGAAGGCTAAACTAGACAAGAATGGGATTTCTGTGGACTGGCTGCCCCATACCCAGGTACTTGATGAAAGTTAATTAGAGTTTTGTAAAGCCACGAGTAATAATATCTTTCGCAAACGTGTCAAACAAATGAGTAAATCACCTTGATCAAAGAGAATGTACTGTCTTCTCTGAATAGGAGGAATGCTTGCGATGTAATCTTGCTGTCAGAAATGAAGCGGCGATGCTAATGTGATACATTACATGCCATGGGCCTTAATGAAGTAGCGCCACATCAAAAAAAAAAAACAGGTACTTTATGTAGGTCCAAAAATAACTGTATCTTGAACTATCCTTTTCCACAACAAATCTTCAGTACTGGCAGCATTCTTTACAGTTTCCAGGTAAAGACACAAAATGAAAACGTACAGCAATGTTTTGAATCGCAGCTAGCCAGAAACACAAACATTCCCTTCACTACCCACATTCCCGCTGCCTGTTGTCATCTTGTGCTGGACCTTTGTAGTGCGTTGCTTTTTATTAAATACTTTAATCTGCAGATACTGTCTTTCAAATCCAGCGTTATAGATTACACTTTGCTGCTGATTCCTGGTACTGTCAAGTAAGCATGCCCTGTGTGGCTGTTTCAACTTACTCCATTGGGGTGTCCTCAATCAGACCATGTGAACTAGGAGGATTGTTACTGGTTTTAAATTTCTTTTTTTTATGAAGTAATGCTGTACTGAATTTATTTTCCATAAATGTGTCGGAACAGAAGCCAGCAGCTCAGTGAGCTACCCTGTAACTCATAAAACCTTTTCTGTGTTTCAGCAGCAAGTTTAGCGTTCCGCTGTCTGCTTTATTGTCAAGGATGACTTGCATGGGAAATTAAACCACCTTAGACTGGGGAGGGGGCAGAGGCAGAGTTTGTTTTTTGTAGCTAATAATAATTTTGATGCATGATGGATGATCATGTCTGTACTGCATCTCTGCTGGAGATTAGTCTGCTGTGTCTTTGTTATTACTTTTTTCTAAGCGTGGATTACAGCTGAACTCCTGTAAAAACAGGCATCGTAGCTGCCTGGCAATGCAAATTAACATTAAATAAGTGAAAATACATTCCATTGCACCGCAGTGTTGTTCTTGCAGAAAGCAAGAGCAAGCAGTTTAAAAATGCTGCTGTCTGTTGTTTTCAACGTGATCACTTGACAACCAAACCATGCCCATATTAAACAGCTTGTGCACTATTACTGTGTAAACTTAGCCCGTCTCAGCTGAGGCGGCCACTGGTGTCCGTAATGTTGCCCGTCGTCAATAAAGAAATCAAGTTATTATTTTGTAGCCCATTGACACTGTAGCTACATACCTTCTGAACTTCATTAAGAGAACTTTAACCCAACCAGTTAGCTAATGCAGAAGTTTCTTTCAGAAAGACAGCTTCCTGTACAGTATTACCACAGTTGTTCTGATTCTGAAACATGCTTGTAACTTGTCCTTCGGACATAAATTCAATTCATGTGGTGTGATGAAATGGGGTTATATAAATAGTTACATTTGTGGTGCTGCAGTTACATGTTAACACAAACAGATTTCAGTGTGATCCAAGGTTTTCTCGAAGCCTGTTCAGCAGGTAAGGCAAGGCATCTCCTGATGACATGACCAGGATTATCGCTCTGGCTTTCGGTGCCTGCCTGTACAGCAGTGCCAAGGAGGTGTCACCATATAGCCAGTACAGTTACGCACTTGATCACCAGTCTGTGTGCAGGGTCCTTAAGCAATGCTGAACGTGTACCGGGGTCTAGATTAATGATTCTTCGTAGCTTAATATTACAGATTTACAAACCTGCTGAATCTCATTTTCATTTTATTCAGAGATCTTAATAAGCAGGCCAAAAATCTCCCAGTTGCGATTTACATTATTATTTGGCTCATGTCCTGTACTGATCAGTTACTGTGGCTACAGGGTAG
This sequence comes from Acipenser ruthenus, assembly GCF_902713425.1. Classification (NCBI taxonomy): domain Eukaryota; kingdom Metazoa; phylum Chordata; class Actinopteri; order Acipenseriformes; family Acipenseridae; genus Acipenser; species Acipenser ruthenus. The sequence continues at coordinate 50,337,579 of NC_081198.1, read as the reverse complement.
AATTAAATTAGGATGGTCCCACAGACTAAATTAAAATTCACAAGTTAATAAAATGCTGCACTCCAATATAAAATCTTATTCAATTTTAAATAATGACTTTGTGGGGATTCTAGAGGGAGGAAGGAGACTTTTTTTTTTATTAGAAATGTTTTGCGTTTGTGAAATTGTGAAGAAAACTGATGAAGAGAACGCATGAGCACAAAACCAATGTTGTCCTTGAAATTGTTTGTCCTTTTTAAATCCTGTCTGGAGCCTGGGCCGGGTTCATGCTTCGATGCTGCAGGTCAGCAGCACAATCAATAAAGGGAGTCTGAAGTGATTAAACGTGTGTAATTTGGGGTAACAGAATTGGCTTTTTCGATAACCCCCAATGGCCAAAGGCTAATCCAATTTGTGTAAAGTGTACTCTTTTAAGCTTGATGATGACTGATGACAGATGAGCGCCACGTGGCACTTCCTGAGGGGGAATCTATCATGCACTGTACAGAGTGCTCATGCTGGAACAAAGCTAATTCCTTTAATACATGCTAAATGATTTCACCGCAGTAATATTGAGGATGAATCTATGTTGTAATCTGTAAAAGCAATTAGGAGTCAGTGCTTGTGTTATTGGAATTAATACTTTATGTACAAAATATTGCAGGTCGTCCCAGGTGAATCTAAGACTGTTGTCACAACTTTCTCTCTCCTGCACTTAGCAATGACGAAACGCTGTAGCTCACAATAGTAGTATTGGATAAACACAACATCAGCCTAGAGTAACTTCCAGTAATGCTCAGTGACAAAGGGCTGCTTTTGATCAAGTTATCCAAATACCTGAATTAGGTGATCAGGCTGCTTCTGTAAGTTTGAAATGGAGACCAGGCAAATGGTTTAGAACAATAAATTAATGTTAAGCTATACTTTTTAGTGACAATGTTCAATATTTAATGAATGTGGTTATTTTATCACACTCCACCTGCATACAGTAGTAAGCACGTTTGTACTGGTAGAACGTCTGTATTCTGATAAGCAGTAAGTGAATGAGCACTGTGCACACAGTGGTAGCCTCCTGTGAAAACGGGAATCTCACTGGCAGTTGTTTCCTAATTCTGCTCCAATCACGTCAGCAGACCAGTTCTTCTCTTTCCAGAGTTGAGTTAACGGTGCTCACGCACCACTGCAGAACACTCTTGATTTTAATCTCGTGCTGGATGGCAGTCGTATGACCTGCTGCTCTGCCTTATCCCATCCATCAGGAATGCACGCGTTATCACAACATTTCACACCAGCCATGATGTAATCGAGAAGAGCCCATTGTGCTTCCCGACGCGGGGCCGGCTCTTCACATAACACACACGCCGTACCTGTGAAGGAGTTCCATTGATGAGTACACTCTGGGATACAGGGCTCTGTGAACGCACCCATTGGCTAAATTGGTCTGGTTCTGCAGAGAATGATCTCTGTGAACGCACCCTCTGTTTGTGGTGAGAGAGGAGAATTTGTTGATGATGATTCTATTGCGCAACAGCTAGATGATTCAGACAGTGATCCAGCAGCAAGTGCGGCAATTTAAGACTTCTTGGCTTAAAGAATTTTCCTGGTGACGTTAATGAAAGTAATGAAAAACAAAACATGTATTGTGAGTTTTGCAGTAAAGCAGGGCCAGTTGTTGCAGGGAAAACTGATTTTATTTCTGGAACTAACCATTTTAAGAAAGAGTCAGTGAAGAAGCACGATGAAAACAGAAAACCACAGAAGCGCTAGGGACTACGTTATTGCAAAGAGTATGCCAACCCAGACACCACTAGCCAGATCAACGCTTCATGCTGCTGAAGTAAATGAAGAAAAAATGTTTAGGGAATTAAAAATGAAATTCAATGCTGCTTACATGATTGCAGTAGAACAAATGCCATTCACTAAATGTCGCTCTCAGATTATTTTAATGAAGAACGGTTTGGAAATATCTTAAACTTATGCCAATGATACTGTATGTGCTGAGTACATTGCAGTCTTTGAAGATGAAATAAAAGGTGATTTGCAGAAAGGGGTGCACAGTGCAAATTACACTTCCGTTCTGAGTGACTGTGGAACAGATATAGCGGGGAGAGAGAATGTAAAGGTGTACTGTAGGTATGTTTAAGCAGTTGAATATGGAAACAATCAAATCACTGAAAAACTGGCACCCAGCAACTGGATTTGGCGCCTAGAATCTTTGGCCTAGTATTGCATTGCATCTCTAGTGCAGTGTCTAGACTGGGAAGTAACCTGGACCTGTAGTGCAGTAGAAAGCCTCGGGTGTATGAACATACAGTACAGTATGCAAGCACGATGAGTCACACTGGTATCGTATGTCACAGTCATTGTCTTTCTGTTCTTTATTGTACATAACTGAAAGAAGCTATTGAGGCTTCCGATTACAAAACCACAATCACACAAAGACATTTGTAATAAAAAAAAAGAAGTCGAAATGTGATGAATCACGTAATATCACAGGAATACAGCATCATTGAAAGAAGTGTAGCTTTGGCAGCTGAGTTCAGTTGTATTACAGGGAATGGTTACCCCTTGCTAAAGTGTCTTATCTTTATCCAGCAAGTGTATGAGCAGTGTTCCAATTACACTTTGCCTCTTATAAAACGTGTCATTTTCTAAAGCTCCTGGGTTACCGGTATATCATTTAGCAGTGCAGACTTTACGCTAGGCTCCTTTCAGTTAGCAGACTGGGTACGTTAGAAACCACCAGTGGAGCTAGTGAAGCGGGCGTGTTCTAAACAGCGCCACACCTGGTGTGGCTGATACCTGCAACACGTCTAGGGGGTTTAATGACCAGTGGTGGGACTTGAAACCAAAAGTTTTTCACAGAATTTGGAAGACTGGTATCTAAGGGTCTTACAGCAATGCTTACATTTTAGGACCCGCATCCCCTACAGGGTAAAGGGTTAAGGTGAAGTTCGAATAAAACTCCTGTTACCCCTCGTTTGGCAATTTGCCAGAAGTGAGTAGGGTGCGCCTAGTATTTTTTTCTGAAAATAGTAGAATGAGGTGCTGCACATGGTAGCATCTAAATTGCACCCAGGGTGATTTTTCTGGTCAAGGTCCCTTTCTCACTTTAGGTTGACCTTTGCTAGGTCACAGGTCGAAGGGGAAATTAAAAAAAATAATAATGGCTGTCATTTCTGAACTCGGTGTGTCTGAAAACCCCCAGGTGAATTTTTCTAGGGGAGTCTGAGACGGACGGGCAACGGCACTGGTTGAGTTGGCATGGAATGACCCAATTGTAAATGTTAAAAGGGGACTCTCAACTGCAACCTCCCTGCCTCTAACCTGAGCTGTACAGGCGTTTACAATCTCAGGAGATTTATTGCGTTGAACTCGCCTGGGCTACAGCAACAGATCCAAACACGTTACTGCAATTGTCCACAAATCCGTCTTTGCTGAGATCTCAGGTCCAACAAGCTCTGACAAGCACATTGTAGCATGCTGAAGGCTTACTGTGGGAGGGCCTTACTGTACCTGCTGACATTTGAAGCAGCCCCGTTGTGTTCCTGGAGGAAAGGTTCTGGAATGGCTTTAATAGCAGAATGGAGATCCCCAAAGCTTGTTTAAGTTCTGCATTGTTCTGAATGTAAAGAGTAAGTTACATAGTACATAGGAAAGGAGCTATTTGATACAAGCTTGACACAAGCCTATGAAAAATAGATACAAATAGATATTCAGTAACTAAATTAAACAGAACAAAGCTGATAACATGAAGCATGCTTACAGTACTGTATACACACTGGATATCCCAAACATTGTGTGCTGTGACTTTAATAGCGAACATTTATGGACCTACTGTAAATGCATTTAAAAACCTATAATGCACATTTTAAATGCTCAACAGTGCTGTATAGTATTTTTGCATAATGTGTGGTGGTTTGGCCCTGGCATAACGTGTGCTTTATACTGCTGAGCTGCAGCTGCCAAAATGAAGGATTTCTAGTTTCTTAAGCTGATAACAGTAATCAGGGTCTCATCTAAAGTAATGCTTTTATACATGCCCAGATTGGACTGCATGTTGCAATATAAAGAGCTGAGTGCTGTATTTGAGCCCTGTTATTTACTGACAGATTGGCCCAAGCAGTACTACCATGTTCGGCATTAGTGCTGATGACAATATAAATGAAGGGACTTCTGCTCTCCTGTGTAACAGACAGGTGGTTTGAGGGTAGCACCAGGATGACATGATTCGGGAATCGCAAAGCATTTACCAGGAAGGGCTCAGTCATTTTATTTCTTGATAAAAAGCATTGACAGTACAGAGCTTCCCAGAAATATTTATAAGATTTAAGAGAGCCTACTGTACAGTGTGCATTCCTTGCATGTTAGAAAGTGTAAAAATATTTTTGCAGTCTGTCTTTCCTTTATATGGTGCAAACTAGTGTAGCACTGAAGGGAATGCATTGCGAAGGACATTTCATGTAAAGTAGGTAAGTAATTAAAATAAGTAGAAAAAACAAGCAAAAATATGTTTAAAAAATGGTGCAAATATTATAGCACTGGAGTGACTGGAAGGATATTTAATGCAGTACAGTAAGTTATTTCTTCTTTTATTATCCAAAAAAACTTTTACTGTACTAGGCATAACCCCGGTAAGTGGAAGCATGAGCCCTGTGTAACGACTCTGCTGTTTGACGATCTGTTCTCTCGTTCTCATTCACTGCACTGTCCGGGGCATTCAAAGGGCTGCTTTATGTGGTGGAAAAGCCAGCTTAGTAAATAGTCTTCATTCCGCCCACCCCCCCCCCCCCCCCCCCCTCTCGCTCCTCTGATTCCATTACCCCCTCGCAGGCTCTTATCTGTCCAAGGTTCAGGTGGCGTGGGCAGCTGTCCCCAGTCCTGTTGGAAAGGATGGCTTGAATTCAATTACACTCTTCTTGTTATGCAAACATCCCATCTGTGAGTGAGGGAGTGAATGAGAGACACCAGGAGGAGCAGGCTGGAAGTTTGTACTGTATTGTAGTTTGTTTGGGTTGTACATGTTTGTTATAGTATGGTAAACCGTGATACTACAACTAGAATTCACTATTCAATTCATTAAACTAAAGCTTCCAACCTGTTTAGGTTAAAATAGCCATACCGATTTTTAGAAAAACAAAAAAAAACAAACATAACACAAATAAAGCTGACTAAATTCAGTAGTTTTCTGATATTAAAATGCAACATCAGCATGCTGAAATTTGCATCTGCAGATTGTCTTTGCAGAGATCAGTGTGCCATTCGTTGGACAGTTTTAATATTGCAATAGGACCAAACCTGGCATGTTACGGTACATTTACTTCCTACTGTATTTGGGATGTATGAGATTGATGGCACTGCAGGGATGGATTTGAATATTAAACTCGAGTGCACAAACGCAGTGCTGTGCACAGCTCTACACTTTCATTTTCCTGCATGCCACCTGCCAGCCTGACTGACAGTGTGTGGCTAATTGTGTGATCTTTATATCCTGTGAGCTGAAAGGCCTTGTTTGGTTGCGAAGAGATCATCAACTTAATATGTAAATGCAAGATTAAGTGAACTCTATAGACTCATCACTGTCGGGGCAACAAACAGAATGCTTGGGTACATAGCCAAAAGTGTCAAGGGGGTTCTGATGAGGTTCTATAGTGCAATAGTGAGACCACACTTACAATACTGTGCCCAAATCTGCTCACCATAGTACCGAAGGGCGCTGGGGTCCAACAGACTAATCCCAGGACTTGAAATAATGAGATACAAAGATAGGCTGAAAGAAGTGAATCTATTTAGCCTGAAACTAAGAAGACCCACATTGACCAAAGTTTGGACATCAGTCGGCTACTAGGAACCAGGTGAGCTTAGATGGGCCATATAGCTTCCTCTCTTTTATGCAAATGTTCTTGTGCTATTAAAGCTTGCTAAACATTATAACATAGGCTTTGAAAAGAATCAATCAAAAAAATAAAAATGTTTTGCAGAACGATGAAGCGAACAATTGATATCCTTTTCTTGCATTAACTTGTGACCTAGCTTTGTGTCGGAGTACCCGTACAAACACGTGTCTTGTTTCTTATCACGAAAGCGTCAAGAAAATTATTCAAAGCCCTGTCCAGAGTAAGGTGCAGAAATAACGAAATGCTTTGATTAGCATCGCAGTTTGCAAATCTGGAGATGTGTGAAGTTTTCTTTTTTAATTCAAAGCCACTGAGAGAGACCCCTCCCCTCTGCAGTATATTGGGTTTCACTTTCTCAAAGGAAATCTTTCTGTAATTTGCTCCCGCATTAATCCTGTAATCACTTAAAGCACCATTTTTATTTATAAATCTTACCATTTATAAATGACATACACATCCAAGAGGCAAATATTTCAATTTCACGTAAAGTTTTTTTGAGATAGTTGAATTAAAAAAGGAGAAGCTGAAACGTCGCTCAGCTCCACTGAGTTATTTGTCTTTTCAAACTGAGAGGCGCTTGCAAGGAGGCCAGGAGCCTCACCTGAGGCTGCAGATGAGAAGAATTAAGAGAAGGGGAAATAAGAGTTCCGTCAGGCAGATGGTGGAGGACATCAGCCCGCAGCTCCGGGAGCGCTGGCACAGTCCTGCCTGCTGTCAGGCGCGGGTCTCCGGGGCTAAAGAGGATCAAGGCCCTTTGTTTTTTGACACTTCCTTGCATTGTAATTGCACTCGGGGGAGCTGTGTGCACACAAGCTCTGGATGTACTGTGCACACACAGGAGGATTCAAACTCCCCATCACTGGATAAGCAACACTGAGTCTGGTGTTCAAGCACTTCTTGCCCTGGAGATTAGGATGGTCACACTACAATCAGGATATCTTTTTTTTTTTTTTTTATCATGTTGTGCAGGTGTTGTTGGTTTGTTTATTTTTAACATATTGCATTTTGTTTAGTATGCATTGTATGGTATGTGATTGTGAGTATATGATGTAACATTTGAATGTGTATGTCCGGTATCCTCCCAGGACACAAGTGAAAACTAAGTGTGCAGTTTATAAGACACATCTCTAAGCTTGTTACCAATACACTTTGGCTAATCAAGCTCATAGTAAAACTTGGAATGGGCTAAACTGCTATGCAATAGGAGCCTTAAATCCATCCCTGCACTTCAAAGTACCCATGCTGTGGAAACTCAGAGGGTAGACGTATCTTTTGTCTCCATTGTTCAAACTTTGTTCACACAGAGTACAGATGATCATGGATTCCCTAAGTGTGATGCACAGTGCAGTCTGAGAATGAGAGTAGTGCAGAGTGAAATTCTTGGGCCCTGGAGTAAAGGGGCAGTGAAAAGGATTCCCACCCCCACTGTATAGCAATTACACAAGAGCAGTGAAAAGGTAAGCAGTCGTTCGCTTTGCTTGATAAGTGCAAGTACCGCCAACAGGAATGGAAAGGTATTCTGATTTGCCCGCCAGTCACTTATATAAGACACTTGTGTATCCTTCTGGGGGTGGATACTTCTACAGTGCAGAATGCTTGAGTTTTCTCATGCTGTACAATACTTCCCCTGGGCACCACATTCCATAGTGCAGTGCGGTGACATTTCGCTGCACTTCCCAGCACTGTGAGTTTATCTGGTACAATGACTCAAACCAGCCGCTCTGCCAGTAATGCATGAAGGAACCTCATTCTGGAGCTGATTAGCAGATGCTAAAATGCTAACGATGTAATGGAAATGAATTGCTTTGTCCTAGATTTCAGTAGAGATGTCCAATGTTTTTACTCTGAATCGAATACTGCCAATCAAAAATGGATTTTTAATGAAAGCCTGTTCGTTTGATTGATCATTGTCTGCTGTGCCTCCTCCTTTAGTGTCTTAAACCAAATTAAAACATAATTATGTTTCATATTTCTACACATCGATGTAAAATAATCTTTGTATTTTATATGAAATTTAACATACTCCTATATGTGATCATTTCTGAAAAAAAGGATTTAATTTGACTCGTTTGTTTTATTAGAATAATAAGATTTATAAATAAACATTGTACTTAAGTGATTAAGGGAACTTCAGCAGTTTAAAAATTGAGATTTCCTTTAGGTGAATGAGAAGGTAAAAGACAGTTGCACACACATGTACAGTGTTTGAAAATAGGTCTTTGACTTATCCACTCTGACAAACTATTCTGTGAAGCTGAGCATCGTTCCAGCTCTTGCCTTGAGATATCATTTGCAGTCGGCAGGTGTATTGCTGATAAAACAGGAGATTTTATTTCTGAGTCATTTTCTCCCTGCTCAGCTCTGCACATTTGCATGCTTGCAGATTTAACTAATGTGGTGGGTAGGGCCCACTTGCATCTTCTAATCGGATACCCTGACCAACATCTGATGCTGCCCTTTCCTTGCACTTTAGGTCAAAAGATTGCAAATGCGAGTAAATGGAAGACAACCCCCATATATTAAACATTTTATTGGTACAGTATATCAAGCATCATTGGCTTTCAAGCGAGGAATATAATGCAAAATCTACTTGGTCTGTTTTTTTTATTACAGGCATGACGTCCATTATGACCTGCTCACCAGCTCTTAAACTAAAAATATGCCTCTCACTGGCAAAACAATACTTGAAGTTCCAAATTACAGTTGAGTACATTGGCCCCCTTTCCTGTCTTAAGCATGTTTTTCTTTGTGTGAATTCGCTGTTTCTTTTAATTGAATAGTCTGCAGCCTACAGGACAAAATACAGCGCGGCACTTGAAATGTGGAGTGCAGAGAGTGGAGGACAGGAAGTGCAAACAGTAGCTGTTCTCAGTCCTATTGTGTGCAGGCTCTTTAACCAGACCGTGCTGGAGTTTTATTTGCACAGTGATCACAACCCACTTACTGGTATTTAAGGTCACACTTTTTAAATCATTGTGTATACATTTCAATCATAAATCGTCCTCTTACTGTAGCAATGCATTAAGAACTATTCAACTATTGGGACATTCTTTATCCTACAGTCAATGTAGGATGGGGAGCGAGTACCTGTACCACTGCAGTACAGCAAGAAGAGAATTTTGTAATCCATAGGCAGGAGCAGGAGGCATGCTGAGAGAGCTGGTTTCTAAATGATGGATGCTGCTAAGATGTTGAGGCTGGTATCAGCTGGGTCAGGATCTGGATGGATGCATTGAGAAGCCTCAGTGTCTCTGCTTTCAGGGCGAATCTCTGGAATCCCAGCCCAGGGTTGTGTATTCCTGCAATTTACAACTGAATGTGAAGCGCGCTAGCTAAACCCTTTCTGGGCTGTGTTCCAGCCCTGGGGTATGTGCTGTTGGACTGTGCCGTATCCATTGTTAATGCTTGGATTTTTGTTTTTTCCCCTTTGCACACTGACTCTCATGCCTCGGGGATCTTCCCTCCCCCTGACTCATGCTGGAGGGTACAGCTCGGAATTGAAGCTGAATTTGTCTGGAATGCAGGAGATGCTTTTGAACAAGCCTGCCAAGGAATTCGAGATGCGCGGTCCTGTTTAGCATCCTCCTCGGAAACTGCTAGTACTGTAGCAAACAAATTGGATAATGGAGATTTTAAGATGGAGTAGAAAGACACTCATAATGTTATCTTAATTGGATTGGTTCTATATCATATTCCATTATACTTTTAAATCTACCGCTGGCCACTGTTTTGGAGTTTGGGTTGTCAGAACCTACCACAAGAAGGGCTGTAGATGCATTAACAACCTTCAGAGTAGATTACATTGAGCCTGCTGAGATTACATAGCGCTCTGTAACGGCCAATGAAAGGTGGCTCCTAATGTCTGTTTCCTGCGTGCAAATGGAAACAGCTGTTCATTTTGAAACGTGACCCGTGTTTTTGCTCCATCGCTGCTAACTAGGCAGGGGACCAGTTTAAAAGCAGACTTGCTGTATGCAGTAGTCATCTCGGTGCTACAAGTACCCTGTGTTGCCTGCTGCCGTCACTGTGAAGTTGTTTAACTGGTTTTGTAAATTGTTCTAGCTGAGCCAGTGTAATATCTGGTTAATTATTTTTATGGAAAGGGGACTTTGACAGCATGTCAGAGCAGTCAGAGCATGAAGTTAGGCTCAGCTTTGCATACAGTAAGTACACTTGCGAATGCTCTAGATTGTGCCTGGGCACTCTTCCAACACGCAGACATGTTTATGCAGTTTTAATGTTGGAGTTAGTGTAATGTAGATTGGCAAGGTTTGTAGTGCACCGGGTGAGGTTTCTTTGGGTAACTTAGGTTTCTAAGTGTTGCTAACCCTGACCTCTCCATTCTGAGCAAAAGCAATTGAGAAGCTGTTCAGGCCTGGGAAATGCTGACACTGGTGTCTTTGTTACTTACTGTACGTCTTGTATATTGTGTATGAAGTCATTGTGGAGGGAATATGTTTTAGCCCTTATGCACAGTGGCATTACTTGTAGCAAAACATTGTCTCCAGTCTGGATGAAGACATTGAGAATGTCTTCTCATCAAAACATTTGTCATAGAAATGTAAACAATTCTGTCACAGGGATGGACATACTGTAAGACTCCCATTGCATAGCAGTTTGCTCAATTCCTGGTTTTACTATGAGTCTAATAAGACACACTGAGCTTGTTACCTATACACTGGGGCGAATCGAGCTTGTAGTAAAACCTGGAATGGGTGAGACTGCTATTCAATAGGAGTCTTTATTTCCACCCCTGTTTTAGTATGGCATTTTTATACTGCCTTTTCTTAGACGAGTGGTGCTCTACTAAGATGTTTCTGTCATATGGGAGAGGAACAGATAATGAAACTGCAGCTCATCACGGTCAGCATTAAGCTGAAAATGAAGTCAAAGGCGTTTTCATTTCAGGGGTCGGGTCAAGACTCTGTTAATCTCTGACAGTGAACGCAAAGCCCTCTGCTCTAATGAACATTTGTTATTGTTTGTTCCTTCTAACTTCCAGATTGCTACAGAAACCCCTCCCTCCTTTGCCCCCTCCCACACACAAGCACATTCCAAAAACATTTTTTAAACTGCAGGCCTGTCTCTGGGGTTTGAGGAGACTGGGAAACTGAGAGTGCAAGTTTGCAGTATTTCATCTAGGTTGTTTGTTAAGGCTTCCATTAGCCTAGCGTGCTACGTATTAAATGAAAAACCAATCCATACTATACTTTAGACTGTATCCACGGGCCATACAGAACTTTGCAGTAAACAACTGCGTGTTCATTAAGCTGACCACCATTCGTTTCAAGAGGGACTCCCATTTTATTCATGCAAAAGCTGAGCATTCTGCCCTGAATGGAAGCTGTGGATGACAGGGAGGCATAGGGGGGTTCATATGCCAAATAAAATGTCTGTCTAGTCATGGATGCTATCTAAAAGAGTCTTTCATGATAACGTACTGTACGTGTACTTTTCATTGCTCATGTACTTTTCATTGCTCAGGATTTACAGCTCCATCATGTGCAGTAGAAGCACAGGCAGTGTTGGTAGAGAACAATGTGTTATCCTCCTGGTCCAGGAAGCAGTGGGTGGGCGTGGCAGGCATTTCCTGTTAACCTGAGCGCCTGATAAACAGGAAGCCTGTGGAAAATAATAACGTGGAGCATGGGCATCATGTCAGCTGGGGCCGTTCATACCTTCCCTTGATTTCATAAACACATGCTGCCTGCTACACTGTATAAACCGCAGGCAATGGACACACTGCAGCTGCAGTCTGGTACAGCAGCATGGATGAAACTGGAGACTGCTTGGGGAAAAGACTTTTACAAGAGCAGCTCCAGCTGGGAAGACTGCATATATTATCAGTATGCAAGAGCATGTAGATGCTAAAATCAGACAGGGAAGACTGGATTGTTTTATGTGTTTCCAAGAACAAGCAGTTTCTGCATTTATTTATTTATTTTTTCTTATTTGTTTTTTTTTTCTGGTAAAATCTTAGCTAAAAACAAAGCAAGCATCTGGTTTGGTCTTCATATTAGTAAGTCGACGCTGTAAAGATCCTTCATGGTGTAATTGGGGGCGCGTACATGCTGAAGTGTGATCTTCTTGACTTTGCTCTGCAAGCTGTGCATTCAGGATTCTATATACAGTACCGGTAGTTCTTTTCTAGACAGCTCAGTCACAATTAGTGTGTCGTCAAACTGGCGTGTTGAGATCGTTCTGGCTGGCAGGCAGGCAGGCCTGAACAAATGCTGTTAAAGTTTTATAACCCAAAGAAGGCTCTTGACGTCTCGTGAGCAGGCTCTTGCAGTATGTGTGAATCTCGTAGGAGTCCATCACTTGTCATCCGTACACTCACTTGATTTAAATCCCCACTGCTGCTGGTTAGAGTCTTTGCTTATCAATGCATTAATACACTGCACTGTTACAGAGTGTTTTGTGTGTTTTACGGTGCTATCTGAACGGATTAACAGAGCGTCCTTCTCCAGCGTGATATTCTCTGCAGTGTTTTATTTTTCATTTCTCTCCTGTCTCCGTACACTGGATTTAACTCGGTGAATCAGCAGGCTAACCACATTTCCTTCAGGTTTGCTTTAGCGTTGTGACTGTGGGAAGCACGCTGCTTTCGTTATGTGCTCAGCTGCAGGCTACAATTACAGAAGGGCAAAGGGTTTTTATCATTTATTTTGGAAAGATGGACTTGGGGGAGGGAGGATAAACTTGGATTGAATTCCCTTCAGATTTAAAGTTTAGATTAACCTCTCAATGATCAGTCAATCCTTTTAACCTTTGTTGAAATCTTTAAAATTATTATTTTTTTACTTGTAGTATTTGTTTAAAAAAATAAATAAAAAAGGACTTTGCACCCATTAAAATATACTGCCAGTCTGCCCTTGGTTTTTCTGAGGACAGTATGTTTGTGTCACAGCACAGTCAGTGTAGCAGTTTGTTAACCTATCGTGTGTGGTGTTGTCGTCGTTGTTGTTGTTGTCGCTGTTGTTGTCCTTGTTGCTGCAGCTATTTCTAACCTCCGTCTCACAGCCCCAGGCTGTGCCAGCCAGGCAGGAGGGCGACCAGTGGGACAGCAGTGCATCAATCAGAGGATTGAGGTCAAGGCCACATGCTGGCAATGACCTGGCTATCATGCAGAGAGGCAGGGAGGAAACGTGAACGGGCAGCTCCAATTAAACCAGGCCAGGATTAGTGTGCTGGGGCCCTCCTTGGGTACTGACACCAGTTTACTGAGAGAAATAATACTGTGTGTGAGGAAAGGGTTAGGGGTAATAATACTGTGCGAGGAAAGGGTTAGGGTTAGGGGTAATACTGTGTGTGAGGAAAGGGTTAGGGTTAGTTTGCTGGGGGCCTCCTCGGGTACTGTCTGTCAGTAAATCGGTGTAATAATACTGTGTGTGAGGAAAGGGGCGCAAGAGTTCCTTTTGGTTTTTAAATGACCTCCAGTTGAAATGTGTGTGTGTGTGTGGCAAGTTATTTTTTTCAGGTTTAATCCTAGTTACTCAGCACTTATCAAAAGAAAAGTAATAATAAACTTAACATTTCTGCATCTGTGTTCGTGTTCAATGGGACAGCAATTTTTTTTTTTTTAAACAAGCAGCCAAAGAAACATTCCTTCATTCCGGTTCCACCTCTTACATCATAAAACTTAAAGGAAATTCCTGTCACAGGAGTCTTGTTTGAACTTTGCTCAAGGCAGGAGGCAGACGGCTGCCTAATCTGAAAAAGCTTTAAGAGATGGCACGTGCACTTAACAGAGCAGTATGTGTGCTTAACCCATTCAGTCTCATTGTCCTCATTTGAGGACAGGCTACTTTTGTAATTCTTCTGGAGCATTTTTAACTGGCATCTACCTGTAATTTTAATGTAACAACTATAATTGTTATTGTTCTGTTGTTATGACAGCTTACTCTAATTCTAAAGTCTAAATGTAACTCTGGAAATGTAGGCCTTCACATGCTTTTATGACGCCTCAATATAAAATAAGAAAAGCCTACAAGTAATACCTTTCTTGACATTTCCGTATCCACAGTGATGATAAAGCTCTGTTTTCTATGTGTTGAGTTTTACGACCTGTAAGTTGCCCTGGATAAGGGCGTCTGCTAAGAAATAAATAATAATAATAATAGCCGGCGTGAAAGATCACGTCAGATTACGGGCACATCTAACTTGAATGTCCGGCATTTTGTAGCCACAACGAAGGATTTAAAAAAAAAAATCTGAAGAAATATCGATTTAGAATGTATCAAGCTACATAAACACAGCTCTTTCAAAGAAAACTTAACGTGGTGCTTAATAGGTTGCTGACATTTTTCCGAGGCCCGAGTGTGCTTAAAAAAATATATAGCGAGGTTTCCATAGTGTAACCAGTACTGCCTGTAGAACGACAGCCTGTTTCAGCATTCCTAGTGAGAATTGATGCCAAAGCTATTTCAGTTCCTATCGTTCTTGTTGTTGGACCCAGGGTGTGAGAGGATGTTATTGGAGAGGTTTTGTAGCGTATGCAGGTCCAAAGAGGAAAAGGGAGTTTCATTTCCATGGTTTTATTGCATGATAACAGTATATGGCATGCATACTGTATATGTGTATTAGAGGTGTGCAGGAGAGCTGTAATGGAAAGGGAGAGGGAGAGCTCTGCTGCTGTGAACAGAAACAACACAAGCGAACTGGCAGTTTGGAAATAACGGCAGAGACATCTGCAGTCTCTTAAATATTTTATGGACTTCTTGAACTGTAACCACAATTGCTGGGAGGAAATCAAGAGGAAGGCTTTAAAACCCTTCAGAAATCATGGTGTATTATAAAGTCTGACAGATATTCAATTGCAGGTTATTCCTTTGTGACAACAAGCCTCATTTAAAAAAAAATACAGTATATAGAGCTAGACAGAGCTATGTTAGAAACTCACCTGAAATGCTCTTTCCTTTCTCCATGTGCATCACATTGCCTGTGAAGCCAATGACTCAATGACAGGTGTTCTTACCAGAGGCAGCGTGCCTCTGTTATGAACAGTTCACACACACACACACTTTCTATGATATCTCTGTTTGGGGGATTTCTCATTTCTATTAATGAAGCTCTTAACCGTACACTCTTCATAAATCAGGGCTGTATACCATTAAACCCATTTGTGTACTTCACGATGTATAGATACGATTCTCAGTTTGTATGTGTGTATATATTGTGTGTGTGTTCAGTCACATACAAAGGTTCTTTCTGCTCAATAAGGATTTTCATTCCGGACTACAGTGCCTCTGTGACACTGTTGAAAGCCTCCATCTCTGCTTGAGTTTAGTGTTTATCAGGCAGTCCTGTGAGAATAGCAGAGGTCTTGGTTTGAGATTTCTCTGAGAAACGAGTCTGCCCAGTGGATTACATTTTTCCAGCTGTTGTCTGTGACACAGAGGACATCTTGCAGTATGTGGTTAGACATGAAAATCAGCATTTAATTAAGCTTCTGCAATGAACAAAGGATCTGAAATCATGAAATTGTCTTGTGTTAGAGTTAAACAGTTGGCCCTGACATCTTGATTGGGTCTGTGGAGAATAAACAGCATGTGTACTGTGTGTACAGTACGCCCCTGTGTGTGGAGCATGATGGAGAACGGCATTGCACTGTTACTGAACCAATGTAGCCTACACATTTATTTACAATAACATTGATCTGTTTAAATACGACTCTTTTATTGCACAGCAGTTACTCCCACACCAGGTAATACAAGATTGATTAGCAACAGTGTATAGATAACAAACGGGTGTGTCTTATAAAACCAAGAGTGCATCAATCTGCTATGCACTAGAAAGGGGCTTCACCATAGATATGAACGTTTAGCTGCCACTCGAGTATATGTACAGTAGGTACTGTAGGGAAGGCTTGCTCAGATTTGGTTAATAGAAATCTGAAGAAACGACTTGGATGCAAGGGGGAGCAGTTAGATAATTGTGTTGAGTTGTTTCTTGCTTACAAACACATTGGGGATTAAGGGTGTTAATACGCCTGAAAGACTGACTACAGTATGTTCTATGAGTTCATGCATGTGTACTGTACTTAACCTTTAACCTGAGAAACAATAATTAGAAATCCTGCAGGACAGCTCTCCCGAGTGGTCTGTCTGGTTTGTAAGTGTGGGGTTTGTAACTTAGAGAAAGCTAGACCTGATATTTGAAAGACAACAGGGAAGTGAATAGTGATCTTTGATCCCAGGCTCGCCCCCCTCCTCTTGTGATTTGAAACTCTGTCTGAGTTTCAGCCAGCTTCTGAAAACTGCACACCAGCCAGTGAGGCAAGACAGGAAGAGGGGCCAAAAGAGCACTCTCGTAGACAATGGGGAAATCTGAGCGGAGATCTATTTTAAAACTATTTGAGCTAACAATACAGCTAACAATGCAGCCAACAATACAGCCAACAGTACAGCCAACAATACAGCCAACAATACCCTCCATCTCCACAAGTAAGAGATCAGGGCATGGAGACGAAAAAAAACCCATGAAAACTGGGCAGTTACACCAGGCTCCTGCTCTTCTTCCCAGCACACTGAGTCATTTTAACTAAGGAAGCAGGCAATTGTATGGCTGACACTGGCCCCAACAATAGAGTAACAGACCCATCAAACATTAAAAACAGTAAATGTGTGTCTGTCTTCCTGTCCAGTGGGTAAGCACAATACATACAAGGCTGTGCGAGTGCCTGCCCTGACTCCAGTGTGAGTGCCTGCCCTGAATCTCCTGTCGACTCTCGACGCAGTCATCTGTCCTGTTTATGCAGAGCGCCACAGAGGCAGATCCTGTCGTCCAGTAAGAGACTTTACAAGCCTCACTTTGACTTCAGTAATTTGATCAGAGTGTGATGAATCGTGTTGTCTATTCTACGAGGCAGCCCGTTTTTGTGAGCAGACAAGTTAGAGATGTTGTATGTTGATTTCGATCGAAGAGCCTATGTGGAGCTCGTGCTGGTGCCTTGCTCTGGGAGTTGGGCCGCATGCAGTAGCAATGACAGTTATATATATTCACACTAACATTGCTTGAACTGTATTTACATGTATGCATCAAATACAGTACAATAGTACAAAAATATCTAATTTAAAACAAGTGTAAAATAAAGTAAATCTTATTTCCATTAGATTATATGTGAAATGTAACTGACCAGGTCTGCATCATGTGCAGGCAGGATGAGGCATTTGATCACAAGCCAGGTGTGTCTTTCCGTTTTAGATGTGATTGATATAAGATCAGATAAAGTGGATCATCGTAGGGCTGTATCCGCACACAGTAGGGATGCACAAACCTGGCCCTGCTTCACTCTATCCAGTTAACTGTGTGTTTTGACAGCTGCCACATCCAAAGCCATCGGAACTGTAATTAGGGATGGAGTTTCTGTAGGTTTTAGTTAATTATCCTGTAGCTCCATGACGCACATACCGTACTGATCATACCACCTGTATTTCCATTGTTGCTGGCTGGGACCCGGGATGACTTCAGGGACTCCTGGTGGGTGGATTGGGAATGTCTTCAGGGACCCCAGTCACAAACAGTCTCATTCGCTGATTAGGGGGACCTGCACGCTCAGGTGTGCATTCTCAGGGTGTTGCCATGGACACTCAGACTGTGTACAGCGTAGCCTTCCCACCACAGTTCTGAATCCTGAATTAATGCCAAAGAAGGAAAGGTTCCCCTGTGAAGGTGTGCCAGCCTACTGCAGGCTTCTTCGTTTACTGACTGCGTTTCGGTGAAGACTTGTAACCTATTGCCTGGTATCACAGTTTGGTTTTCTTTTGTGTTACTATTTTGAAGTGTCTTATCAGCTGAGGGCATGTAGGACTACAGTACTGGTTATTCTACATCGTAAGCAAAGTTGTTGCCTGCAGCACAAAAAACACTTGAATGTACTGCAGCTGGCAGAACTGTTCATTTAACCTGCACTGAATGCACATTGCTGAGCGAATGCACATTGCCGAGCGAATGCACTTTGTTCAGGTTCTCTGTGTGGGTGCCACTGTACTGCACTGTAAGTGGTTCTGTTTCACAGGAATCCTTTGTAATCGTCTCTGATGCCCCTTTTAAGAAATCCTTCCTTTGAACTTTGTAACACTGTAGCTTGTGTTGTGCCCTTAGATCTGGGGCTACAGTACAGTGCTGTAGAGAAGCCGTGCCGTGTCTTGCCATACGATACAGTAGTTTCACAAACAATACCGTGTGACCGAAAGGATTCCTATTTACTCAAATGGGTTTTTGCATTAACCCTGTGGAGCAACTCACTTACTTGCCAGCACTTGCTGAACACAGATTCTGAGGAAGCAGAGTGTCTCCTTGGAGAAAGAGGTACAGCATGGTGACATCATGGCTCTAAAGTGACTGTCATTTCTTGTGCTGGTGCACAGGCCCTATGCCAGCAGGCAGCTCACTTGCAGTGAGATCTCCTGAGCTTACGGAATCTTCATTCACCACCGATGCAGTCTGCTGTAAGTGGGGCAGAGGGAGACTATGCTGGTACTGTCAAACACCTGAAGGACATGGATTCATGGCTTTAATCGGGGCTACTACAGTATGGGTGTTCTCCATCTAACCCAGCCTGGAGTGTGAGTGTGTGCTGTGCTGAGACAGCTGCTGGAGGTGTTTGTGTTTTAGCTGTGCCTCAGATCCCAAGTCTCTTACTTTAGCTTTGTGGATGTTAACCCATTTCACCTCTACAAAGCAAAAACATCTGCATAGACAATACTGTGCCTTCTGATCCAGGTGTTTGTACAGTTATGATGCTTTTATAAGAACCAGGATGCATACATTAACCGAAACATACCATTTCTGATGCTGGCAGAAACACTGAAGACATGAGCAGGGATATAAATAAGACTCCCATTGCATAGCAGTTTGATCCATTCCTGGTTTTACTATGAGTTTAAGAAGATACATCTGAGCTTGGTACCTATACGCTGTGGCTAATCAAGCTCGTACTGTAATAAAACCTGGAATGGGTGAAACTGCTATGCATTGGGAGTCTTATTTCCATCCCTGCACGAGAAATAAACCCATCTGATTAAATGATGAACCCTTGAAGGTCCTCAATGGCTTTTTTTTTACATAGTGTATTAAATAAAATAAAATGTACAGATTTAGTGGCTGTGTGTGATAAATATCCTAATCCACCAGGCTGCACTGTACTGTAGTGATGGGTACTCAGCTTGTGGTTCAAACCTTGTTGAAGTGAAATCCAGATACTAAGTGCAATGAAACAGGCTCTTCCCATTCTTTCCCAAGCCCACTCTATTCTTCACCAGGGGGAGCGCTGATTCTGATCTGTGAAGCCGGGACGGTCCCTGCTCTTCCACGGCAGGTGGGAGACCCCGGTACAAAACCAGCATTCAGTCCGATACAGGGAGCTTGAGTCTGCTGCGCTGGCTTCCTATTCCTGAAACTTGAATCCTCTTTTCAGAGCCATACAAAAGGAGCATGGCTGCAGGTCAAAGAGATGAATGGGGGGTACAGAGACCGTGTTTCAGAAAGAGGCAGCAGACATGAAAGTCCAACCTCTGCTTTTCTGCTTTTAAAAACCTCCCCTCTCAGCTCTGGGCTAATTATAAGAAGATAGTTGTTGCCTGTTGCTAGGGATTGCCTTGCAGCACTGCAAAACAACCAGAAGAAACACCACACAGAAATACATGAGATGAATACGCTGGGGGTTACTGTGCTTTGTATTAAAAGTCAATGGGCCTACAGCTGTCTGGATGGAAGGATATTTATGATCCAGGAAATGATTCTACTTCTGGACAGAAATGAACTCCAGGCAACAAGTTTCCTTTCAGGGCAGTGAACTGAGCCTCTCACTGGTGATGCTGCGGTCAGAACAAGGAGGCCTGTGTTATTGTTCTCCTCTTTAAAAGGTTGTTAGAATTGAACTGCACCCTCTCTCTGTGCACTTAAAGGGTTTTGTGTTCTGATTGCACTAGTTAACTGCAGGACACTGTATCTGTCCACTGGAGAAGTTTTAGAATGGTGTAGGAGTATAATACTGGGTGAAACTGTCGTTGTGTGTGTGTGTTTTTTTTTTTGTTTTTTTTTTTAATACGAATTTGCAAAAGCTTTGTAATTTTAATTTGTCGCACTTTTAAAACATCATTCTCAGAGAGTAAGGATTTGCTTCTCTCTTGTTCTGCTTTTCTGTAGACAGCTATCTCATTCTGTAAGACTTTCATTGTGAGGCTGTACTGAAGCCCTGGGCTTTACAGTACATAATACTGCTCTGAATAGCATTATAACGGTTCAAGTGTTTGAAGCCTGTAAATTAATTTCCTAGCGACATCTTAGTTTAAGGCATGATGTATTTGTTTTATTTTTCACTGTTATGTTGTTGTACAGGGTTAGGGGTCAATTTCTTTTTAAAATCAATTCCCATTCCCCGTTAATCAATTCCAATTTCCTTCAAAAGCTTTCCTTGAAATTGGAATTCATTTAAAGGGAATTGGAATTGGGAATTGATTTTTAAAAGGAATTGGAATTGAAAAACAGGAACTGCCCCCTGCCCCGAACCCTGTTGTTGTAATTTGAGATCCCTTGGTTTGCATGGAAAGAAATCGAGAACTGTAGTGTTTCTGTAAGATGGTTTCTTTTGCTAACGATTTCAGGGGCTGCTGTAACAGAGTTTGTTAGTTTGTTGGCAGGCTTGTCTTGACTCTTTTATCTTCTTCTTGTGAGTTTAATCACTTTGTAAAAGCAGGGCACGTTCCAACATGCTAGGCTGCTCAGCTTTGCATATCCTAGTTAGCTTTTTTCATGGGAAGAAAAAGAACATTGGCATGAAGCAATCGTCCCATAGTAAACTTATAAAGTTGTATTCACCAGAAGGCATCTCATTATAAGTAGAGGTACACCCATTCCAGGTTTTAATACAAGCTTGATGAGCCACAGGGTATCGGTACAGTAACACGGTCAGATCCCTTTAAATAAATGATGCTTGTGCTACTGTAATAAAATCTAAACATGAGGCTCTAAATAGGACAACAGATCAATTTTAATTGATACATACATGTTTTAATTGAGACTAAATGCCACGGCGATCAATAATCAGTGAATTAGTTGTGAGTTGTCTCATTTCTAAGTATGTCCCTATGTGAAGTGATGCTCTTTGCCCAGGGCCTCAGGTAAGCTGCAGCACTGCACAGTCAGCAAGCCCAGACGATCCTGTGAATGCAGAGTCGGAAAGCTGGAGTGTTGATGGACAAGGCTTTGCTCTTGCTGATTGCACTGCAGTGCAGCTCACACTGTGCGTTACAACCCCTCAAAGCGTGGGCTGCTCCCCCGTCTCGCCAGGAAGCTGTACTCCTAGTGTGTCTTTTCTCATTTTGCTCGAGACACCGGAATTCTCCACCGGTTGTCACACCAACAACAATACACTCCCAGACCCAGAGCGTCTGTCTGTCTGTCCAGCATCTATGGCAGCAAACCTCATCTGAGAATTAAAACAGCGTAGGGGCTAACATGAAGGGCACCTCCTCCACAGTTCAAATACAGGGCACTACTGTACTGTACTTCAATTCCATTAACACAGATGCTCTCTCTGCCTCTTCATGTGTTCAAGACATTGAACTTCATTTGGGGTCAAAATGGAACAGATTCATATAATTCCATCTATTATTGTAAGCTTTAAATGAAACACACTGCACATGTTTACATACACAATCGCCCTGTTCTCGCTTGTGAATGCTGTCACCAAATCCCACGTTCAGGTCGGATGCCTGCTGGACCGCGGCTCCTGATTGCAGAGTTGTGAGTTGTTCTACAGTATACCACTTTTAACAAGCCGGTCCACTTGCTTGTCTTCTTTCTACTGTATATGCTGGTTAGTGCTAATGTTTTAGTTATTTATGTTTTAGTGATACACCTGAAGTACAAGCTACTGCAATTGATATTTTAAATTGATATTTGATGCCCCCTCCAAAAAATAAAGATGAACTGCTAACTTTAACCTCACTGACAGGACCAGATGTACAGTTCTTATAAAATGTTGGTGTGTTCCAAGTTTCCAAGCAGCTGTTTAAGACGAGATGACTAGAATGCAGTCATACTGTACTGCTTTTGTGGGCTGACATTTGTTTTTCTTTGAAGAGATGCTGCCTGCTTTTGCACATTTGTAGCCCTCGGTCTTAAACTTTGGAGAAGGGAGTGAGTGTATGGAGCTGTGTTTTAAGGCGACAGAAGAAAACAAAGAAGGAAATAAATAAAAAGTAGCAAGGCAGCTGCTCCTCTTTGAAGATCTCTTCTTGCCTTTTTGTAAATGGGAATGCGAGAGATCATTGCAAAGCAGCTGCTCCTCCAGGTTTGTGTCTGTGGCTGGAGCAAAGTGACAACGGTTAGGGGTTTGAAGATTCATCAAGGGAGAATGAAATGCCTGAGGGAGAAGGGACAAGGGCCTCGCATTGATCAGTACTTTTAACAAAGTTATTCAAGTCAGTCAAATGAAATCCAGTGACAGAAAGTAAACCACAGTTCACTGGGTATCAGCACCCCTGTCATAGAGGACTTGCATAAACTCAGCTAGTGATGAAATTAATGATCCTTGTGAACCTTGTAAAAGAGAAAAGAACCTCAACGGGCACAAGCCTGGAGTTAAATGGCCAAGAGCTTCTGAGAAAACAGCGTGTGACACAGTATACACGGATATCTGTTTTGCGTTGCAAAGGTTAGGTGGAACAGTCAAAAAGAAGCTGGATATATTTTGGGATACCATCTACGCATATGGAAGCGAGAGGTTTGGAGTTGAAAAAAGAAAGGAGAAAGTGCAAACTATTCCTGTAAAGTGTAGATGGCAGCAGGAGATTGAGCGCTTAGTTAGAGAAAGGGTGCAGCTGAGGAAGCAATGGAGGAGAGCAGAACAAAGTCAGAAGTAGGCACTCAATTTATAACAAAGGGTCATAAAAGATAAGATTACAACATTGCGCAGAGCTGAGCACCTACGGAAACGCTGCAAAAAGAAGGAGCGTGCGAGAGCTAACTTTTATAAAGACCCATTCAAATTTGCAAATAAGTTATTCACCAGGGAGAAAAATGCCACATTAAAAGCAACTAAGTCTGAGCTGGAGAGATATCTCAAGGAAACGCACACAGATTAAAAAAGGCAGGAGCCTGTGTCGATTCCTCCAGACATCCCACCTATCAGTCCACCAGAATACCAAATGGAGGACTGCACACCTAAGTGGAAAGAAGTAGAGAAAGCTGTGAAAAAAGCAAGGGTGTCATCATCTCCTGGGCCTAATGGATTTCCGTACAAGAGTGTACAAGAGTGCCCCTGGTGTTCAACGAATCCTGTGGAAATTGATGAAAGTAGCATGGGAAAAACAGGTTGTACCAAGAGCATGGTGCTGAGCAGGTGGTGTCTTTTATACTCAAAGAAAAAGATTCTACGAGTATCGGTCAGTTCCGCCCTATTTCCCTGAAGATGCTGAAGATTTTCTTCAGCATTGTTGCTCCGAGTTTGTCAGCTTACCTATTGAAGAACTGTTTCATTGACACTTCAGTACAGAAAGCCGGTATTCCAGGTTTCCCAGGATGCTTAGAGCACATCAATGTGATCTGGCAGCAAACTTGGTGAAAGCCTACTTCAGAGATTTGCAGTTTTGTTATTCAACTTTAGAATTCACCACTACATGGCAATGTTTAGAAATTGGAATAATGGCAGGATGCACCATTTTTCCATTGGCTTTTATCATGGCAATGGAAGTAATTGTTAGGGTGTCAAAATGGGTAGTGGGAGGAGAACGCTTGGCTTCTGGAATGCAACTACCACCAATTAGAGCATACATGGATGACATGACAATCATGACTACAACAGTAGCCTGCACTAATCGGTTATTGGGCAAACTAATCAATTATATTGAATGGGCAGGAATGCAATTCAGCCAACTAAGTCAAAGAGTATCTCTATAATTAAAGGTAAAGTAGTGGATAAGAAGTTCTACATTAACGGTGAGGCAGTACCAACAGTCTTGGGAGATGGTATGATGGGGACCTTAAGGACACAGTTTGTGTGAGAGAAGTGAGACAACAAGCAGTGCAAGGGTTGAAGAGCACAGACAGCAGCGCTTTACCGGGCAAACGTAAACTCTGGTGCTTTCAGTTTGGTCGACTGCCAAGACTTCTGTGGCCATACCTGTGTATGAGGTTTCCTTGACAACAGTAGAGAAGCTGGAATCATTAATCAGTTCATATGTCAGGAAATGGTTAGGAGTTCCACGTTGCCTCAGCAGCAGGCGAGATCTATGGACAGTGGAACAGAGCAGGATCAGTTTCCTCATCAGGTCAACATATGATGTTCTCCCATCACCACAGAACCTTAATCTATGGGTAGGAGAGGATCCGTGGTGTCCTTTGTGTTCATCACCAGCTTCATTAAGACACATATTGACAGGATGTAAGGTTGGTTTAGGCCAAGGACGGTTTACTTGGCGTCATGACCAGGTGCTGCGATGTTTGGCCTTAGCATTGGAAGACAAGCGCAGCATGACTAACAGGTTGCCACCAATTCCATCAATATGTGACACTTGAAGAACAACATTCCTCCATCCAGGGGAGCAACCACCAAAAAAAGGTATTAAAATCAGAACTCATCTAGAACAGCTGGGAGTTGCTAGAGACTGGAAAATGCTGGCAGATGTTGGACAATGGCTTATTTCCCCACCTGAGATTGCTACTAACCTTCAACCTGACATTGTCTTGTGGTCTGGATCAGCACGCCTTGTTCACTTGGTAGAGTTAACAGTGCCATGGGAGGATGCTGTGGATGAGGCGTATGAAAGGAAGAAACTTCGGTACGCTCAACTAGCTGCTGAAGCGGAACAGCGAGGATGGAGAGTCCAGTGGAGGTGGTTTGTCGAGGATTTGTGGCACACTCCACAACCCGGTTTCTCATAGACATCAAGAGTTGCAACGCATAATGAAGAATTTATCTGAAGCAGCAGAGAGGAGTAGCAACTGGCTCTGGTTGACATGAAAAGATTCTGGTTGGGGACCTCAAGCACAGTATAAAGAAAGCAACATTGATGGAAAGGAAGGTAAGTAAGCTGGGCATAGCTGAGTGGGGGACGGAGGGGGGTGATGCTGGGATGCCAGAATCACTGTGAGGTGTCGTGGGCTAGTCGACGAAACACCAGGATGGATGTAAGGTGCCCACTTGAAGACCCCAGAGAAGTACCCTACTCCACTCAGTCCAGACGGTTGGTGATGCGCTGATGCGCTAGGGAGGCCGCACTGTGGTTGATCCTTTACACCAGCATTGCAGCCGTTGTGTGTGCTGATGCGCCAGGGAGGCAAATAGGCTGATGCCTGGAGCCAGCCTTACACTTCAGCCATCAACACCAGGCAGAAGGATATCTACATCATCAGATGGACGGAAACACAGATGGATCACATTAGTTTACAGTAAAAGAAGCTTTGTCTTGGCGAGAGCTGAGTATAATATCAGCATGAAGTTTTAACACCTACTCTTATGTAATGGAAATCATGAAGATCTCTTCTTGCCTGTTTGTAATTGGGAATGAGAGAGCTCAGTGACACGTGGCATACAAAAGCAGGTAATTAACCATGCCAGCTCTGTGGTGGAGCGCAGATTCTGCTGTGCAATCGAGTCAATCCACAATCTGTCCCTGCTTAGCTTTGATTAGGCTGCCGGAAGTGACCCAGCGTTTTTTGTAGTACAAGACCGCATAGGCCAGGGTCAACAAGCCTAGTAAATGAGAAGAGAGCAAGCTACAGTAGATGGGAATTAAAAAAAAAAACAAAAAAAACACTGTAGTACTGCATAATTCTGTGCCTATACAGAATACTGCAGGCATTAACACCTACGCTGTTACGGGAAAACGTAACCAGGCATTTCAGCTCAGCTGTCTGTGATACTGTGAGCTCAGCAGAAAATTATAATTTGTAAAATACCAAAACAAAATGAAGCAAACTGTATTTAGACCTTGGACCATTAAAAAAGGTCTGTGATTTAATTAAACCGGTGCATGATTAGGACTCCCTGTTCTCAGATGCCTGCCTGTCTCTGGGCCCTGTTGCATTTTCTTACACTTCAGAGGAAGGTTAATAAGATCATTAATTAAGGAAGTCACTGACGGGAGCTCCAAACAGTGCAAATGTATTTATTTTTGGTTTTGCACTTGTCATCTCCTCCGGATGAACTTCACAGGCTTTGATGTGACTTGTCTTGGGCTGTTTTCATATTGCAGTGTAGTGTTGCATTGACTGCACACAAAGGAAAATAATTCCTGATAAGGGCAGACTTCCTGCATTGCGGGATGCTTTGTGGAAGAGCAGATCTAGGCTTCATCTTTCCGAGAGGACAATGTAACTACATAGTGGAAAAACACTGGGAATGGTTTAAAAATGGATCATGTAGAGTAATAAATACTGTATGTTCTGCAAAGTTACTTTTTTTGGTTAAAACTACTGCATTGCCCATAATAATTATGTAAATCAAATGTAATCAATTTCCAAGCATACAATGAACACAGAATGCGTCACTGTACCTTAGCGCACACACTGTAATTCTTTTGATGTTCGTTTTTACAGTTTGATTGACTGTGGAGAGCAATTGATTACTGTATCGCTTTTTTCACAGGCATCAGCGTGCATCAGATTCCATTTTCGTAATGAATCTTCATGGTGCGTTTCAGCTTCTCCAGCCAGCATGGTTGTCCTTAGCATTTTTCAGCACTGCGCATTAGTGAAATGAACTAATGGAAATGATGCCGTACTGTACTGGATGTGTGAAAAGAACAGTTCTTTATGTACTTTGCAAATGTGACTCTGTTGGATGGTATCCATGGAAACATGCTGGATCTCAGGCAGTGCTGTAATAATTCTAAAGCTCCCAGACTCGAGATGGCATTTTGCTGTTCGGGTATGTGGATGAGATCATGTCATGTTCTGTAAAACGACTGTTCTAGTTGGAAGGCAGTGCCCAGCCCAGCCCTTGCTGGGCTGTGAAATCTGAAATGTTCTTTCCAAGCAACTGTTTAGAGACACTGATTTGTGTTGCATGCCGTCAGTCACAGCAGGGAAAAAATGTTCAAGTTGCAAGCTGCCAAAAAAAAACAAAAAAAAAAGCTGAAGCTTGTTTGTGTAAATTAGTAAATTAGAAAATCTGGTTTCACATTGCATAGCAGTTTGATCCATTCCTGGTTTAATAAGACACAACTGAGCTTGTTACAGTACCTATACCTACATGAGTTAATTAAGCTTGTAGTTAAACCTGGAATGTGTGAAACTTCTATGCAATAAGGGTGTTATTTTCACAGTCACCAATTTCACACCAGTCTTGGGCTACCAGCTGTACTGTTACCTTTGGTCAGTAGGCTGCCACAGGTTTTCAGTGGAAACTCTTCTCTGTTGTGCAACTTCTTGAAAGGTATAATGCCTGGTTTATTTGCCCACAAGCTCTTAACACGAGTCTATGTGTTATTTAAGTGATTACAGTGTGAAGTACAGGCAGGCCTCAGGGGTCACTAAGGTTAATATTGTTGAAGGGAATGATAGTGTATGTCGCGGGTGTTGGTGGGGGTCTCTCTAGCTGCACGAGGAGCTGTATGACAGGGTTTTGTGTTTGCTGTGTTCACGCTCAGTAGATGTGCAGCGTGACTCCAGGGGGCTGCAGAGTGAAAAGAGGTCCCAATTTGTTTAGGCTGATCTCCGAATCCCTTAATCGCCCTAGATCCCTTCCTCTTTGGAAGTCAATGAAGGGTAAAGTTATGCAGACAAATTGAGATTGATCAGCTTTGATTCATGCTGTTCAGCCAGCCATTCTCCTCCCAACACTGCCCCCTGCTGGTGGAAAACAAACATTGATTTTATTAAAAGCCTATAATATGCTTTTTTAGACAATATCATACAGTAGCTGTACAACATTTACATTATTGTTTTTAATCTTTGTGCAGTTATTTTATATATATATATATATATATATATATATATATATATATATATATATATATATATATATATATAAAATTATTATTTATTTCTTAGCAGACACCCTTAACCAGGGCGACTTACAATTGTTACAAGATATCACATTATTATTATATCACATACAATTACATTATTTTTTACACATTATTTTTACATACAATTACCCATTTATACAGTTGGGTTTTTACTGGAGCAATCTAGGTAAAGTACCTTGATCAAGGGTACAGCAGCAGTGTCCCCCACCTGGGATTGAACCCACGACCCTCCGGTCAGGAGTCCAGAGCCCTAACCACTACTCCACACTGCTGCCCGTATATACTTCAACAAGAATTATTTTTACAGTACAAGATATTTATGAAGAAGCTTCTGTGAAACACTACAAAGCACAGTAATACGGGGTGTCCACCACAAGACCAGATTTAAAGATTTGAACATCGTTCTGGAAATAAACTAGATTTTTTGAGGCAATTTGAGATGCAGACAACCAATACTATGTTAATAAATTATAATAAATCTAAATTACAGTTATACAGTCAATGCTGTGTTTAAAGCCCTTCATACCAATAACTTTTAGTCATTTGAGCTCCCCTATTAAAACAGACAGGCTTGACTAATAGTACAACCACCAGGTGGAGCCTTTGAAGTGTGAAGCAGGTTTTACACACACACACACACACACACACACACACACACACACACACACACACACACACAACCTCATGTAATAGTTACAAAAACTATTCTATTACCAGGAATCAGTCCTTATAATTTGTGAATCTTGTTTAGAGTAAGTCTCATTGGATAAAGGCATCTGCTAAATAAACAGATAATATTAATACCGGAAGCAATTTTTAGATTATCAGAAGATGTTCAATCATATTTACAGTAAGAAGTGCAGGGAGTTTAATTAATCAGGGTGTCTCTGATTGATGTAATCTGGGGAGACGCACAATTAGCTAGCTGCAGGGACTGAGCTGTTTAAGTTCTGTGTGGTTTACTGTACAGGATTAGTCCCCAAACCGTTAATGTTTAATCACTGGAGAAACAGGTAGGGTAGAGGAGTGCCGTAGACCTGACATTATTGCAGATGACTGAGCACCATAGCCCACACAAACCTTGCTTTCTTTCGTTGACTAGCAGTGATGTAATGTATTTGATGGATGGATTATAAGGAACATTTATCATTGTTTTTCCTAAGTTACAAAACTGCAACTGTTGTATTACATAAGCAGACACCCACTTAACAACTACAGGTCTTTAATTAAATACATAACTAAAAATGTGTACAGTCACAGTTACAAAGGCCTTTGAACATTACTGTACTGTCTATAATGATACAGCAGTTCTCTCAAAAATATAACGGTACTGCAGTACTGTGGCAAAGCTGTCCCTCTCTGTGTTGTGTGGCAAGGCGAGTCATTTCATTTGCTGTCCAACAGGGGGAGCCTGTTGCTGCAGTACAGTACTGTAGAGAGCTGCCAGGCTGTGTGCACAGCTCAGTCTGGCCCTTCCCTCTGTGTATGAGCCAGAACACCTTAATACAGGGGCTTTGCTACTGAATTACAAATCACATTCCTTTACAATATGTTGGTTAATACACTATAAAAAAATGCATGCAGTCAGCAGACATCAGTTGAAACCGTACAGCCAGCTCCGTCTCTCACTCTCCGTGTTGCTTGCAAAAGACAGTGGAGTGCTCTCAGCCACATTAACAAAGCGTGCTCTGTCGCTCTGTCTTTCTCTGTCTCTGTCACTGTCTCGCTCTGTCACTGTGTCGCTCTGTCTCTGTTGCTCTGTCACTGTGTTGCTCTGTCTCTGTCGCTCTGTTACTGTGTCGCTCTGTCGCTTTGTCTCTGTCGCTCTCTCTCTGTCGCTCTCTGTCACTCTCTGTCTCTGTCGCTGTCTGTCTCTGTGTCGCTCTGTCTCTGTCGCTCTGTCTCTCTCTGTCGCTCTGTCTCTCTCTGTCGCTCTCTGTCGTTCTGTCTCTGTTGCTGTCTGTCTCTGTGTCGCTCTGTCTCTGTCGCTCTGTCTCTCTCTGTCGCTCTGTCTCTGTCGCTCTCTCTCTGTCGCTCTCTGTCGCTGTCTGTCTCTGTGTCGCTCTGTCTCTGTTGCTATGTCGCTCTGTCTCTGTCGCTCTGTCTCTCTCTGTCGCTCTGTTTCTGCTGCTCTGTCTCTGCTTTGTTTTGTGTTTAACCCTGTCAGGATTGCTGTAGCAGCGGTACACAGCTGTGCTTTAAGTTTGTGTAACAGGGCCATGATGGAGCTGCAGACCGCCTCCCCTCCAGCCCCCCTCGGATTCAGAGTGAATAATTCATGTGAGCTCAGGCTGCCTGATCCTGTAATGAGGCCTCTGAGGCTTGGCTGCTTGGTTTTCTGTTTTCACTTTACCAGCTGATTCTCGAATCAGTGTTCTATTGCGTTGTGGTGCTCCACTTAGTCACATTGAGAACTCACTCTCACTGCAACTAGTGAGTCACTGTAATGTTGCTTTACTATTATAGTAAAAAACGAGTTGAGTTGTTTGAAGTTATTTCCATAACGCTTTATATTGTGTGGCATAAATTCATATTAAATAGATATGTAATTGCATATTAAATTAATGTTAAATTAATATTTAATAAATATGAAATAGCTGGTTTCTTGCTAAATGTTAACCAAATGTCGATTGAAAATGTAATTGCATATCAAGTCCATTTATATCACATTTTGTTACCCTGTAATAATTTCCCATTGTTTACATGTTTTTAATTGAAAATACAGTTAATCTGACTTAAATGTTAATGAAAAGTAACAAGGAATAATTGAACAGCATTCAATTGCATATATATTAAATATTAATTTATGCCACACAATATAAAGCATTCCCGTTATTTCTATTGAAACAGCAGTCCTAGATAAAGACCTAGCTGACTGTGATCCTGCATCATAATGATATAAAGCAATGTGCCATGGAATTCATGTGTGTGTGAGTCAAACATCTACAGTAATAAAGTGACCAGCAGTACATTCATCTCACCAGATTTGCACTTATCTATCTAGCAACTCTGTTTAAATCTTGACTGTTCTATACTGTAAAGTACATGTCATCTCTCGACCACTGTAAAAAAAAAAAAAAAAACTCTGCTCCCTAATTGAGCTGCATGTGGTTTGTATGGCACCTGACCTTGATATTTCAAATGGGCCTTTTCCATTGCAGGGTTAAATCAACCTGTGTAAACCATGCTGTGAATCGCTCCTCTGATTGTATTGTAAATGAGCACACGGCTGCTGCTTGTCAAAGTGAATCTGAGCCCATCTGCTGCTCCTCTCCTGGCTGCTCTCCACGCCGCGGCTCCTCTGTCACTTTCCATGAAGCCAACAAGTCCATTACTGAGCGGAGCGCTGGGGCAGCCAAGCCCATCCTGCAGGGGGAGCTCCTTTTCAGCAGCACCTTGCAGAGGGAACGGTCCAGCAATGAGGCTTGTGAAATCATCCAAACAGCCCTTCATGCCCCCCTCAAAGCAGGCTCTGCAGGCTAGATCAAACATGCTGTTCACTGGCAAAACAGTACAGTATATAGCTAGTGGGATCTGTTTTAAAAATGCACCTTGTAATAATTACAGTGTGACAGTGCTTCGGGGTAGGTACTGTGTCTGTGTAACCCGTGCTGTAACTACATACAATCATTGTCTAGCGAACTTCCCCAACCATTTTTATATTTTATTCACTATGAGAAATATGCAGTATTGCAGGTAGATACTGGAGATAAACAGTACTGTATGCAGCTACAGTATAGGTAGACTACTGTAGGCATGTGGGAGCAGATTATAGATCACTAATTGTACGTGGATATTGCTGATAGATATCGGTAGACGTGGTACTGTAGGTAGATTGATAGACAGTTTATAGATACTACACTGCTGATATGTCGTGTCCATGGAGATCCATTCACTGCTAATAACAGCATGCTATTCTGCAGTATTCTGGCCTGTTGTGGGCTGTTCCTTCACCCCCTGTCTGTAGGGTTCAGTTCTTTGGCAGATCCCTGCTTCCCTGTGCCCTGCAGACTAGACTGCGCTGCACAGGTTTGGCAGCGTCCCATGTGCTGTCTCCCTCCCTCTCCGTGCCACATGGGGTGTACAAAGCCCAAGAGGCATGTGTTTGCCAAATACAATAACTCTGGTTTCTGCAGTGGATAAACACAAGACCCCAATAGACGTACAGCATCATTCACAAGGACGCTGATACTGGTGTGTTTTTAACGTCAGTTCAATTTAAAGAAAATCTGCATAATGTGATTGTCAGAAAATGACATGCCCTGAGCTGTTTTTATGTTGATTTTTAATAAATAAATAGATACGTAAATAATTTAATTTAGGATCCAGTTTTTTTTTTTTTTTTTAGCATCTTCATTAAAAACTCTGCTGTCCCTGCCCTTCTGTCTGTCTGTCTGTCTGTCTCTCTGTTTGTCTGTATTCACCACACTATCCACTAGTTCCAGTAGACGTTCAGATGCAGTTGGCTATGTTTGACCTTTTCACGTACTGTGTGCTTATTACATGATTAACCCTCTGTGTGTCTGCACTGTGTGGGGCACTCAGTAACATTGCACTGTAGCAACCATGAGTGTATAAGTGAATTCCAGGAATGATGGCTTGCGTGAAGCATATGTTTGATACCCTGGCATTTGCTGCATGAGATTCCACTAGCTAGGAGAGGTGAATATGTGTTTTCCACTCATTGGGTGCAATAGCAGGGTGCATTTCATGATTTCTGAGCTTTGATCTGACACATAATCCTTGGCTTGGGATGGGGAATGTAAATTTATGTTTGTAGGATTGTTTGGCTTTTTCTGCCAAAAGCGCACTGTTCCTTCATTCATTTTGGTGGTGTTTATACTGTGAGATTACTCACAGATTCCATAACCTCCTTCTTGGACCGTTGGTCATGGTACCAATAAGTGAACAATTTTCGGCCTGCTTGCTGGTGAGACACAAGCTGTCGATGGTGACTGATGCTGAATCGTTTAAGCAGCTCTTCAGAAAAGGAAGGAGGAGGACTTGCCACTGCTCATGCTTAATTAGCTTGATGTTTGATTACGTTTAATTCCTGTTATCTCCCATCTTCACAGCTTAACTGTCGAACCGACCCATTAAAGTTAATTTGTACGTTTAAATTAGCTGATAGCCTTATCGCCAGGGCAACAGCCTCCCGACGCCTCTCCCATCAATTATGTTCCTGATTATTCCAAATGAGGCGTGTGTGGGCGCGGGGCTGGGGAATGATTCCCCCTGCGATGTATGTAAAGGCTGTAATGAGAGAGGAATGGAAACAGACCCAGTCACACAGCATTGCTGGAGTGCTGGTCTGCAGTTGGGGGATCGGAGTGCTGGTCTGCATTTGGGGGTTCATAGTGCTTGTCTGCAGTTGGGGGTTCATAGTGCTGGTCTGCAGTTGGGGGTTCATAGTGCTGGTCTGCAGTTGGGGGTTCGGAGTGCTGGTCTGCAGTTGGGGGTTCGGAGTGCTGGTCTGCAGTTGGGGGTTCGGAGTGCTGGTCTGCAGTCGGGGCTTCATGGTTATTAACTCTCATCGGAGGAAGTGATGCTGCTGTTTCTATTAGCAATAAATAATACAGCAGTATGCCAGCAATCAAAGCTGACCCTGATGTGATAATGCATCTGATTTCAGGTTCATTGTATCTAGGCACACACAGATGTTTAGTAATAGAAGTATGTCTTCAGTATATAAATATTATTAACCTTTGTTTGTTTTATCCAGGAAGTACCACTAAGTTGGTATTTAATGTGTAAAATGGACCTCGTGTGTTCATTTTAATTGATGGTATTTCAAAACCTCATCTCTATTTTACTGGTTTTGAGGACTGATTCGAGCACCAATAGAGATACTTGGCTTAGTCACAGACTGGATCTAAATCCTCTACTCGTACAGTATTGGCTAGTGATATGACATGAAAGAGCATATTTATCCGTTTAATTAAGTTTAGCAGAGCTACTGTGCTCCTATCAAGCACATTCACTGCACTGTATAAACCAGAGGTACAAATCTGATATTATTGTATCTCTGTGCTGTATGTCGTCTCTCTTCTGTCCACTGACTGCTAGGTTCCAGTCCTCCAAACTGTTTTACACTGCAGTAGCATTTTCTAATTTCTTGTGTGCTACCACATTTAAACCTGCAAACCTCAGGTAACACGCAGGGAGACTGAATAAAAACACATTCGTAACATGCATATTGCCAGGTGTGTGTCCTGCGCACTGCAGTGTCAGGAGAAGCCTACAGTTTACACACTGGCATGCTGACGGACTTGGTAAAACCTTCACAGATAAATTCACCTTGAGAGCGTGTCAGCAGAGGCGGGCAGGTGAAAACATGGTGTATTAAAGTGCTTTTGTGTGTTTGCTGGAGACACTGTGCTGGCTTTGGTGTTCATTACTCCTAATCATCTGGTGTCTCCGTATTAAATGGGCTTTAGATTAGATTATATTAGATTGTACATTTAGCAAATCATTCAGATTGTTCAAGTACTGAACGTAACATAGCAGCTCGAATCCATCTGCTTAACCCCTTCACTGCTGGAATCGTCTATTCCTGATGGAGTACAGTCAGCGTCTGATCCTGCAGAAGGAATCATAGTTTGCTTTAGATACTTTGGATGGAATAGTCTCTTTTAAAATCCAACTGATACATATTAATCAACAAAGTTTGGCAAAGAGGCCTTCTCAGTGTGATCACATTTTGTTGTCGGGTTCGGATCGACACTGATAAAAAGGAAAGAGGTTCAGTTAACATCTGCTGCTTTTCTTTAAATGATCTGTTGCTTTTTAAAGTTCCGTCTTTTTAAAAATAAACAAAACACATCAGCTGCACAATATTAAAGAGTCTGGGTTGTGTTCATGTTTTTATTTAGCTGGTTTAGCTTTGATAGCCAGAGGCAACCTCCCCAGCCTCTGAGCGGGTCACCCTGCTGATAGATTTTGTTGAAATTTATTTTCTTATAGAGATTTACTGGATTCCTTCCTGTCTTCACTCTGTCATCCTACACTGAGCAGAAACATTCCATCAGGGTCGCTTGTTTACTGTCTCTGTTTTTGTTTTGGGTGAAACAACATTGCACATTCCAGAAACTCGGACTGCGGCAGACCTGTTCTCACAATCCTAGTTTAAAGTGCAGGTTGACCTGCTGATCAGGGATTTCTGTGCAACATTTGAAAGAAGATAAGAATGTATTTATCCACATGTTAAAAGAATAACTGTGGCTGAAGTCTGGGTGCTGGGGTGAGAGAAACACATTCCGTCCTTATGTTTGCCTTCAGGTCGTCAAGTGACCTGCGGCACTCCTTGTACTCAACAGCTTTGAGTTGCCTGCAGAGAAAGTGATCAAAAAAAGTGTACAATTGGTTACTGTAGCCTGGTGGCAACTTGGACATCTGCGAGCTATACAATTGTGCCAGGGTGTTAATTTTCCATGTTCTAAGATTTTTCAGAAGGAGCAATAATTTTTGCCCCATGCAATTTCAGGTTATAATTTTATAGCAGTTCAGGGATGGATGTATGACTACTCCCATTGCATAGCAGTTTGATCCAGTCCTGGTTTTACTCCAAGTTTTATAAGACACACCTGAGCTTGTTACCTATACACTGGTATTAAAACCTGGAGTGTGTGAAAGCGCTATGCAGCAGGAGTCTTAGTTCCATCCCTGCAGTAGCAGTACTTCTGGAGGAGGTGATTGGTTAATGTGGTAGAGGCGCTGTGGGAGCCGTTGGCATTGCTAGGATTTCCCTGGAGCTGTGCCGCACTGTAACATGGGAGGTAGGAACAACAGCAGCAGGCGTCAGGGGCAAGGCTCTTAATAATTCCTGCAGAAGTGCAGGTGAGGCATCTTGTGGAACCAGTAAATCCACATTTTCTGCACCGTTTGCTGACACACAAATTCCAGTCACAGAGTCACGGGAGGGAGCCAGGATGGAGTTAAATGGTGATAGAGATTCTTTCTTCGAAACCAAGAGCTCTGGGCGTGACGCTTCTGATTTCTTTTTTTTTTTTCGCAAATCTTAAGGCTGTCATCCGATGTTTTTTTTGTTTATTCAGAATATTCTGAGGTCAAGTTTGTACACTGTGACTTCTGCTGCTGTACTCCCAATATTGAAAAACACAGAACAGCAACAAAGCGTTAGAATAGCTTTTGAACGTATTTACTCTTATCGGGAGTTTCCCCCCTTTCTCTGCTCCAGCATGCCAGTTTCCGCGATGACTGTACAGAACCTCTTTACTTTATATGCACCGTATTCATACTTCTTCATCTTCATCTCCTCTATCCTTCACAAACAGCGGGAGACCCACACACTCCTTGCTAACTGACCCATTTTCGTATACCCCCGGGGAGATGATGAAAGAATATGAAAGTGTTGTCTCTGGCTGGCAGCTTTTGTCTCTCTCTTTTTCTCCCTTTCACGGTAAAAGCACTTTCCTTCAG
This sequence comes from Acipenser ruthenus, assembly GCF_902713425.1. Lineage (NCBI taxonomy): Eukaryota > Metazoa > Chordata > Actinopteri > Acipenseriformes > Acipenseridae > Acipenser > Acipenser ruthenus. The sequence goes on along the minus strand of NC_081198.1, from coordinate 50,301,284 downwards.
TAATTTCTCTTCCTCCTGGGTGTGTGGGGGTGGGGGGGGGGGGGGGGGGGTTGGGGGATTCTGTATACAATACAGTTCTCGATAGAATTTCCATGGCCTACTGAACTCCTGACATTCTTTATGAATAACCTTTGAAACGCTGGGCTGTGGTGCAAAGGGTTGTGGGTACAGCACCTAGCAGAAATACAGACACACTCATGTTTAACATGCTGTAAGTTGCTGACTTGCGCTCCCCCTGAGTTTGGGAGGAAAGTTTTTCAGCGACCACCACTGGTTTGAGTGCCTGAGGAAGCTTTCTGGAAACTTCCCAGGTTGAGTCCTTGCCTTCAGGGTTCAGTAGATTGGGACAGTAGCATCCGTTTGGTGAAAAGAGACACCTGGCCTGCTAAACGTGGAGAATTCAAGAGTTTGTGTACTTCACTTGTTTCTTATACCTCATTTGTGGGTTTTCCCTTCATTTGAAAGATCAATCAAATTCATGTGTAAAAAATGAAAAGGCAGGCACTGGTAAAGAGGTGTTTGAATCGCCCAGGGTATTCTGAAGCAACACAGGCGTATCCCTTTGCAGAGGCAGCTGATTAATCCTAATAAGCTCTGAGTGTTGTGGGTGGCTGTTGTGGTTTTTTTTTTTAGATACAAGCTGGGTGTGATTTAAAGTCTTCTGTATTAGTGACTCAGTGAAGGTAATGAATGGGTTCACATTTTCCCCTTGGTTGTTGGTTTGGGAGCCTGTGTGAATTCAGATATGTTCTGCTGTTTTCTGAGGCAGGACTTCTCTAATAGGGCACTCTCTGCAGAGCACAGTGGCTGAGCCACACTGCCGTGACGGTGTGTGGAAGTTTGCATTGTACAGTTTCGTTTTTTTTTATTGACGTCAATCCAGCTTCTTTCAATGTGTTGTATTAAAAACAGATAAAGAATACAAATTTCAGCCTCAGGCAGTCGAATTGGCATGCTTTTGTTTGGTTCCTTTTGTTATGCGTTCTATTGGAATAACGCAGGTATCTCCAGCACAAAAATATTTGAAACATCTGACGATATTTCGCGCAAGAACGTAATTAGTCATTACCTTGGTATTTGCTCTCCTTTCCATACATGATTTGATTGGAGAGCTGTGGTGCAGACATGCATGGAATATTGACATGGAAGAGAGCTGAGTGGTCAGTGGAAGCCAGAGCAGGATGGGGGGGGATTGACCTCCAGTCCAGGACTTTTAGGTCAGTATTTCATATTCCCGCTTATGGTGCAGCTATCAAATTAGCAGCTGTGCTATGAAATTGAATTGAATACAATGTCTTGACCAATAACCAATAGCTTATCGTTTTCATTAAATGGAAGTCTTGGTGTCTTGGAATGCTGCAGTATACAGTACTAGTAACAGAAGATTATAAAATATAGTGCTCTGCTCTCTTCTCTTCATAGTTCACCATTCGATAATTCACTGATTTGATTAATTCACTGCTAGGACAGTAAATTGTAAAAGTCTTACATTTTCCTGTATAAGGGCCATTCATTAATTCATGTTATCAGTATTTTCTGTTGTTAATTTTTATTTTTGTGTGTACTGTAAGCAGGAGTTAATTTGAGCTGGATCGCACCAAAACCAAGATTCGGTAGCTTTTTGTCTGACAGATGAGAAATAGTACAGTTTGTTGCAAAAAAGAACTATGTACCTAACATGTTCAATAAAAAAACCTACTGTGCGCATCTGAAGATGCTGTGCTGCGTATTAGAAGATGCTGTGCTGCGTGAAGGATTGGGTGCAGTCGTTAGTCACTGACAAACACAATCAGTCAGCCAGCATATGATAAAATGGCATCAAGGTTTCTCTTGAACTCCTCCTGTGTTCAGCTAAGCTATCAGTCATGTCTTTCATAAACCATGCGGTGCTGCTTCAGCATGTTGAAAGACAATTCAAAGTGAAAAGAATACTCTGAGGGGTGGGGTCGATCAACATTTCAGCTGAAACAAATAGATACAGACGAGATCCAGTGCTGTGTCTACTAAGTTCTCTCAGAGTGTGAGCTTGTGTTCTGAGAGCACAGTCGAAGCAGGAGGAAGGGGTTGTAATTGTACCGCCCCCAGTCCTGATTTGGAGGATAACTCCTCTAATAACAGATCCTGATTGCTCAGATTACTGGCACAATCCTCCGTGTTCTTGGAACTAGTTCTAATAAACAGGATTGAATACCAGACAAGTAGGATGCAAAGCTTCCCCTACTTTGGCAGTTCTGTGAACAGGTCACATATTTATACATTACTTGGTCATTTCATTATTCATGGTTATGCCACATGTACTGTAGAAGCCAATCAGGATTCAGTTATTGGAGTTCCCACCAACCGGGACTCAGCAGTTTTGGCGGTAGCTAGTCGGTCAGTCAGTCAGGTTGTGACGGCTCAAATTCAGCCATCTGGACTTGAGCAAAAAAATAACATTTGACAAGCTAGGTGGCAAAACCTGGCAGATTACTCTTTAATCTGCCAAGAACCAAACCAGGTGGAATCTGTATTTTATCTCACATCAGCGGGAGAGTACAGTACAATAAGTCCTGTTTTTGTTTAGCCATGTGTTCCTCTCATTGTTGCTTTTGCAAGCCAGTTCTGAAATAATCTGTTGACTTTAGTGATTCTAAAACGACTTGTGGTTTTCGGTGTCTGTTTATTGAAAGTTCTTCGTGGAGGGTCAGTCTCCTTCCCATGCGAATGTGCTGGGGCAAACGGAGTGGAAGGGTAGGAATCCTCATCCTGTACAAGAGAAACAAAGTGCTCCATATGAGGGAATGCTACAGGGTGAGATTCTGGGACTAAAACAGGTCAAAGGGACGGACCAGTTCAAACAAGCTGCCCTGCAGAACATTGCAATAGTGCCTCCTCCTCATGCATTACAGTACTGCTGCATGGGTTTGTCACCTTCATCACAAGGATATGCAACCTTGCCATATTTACAATTACCGTATGCAAATGTTAATAACGGAAAAAGCTGCCCAAGTCCCCCATTAAGCACAGTTGGCAGTTAACCTCAGAATAGCTGAAGGCTGACCTTGTCCAGCCCTTATAATGAGAGTTTGGAGCCAGCTGTACAGTTACCGCACTTCACCTTGTTTTACACCATCACGACAGCAGTCCAAATAACCTAGATATCAAGAGAGATGGATGACGTTAACTCCAGCATTTGACTTGTGTGTGTTGTGTGGTCCACGTCCACACCGACATCTAGAACAAAGCAACAACAATGAAATTCCATCAATCTGCAGTCGTGTCATTTTGCAGTGGTTTTAAAGGAGTGGTCGTGTCGGAAACTGACCACTCCCCGTGCAGGAGAACGTACTGCAGGTTTTGCACATGGATGATTTCAGAGGTTTACTCCTCTTTGTACACAGCCTTTTATTTTGTTTCAGGCATGCCAGACATCTCTAATTCTAAATGTATTTACAGTATATAGCCGGGGGAAAAAATAAAAAAAGAGAAGCATTTTGTCCTTGTACTGTTTGTTATGATGACCTTGGAAATGTAGACAAATTCCGGGAACAATTGAACACATAGATAAAAAACTTTGAAAAGAGCTGCGACTAGCAGGCTGTGATTGCAGCCGTCAGCGACTGGCAGCAGTGTTCAATAATTGGCTGTGTAAAGAAGGCAAAATAATAGACATCCTCAGAGCGTGCGTGCCTGCCTGCCTGCCTCCTGAATGAGCCCTCTCCTTTCTGTAGCACTGTCTGGCAATCAAGTTTACTACAATCACTTCAGTACCTTAACAGGAAACAGAGGCTGCTTGAAAGATCCTCTTGAGTTTATTGCCTTAGCTGAGTTCCCAAACACAGCCCCCTGTGCTGTAGCCTTTCTCCGTATCCTCTGCGTGGAGGTAATTAATGAGCCATTGCTACTGAAGTGGAGTGCCAATCTGTACTATACTAGAATTTGATGTACAGTATAAAGAGATGTTGTTTTTCAACCGTTATTTGTGTCTTTTAAAGATGAGTAAGCTAAAGTGTAATTTACGGTGCAAATCTATTATTATTAATATATAACTACTGTACCAGCTGCCCTTTCCAATGAGGCAGGGTCCAGGGAACGATCCTGCAAGAAGTCACAAAACTAATGGTTAAAACACTTCAGCTCATTCAGCATCACTCACTTAATTCATTATGTCATCAGTATTGGTCAATAAGGCTTACAGCTGCTGTGCAAAAGACTCTTTCCTTGGCAGTGCACTGCAAAGGGTTAAATAGCGTTTACAATGGAGAATGAAAAAGCAACCCCTGTGTTAGTGAGATGAAAGAGGGGAGAACCTACTGCATCTATCTGCTAAATCAGAGACACACGCTCAGAAAGGGATGCGTGAGTTTACATTGAACCAGATATAAAACAGCTATACAAGCTTGCATTAAACATCCGGTTTAGATACACAGCAATGTTTATAATCTACTTCACTGTCATCTGTTTATTACACTGTGTCTTTAAACACGACAGCATTCAAAAATAAATTATCTTGTTTTTGCAGTTTTACTGCTGCTTCAAAGCAGATGGCTTTAGCTCAAAGTGAGCAACCCACTACTAGCCCTGGGGCTACTGATTTGCATAACAGCTTAAATCTGAGTATTAATTAAAAGGGGCTTTCATGGTTTGGTTTTGGAATAGCCAGGCTTGCATGTGATGCTTGATGTGAACCGTCCTGCACACACTGATTTTGTTTTAGTTTTTTTTGCGGGGGGGGCAGACAGCATTTGTACAGTTACAGTAGCCATTGATGGATTTGGTTTTCTATTACAAGTTTTTCATACTTCAGTTTGCTCATGTATTCATTTCCTAAATGGTATTGCAATGGATCTATCGTTTGACATTTTTCTAGTAAGCCATACTGGTAGCTATTTTGAAATTCCATTCCTTGCATACCTGTCATTGTCAAACTGCTGATGCATCTGGGTTTTAGAAAAGGTTAGAGACGTAATGAAACCAGCTGGAATGTTTGCATTTGTAGGTGAAGGCATATATAGGCCCACAAGAAGCAGACAGAATGAGTAGAATACAATCTGAAACGTGCACATGGTCTTCAGAATTAACTTTATACTGTTAAGAAACATTCTAAACAGTTCATAATACGAATTGCAATGATTCTCATCTCAGCATGCATATGTTTTACATTTGAACATTGTTGCAAATTGGAAACTTTTGCCCTTGCCAGTAGTTTGGGTGTCCGTACAGGACAAGAAAAATAAATCAGTAAACCTCAACATTCCCGTCCATGCAGTCCCTGTGATGTAGTCTGGAAAGCCTGTTCAGTTATATCATTTCCTGTGAGGTTGTTTTGGTGACCTTCTCTGTCTGTGCTGCAGCCATGTGAATTGGTAAATCTGTATCCTGACCTCTGCACCACGGGGCACTTCTATTGACTGGACTTTAAAAACCATAAAGTGTATTTCCGAGCAGGGAGAAACAAACGACCTGCCTGCCAAGTAATCAATCAGTGCTATTGACTTGGGAATGCTGTAGGTATCTGTTTTACACAAACCCCTTCCTAATTCCATTGCATGGCTTCTCTCCCAGTCCCGTGGCCTGTGGGGGACATCCCTTTCCATGTGCAATACTTTTTAAAAAAAAAACTTCTAATTAGAGTTAGAAAAAAAAAAACACACTAAGCTTTTGTATTTTTGACTTTGTTTGGAACCGGAGAAATATAATCCGCAGCCGCATGAGTCCCGTCTTTCCCTAAGGGTTGTGTCTGTGATCTGCAGTACTGTACCTGACTGCAAAATAAAATAAAATAAAATAAAATAAAATAAAAGAACTGCTTTTTGTTCAAGCCCCCCCCCCCCCCCGCGACACGGATTCCGTATGTTTGATACCTTCATAAATATATCACACTTTTTTTATTTTAGAAATCAGCATATCCAGTTTGAATGAAACTCGGGTTGTGTATTATTTTGCACAAATGTGAGACTCAGAACCTAGGGTTATATGGGAAGGTTCTGTCAGGACATCCACAGAGCACAAGGGCCCGCGATCTGGCCCAGCAAACAGGATGTGGAAATCCTGTGTCATCCCACGATCTGTCAGAAGAGTAGAGTGTAGTACCAGATGACTTGGAAATTGTAATAAGGACCTATTGAACTCTTTCTCCCACCAGATTTTCCATGGCTGCCCATGGCACACCATCACACAGACACACACACACACACACACACACACACACAGTGGAATGAAGTCTCTAGAAGCTCGCTGTAGTGAGTTTGTTATTGAAGGCAGGGGGTAGGTAATGGTTTCTCTACCCTGTTCCACTCTGGAATCCTGCCCACAGAACCCTGAGGAATTGGACAGCTGCTGAGAGGGAATGAGAGCAGGTAATCGGAGGAGACAGCCTTTTCCCACAATTCCCATCCAGAAAGGATGTCCACTGCAGAGGCAGGGTTGGGGTCAAATCTCCTGAAAGTCCACTACCGTTTAACTTCAGTATTCAGTATGAAGTGTTTTCCTGGTCATTCTGCAAAAACACAAACATTTAGATGTCACGAAAGCCGTAGGAAATACCAATTTCCATCCACACTGCCATCCTCACTGCCATCCACGCTGCCATCCACGCTGCCATCCACGCTGCCATCCACGCTGCCATCCACACTGCCGTCCACACTGCCGTCCACGCTGCCATCCACACTGCACACTTGATAATCTGAAGACATCAGAAGGTGCCTGTTTGTTATTAGGTGAGGAGAGAGAGGGAAAGGAGCTATGGGAGGAGGTGGGGGGGTCAGGGTTTACCACACGGAGTAAATTAGCAAGTGACGATAGAGGACAGGCGGTGGGGGGAGTAGATGGATATGGGACCGGAAACGCACAGAGCAGCGAGCAGGACATGAAAGGATCGCTGGCAGTCTGCCCCCACACAGAGGACGAGCTGCTTCTCTTTCCACGGCACAAATTCCTGAAATGGCTTTTTCAGGTTTAACAGCAATCCTAGGCGGTTACTGCAGTATAGAATATTCACTGTTTATCCAAGTAAGTGAGGCTGATATACAACCGGTGCTCCCATTTCTATCAGCAGCTCACAGGATCTCTCCTGTGTGCCATTGGATGGAATAAATTGCTTTTCCTTGTCAAGCTGAAATAACATCCGGTCAGTATGTACAGTACAGTATAGTGTATATATGTACAGTACTGTACGTTTTTATTTGATTAATGTAATACTAAAAAGTTGACAAGTCTTATCAAATGATTTTTAAATAACCCAACTTGAAAGAGCGAGCGAGTCCTTGCCCTGGAAGTGATTCCTTCATTTGCTGAGAGACTCGCAGCTCAGCTGGTCACTGGCTCCATCAGGGCTTGGTGCGGATCTTAAAGAGGATTTATCCAGTACAGAGTCCAATACCATTAACACACTTTCATACAATGGCAGTTCTTCCTTCGGATTTCAAAGGGGGAATAAAAGAAGTACATAATAATATTATGCAAGTGTAAAGATGGAGAGGACTGGAGAGCAGCGGGATGGGTGAAAAGAATTCAAACTCAGTGGGTACTGTAAAGTATCTTAAGAACAGAATATTTGAATGAGTGGAATACTCATTAAACACCTTTCTAGTTGACAGATTTAATTGCTGCTGTGGTGCTGTGGAACAGGATAATAAATGAAAAACAGGTTCATAATTTAGGTAACACTAAGTTGCTGGTCATCTAATCTGAAAATACAGACCCCTACTGAAAGACAATGCACTGCCTGCTCTCCTACAGGCACGGTGATATTATTTTTGTCACCCCAAAGCTCTGCGTTGCTTGTGTAATCCTGCTACAGAAGTCCGTATCTGAGGATATGTTGGAATTGTTTTTTTTGGATTGAGCTTGTCTTTACCACCGCTCGTGTCATGTCACAGCAGGAGTGCCGTGCAGCAGAATACATTGTGCATTTATGTTCTTGTTTGAGTCCGTCTCTGCGCTTCATCTGTAGGGCCGAAAGCTGTGTGAAATGCTGGGGCGGCAGGGGAAGCAAGCAAGGGAGGGGAGGGGAGGGGAGAGAGAGAGAAGAGAAAGCAGGATGTGGCCATGGTTTAAATCCCAGCTTTGCACTTTTTCTATTTTTCCACTGTCGTGCTGCTCTGCTTACAAACAAGCTTTCTTTCCAATAATATCTGGGAGAGGAAACGCAATGTGTGTCTAATAAAAGCTGCTCGAAATATGGTTTGAGGGCTAGCATGCTTCCTCTGTACTGGGATCGGTTACCAGTGCAGACTCCGTAGATGGATATTTATAGACTGGCTTGAGTATGACATCAGGATCACGGCTGTGATTTTGAAAACAGATTTATTTTTTAGAAGGTGGTTTGAAAAGGACTGTGAATTGTTATCTTTAGACGAAAACAAGGGATGTGTTTCAATCAATCAGCATGTGAGCCATCTGGCTGGGGCTCAGAGCAGGATGGCCGAGAGTCACCAGGGCTCACCCTGCCCAACCGCTCTGCCACGCCACTGCAGGTCTGTGTGCCTGGCTCGGAGAATCAGGAGGCAGTGACAGGCACCACACTGCTGATCTCCATGGGGATGGGAGGGAGGTGAGTGGGACAAGAAACATACCAGAAACAAGCACACCTGCTAAAAAAAGGGGATATCCAGGTAGCACCACAGACCATGCTAAAGAAACTGTACTCTGAGACTGCAGGCTAAAAGCTAAAGAAAACATGCAAGTGATCAACAAACATTTAATAAACAGTTAAAAGCTTTTCATTGAAAGTGCACTTTATTATGAATGTGTTGCTCTAATATTGCTAATTTATAAAAGTAGTATCTTAATACCCCACTGTACACTAATGAAAGCTGAGGTATTTTGGATATGGATAGACTGAAGGTATCCGGTAGTGAAGGGGTTGCAGCAGTCCATTGGAGACCGATCTCAACGTCTCTGCTGACCGCCTCGTTGCTATTCAGGGCACTCTAGCTCTTATCACAGGCTGGTCACAATACTCACATTGTAAAAGACAGCTGATAATCACAACAACCACCAAACCCATCCTATTGTTCCCTTGCTCTCTGTTCTAGAGCGTTGCACGCCGGATGGTGTTATTTATTACAAAAGCCTCTTCACCCTTTATTAGTATTGATGAGAAATGGCTTGTGAGCTAACAGTGATCAATAAAACAGCTTTTGATGCGCAGAATATTTCTGGAGAAAGAAATAACAACGGATACATTTTTGGCTCTTGCACAGTATATTTAATATAGTTCTATAATATTTCATCATGTTGTTGTGACAGGTTTTACTTTGATTGGCGATGACATGGGCTTCATCAAACGTTAGGCTACACCCAAATGTGTGTGTAGGCTTGTCTGCCACTCATTCCGAGATCCTTGAAAAACTTGAAATGAAAAGGTCCACAGTATGAGCCTGGTTCGAAGATGTGGTGTCACTTTGAGCTGCTAGAAATAACTGTTAAAAAATGGAGACATGGGTTGTTCCTATAACAGCTGTTCAGTATCTCATTTGTGGCTCTGCGTTCTTGCTTTCTCTGATCTACAGCGCAGTATCGGACACACAATGCACACTGAAGGGTAATGTCTAGTGACAGATAGCAGCTGAACTAATCAGTGTTCTCTCCTCTTTGAAATAGAGGACCATTATATCTTTGAATAACTACAGATGTGGTCCCCACAGTACTTTATCCACAGAACTCCACCCCTGTGGCTCCCTTTAGTAAAAAAAAAAAAAAAAAAAGGCAAGAACGCAACTTGAATTGCTAACTAATTTCAGAACAAGGACTGATAAAACCAATATGCTGTTACAGTATGTCTTGACTTGTGTGAAATTATCACTGCCGAGCTGGCGGACTGTTCTGAGAAGCTGTGATGAATTATTGGAATGTGGTAGAGGCGACCTCGTAAGCACTTAATCTTACAAGTTTCACTGAGTGACAGGTGAAGGTGAAGCACTAAGTATGTGGATTAAGTTGTGTAAGAGATATGTAGTTTACTATGCAGTAGTCAATATGCTGTGGTTTCTTTATTTCTGTCTAATATTCAATTCAATTATAACAAAACAATTGTGTGAGCTGCAGTTAAGTAAGTACTGTATTAGACTCGACAGACCAACGGAGTTGAGTGAAATGCAGGGATGGAAATAAGACACCTATTGCCTAACAGTTACACCCATTGCAGTTCTTCCCACAGTTACATTGCTTTCCCAGCCAGCCTGGGTCAGATAGTAGCTTTTACAATCCAAGGATCTTTATATTATATTTCCTTTGTAAAGTCAATCAAATTTCAGATCAAATGAATGTGCAATACAAATGTGCAATGGTACTGTAAATCTCTCAAACAAATGAATGTGGTGCAGCACGCGGCATGAATTAGTCCCTGTTGGTAGTTTTTGTTCTTTGCTGTGTTGCATGCATGATAGATACATAAATATTTTTTTTGGCATTAATGCTTAGTAGAAGACCTAAAGGACATTCAAGCTCAGGAGATGACAGGGTCTGCTGGGATCATCTGTAAAATGCATACAGTATCTGTTCTGCACACTGTTGTGTTACCGACATCTGCTTGGTGAAAAAAAAAATAAAGATACATCTATGATGGATCTGAATATTCTCAATTTCTCAAACAATTGGTATGTATTGATTTTTAGTTGACAAGCACAGATGTACAGTGTATAATGCACGGTACCAGTAGATTATTATAAAAAATAACTTTCTCTTTCAAAGCTGTGTTTTGTGCGTTTGCTGCAGAGGAGAGATTTGACTTCAGTGTCTCCTGTGATGATTGAGAGATTTGTTGCTTTTGAACCTGGTGTTATCAGAAATGTGTCACCTTAGCAACTGCCGTTGCCAAGGATACCTTTTGCAGAAGCTGGCTTGAAACCTGCAACACGACAGAGCAAACCAAGTTTAGAATACTGATCTCAGGTTAATAATATATTACTGTACAGCAATATGTGCAATAGAAATAAATTCAATCTAATAAGAGTAAATATACTGTACATTCATATTTAATAGAATAGAAATGTCAGAGGCAAACACCAGGAGGCACAAATGCTTAATTTTCTTTTTACACAATCAGTTGTGCTACTGCATCAATACCTACCGTCAAACACACAATCTAGGCCTAAACTTCATATTTTGCTTTTCTTAATATGAAAACTTCATACAAAAAGAACCTGATTCCAGCTTCACTTTATATATGGGACCATATATATATATATATATATATATATATATATATATATATATATATATATATATATATATGCGATGGAAATATAGCAAGACTCCCATTGCATAGCGGTTTGATCCATTCCTGGTTTTACTATGACAAGACACAACTGAGCTTGTTACCTATACACACTGGAGTGAATCAAACTCGTAGTAAAACCTGGAATGGGTGAAACTGCTATGCAAAAGGAGTCTTATTTCCATCCCTACAGACTGGTTTACTGAATACTCACTCACAGTATTTGGGGTTCCTTGAACTGTGTGTGCTGCCTATTCAGTTTAAGAAAACTATTAGCTTTACTCTAGATCCACAAACATAACAACTCTGTATTAATGTAAAACGCCTGTTTTGAATGTGTGCTCTTGGCAGCCTGTTATCATACAGGCTCCCCAGCATGCTTGATCAGTGTTGTAATGAGAGCAGCCTCCAGCGCTCCCCTCACACTCTGGCACAGGCCAGCTCCTGGGATAGTCTGGATTGCAGGTCCTGACCACACTCGCACTGCGTTCTTCACAGTGCTGTGAGTGTGAACGGTGTTGCTTTGTATTTCCTGTGCTTGATGGGGATCATTCATAAAACTGGCAGGCGTTTATGGAAAAGAGTGGTTTGCACAAATCTTTTATAATATGTCATACGTTTATGTTTTAAATTGTAATTTGATACATTTTGTAGCATGAGCTGTACAGTAGTATTGTAAATAGCAAATTTTGTTTTGTATTTTGGTAACACAAAATACACTTGCTGTACATGTTTTTTGTTGTCGTTATTTTATATGTAAAATAAGTGTTCTGAATGTGTTTTTAATGGATAAATCGCTAGTTTAAAATTGCCAGTTATAACATTATACTACACCAAAGTATTATTTGTGCATTCAATAATGCAGTAAAAGATTCACCTTAATAAGGATACAACTGCAAATACTAACATTACACTGTCAACCAATACTTTGCCATGTTGTAAATACGAAACCCTGCACATGTGCTGTACTCCACACAGTTCAAACGTGCTTTAATTCTGCAGTCTTGGGGTTTTTACTGTGGCGTGCAGTTTAAGCACAGACACATTCATATTAGGTGCAAGATTTAGCAAGCTGGGAAATTTGACAAGAAAGCGTGTGAAATGGAATTCGTGCGCACTGGCCCTATCTGCACTGATTAACCATTTCCCGTTCTCAGTTCCAACAACATTCTTTACACTAGGTTTGAAAAAGGATCTCGTATAAAGATGTGCGAACCGGGTACAAATATCAATTATCCGGTTCCAGTGAGTACTATTATGTTTTTCAGTAAAACTGATTAATAAAAAAACATAAAACCATGCATTTGATAGCTATAATTGACACGTTTATACTTAGAAAAAAAGAAAAAGACGCACTTAGCTAGACTATATATTTGCGTTTAGTTGTCTTTGATTTAGACAACTGACTGATCGCTTGATGAGTTTAGTTTGACTTACTTTTTTTGCTCTGCGATTGTTGTGGTCTTTCTAATGGTTTTTATTCTGACGTAGAGCAGTATGACTAGCGCTTGTTTATACGTGTATAAGATGCCCCTCTCCAAAAATACCCGGTTCCAATGACAGATACCCGGTTCGGACCCGATTCCAAAAATCTCCTTAGAGGAACATCATAACATTATTCTCATATACGCTGGCAGTAGAAACTCCACCCAATACAATAGTGTGACTGACTGGAAACTAAGGGATGGAGTTCTGAAATTTTGGAATACTGTACCTTTTTAATGCATTCACACGCGTTATACAAAATAGTGTTAAACTGTGGATTTTAAGAAAGAACGAGGCATTTATTAACGCTAATAGGTTTCTCACTAGCCCAACACTAATTAATAATCATGTATATTTTACCTGTTTGTTTGAAGAATGTGGTCTAATTGTTTAGTTATAATGACACATGCTTGCAATGTAGTACTGTATAGACACAATTTACTCGTTCAGTTGTGCAAATGGTGGTGTTGTAGCAGCCAGTCATGAAATAGATCCTGCAGGACCGATATGTTCTCCCGTTACAGTCGATGAATTTGGGCTTCGATGCGAGTTCCACTTGGCGAGGCTTTTACAAACCCCCGCTCCCAAGCGCAAAGGTACAGCTTACGGGACATGTGTGCCCCACAGATAAAATGATGCTAACTTGTTTTTGCAATGAGGTGCACTAAACAGGGCATAGCATTGGACCTGGCCATTCAAGTTGTCAGTTTCCTCGTGATAGTTCAATCACTCTCAAATGTATCTTAAGAAGAAAGCAGTTCAGTTCCTCGTGTACTTGAAGGGGTTAAGTTACCACGTGGTGTATTCTCCGAAATGTAGCTTTTTTATTTTAATTCTGAATAAAAAAGTGTTGTCTATCTGTATTCTAACTTTCTGATTTACGAAACGCGTTGTATCATAGAGCGACAACTCCATTTCACCCGAGCACTGAACAGCCAAGCCGGGCCCCCCTTTAAAACGAAGCTGGCCGATCTAATGAGGGTTTCCTCTTGATAATAATAATGCATACATACATACATACATACATACATACATACATAATAATTACTACACATAATAAATACAGAATTGTAAGTACCGTGCATAATTTGTGCCCACAGAGAAATACCAAGGTACTGAAGTAGTCGTAGATCATTGTAATAATTACTGCTCTATCCCGATGTAGAGTGGGGGTCTCGAAATGGTGAACAAAATAAAGGAAAGTAATTCAATAGGAAAACACATATCATGTAATATGTTTTGTGCCTGTAATTTAAATATACTGATAATATAGCTAGGTTTATGGCTTCTTTTTTTTTGCGTTTCTGGAGTTCAGTCCGGTGTATTGGTAAATTCCAGTCCGCGTTTTCCAGCTGAACCCTAGTGCTTGCTGCCGATCTGCCCTGTGTCGTGTGATGATCGCTGCTGGAAGAGAAAGGAGGATTGGAAATGTAGTCATTGGGTGTCGGATCGCTGTGTCTGCTCGCCAACCGGTGCGCTTCTTTTATGTTAAAATCAATATAATAACGATGGAAACAAAAGCATGCTATCACTGCGAGCTGCACATAGGCACACGCCGCTGGGGACCGCTGGAAACGGAGTAGTGGTCGCAAGCAACTTGGAGGTGAATACCATTCTGCAATAATACTAATCGGGCAGCACATACATATGTTTGGCAGCGAGATACATACAGCCGGCTACAGTCACATCGGGACAATGCCAGGGAGAGGGCAACAATGCTCTTTTTTTCATTCACATTATTCATAAGGACGTGCGGATTGGGTTGTGAGCTGGCCGTGTTTTATTGTACAACCTGGGTGCTTTGCACAGTGGTGTAACGTATAATATCTGTACCGTTCGTATTACACAGCTTTGCAAAGACCGCAGTGGGTTATTCATTGCAATTTGGAAGGTCCGTTGCGTTTTCACCTGGAAGGCATACACCTTTGCACTTTCTAACGTTTTTTTTCTTGGAGTAGAGTTTTTTTTTTTTGTTTGTTTCTTTTTTGTTTTGTTTTACAATTAAACAAATGTATAAATAAAACAACTGCTGTGCAAAACGAACAATTGCAGCGGGCATTCCAGGTGCGTTTATGTCCGGACTGTAACAATATTAGCATTCTATAATTTAAGGGATCATTTTTCTGTGGATGTTTTTGCAACAAAAGAATGTACCTTTTGGATGCTGATTGCCCTGAAAGGATGCAGAGGGGAACCCCGCAAAGGAAAACCGTGTACCGGATTTCTTTAACTCTGGTTAAAAAAGAAAATGTGCTGGATGGTGGAGGCGGCGGGAGCAGCGTGGCGCATCCCAGGTTTGAGACCCCAAAAGCGGGCAGTCACAGGCGGGAGGGCGCCTCAGAGATCCAGCGAAGCTGCCTGTTGGAGGAGCTGGAGGAAGAGGAGGACGACATAGACGATTTCTCCACACAGAACTATTTGAGAAACTTCAGGACGTTTAGTACCGGTCATCTTGAACTGGGTAAGTTAAAAATCTCCAGGAAAACGCACCAGTTTCACAAGGACCTGACGTTTAAATTGAAAGAAGCTGGCAACGCAGCAGGTTCAGCTGGCCTGGAACTAAGCCCGAAGAGAGACCGGAGCCCGGCTCGCCCTGTAAGCATGGTCGCAACTGTGAACTTTGGTTTGGAAAATAAAAGTAACGTTTTACGTTTAGGGGAAAGTCTGGGAGCTACTAATGTCGAGGTGTTTAAAAGGGAGCTTTGCACTAGTGAAAATGGACCACAAGCGCGTGCTGACACAGGCAGAGAAAAGGCAGCTATAGCCAAGGAAAGTCCTGACTCAGGGGACAGGGGAAACGGTACAGAATCAAAAGACTCACTTAAAAGTGCAGGGGGCCATGGTGCGCTCCCTTCAGAGGAGCAAAGAGCAACTCGGGTGCAAAGAGAATGTCCTGAAGAAGGGCAGGACATGGGGGGGTATTCTCAGGGCACCAATGGTAATTTCTCTGGTAGGAATAGTCAGGAATGTGAGAATTCCAGGGCTGAAGCCCTCCGTTCACCCGTGATATCAGGACCCCCCTCCTTAGCAGGGAGAGGGTCAGGTAAAAAACAGACTCCGCAGACACCTCCCCTAGCCCCCGACAAGAGGCACCCGGGTTTACTGCACAGGAGCTTCAGCTTCAGGCACTGGAGTGGTGGGGAGCTGCCCAGGATCAGAGCCCTCACTCGGGAGAAGCACCACAGTAGCTCCAGCTGTATTGGGCAAGGGGAGAGCAAAGCCGTGGTCCTTCAGAACCCCTCCTGCAGTGAAGCAGGGTGCAGCGAGAAGAGGAACACCTTAGATGTGGGGGAGGTCCTGAATAAAACAGATTCCCTGACTGACCTGGGCAGGTGGGAGAGGGCGAACAGGAAGAACAGGACTCTGGATAACAGCGACCTGCACAAGCTGTCAGAGAGGAACCTGGACGAGAAGGAAGGCTTCCTCCGCGGCGGGGTCAGGTCCAGTGGGCAGGAGCGCAAGCTGTTCAGGTTCTTCAGCGGCATTTTCTCCAAAAAGGACGGCACTTCCACGCCGTTTACGAGCCCCAGGGGGAAGCCTCTAAGGGATAGCAGTAGAGCCTCCAGGTCTAAAGGGTTTCAAAGCTCCCAGAAGAAGGCTACTCTGGGATATGCACAGTCCAGCACTGAGAGTGTGAACGGGTCTCCTCTTAAAGGTAATGCATCTTTTTTGTTCTCTCTCTTTTGTTTTGGTTGAATGCACAGGGGTGGACAGGAGGAGGCGGGGGTGGGGGTGTCAGCATCTTAAAGAATGCAGTTTACTTTTGACACAGAGGTGACGACCGGATTCTGGAACCCAGTTGCTACATTGAGACCTTAGGCTTTATTTAAGTTGCATCCATTTCTTGTTCAAATCTCTTTCATTTTGCTAGGGGACACGCTGGTGGTGCAGGCACTGAAACAGAACCTGCGCTGAAAGTGTCAAATGCCTCAAGGTTTTTAATGTGTGCGCTTAGTGGCTTAAGCTGGCTCTGGTGAACCAGGCACCTGGGTTAGGTTACTGGCTCATAGCAAAGCCTTGACCCTAATTTCATGAGCACACAAACAAAATACCACCACCACCACCACCACAAACAAACTCTGTACACCGCTATGCATTTGTAAAGGTTGTGATGCATTCTTACATACAGTACCGCACACCATGTTATGTTCTAGCCCACTGCATGGCTAGAAACCAACACTCGCCCGACCCAGTCCTAGGTTTCAGAACTACCCTCAATGAAGTATAATCTTCAGATTATCGTTAGCCAGGAGTCTGATGTTAAATACATTGTTTCTCTCCTTTTAGCTGTATGAATAGTTCTGAAACCCAAGTTTGAAGCCCTGCTACTGGTATACAGTCGTGAAGCTCCTGTCTTTATACTAAACACACAGTTGTCTTCTCCCTTCCCCTCAGTCCTGTTTCAAGCTAATACCTGAGAGCCTTGTAATACTGCTTTGCTGACTCCTTCTGTCTTTGTAGGAAAACAACAACCATATCCATCCCTGGCTTCAGTGATATGTTTGTTTTCCCGTTCCCTTGTGGGAGAGGTGTGGGTTACCCTCGCAAGCTAGAAAACCTTTTGTTTCTAGAACCAATGATCTTTTTCATTAATAATTTTCCTTGAAAAGTACCACCACCATCTGGTGTGTGTGCAAGCGAAGGGGGGGTTTTAATAAGCAGAGCAGGGTCCTAGCCGGGCCTCGGATAATGAAGATGCACGGCTTTGTCTGTCACAGAGCTAGCCTTGCAGTGCTTTGAGTGTGGCGGCTGTTCCTGAGTGTGCCATTTCTCCCTTTTTGTAATGATCTGAAGCGTGGAAAATCTTATAAAGGGAAAGGGCTGCCTGTTTCCACCAAATACTTCAGTATTGATGTTCTTTCTCCTCTGTTTCATTTGAAACTGGGGCAAATGGATTTGCAGATTGCTTCCCAGATGCAGTAGAAATACACTGTTAGCACCTTCAGGGACCTGGGGGCTCTTAATAGTGAACTGTATGTAGGACTTGACAATACACTACTGTGGAAGCCAGAGATGTGGTTGCTGTTGTTACTAGCACTGTACTGCGTTCTCCTACCCTTTAACGTTGAGGGTTGTTCAGCTTTTCCTTAACCACTGCCTGACTATTCGATAATAGATGTAATAAACATTTTACAAGCTTCCCACACAAATGCAGTGCTGTATTTCAAGACATGAAAGAAGGAGGCCTGCTATTTGGGAATTTTAGTCAGCAATTTTTTTTCCCTTAAAAAGAAAGAAAACAAATGCAGTATGAAGTTAGTGCTACAGCCTGTCTTGTAAATTCTCATTGTGCAGAACCACTGATCGTAGTACTGTACCACAGTTTGAACTTCTGTATTTAAGGAAGGTAAGATATAAAGTTATTCCACATAAAGTGAATGCAATGACGGTAAAGGAAACTGATATCTGATTGGCGTAAGGCTATATCTTGGGGACTGATAGAATATTGCATGGACATTTGATACAGAATTTAGTCAACCCGTGCTGCGTAAGTTCCTAAAACAGTATGTATGCTGTACGTGTGGTAGAGTCTTGTCGTTGACCCTTAGAAACTGCTGAAAAGAAGCTGTATGCTAAAAAATAATAGCCATGGGGCAATAGAAGGCATGTTTGTGTTCTGCAGTGGGAGGGTTGTTGGGAGTTGATTTAGAAGGTGTCGAAAGGCTGTCTTTGATTGCTCAGTTTGGAATTTGGAGATCTTTAGCCCATCATCTCTCAATCTCTCTCACTTGGAAGAGGCAGGTGGCAGGCACTCCATACTGTAATTAACATAGTCTTTTTCTCATTTGGCCCTGCACATGTTCTGTGGATTGCATGCTACTGTATCTGTACGTCAGGGTTTTATAAATGAGATTATACAACATTTAGATTAAAATGTAGATTTGATTATTAATCCCTTTCATATTAAAACGCTTGCTTTCTGTTTCGTCTGTGCTGTGCTGTACAGTTAATACCGGGCCTGCAGAGTAGCAATCCCTGTTGTAGAATGCAGAGTACAGCATGGGAGTGTGCATATTTGCTTTTAAAGAAATGTGCAGCTTGTATTTTCTCCTCTGTAATAAACCTTACTATGCCACAGTTCTGCTGTAACAGGATGTACAGGTCCTACCCAGACAGCCAGGTTTGTCTGCATAAGGGAAACTGGGTGCCGGATTCTGTTCTCCAATTAAAGGTTCACTGGAAAAGCTGGCAAGGAACAGAAGCTCCCAAAGAAACATTTTCCATTACTGCGTCTGTGAGAACCAGAGGAATGTTGCTGAACAAACGCATTCGTTGGTGAACCAGGGTGACGATCCTGTTGAAATGTTAAAAATATTAAGCCCATTGGCTTTGGGAAATAAACCAGAGGACATTTATAGAGCGACTTCAAGTCCGAGACTGTAACCTTCCTAATTTAGAAATAAGCTGCTGAATTGTTACATGGAGTTCTGCCATGTTTATCACTGTGGATCAGTGTTTAAACAACACTGCAATGTTATTGTTCGAGATTGCAGTGCTGCTCTGACTTTATGAGGAAACAAAGAGAGTAGACAGTATCTCCTACCAGCCCACTATATACAGTACAGTGCTTGCAACATGAAAGTAACGTTAAGACCTGTGTTAATGTAGAGTGAGCACCAGTGGTTCAGACCTCAGGCCACTGCGTTGCTGATCACCACATTTCTGCCTGCCCACCTCCACAACAGTATTGTTGCTGTTTAGAGACTGCGGAGGAAGGGAAGTGATAAACGACCTGTTCCATTTCCTCGCTGGCCTTGTTTACCTCTCTCCCCAAACCCCAGCCAACTTCTTCAGTGACCTGCAGTACAGATGTGGCCAAACGTTTTGCAGCGTCTAGAATTTTACGATTGAGACATAATTAAAAACAAAACAAACAAACAAACAAAAAACAACTCTATGAATATAATTTATGTATTTTATTTAACATCATGTAGTCAAAGAAACTACAACATGATATTGCAAAAGTCTACCGGAAGCCATAATAGCAGCACAGTATTTCATGTTCGATTTTGAAATGTGACATTTTTTAGTTTGTCAGTTTTTTGTTAAGTGTATGGAAAATTACAAAGCGGTGTGTAATTCAATATGTTAACGTAACATTATTCAGCAGGTTTCATTCGACTTTATGAAGCAAAATTTGTGAATTATTAGCCTATATAGGGTGATGCAAAACTTTTGGCCATAGCACCAGCCCAGACTCCCGCAGCGCCTACTGTTTCCTGGTACAGCACGCAGGTTTTATTTGCAATGAAGAAAATGAATCGTGCTGGATGAGTTGAGCAAGGCATACATACAATGTATCATTCTGAACTGAAGCTTCACAAAGGCATTACCAGGACAGATCAAAGCAAACCCTTCCGATTTTATAAATTGGATCCTCATCATCTTGAGTCCAAACAGTATCACGGAGCTGGATGAGGGATATTTTAAAGAAATAAAAACCAGAAAGCACAGCTTCTCCCAGCTGTGTGTACTGTAGGTCTTCATGGGTCAGATAATTGAAGCTCTGGTATTAAGGTCAGTATGTATAATACAGGGAGATTAGTGTCAGAGCAGGCGCTCATGGGATAGCCAGATGCCAAGGAAAGGGGTATGTGTGTGTTAAATGGAGTCCTATAGTACTGTACAGTAGATATGCATAATATAATACAGACCTCAAATACTGTACACTGCCTTTTCATTTTTTAAAGTTAGTTCATATTTTAATCAATTTTGTTTGCGTCAAGCGTGTCCCTTTTTTATCAACTCTACTGCAGTCCCTTTTAATGGTAACATCTTTTGCTTTGAAATTGTGAGGATCACATAACACATTACTAGGAGTCACAGTTTCCAGGTACTGTACATAAACAGATCTGCGGAAATGGAATGTGCTCTTTCTCTACAGGGTCTAGACTGAACGAGGAAGGCAGATCACACTGTAAACCATGAAGCACAGTGTGATGCTCTACAGGACTGTGTTGAGGTCCATTTAACCCGGGGTTAGGGGTCACATTCATTTAGTCATGTACTGTAGTCTGTAGCGAGCTTCTTTAAGAACTGGGGTTCAGCATTTAAAGACCATTTGTTAACGTGGTCACTCTACCTAATTCTATTGCTTGTTAATGTTTTGAATGTGTGTGGGTCAAGGGTTTCATTATTTGTGTCTTTTTAGCTGTTTGAAAGCAGTGAGAGTGTCAAGAGTTTTAACAGGCAGCTTTCTGTGTATGTGTGGGGGTGTGTCTGTGCGTGCGTGTGTACCAATTGCTTAATGTTAATCCTGGTGTCTGTCAGGGTAAAGGGTGTATTGTATTTAGAGTCTAATGCACTGTGCCTGTTAATGTTAAGGACTCATCAGTTCACTTGTAACTGAGTTGGTAATAAAACCTGTACTCCATAATCTGTACATATAAATCAGGAATAAGCACATGTGAGGAATGCATTGCACATAATTCTCTCTCCCAGAGGTCTAGTCTTAGACTTTATTGATTTGGGTTATGAGATAAAACTTGCAGAGACTTCAGGGTGAGCAGATGAAAATGTTTTTGGTGTGTAAAAGAAACACAAGGCTACTCATTGTCACAGTATAAAGAGAAAAGGGAACTGTTTGATTTTTGTTCATTTTTATTTTGCCCGTATTTCAAGTTCAACAAGTTCAGTGGGGCAGCATTTCATGTGGAACGAACTGTACAATACAGTCACTTTTAATATTCCTGTGACTGAAAAACACACTGTCCAGTATACACAGCGATGGACCTCCATGTCTGCAGTCAGAAGTACAAAAAACCCCAAATAAACCCGGAATTAAACAGAACAGTTAGATGCTTCCCAGGAGGGTCCTGTAATATAATGAGCGAATCATCAGCCAAATTAAAACAAATAGCACTATAAAACTTCTAAAGGAAGAGAGCGTCGTTAACAATAAATAGCTTCAGTAAACGAGGGAGTGCTGTGAGGCTGATGGCTGACGGATGTGAGACTTTCTTTTACCCAGGTGTGTCTGTCTGAAGAAGACGACATTTGTCTATACAGGTATAAAGAGTGCTGCTTTATTCCAAGTAGTTGAAAAAAAGAGACATATTTTGCCCGTTCTGCAAGTGAACAAAGTAGCGCTGTACAGTGGCAGGTGAGCGGTTTTACTTTCACTGTATGATCGTGCTGCGTGCAGCAGGGCTCAACACACCGAGTGCTAATCCTCTTTACATTTTGCTGCTTTGCGGCAGTGTAAAAGGGTTTGGCTTTCGGAGGAATTTATTCTGTTCCCAGAAATGATGCCGTTGCATTGCTTGACGAGACAGTCTCATTACATAAATTACACAGGAATGGGGCTGGCTGGAGTTGGTGGCCAGTGTTTACTTTATATAGAACTCTCCCCACCCCTCCAAGTCTGCAGTGGCAATGGGCCGTAACCCATAAATGAAGCTTTAACAGTCTGTGTGTTGGTTGTGAGTTCTGGTGACTCTGCACACTAGACCACAAGGACTGCACCCAATCGCTTTTATCAGATATACCTACTGTCTATACAGTAGCAGTTCAAAGACGACACCTGGCTGTGTGTCCCATTACAGTACTGGCAATTTCAGACTCTTTTTTTTTGTTTCTGTGTAAATTAGGTTTTGTTTTAATTGGAATTAGTTTTCTCTCCTGTTCCTGTAATACATCTTGCATTACATTCTATCCATAGAGATGTTGGGAACCTGGGTGCCTCGATAAGACCTTTCAGACATACCTTACTCTCATCCTTGCTGTTTAAAAACACCAAAGCTCTACTAGGCCATCAAACTGCAAAGGGAGTGGATAGCACAGACACTGGGCCTGCTGTGACCTCACACTACTGTAGGCAGGGCCAGTGAGTGTGAGAGAGAGCTGCTTACAGTATGCTGTGTGAGGAGAGCAAGCTTAAGTGTACCCAGCAAGCTCATGTCTGTGCAGGAGAGCTTGGCATCCTCAGAGATGATATACCCTGGGCTGAGGGAGCTCCCCTGCCTGGGGCACTGGGCTAGTCACAGGGCTGGATCCGCTCTGCAATGTTTACATCACTGTAGACTACTCAGAAGAGTGATGCACAGTAGTGTGAGTTCTTCTACTGTACTGTACCTCAATACTGTAGTTTCATATGTTTTCAGAAGATAAACTTTGCACTGTCAGAGCAATATCTTAGTATCCCAGCTGTCTGTGTGCAGGAGTATTAGCGTCTTGGAACCAGTGCTTATGTCAGTATCCAAGCCAACTGACGCAAGCAGCTCCGTTACTAACACTTCAGCTCCTCAAATCCAAGTCCTCTGAGCGCCTGACTAACCTTGATTACAGGTTCATGACGACTCGAGCTGTTCCCAAGCACAGTCCCATGTCTGCGGAGGTGCATGTGATTCAACTCAAGGTGAATTTGTGCTGATCCACTCTCAATGCTGCCAGCACTGATTACTCTAGGGTATTCCTCTTTGGGAAACCGTGCTGTCAAAAGAAGTTTAGTCTTGTTCCTCTCCACTCCATTCTCCTTTGTAGCAGAGTTCCTTTTCATGATCAGACTCCTGTTTATCTTGGATACATTTGATGAGTAACGTTGAGCACAATCATTGTGTTGAAATGATTTACAAAAAAAAAAAAAAAAAAGAGAAATAGGATGTATTAACTCAGCTGTTGTTGTTAAGCCTGAGTGAGACAAAGGCCCAGTTACTGTGGCTGATGGAAAACCCTTGTTTTCAACCTTTCCAATGGAGTGGAACAGCTTTTTTGCAGATGAAGGACAAAGCAAAGCAGATCGTTGGATTAGATGAATGCATTAATTAGCAAGTCAACTGTGCCACCGCTGTTTGTTCTGAAAAAATCAATGCTTATCCAATCAAGTTGAATCTCTCTGTCCCCTGTCACCTCTGTGTTTAACACAACAGCCTCCTGCACTCAAATCAGTTGGGCCTCCTTGTTAGCTAGGGCCCTGATTTCTGACAGCACGGCAGATAGGACAAGGTTAATGCATTTCACAGAGGAGGTGGAAATCTGAACAGCCCGTGTCAGCTTGACCAGTCTGTGTGGATACTGTGCTACAGTACATTGCTATATATAAAAATGGTTTCGGCCTGAAACATACTTAAAGTACCTGTGAGAGAATCACTAAAAGTTTTAATACAACAATATTTAATTTTGCTGCAAAATAATCGAGGATACCTTAAGAAGAACTTGAGGTGTTAAAGACCTACTGTAGATAAGCAGACAAGCTTCAGCATACCGGTCCTACAGTATCTTAAGTAAGTAACCATAATCCTGTGTACAATGCTGTAAAAAGGCTTGCATGCCTCTTTACACAGTAATTCCAGTGTTTTGATGGTGCTGGGCTTCAAACTGAAATTCCCAACAATCCCAGGAATGCGTTGCTGGCTCCGCCTCCCCCTCCCCAATTACTCTGTGTATGAATGGACCAAAAGGACCAAAATCAAAAAGAAACAGGTAATGTAGATACATACAAATGGGAATAATTGGTAAAAAAAAATTATATCAGGATGTTTTGGACTACAAGTCCTTCAGCACAGTAAATGATGCCCTAAATTGTTAGCAGGTGATTGCTGGCATAACAGGAGTGTTTGTTTGTTTGGTTGATTTCTTCTTGTTGTACATGTAGCTGAAGTGGCTCTGAATGGCCATCTCAAACCGTACAAACGTACAAACACAGTTCCTTTGATATTAGTGAGTTTGATACGCGCAGGTTCCTTGTGTTTATCCTGTAGGCATCGACTCCTCCGAGTTGTTGTTTTGAATCAAATGCTGTAGAGCGGAGACAGCTGTGCGCAGATCTCTTCATGCTTGTGAATTGTACTGTGAGTATGTGGAGGGTGTGTTAGTGCAGGAGACAGAACACTTTCCACTGAATTACCAGAGAGGCAGTGCTGCTGTTTGATGCTGCTTTCTGTCAAAGCACAGCATAGGCCATTGGCAGCTACTTGGTAATTACTATTCAATTATGAGAGCTGGAACGCAGAGCAAGTTTTGAGTAGCTCAGTACAGTACAGTACCAGAATGCAAATCAGAGGACAACAACCAGCCACAATGGGACTGCCATTAGGGACAGTGTTCTCATCACATTTCTTTTGTTGTATTTGTTTAATCTGTGTGCTGTACTTCCCTTTTAAAACAAACCCATTTGGGTGGATATGCTTTGCAAGGTGAGTTCCGCACTGGTAATAGGTAATTCCCTTTTCTGGAGAAACACCCAGGTAATCTTGACGGGGGGTTGGTGTCTGTGTTCATGATCTTCAGGTAAATATAAAGCTGTGCAGCTCGAGCTGGGCAATCCCTGATCAGGCATGAGAAGCACAAAGAAATATCAACCCGGGGATTGAATGAAATGAAAAAGAAAGATCAAACGCACTGATGGAAGGAACGTAAGTTAGGAATACACAGCGCGTAACGCTGCAGTCAGGATCCACAGCTAAGAGGCTGTGCGGTGTGTGTTCTGCCTTAAACCTAGTGGGATGACATTGTGGGGTGTTATTACAGTATGAGAGAGCGCTGTGTTAAAGAAATACTGCTTCTTAACATGTCTTACTGGATGTAAAAAGTAGTGTATTTAAGTTCAGGTTTGTATACAGTAGGCTACATTTGAACTGATAACCCAATGAAGGCTCACAGTGCATTAGGGAGTCCTCTAAGCCACTCGTCACTCTGCTGTGCGTTATAATGTCTCTCTCTTCTACTGTAATTCACTGGATGCCAAGGCCCCTCTATAAAAGGAATCATTATAGTTGGTGTTGGTGTGGGTGTCAGCAGTACGGTGCCCTTATAATCAGCCTTCTGCACAACTAGTCACTTCGCTCACTTCTGTTTAATGATCTCACTGTCAGATCATGAAGTTGCACACAGTACATAATAACGTGGCTTGACTAAGAACTGTTAACTACCACTGCCTCTGAAGGAAAAAATATATTGGAATTATTTTTGCTTCTGCTTTCAGAGATGACATGACAGCCCCTGTTTTGTTTACCGCTTTCCTAATCCTCTTCAGCAGGACAGGAGGTGGGAGCCTCCAGCAACACAAGGCCCATTGAAAGCCAGCGTGCGGCACAGCAAAGCAAAGCAAAGCCCAGAGATACTGTAGATACGTGGCTTATCCACAAGTCCTGCTGGTCTCCAGGCAGGACCAGGGGAAGAGCTTGTCTGTGCAAGATAAGAAACATTGCCCTTCAGCTCCTGTGTGACTTGGGAGGGGGGTTTGTATATCAAACACCTACAGGATTTAAAGGAAAGCGATTACATTTCTTCAGTAGTATTCTGTATACTCAGAATCGCCCCATTTGAGATGCATTGCTTGTTCTGAATTGAATCCAAGCTCTATCACATTGCATCATTACACTGACAAGGCAAATCCCGGAACTGTTCTGGCTAAATATTGGAATTGTCTGGTTCCAATGCTCAGCAATCATCTCTTAAAACTACTGCACTGTGCAAACCATTATTAATCTGTAGAAAACTTGCAGTGGATCAGGACCCTTTGGAAAGGGATAACATGTGATTGTTTCAGATTCAGACAACCATGTCAGGAATGGTCAGAGGTGAAGGGGTTAAATATGCGTGGGGAACCTGGACCACGCTTTGGGAACTTGCCCTCCCAGGTTTCCTGACCTTTGCACTCACATTGATTTGAAGTTTTGGGTCCCAAGGGTTCATACAAAAATGGGAAACGTGGACTTCATCACCTCAGGACAGCTAGAGGCTGAACATTTCCTTGCTTTGTTTTTTTGTTTTTTTTCAAACTGGTACAGTAGTTGAAGGGAGATGACTGTAGTCCCAGCTGTGTCCCCCACACTTTAGCCCAGGCTGTTGAAGTCTCGCAATGGCCTTTTACAGCATCATATCTACAGTAGGCTTTAAACATCCAATCAGCCTGACTTTGTGAAGGCTTTTTGCTGTTCTGAACACAGGAGAGAGATGGTTGGAACTTTGAAGGTCCCCTAGCTGATTTCGGTGGCTGTTTGAATCCTCAGAGCCCAGTAAAGTGTGTGTCGTTGAAGATCTTTACATCAGCCTGACAGGGAGCTCTCTAGGGACTGTGTGCCCTCTGTCAATCTGTCTGTGAAGTACACCTCTCTCTCTCTCTCTCTCTCTCTCTCTCTCTCTCTCTCTCTCTCTCTCTCTCTCTCTCTCTCTCTCTCTCTCTCTCTCTCTCTCTCTCTCTCTCTCTCTCTCTCTCTCTCTCTCTCTCTCTCTCTCTTTCTCTCTTTCTCTCTCTCTCTCTCTCTCGTCACAGCCTCTGCGTATCTAATCCTCTGTTTGCATTGGCATTGTATGCAGTTACAATAGGGGACAGCCCAGCTGTAAGCTAGCTCTAAATGAAGGTAATTTAGTAGAGAGAGTGGCGGTTTCAGAAGCTGTTATTTTGGCACGGGGACTGATGTTCTCATCCCGTACAGAGGTGCTGTTTCAGAGAGACTTCTAACAATGCTGGAACGGTGTATTGCAATGTAACTCAAATTGCGCTTGGCGCACAGCTACATATTGTAATTCTTTTCATCTGCACAGGCATATGTAATGAGGTTGCTTCTTGGCAAAACTGATTTAACTCTCAAAATGCCTGATCAGCTTTCCATCATTGGCACTCCTTGAAGTATTTTATGTAACTTTCTCCTCTTCCCCCCTCCCTCCCAGTATCTGTGGTTCCTGCCTCCTGTATTTGCAAGGCAGGCAGGTCTTCCTGACTGCTCTGCTGCAGGCACTGATGGGCCTGTCTGCCTCCTAGCGCCGCTCGGCTCGTTTGGATTGCTCACACTTTGAAGATTTCTTTAATCATTATTAAAACCGCAGCTTCAAAGATACATGAGTGGGCCCTGGTGTGTAACGGAGCTATCCTGAATTCCCTGTGCAGACCAGGTGCTGCTGCCGTCATCCTCACCTAATTAACCCAAGGGTGAGGATGACGACTGCTTCCTGGCCCCTACATGCCTCACCTCTGTATGCATACAAATTCACTGAACAGAACAGCCACAGTACAGCACATTCATGCCTTTGGATTCTGTAATGTACCAGACTACTGTATTATCTACTACTGTTCTCGTGATTTGTCTTCTGACCAGTGTAAGGTTTTGTACACATGGTGCAAACAGGGCAGCCCTGTAAATAATGACCTGTCTGAAAACATCAGTCTGTCTGGCTGTAAGGAAACTAATGTATAAGCTTCTAGTCAGTGTAAGCTTAAAGTGGGGGGTAGTACTAATGTATACTTTGTTACACTGTTTTAGGTGAGGTACAATAAATGTATTGCAACCCATTTCGTTATTTCTGAGATCAAAACTACTTCGCGTTGTTAACTTTTAATTAGTAAGGGTATAGTAGTTACAAAAGGGCTGGGTATTTTTGGAGTCCGCGGCACTGTGCTGTAATTATCCAGGGAGCTTGTGTATTATTTCGATGCTGTAATCATGCAAGTTTGAGCAGATCGATCTGCCTCACTCCGGCCCAGCCTCTTATTGTTTGTATTAATCTGTAGTGAGTCCAGCACCCAGGAAAGACTCCCTTTCTGGAGCGTGGAATCGTCTGTGTAACCACAGAGCGTGGCATTGCTGTAACTGCAGTCCCACACATACAGTACACATTGCACTGCTAACATTCAAACGTGTGTGGGGCTATTACTAAGCATGGCTGAGGGTTATTTATTTAGTTATTTTTGGGGGGGTGCGTATTGTCTTCAGTTCAGATCAGTACTTGTACTGCAGTGCACTGCACTGTACTGTACTGTAGCTGACCTCTGTTAGGTATTTGAGCTTCACTCCAGTACAGTAAATTACAACCCAATCTGGGGACAGTTTCAGTCTGAAGTACACTGCACTGCACACAAAACCGACCTTATTTATCAGTCCGCATTATACATCCTGCTGTAAAATCATCTCAGCAACCAAGTGAGCACAAACACAGAATATTGCTGTACATTGCAAAGCAATTTCCAGAGCCCCTGCCCCCCTGCACTCTGCACTCTGCACTCCATGCCATTTGCCATGCTCTCTCCTGGTGAAGCATCGTGTTCTGGGCTGGGCTGTGTCGCTGCGAAATCAATAAGTCATTTTGATACATGGGTGCTGCATACTGTGACCCTGCTGCATCACTCATAGAGCTGGCCCCCAGCTGCTATAAACCCCTTATTAATCTGTATTCAAGAAACTCAAACTGGCATGCTGATGTATATAAGAGAGGTTTATAATATCCTAATACAGTAAGCAGCACTGGTCCGCAACAGGAGAAAGCAACTTTTTTTTAATGTTATTTGTTTTGTAAGAGGGACTTGCTTTTCCTTAATTTCACACTTCTCACCTGAAGAATCCTTGAAGAGGCATGCGCTTCAGACCAGTGGCTGTCGTCTCTCTGTGAGCGGTGGAAATCAGAAAAGAACAGCACAGCTCACTTCAACAGGGTGCCTGCGCGTTGCTGTAGGGCCACTTTGAGAGACAGCAAGCTGCATTTTATTGACATCTTTGGAAAGTAGACAGTTTTAGGTCGTAAGCCGATGTCCTGTTATATTAGGATTGAGGATGAGAAGCTATTGATGTGATGTGACATTGCTTGATATATATGTATACAGTAGTGTAACATATTTTGCCTTACAGTACAGTATCAGTATCTGGCTGCTCTGACTGGTCGAACATCACTTTTTGCTCAATTGAAGTGCTGCACTGTAGTTCTGCAGTTTATATGTTGTGGGTGTGAGTGACCACTTACATTATGTACCACGTTTGCAGTTTCCCATGTATTTACCACCTGTTTGTGATTTACCATGCTTGCCTACAGCGTACTTGTACTCTTCTTCATTACTCCTTGCCATGATAAACCACAGTCAGTTTTAAGGGTAAACACATCAAGAGCAAGGCTACAGCAGCACAGGAGAGCCTGTTAAGAGGAGTGGGTTGCCTCTGGGTGTAGCAGCGCACTTGAATTTAAAGGCTCTTTGTGATGCAGGTTGTGTGAATGAGCTGCAGTGATTTTGGCAGCTGACTGATCGCAAGCCAGGGCCTGTGGAGCACTGCCTATATCTCAGTGCTGCTCTTGTGGGTTTCCAGAAGACTGGAGTCTGGTCATAGAGGACCAGCCCTATTTAATTATATAGCCAGTGTTTTTACAAAGCCATGCTTGCACATTCAGTCTAAATGTGTGGAATTGTTGTGTCAGTTTTATACAAGTCACATCTACTGTATGTTATGCTCTTTTTTTCAATTTCAATTTTGATTTGTGTGTTACATTTTTTTAGGCAGTGTCTGCCTACAGTACCCTTTCCTGGACCAATAGCATCCCCTTTAAGATTGGCCAGGGTGTCCTCAGCTCACCGCGCACCAGCGACCCCTGTGGTCTGGCCGGGCACCTGTGGACTTGCCTGTAAGCTGCCCAGAGCTGTGTTGTCCTCTGACGCTGTAGCTCTGGGATGGCTGCATGTGGGCCTGCAGTGTGTAAAAGAAGCGGTCGTCTGACGGTACACACTTCGGAGGACAGCATGTGTTCGTCTTCGCCGTTCCCGAGTCAGCGCGTGGGTGTTAGCGGTGAGCTGAGCCTAAAAATAATTGGGTATTCTAAAGTGGGGAGAAAATGATAAAAACAGTTGGCGACTACTAAATTTCAAATAAATAAATAATACAAAAAAAAAACATAACAACTAGACACAAATGCATTCATAATGAATTATCCTTAACACATTGCAGAAGTTTCTGGGAATAGAAATATGACAAGTTTGCGGTTCTGGTTTAGTAAATAGCAGCAGTGTTTGGGGGGCGTTTTGGATTTCTTGAGCGCTCAGATGTTATCATTGTATAGATTGGCAGTGGATGGGGGAGAAGAGATGGAGTACAACTGAAGCAAGAATGAAGAAGATTCACTGCCGAGATAAAACAAGCAGCATTTCTAAAGAGAAAAGAAATACTCCAGTCACTGCTCTGGAGTGACTGGAATCGAAAGCCTCAATGCTTTTGGAATTGCAGTGCTCCCTCTTGATTTCACCATCGGACATAAAAAACATGAAATACTAAAAACAGTGAATTATTGAAGGGCCTTTGTACAGTAAAATATAGTATTTTTATTACAGATAAGAGTATTAAAAGTGAATCAACCAAATGAGAGAATCCTGTTGTAGTAAAAGAGTAATCAGGGGAGTGCTGTTCAGCTTTACACACGACTGTATCCATTCCTGTCTGAACAGTCTCGGCTGTGGCAAAAGGTCAGCTGCAGTACACGGCAAATATGTTATCCCCTAAACCAAAGTTTAATAAAGATTCTCTTTGCTTTGCAGTGACAAGCCAAACCATAACCTTTTCCCATACCAAGCTAAATTCTAATGTTTTAAATAGGTGCAGCCTATGGCAAATGTAATTTATACTTTGAGCATTTTGTGCCATATGTTTCTGAATTGGTGTGACTTGCATATTGTAAGATCCATATGAGTTTGGTATTGGAGTCCCAGCAAGCGTGCACATTAAATCAGTGATGTTTAGAGCTGTGGGAAGCAGTCAGTGTGAGCTTCTGTACGCAAGGATTATCAGTGGGGTTTTAATTGGAGATTGTTGTGAAGGGGGAAATCCAGCATTGAATGTGTGTGGAATATTGCAGCATTCCTTTCCTGATCCTCTGGAAAACATTGTTGCAGCTGTGCTGTAACTCCCGGAATGTGTTGGAAAAGGTTATTTTAAAATGAGAAACTGGATTGATTTTAAATCTAAGAGGATTAGCATGCGTTGCAAGGATTGATTTAACTTGTGCACAGGTGGGATCCAAAGCCTGCAAGCTGACTTTAGTGCATTATTTAGGTACAGTTGTGTGAATCGGTTACTAGTCCAGTTGACACACCTTTTCAATTGTTCAGCACTGCCTTCATCGGTGTAATATGGTTTACTGTAGCTGAAACGTTTGTACTTTTTAAAAGCCGCATGTCCTACTTCTCATTCCCCTGTGCACAGCATTTCCTTTACTAATCACACAGACAAAGCAATTTAAATGCAGACATGCAGTGCAGGGAGCAAGCCATTTCTTGCTACTCCGGCGGCAGTATTTGGACCTGCAGTAATAAAACTTGCTAATTTGAGCATCAATGGGAAGCTTTTGTCCTGATTGAATGGTAACGGCCCCAACTTGTTAAGTGCTCTCTGCCCATTGATACTCAAAGTGTTTACAAGAAACTGTGCCTCAGAAAGGACACACACACACACACACACCCACACCATCCTCAGCAGGAAGGCAGTTAGGGAAAGGCTTAAGCAACCAATACTGCAGCGCTCCTCAGACACAGGTTGGCATCTACTTGAATTGGGGGGGGGGGGGGATTAAATGCAGTTTTTAATTTAAAAAAAAAAAAAACTACTATGGTGGCCCAGTAGCAGTGTTGATAAATCCAGTAAGAGCTACTAGAAAACCATAGATTCTTAAAGAATGGGTTAGCAGTCATTTTAAAGTCTACAGTATGATGAAATCTCCATTGTGTACTGATTAGTAAAGGTGCAGCAGTTATACATGTCATTTCTGTTAACATTACAACTAGAAGGGTGAACATCCTTCCACAATAGTAGGAAACACTATTATCGACCCCTGATTCTGAATAGATTTGCTCGTGATTGCATTGGCGAGAATGGCAGTAGTGAGCTGAATGCTGTTTGGGGGATGATTGTGATGAACCAGAGTCTGGGAGCACAAGGATGAAACTCTTTAGAAGCAGTGAAAGTTTCAGGTTTTCAAGAGTAGCTGCTGCTATCGTTCAAAGTGTAGATTGTTTGCATTAGCTACTATAGAGCCACGGAAACACCTAGCTTTAGTGTGCCATTCACACTCCATGAGAGATTGCCCCGCCACCCACCGCAAGATTGATAGTCATTAGGATGATGGCAGTGTTAGCTGAAGTGAGGGTGGCTTGATTGGTGTTAATGCCTTGCCTTGCCCTCCACCCTCGCTGTCTGTATTTTGTCCAGTGCCCCCCACACCTGGAGCTGCAGTTGTGCGGTTCTGAGTGGAGAGCAACACCTCTGGCTCAATCACTCTCCGCAGTGGCCAGAGAGATGGATGTTGTGTAAAGTGCTTGGGTGTTACAGTAATAGTTTAAAGTTTAAAAGTTTTTTAAGCTGCTTGGTTTGACATTTTCCTTAAAGGTTTTCCATTGTCAAAAACCTGCATGTCAAATCTAGACATTAGCCTGAAGTGATACAGTGGTACAGTGTACACTGTAAGCAAGGGTTTATTATTGAAGTGTAAACTACTGTAACTACAAGTACTGTACTGCAGGTTTCCCTGTGTGTCAGTGTAGAGGTCCAGTAATCTCCCTGTAGAGGGTTGTGAAGTTACAAGTGCAGTAGAATTAGTATGGGGAAGGCAGATGGCTAGAGAAACATGTATGCTATTTCTCTGTAGACTTATTGTCCAGTACTGTTACTGTAGCAATGCCTGTCGCCCTTCTGCATTCTAAACTGGGAATTTTGGTTCAAGCTAATAGCAGCCCCCCCTCTGTATGGAACACTGGCAAACCAACTGCATTCATGATATTTATTTAAATAAGATTATCTGACCCTTGCATAGATGGCTTCTCTAGAATACTCACACTGTCATCCTTGATTAATGTTACTGGATCTTGAGCTCTGTCTATGACTTGATGAAGATTAATACGTGACATCACTTTAGTTCCTTTCCCTGGCTGATCCTGCACAGCTTGAGGTTACTTATTCAATGAGGTCACTTTACTCAATCCATTTTGTATAGTATACCCCACCCCCACTCCTGTGCTGTCCGGTATATCTTCTTTTTTCAGTTTGATTAAAGAAATCCTGCACAAGATCTCAAAAACAGTCATTACAGTTCAGGGTAACCCCGTGGTTAAGCAAGCCCAGACAGTCTCCCTGGTACTGTAACACAGATCAAGCCCAGGCAGTCTCCCTGGTACTGTAACACAGAGCAAGCCCAGGCAGTCTCTCTGGTACTGTAACACAGAGCAAGCCCAGACAGTCTCCCTGGTACTGTAACACAGAGCAAGCCCAGGCAGTCTCCCTGGTATTTTAACACAAAGCAAGCCCAGGCAGTCTCCCTGGTACTGTAACACAGAGCAAGCCCAGGCAGTCTCTCTGGTACTGCAACACAGAGCAAGCCCAGGCAGTCTCCCTGGTACTGTAACACAGAGCAAGCCCAGGCAGTCTCCCTGGTACTGTAAGACAGAGCAAGCCCAGGCAGTCTCTCTGGTACTGTAACACAGAGCAAGCCCAGGCAGTCTCCCTGGTACTGTAACACAAAGCAAGCCCAGACAGTCTCTCTGGTACTGTAAGACAGAGCAAGCCCAGGCAGTCTCCCTGGTACTGTAACACAGAGCAAGCCCAGACAGTCTCTCTGGTACTGTAAGACAGAGCAAGCCCAGGCAGTCTCCCTGGTACTGTAACACAGAGCAAGCCCAGGCAGTCTCCCTGGTACTGTAAGACAGAGCAAGCCCAGGCAGTCTCCCTGGTACTGTATTGTACTGTAACTATAGTAGGTGGCAAGAAGCCTCTCCATGCTGCAGACGGGTAATAATAGTAATGAAAAAGACAAGCTGAAATCATGCAGTCTGGGCTGGAGCCAGTGGCATTCCAGAGGGGCTGGAGCTCTGTAGCTAGTGGGAGCTATTTTTAGCACGTTTCAGGGGAAAAGAGGAGGTGGTTAGAAACAAAGGAAAGCAAACCGCACAGAAAGTGAATGTGCGATTGATTTACTGCAGTCTGCAGTGTGTGTGTGGGTGTGTGTGTAAAGCAGCACAAGGGAAATGCTGTAACACTGCCATGGCTAGAGGAGAGTGCGCTGTGCTGGTGGTAAGTCTCCACCCCCACGCAGTCAGTCCCTGTCATCTCTCAAAGCCTTTCCTGTCATGCATATTCTGTACATACTGAGATGTAGAGCCCTGAATGCAGGTGCGTGATTGGAGGTTCTAAGCATGAAAATGGTTTCTCTTCCAAAGTTTAGTTGACAGAACTTTTCTTTTGAACCGCAGAGGTGACTCTCCCTTTGTTTTAAGGGTGTTACACTACAGTAGTTTACTGTCACTGTCCAGCACTGAATACAAGCCTACAGTGAACTGCAAGGTGGAGCTACTGTACAGTACAGTAATGTCCATTCAATTGTTCTAGGCTATGCACTGTCCCGATATCGCTATTCATTTTTCTGTCTATTTTTTATCAGTGTCAATAAAGCATAGAAGGAGAGATTATTATTATTATTATTATTATTATTATTATTATTATTATTGCAAACATATAAAATATAAAGAGCTGTTATTGCTCTGATTTTTAAACAGGCTTCTCTCTAAGGGGGAAAGAAGTAAGAGTCAAATTGCAGGTTCTGTAACTGTCGACTATAGCAATTAAGAAAAAATGCATTGTTTCGTTATTTAAGAGCACAGAAACACTCGGTACCACTAAGGAGTGACTACATTTCACTTCTCGTCCACCTTTTGCTTTGATTCAGCTGCTGTGAATGGCAGTGCAGTGTTCTGTAAAGCAGTTCTGCATACAGCTGCTGTGAAGTGCAGTGTACTGTGGAGCAGTTCTGCATGCAGCTGATATGAAGGGCAGTGCAGTGTACTGTGAAGCAGTTCTGCATGCAGCTGATATGAAGGGCAGTGCAGTGTACTGTGGAGCAGTTCTGCATGCAGCTGATATGAAGGGCAGTGCAGTGTACTGTGAAGCAGTTCTGCATGCAGCTGATATGAAGGGCAGTGCAGTGTACTGTGAAGCAGTTCTGCATGCAGCTGATATGAAGGGCAGTGCAGTGTACTGTGGAGCAGTTCTGCATGCAGCTGATATGAAGGGCAGTGCATTGTACTGTGAAGCAGTTCTGCATGCAGCTGATATGAAGGGCAGTGCAGTGTACTGTGAAGCAGTTCTGCATGCAGCTGATATGAAGGGCAGTGCAGTGTACTGTGGAGCAGTTCTGCATGCAGCTGATATGAAGGGCAGTGCAGTGTACTGTGAAGCAGTTCTGCATGCAGCTGATATGAAGGGCAGTGCAGTGTACTGTGGAGCAGTTCTGCATGCAGCTGATATGAAGGGCAGTGCAGTGTAATGTGAAGCAGTTCTGCATGCAGCTGATATGAAGGGCAGTGCAGTGTACTGTGAAGCAGTTCTGCATGCAGCTGATATGAAGGGCAGTGCAGTGTACTGTGAAGCAGTTCTGCATACAGCTGCTGGTACAGTAACCAATCTGGTTAATCGTATCGGATTGTGTGGTACATGGCTCTGTGACCTACAGTACAGTAATCCATGAGCATTTTATATAAAGTGTGATTCCTGTATTGTTCTTACTGTAATTCTAATAAAAGTTTCTTCTTCGAATATATGATTGATGCAGTAGATTTTCCTACACAAAAAAACTGCTGTTTTACAATCAGCAGTTTTCTTAATCCCATCTACTTGGGAGCCGCTGCTCATGTTCCAGCTTCCTGCTGGAGCCTGCAGTCTTTAAGATCACTTTTCTCTGGAAACTGGCAGCGTGCGATTTAACAATCTGCTTTTCATTTTATTTCTATTTTCTATTTATTTAGGTCACATGCAGAACTAATTTTTAATTTGCATCTCTGCCTTAAAAATATATTAAACAGATGAAATAGTCATGGGACTGTCAGCCTACTCCTATGAAGTGATCAAATCAGTGGGATTTCTGTAGCAGAGTGGCTACCTGTAGTTCTACTAGCCACTGAGTTGCTTTGTGGGTCATGCAAACCTTTTACAGTATCCACCCACCACAGTAATAATAGGTAGCCTAAATGTGGACTTTTTAAGCATAAAGCTTTTCATACTACTGTACTAGAGCTCTCTGACGTCTTATTAATACACTGTACACTTCCACTAAGTATCTGAAAAGTGTTAATAAATGATTTATACATTACACCTCGGTTGTTGGTTTTGTGACTCCCCTGTACAAGAAGTAATCTAGCAGTAGTGTCACTGACGACACTGGATCTTAATTGGACAGTAAAGATAAATAATAAATAAGTAAAACAAAAAAAGAAAAGCAGGAAGAAAGGGTAGATTTGATTTCTTTTTCATGGGACCACACCCTGTAACTTGTCAGTTACAGTAGTACACATAGAACATGCGGAAAAGTCAGGTTTCTATGGAAACAGTTGTTGAAAGTCTTAAAAGGCCATACTGTACAGTACAGTACTTAAGATTAATGGATGGCGAGTCACCTGTAGTGTATCTAAATGTACGATACATCAAGATGTGCACCCGAAGCACACTGGAAAGACTCCTGCTGGGCAGCTTAATGACTGGGCTTGTGAGCTGTATGCAGCTCCTGGAGAAGATTCACAAGCTGCAGTGGTCAGCTCTGTAGTTTATTTCAGTGAAGATTCACAAGCCACAGTGGTCTGGTCTCGGCCATTGCTCTCAGTGGAATAACCCTGGCAGGGGAAGTGAAGTGTAATTAGTAATTCATATATAAAAAAATGAGTGCTGGGACAAATATCTAAATAGTCAAACAAATATTTTTTGACATATATTCGGATACAAAAATCTGATGTTCGTATTTGGGGAACAAATAAAACAATGTTTAACTTGAAATGCTATTTAGCATCCTTGTTTTTGTAGTTCATTCACTGGGGTAAAGTAAGTCCTACACAACGTATTCTTTACTCCTGGGAAACTGTTCTACTTCGACGTGTTACTGTAACGTCTTGCTGTAAAATAAAAGCACACATGGGCCACGCCCCCCTGCCCATGCTGCTATTCTGTCTCTGCCTGCGTTCTGAGCAATATAATGGCTTTTATTACTTTTTGAAAATGAACGAATATCCGAATTTAAATTGAATATCCGATCATGAAAATCTTATGTTCTTCCCAGCATATAGATAGATAGACAGATAGATAGATAATGTATGCAATAAGGCCTGGCTGGGCATATGTCGAATATATGGATGCCCTAATGGACCATATTGCATTTATAATCCAGGTAAAATAATGGATTTGAAGAAAAAAAAAGAAAAAGCATAAATCATTTTTAATGCAAAAAATTATTAGTGTTTTTATTAAATAGCCTTAAGCCAAATAAAGTAGTCCCATGTATAACTTTGAACTACACACTAAGTTAAGATGAGTACATTAATTCAATTAAAACAGAAAATAAAGTAAATCATTTTTTTGATAGTGTGCACATTGCCATTGAAAAAATACACCAGGGGGCAGAGTTGAGACGACACTGAGTTATTTTTTTTCTTCCTATCAGTGCAGACACACTGAACAGAACAGACATGAGGAATAAAAATAAATTCAACGACATCTCAGATTTCAGTCATTTCTTCAAGATCTGTGTCAGAGAGGGGTGGATAACGTGCACAAGTGTCTTTTTGTGTTGTTCTTTAGTGTTTACAAAACGCTTAAAATACATTTTTTGAAGTGACAAAGTCGGGGTGAGTGAGCATAAAGACAGCTTTTTTTTTTTTTTTTTTTGATTTTGTTATTGGTTTCTGTTTTGCTATCTTCCAGTTCATTTAATTGTTCTTCATCCAAATCGGCATGGAACAGGCTAACCCTGGAGTGCCACATCAGAGTATGCTTTGTATACTTCAGTTGCTTTTAGTTTGTGCTGCTAACAACTCTGCTCACAGGAGCTCCATTCTGAATGTCCCCACCCCTTATCTCTACAATGGCAAGTGAATCCTGCTGGGGTTTGTTTGCCAACACGGTTGATCGGTTGGGTTGTATGGCAGCAGTAAAATCTGCTGCAGTATTAGATGATTAAAATAGACCACAAACGTTTTGCAGTTTTCAGACTAGGTCCTTCTCACCAATGTACAGTACAGTTCCTGCAATGTTAAATATTTAGCGTTTAGAGAGACCATTTATCTACTTTAGTCAATTAGGCTAAACCCCCGTACAGTATATGACAGTTTAACAGAAGCCCTGGAACATGCAGCTCCAGGGCCTGAAGGAGAGTACTGGCGCTGAGGGGCTGGTGTGTGCTGCTAAATAATTTACAAGATACTTTAAAGTCCTCTGATACAGCCCCAGGCTTTGAGATGTGATTTGTTATCAAATGAAATGACATGATGTGGGTCAAGTTAAAAACGGTGGCTGGAGAGTTGTTTAGGAAAGTACTTTCTGTATAGTTGCCATGGTACTCGTATCTCATGGACTCACTCAGTTCAGTATCTGAGCTCCCTGAGCATGACTGGGATGTGTGGGGTTTAGATGTAATACTAAGTGCTGCTTCCTCTTACAGTGTTAGTGCTGTCGGTTCTGTGCTCTTTATAAAATACTGTTTCTCTTCCAGGATTTGTTATAGAGAAAACTATTTGACCTGAAGATTGCAGGATTATGGGGTTTAATATCAGAGGATCGTCTTTAACTTCGGTTGTCTTGGCAACCAGCAATGAATGGATGTCAATTTTCCCTCCAACAGAGCCCTCCGGTACAGCTGAGAGGAACAGATGGCATGACATGAAATATTAAATATGAATTCTGTTGGAAAAAGAAATAAATAAATAAAATCTGTTTAAGCGTTGGGTACTGTAAATTGACCTAAATGATGGTTCTAAAAATCTGGAAGATTGGTTTAATTCCTTCCAAAAAATGTAATTCCCCTTTCTCATGGAACAATACTGTCTGACTCAAGTTGTACCGTAGCAGTCTTTAAGTGGGGTTGTTTGTGATTTCTTCCAGCAGGTTTAGCCCTTGGCTCGCTGAGTAATGTACAGGACTGGCAGCATCCCACACGCAACACACGTTGCTGGAGGTGTTGGGAGGTGCTGAGCAGGACAATACATCCAGGCCATCTTCTACTTTCCTGCAGTACACACACACTCAGGACCTGGGTTCAATTGCGGTCGTTCTTTGGCACGAGTGGAACAGCTTATTTCAATCGCACAGCTTGCGGACGAGACTCAAAGAAACCTGACTCGTGTTTACCTACATGCACAGAATATAGCACGATGACTGCTTGCTCCTACACTCTTACAGTGTTGTGGAAGGCTGCCTTTCCCATGTCAGGCAATAATTGGGTTGCTAGCCACGCTTGGGTGGAGAAGCTGAATCTCATTGCCAGTGAAGGGTGAGACAGTGTTGCAGGTTGCTGGTGCAGTGTCAAAACTAATAAGAGCTGAGGCTTTCCTTGCCTGCTTTGTTCCCAGAGTGTGCTCTCTCTCTCTCTCTCTCTCTCCTCTCTCTCCCTCCCTCCCTCCCTCCCTCCCTCTCTCCTGCTTCACTGCCCTGCCTATAGGCTGCGAGTGTGCACATTGTGTGTGCATTTCCTTTTTTCATTATTTGCAGTGCTTAACTGTGAGTCCCAAGATGCAGAATGCATTAATCTTTTGAGCTGCAGCAGTACCCTCCGAGTGTCACATTTCTAAACCATTTTATTTGTATTGTCTTGTGGAAATCTGTTCCGTTTTGTGTGAACTCAGATCCCAGTATAATCTCTTCCTGGTCAATGCTTGTGATGTGCTCAAACTAAAAAAAAGGGTTACATTGATTTGAAGAGTGGAGCAGGGTTGGAGTCCATTCCTTTTTATTCAATTGCAATTGTTTTTTAAAATCAATTCCCAATTCCAGTACCAATTCCTGTTCCCTTTTAATCAACTCCAAGTCATTTTATGACACAGGCTTTATAGAGCAAACAAATATACAACTTGTAATTGGAATTGGAATTGAAAAAAAAAGGGATTGACCCCAATCCTGGAATGGAGCGGTTGCAAAATGCAGCCACCATGTGGTCCAAGCCCATTAGAATCTACAGTAACACAGTTTCTCTCTTTTTTGTGTTTTCCAGATGCCTTTGTAAACAGCCAGGAGTGGACCCTCAGCCGCTCAGTCCCGGAGCTCAAAGTGGTAAATGTCTCTCCTCTACCTTCAATATTGAGTTAAACCCTAGCAATGAGATACTGCATTTCAGTGGATCTGTCTGTGTATAAATCCAGTCTCGTCAAGTCAGGAGACACACACTTGAGCGCTATTCTAATTCTCTAAACTGTCCTAAGTCTTACACCACTTAGTCATCCGAGTTGCTCTTTGTTAGACTTTCTCCGGCGTCCTTTTTGTAACGCTGTCAACGAAATTGAGCACAGTCCGTTATGCAGCCTCATCTAAACCTCCTTTGATTTGTCCTCTACACTTTTGGACGTGTAGCCAAGCAGAAGGGACCATACACATGAGAGCTCAAACTACTGATTTAGTTACCCTCCTGTTCGCTTTTCAAATATGACATGACTTTGTATAATAGTAAGAGTTTGCTTTTCAGCCCAAGCCCCTGCTGATAGGACACAGCATGGCCACAGTGACACAGTTACAGCACAGGGCTGCTTGTCCTCCCTGACCTCTCATCTTGTAATATATACAAGGCAGTGACAGTGGACAGCTGGACAATGAATCACTTCACTGTCTCTTCCCTGTCAGTGTTTCTCTTGTCCAGTGAATATGTTTGCAATTTAGAGCCTGGCTGTGCGATGCAGTTGTGTAAGGGCTGCATGTCATATGTTTGGATCAGGGAGCTGGTAACAGTCATTTCTTCCTTGTATAATATTGGAAAATGCTGTAGTACTTTTGATATTTTAAGCCATTTCTTTGCACAGTTGTTGCTATTTTTGCTGTTCCAGCTCCAGAAAAACCACATGATTATTTACAAGGCAGTGTGTTAAAGGCACTGACTTCAATGGACTGACCTAATTCTCCCCCAAATCTGTATTTTTATTGGGAACTAGTGCGTGGTTTCCATCTGAATCAAGAATGTTGTGTTTTCAAATCATCGGATGGTTTAGTGTGCTTTTGTGATATTGGGCAGTGTTAGGTGTCCACTAGCAGTGCATAACACGTGTGAAGAGCAGCCTGGATAACGTGTGGATCCTCTGTGTTTGCTGGCCATTGCTCTCGGATCCTATCACTTTCCCTGCTGCAGTGCGCTGTCAGTGCCCGGTGTGATGGAGTATGAGGTCAGCTCTGGTGCTTCTCTCAGGGAGTGAGACGGCAACTCTGATCTCCCCAGTTGTGACAATGACCTCTCTGTCACTCAGCTGACACACGGTCTGTCAAGTGCTCCTCACAGCTGACTCTCACAGAACCATCTGCAATTCTGAAGAGCTGCAACTGAGCAAAATTGCCATAGTGCTGCCATTGACCCTAGAAATGTGGCTTGTTCATTTGACTTGCGGGCACACTGAGAGTCGCTGTACTGCAGAGCTTCGTCCACTGCAGTCCTGAGAGATCTCCCGCAGAGTGAAGGACAGACCAACGCTTCGGCTGGGACTTTGCCTGCTTGACTTGGTTTCTTAGAGTACACAGTAGTTCTTCATCAGAATGCTTGAAGATTTGAATGAGAAACATACAGCCATTGTATAGCAGGCCAAGCCATTTCAGATGAGGTTAATTTGTTGCACCTGCTTCCTCCGGGATACTGTATAAACTCTGGTGTGACTGATTAAGCTCTTAGTAAAGCCGCTTTGCATTCCTTCAGTAGCTGTACTGTATAATAAAGTCAGAGGGAGTCCAGCTTGTTTCAGGTGGCTGTCTTTATTATTATGCAGATCTTCAGAGGTCATTGGTGAAAAACAAACTCAAAAACAATGATTCAGAAAATTGGACATGCATTAGATTATGGTTTTGAATTGGAGGTGGTTGACAGGGTTCAGGGTAATTATTTCAAATATGTTATAAAACTATGGTAGCTATTTAAATTGCAAGGCATGCATAGCCATACAACTTACATTGTAATAAGTCAGTAAATAGCGGCGGCTGTTGCACACTAACTACATTGTAATTACATATAGTAGCAATGGCCTTGTGAATAACCTGTTCTTACCTGGTGTGATTATTCCGCAGTAGGTACCATGCAGGAGCATGAACCTTTGATAGTTACCCAGTTATTACAGTGTTACTGCATGGTTACATTCGTCACATAATCTAAAGTGCTACTGAAATGACTGGGTCAAAGTTGGTGGCGGTTGTGTATAGTAATATGTTCCTTTGACTGGAGTGGATCTTGTTTATGTACAGTATGAATTCAATCAGATTTGAAAGCAGCTCTGTACACTGGCCTCTGTCTGGGGTTACCATGCTGCCAGGCTGTAATGTTGCCTGTTCTGTTGTTGTTGTTTCAGGGCATTGTGGGTAATTTAGCCAGCGGTAAGTCCGCCCTGGTGCACCGGTACCTGACAGGGACATACGTTCAGGAGGAGTCTCCAGAAGGTAAGAAATGCTGCAGCTTCACAGTATCTCACTGCTGTGCTTGCATCCCGCAGTGAGCAGCTGCAGTGCTAAGAGACATGCTGAAAAAATGTCATATTTCTTCAATACCTGAAGACCTGTACAGTACACATCGGTCTAGAGAGAAGTTAAGAACCAGTCTACCCTAAATTCTCACCAAACAGAAAGCCTAATTGCTGTGCAGCTGGTCTTTCAAAGACACTTTCTTTCCAAGCCATGAAACAAAAACTAGCAGATTGAATATTAATAATTAAAGAAAGAAAAAAAAGAAAAAAGCTGGAAAATAATTGCTGCCAGTCGGTGCACATATGCAGAGCCCTGCAGCCACGCTTGCACTTCAGAGGCATGTGTTCAGTGTATTACTTTTTAAACATTAATTGATAGAGCTGTCCTAACGGACATGTGCACTTCCCTCTTCGCTACAATCTGTGCTGAAAGAGGAACGTGATGCGCAGCAGGAGGTGGTGATAACAACCATACATTTCAGGTTATGCTCCGGGTTTTGCCATCACTACCTTGGAATACATAACATAATATGAGAGTGCACATTTACAACAAGTATTTGTTTGTTTTAAAGCGATTCCTTTACTGTAAAATGCAGCTCAACTCAACTGTTTTATTTTCTCCCTCTGAGAATGCCTGCCTGTGTGAGTGGTGCATTAATGTTACTGTATCCTGATTAATAGAATTCCACTCCTTCCTTGGTTCTGAGACTCTTTCATCAGGTCTGAGACTCCTTGTTTATTTTAACTCTCATTTGTATTAACTGCTACACCTCTTAAACTACCCCATTCATTCCCCTTGCTTGGGCTATTAAACTTTCACGTCCTGAACAATTTCCTTTGCAAACCAAGGTGGTCATTTTATAATCTTTTTCTTCTCTGCAATATTGTCAAGTAAAGCACTGCAAAGGAGTAAGAGTGATGCCTTTTATTAGCTGTTAGGAAGGCTGTGTACACAGGCTGCAGGGCTCTAAAGGTCCCTTCATCCAGCAGGAGTATGTCTTGAGGATATTTCTAATATCAGACAAAGCCAAATTATTAATATAAAAAGTCAGCACTTTAATATAGTCAGTTTTTATTCTTATTATTTTTTCACCCTTGACCCTTGAATGTGCGCACGTTTTTAAAGAGGTTCTATCTTCTTTCCAAACAGAGCACATTGATATGTTTATGCATTTTTATTTT
Organism: Acipenser ruthenus; assembly: GCF_902713425.1. Classification (NCBI taxonomy): domain Eukaryota; kingdom Metazoa; phylum Chordata; class Actinopteri; order Acipenseriformes; family Acipenseridae; genus Acipenser; species Acipenser ruthenus. The sequence goes on along the minus strand of NC_081198.1, from coordinate 50,257,287 downwards.
GACCTCTGTGATGGTAACTAATATAACATATAAATATATACATATAAATAAATAATTAATACATAACACAGAGCAAACTTTACACTATTGAGCTGTGTGTGTGTGTGTGTGTGTGTTTGTTTGTGTGTCTGTATGTGTGTGCCTATGCCTGTCTGTGTCTGATTTGCTGTGTGTGTGCGTCTCTCTCTCTGTATGTGTGTCTGTCTATGTCTGTCTTTCTCTGTGTGTGTGTGTGTGTGTCTGTTTGTATGTGTGTGTGTGTGTCCCTATACCTGTCTGTCTGTTTTGCTCTCTCTCTCTCTCTCTCTCTCTCTCTCTCTCTCTCTCTCTCTCTCTCTCTCTCTCTCTTTTTCTCTCTCTTTCTCTGTGTGTGTGTGTGTGTGTGCCTATGCCTGTCTGTGTGGGTGTGGGCTGTCCTTACAATATGAAGCCATACTGAGGAAATGATCTCCGGTGGGGAACTTTCTGTTTCCTTAAAGCTGGCAAGGCAGGCGAGGTGTCAGTGTTAGTGCTTCCCGTTTTGTTTGTCTCAATGTTCCCTGGATGTTATTGTCTTCAGTTCCGCCCCCACACGCGATCACAGTGGCTCCTGCTGATGTGATGTGCTGGCTGCATGACTGGGATAAAGAGCTTTTGAGGACACTATTGAGACCAAGCATCTGCTTCGGTGTGAAGTTTGCACTATTTATAATAAAGAAAAAAAATAGTTTGTTACAAAACAAAAAAAGAACAACTCAGGGATGCGTATTAAAAGGCTCCTAAGTTGTTTTTTACTAGTTGTGTTACATTTGTGTTTTAAATAGTGTTTTTACAGCACTTCACATTACAGCTCATGTGACAGTCTTGCACTGTGGAAAGTGTTTTGTTAAGAGTAAACGTATTCCAAAGAAGCGTATTGCATGACTTTTAATATTGACACTCTAAATGAAACCCTGCGCATTGTTTGTTCAAAACAGTGTGTATATACTGAGCGATTTCTACAGCAGTGATTCTTTCTTCATTTGTGTTTTTCGGATGATTGCACTAAACTTCCTCTGAGAACTGGGCTGTGGATTCTGCATGTGAATGATCCCGATCTTTGATTTCGCTTTTTTATTCCCTCTCTTTTTTTCTTACTGGCTATCCCTTTTACAGCAGACATCGATGCAGGTAACTATGCTCTTGCTCTGTCTCTGTCTCCATGACAACGGCCTTTCCTCATCTTCGGTCCATAGAGCCCATACACCATGTCCTGAACCCCTGTAATGTTGGCGTTGCATTTGAGCTGGGTTCTGAATTAAAGCCACTTACCCAACCATGTCCGAGCAGAAGCTTTCATGAGAGCTTAGCCCTAGAGATCCCTTTACGGTAACTGGATGTGCATTCTACTGTAAAGTATCATCTCTGTAACCTCTTCATCCCGAAACATTAGACAGAAATGGCTGTCCAGAATGCATATAAAAACAAGTCTGCGATACCCCATTGAATGACAGTTTGATCTCAAAGGTAAGTGGGCTTTATATTGTCATGGTGGGTGAATTTGGTTGTGGTAATGCCTCTAATTCTGAGCCCGGTCTACCATAATGTCTCATTGCCATTGTGAGTCTGTCCAGTAGTTTCTAGCAGGTTCTTTGCATTTTAGAAACCTACTTGGTATCAAAGCGAAAGAACCAGAGCAAAATTCTATTAGCTAAAGCGTTAAAGATAATTGCTATAATACAATCATGGCACATTCATTTAATTAACAAATAACCTGGATTATGAGATAGCTTGGTGTGAAGGTAACCATGCTCTAATCTAATGTTCTTCTGTCTGTATTTGTTTCTTTACCATGTATAATCCATGAAACACCAACAGTTTGTATTATTCATTTTAAAGCAGCTACATTTTTGTTTAAGGAACTGCAAAATGTTTTGGTATTTAGACTTTTACTGTGGGTATGTATGTATTTGTTTGTTTATTAATCATTCCCAGCCTTGGGGTTGGAAACCAGCCCACATAGCAACAAGTTTCCATAGCAATGTGTTAGAATCTGCAATAAGTACAGTTCATTTATTTTTATTATTATTATTTGTTTATTTAGCAGACGCCTTTATCCAAGGCGACTTTACAGAGACTAGGGTGTGTGAACTATGCATCAGCTGCAGAGTCACTTACAACTCCGTCTCACCCGAAAGACGGAGCACAAAGAGGTTAAGTGACTTGCTCAGGGTCACACAATGAGTCAGTGGCTGAGGTGGGATTTGAACCAGGGGACCTTCTGGTTACAAGCCCTTTTCTTTAACCACTGGACCACACAGCCTCCATACCACTGGACCACACAGCCTCCGTCATCCTTTATACATTGGAAGGGAGTAATTAAAAATGGTGATTATTGTGAAACTTGAGGGAATTGTGTCAGATTTTAATTAGGCCGGACTGGAGTTAGCTGAAACTGCTGCCAGCAGTTAAACATTTATAGCCTGTTCAGGAAGACAAGTCTGACTAACCTTGAAGCTGGGGAAGACTCTTGTGGAAATCACTGTGTTTTGAGATAAAGGGCTGTATAATGAACCATGCTTTAGTAAGTTACATTTCGACACAGTACTTTGTGTGGCTTGTAGCTATCGTATGGTTTGTGTCTTGAGTCTAAAGAACACAGTGCCACTCTGTGGCCCTGCATTTTAAGATGGCCAGTGCAGTACAGTGATGGTCTCTTGAGCAGACACAGGAACAAACTGAGAAGTTAGACTGAAAGGAATTGCCCTGGCAGAAAGAAATTATTTTTGGTTATTAACAGTTTCGTTCCAGTCTTAGACCTATGTGCTGAAAAATCAAAAAACTAAATGAAGTCTCTAGGCCTTCAGTAGTAAACTATGCATTGACTAATTATCATATTCCAGTGGAGATTTTAAATATGCACACTAAATTATAATGGGGGAAAAAAGAAAAACATGTATTTGTTTAGTGATCCATTCTACAGTTTTAAGCCCATCTCTGGATTGTTGTACCATACCACGTAGTACAGTTATTCTATCACTTTGTTGCTGGCTGACTTAAGTGCATCATGCTGAACCAGTCTCGCCACTGGTTTCACAAAGAGAAGTCAGATTCCGACATGTGACCGTCAGTCTTGCACGCTTTCCCAGTGAAAAACCTGGGATGACATCACGACAGGAACATTACTATAAATACACAAGTGTATATGCAGAAGTGCTGTACCAGCAAAGCAGCTTCCTAACATTATCCTATAAAACAGCAGAAGACCCTGTAATTGTCAAACCTCGCTGTCATTCTGAAACAAAGCCACGCCACCGCTTGTGCAGCATTTAAAAACACTAAGCGTCTTCTTTTCAATCCGTGCAAAGGCAGATCAGTTCTTAGGAGAGAAGTAAAACATTTTCTAATTGTTTAAAATAAGCAAATAATTTAGTTGCAGGAAAAAACTGTTCAATTATTGTTTCATGTATTTTTCATTTGTTTTTGCTAGTGCTATGTACATTTTGTAATACTCTGCTGACCTGGCACTGCATCCTGTGATTCTTTGTAATCCAGGAAGTACTCAAATGCAGCTGGCAACTAGGATTCTACAGGCACTGATACAGTGAAAAAAATACAATTGAATATTAGAGCAACAGAACTGAGGAACAGAAATAAAAGAAAGATACGATATAAATGTTAAGACTGTTGCTATCCACCTCTAACAACATTCAGCTTCAATCTTAAGTGCCTCTCGTTCATTTGACGTTTAAGTGTTTGATTTGATTGCTGGAGCCTAACTTACATATTTTATTGCAACATAATTTCCCTTTCTCTCGTGACGCCTGCCAACCACAAAACCAAAACACATTTTTCACTGTGCAGATTCAGCCAGTGCTTGAATGGCTTTGCATTGCGCCCTGCCAGAGTCCCTTTCTGGTGAGTGCGTTTGACAACAACGGTTTGCTCAGCCCAAGAAAGTGGAAATGTTTAGAGTAGGATCCACATGTTCCGCTGCGTCATGGCTTGATTTGTTGTAAGTGACATGGGAACAGAATCAACACAGAACTAAGGAAACACAGGAGGAGATCCATACTGTACAGCTCTGCGTTCCTTTTAATTGAACGGCTCCAGGTTTGAGTCAGAGATGTGCGCCGAGAGGATATTAACAAGAACCGCGTAGTCTACTTTACAAAGTGGTACCGTATATATAAAAACATAACCCCCCTTGGGCAATGATTCGCCGTCTCTTCTTCTTTCTATTCCCCTCCAAGGCTGTGTGGTCCAGTGGTTAACGAAAAGGGCTTGTAACCAGGAGGTCCCTGGTTCAAATCCCACCTCAGCCACTGACTCATTGTGTGACCCTGAGCAAGTCACTTAACATTGTGCTCCGGCTTTCGGGTGAGACGTAGTTGTAAGTGACTCTGCAGCTGATGCATAGTTCACACACCCTAATCTCTGTAAGTTGCCTTGGATAAAGGCGTCTGCTAAATAAACAAATAATAATAATATACCCTTTCACCTTCTTTTCTGGCTGTTGTCGTCAGGAATCAATCAGCATCAATCAAACTTTTCTTATTTATTTATTTTTAAACATCTTAATTTCCTTGGTTTTAGGCATAAAGGCAGAAATTGAGCTGTTTTCACTTATACTGTTTTGTGTGTCTTCATACTGTCGAAAAAAGAAATGACTGTAGTTACAGAGCAGTGAATTTGTGATTGAACACAGCGCCTCCTATGGGCCGTAATGGAAGTCATAGCACTCTTCATCACAATTGCTGGTTAGTCAGAGAAAAGCGTGGCATCCTAGTGCCTAAAATGAGTTCTGGAGATTTCATTTAAACTTGATCAGTTGAGGCTCATGAGAAATAAACGAACCTTCAGTTTTTAGTTATGAGACCTTCACATCTGCCCAGGAGCATTAAGTAAAAGATTTGAAGACTTCTTGCCCCAACTTTGGTGTGTAGGTTCTGCAGGACAGATCGTCTTTCAATCTCCTGCTATCCTTTCGAGCTGATATCCGCTTTACCCATCAGGAGAACACACACAGGCATTTCTCACGAAGAATCCTGTCTGGCTATGATTGTTTTAAGTCATCTGCTTCTCCAAGATACTGAAATCCGTCACGCAGAGGAAGAGTGGACACAGATTGAGAGAAGGCTGTGGATCCCTGAACCGGGGCAGCTCATGGAATTACGTCTCGTATTACAGGTCCCAGGTTCCAGGCGCAGTGTTGAGCAAGTTAAAAAGTTCAGTCTCCGAATATTCCTGGTAACTGTACGAAGAAAAAAGAAAAACTGGGCTTGCCTTGAAGCTAATAGTTAATATGCTTGTGAATGAATGAAGTCATCTCTTAGTTTCACTGTACAGCGCTGTTTCCTGAGGCCCCATATTTAGGTGCAGTTCACCTACAACTACAATAAGCCAGTCTAAACCGTGGCACGTGATGTTCATGTTGTAAACACTGATTAACACACATATATCATAATAAAAACAAGAGAAGGAACAATAGGAGTTGAGAATGTGCCAATGCAGTGATAGCTGAAATAATAACCTGAAAAACAATCAACAGAAGTATTTTATTTTTATTCTTAAAGCAGTGATTGCTGGAGTGTGTTCTTTGGCGCAGTTAGATAAGCCACCACCCCTTCGTAGCTTGAGTATAGGTTACCCTCGCAGTGTTTCTGTTTGACTGTCGCTACTCAAAGTAATGTTCGTCCCATTAGTACCTGTTGTCTGAAGGGCTCCTTCTCGTACACCTTCCCCTGTTTTCATGAGTACCTGTCCTCCCCCTGGTACAGTAGATCCCCCTTCATGTTCCCTTTCCTGTAGTGTAACATTTCTGTTGTACTGTAGTGATGACATAGTGTATACATACTCACTTTAACCCTGTGCACACCAGGGCCTCTCGCACAGGAGGCTGTGGTGTGTTTGTTCACACGCTCTTATGGAATCCGCATCGACTGCCACAAAACCAGGAGAACCTTTTCAACATGATTTTGAATATCTACACAAGAGACTTTCTCAGGGACAGTAGCATCGCAATGGACATAGAAATGATCATAATTACACTTTGAAATTCTTCTAGTCATTAAGGCTTCATTTAGAAAGGGGGAATCACAAACTATGAGGCAGATTTATAAACCTTCCAAAGCTTTATGCCTCTTTCTAAATAAATACATTCTCCATTTTTTTAATATATATTATTAAAGAATAGTTGGCAGATTGTGTTGAATTCTGTCCCCTGATGGTCCCTCTTGTGGCAGTCTCTCGTATTGCATCAGAGACCCGGCAGTCTCTGCCCCCTCTCAGTGTGTGCTGCTCTCTGTGACAGGTGGCCGCTTCAAGAAGGAGATTGTGGTGGATGGTCAGAGCTACCTGCTGCTCATCAGAGATGAAGGGGGCCCCCCGGAGACACAGGTGGGTACTGCACATGTGCAAGTGGCTACGTTTGTACAACCAGACCAATAATAATGTGCCTTATTATAACTACAGCTATATAGCGTAGCTCACTTTAGTATTTCTTTTGTTCATTCTTTCTTTTTCTGTGGAAAATGAGCCGGGAGTTTTGTTTGTTTGTTTGTTTGTTTATTTATTTATTTATTTATTTGGAAAGTGAGCATTTAGAGAACTGCCTGGGCAATTATGAGGAGGCATACACTCCGCAGTGTTCTCAATAACTGTTAAACAGTGAACATGTTATTGAAGAGTTCAGAAAAATGACCTTCAGAAACAAGGAATGGATATTCATGAGGGATCAGCTTGTAAGCCGTTCCATTTAGGGATCATTGTTAGTCTGTAACTGGAAGTGTACCTGGCAGCTCTCTTTGGCGCTTACACGCAGAGTAATTCGACTGAAGACACAGATCCTCAGTAATGTGTTTCCTGAGCTGTCAAATTGAATACACTTAGAGGGCATGGTTTAAATTAAAGAGGATTACTTTTAATTACTTTCAGAAATGGAAGTCATAGGCAAAGATTACAAGATTTTATTAAAATAATTATAATCCAATTACTCATTAGTTTGGGACAAATTACGTTTGTGATTTGATATCTATACTGAAGATCAGTTTATAAATGCATGATTTATTATTATTATTATTATTATTATTAGTAGTAGTTGTTGTTGTTGTTGTTGTTGTTGTTGTTGTTGTTGTTGTTGTAGTAGTATTATAATTCTCATCATCCACCACTAGTGATGGATGTCCTCAGTGGCAGAGATATATTATTTTGCATGTACCCCACTTAAGAGACGTGATTGTCCATTTGTGATATTTCTTTTGTTGTAGCTGTCTTCCCAATACCTTTATTGATAAGACATCTGTAAACTAATGGTTCTGAACTATCCAGGTTGTGCCAGATCAGCAAAGGGGATGCTGTTTTGAAAAGGGTTCTGGGGTTCTCTGAAGTGGCAGTCAGCAGACCCAGGGGAGCCCCCTTCACAGGTACTTCATCTCGCTGTCCCGGGGACCCTGTGTTCTGGATTATCACAATTCTTCTTATTTTTCTTGTCCTCCATCAGTTTGCCTTGTGGGTGGATGCTGTCATCTTTGTCTTCAGCCTGGAGGATGAGATCAGCTTCCAGACGGTTTATCACTACTACAGCCGGATGGCCAACTATCGCAACACTGCCGACATCCCCATGGTGCTGGTTGGAACCCAGGGTAAGATTTCCAGTGGCCGTTCGATCAAGATAGCCAGGGCTTTCAAAAACATTTTCTTAAAAAGGTACAGTAAAATGTTCAAAGGTCATTTTTGCTAGATTTCTAGACTTCATTTTCAATTGGGTGAAAGTACACACTGAATCCACTTCCTTGCTGCACAGCAGGTATTAGGACCTCACGTGCTGTGCCACACATTCACAGGCAACGTCAGGTGAATGCAATGTGAGGTGGCAGGAGTTCAATTGAAAACCTGTATAAGGCACATGCGAGAATGCAATTGTGCTGGGCACTAATGAAAAGTGAGAACATGATTTTTGTTTGCTTATTACCTTTTACCCCTTAACCTCCACTATAATTGACACGGTTGTCTGTGCAGTCCACAATAAATAAAACATGGAAAACCTCCTCCATCTACTACCATCACACATTTTGGACACATCAGTTATAAATTGCATAGTGTAATGTGCATAATGTATTTTCTTCATTTCTATTGGAAGTAATGGAAAATCAGTTCTATCTATACTGCTATGCAGGTAATGGCAATTTCAGAGGTAGTGAAGATGATGAAGAATGAAGGGTTAATGCAGAAATGTTCATTTTGCTTGCTGTTTTCCTGATCCAGTATTCAAGGGTAACACAGACTGTTTTCAAAGCAATTGGTTACACATAGGAAACACATTACAAATGCAAACTGAATGTTTAATATTGCAGGAGTTGTGTGCCAGGGACCTGGAATTATCATAAACGTCCTGTGTATCTCAGCACACACTCCTGGATTATAGGAATAAGCATACTTTGATTTCCAGGCTACATGATCAGGGGAAAACAAGTGTTGGTGGGTTATTGTGCTGGTAATGTGTGTTGTTGGGAGGGATGCAACTCGGTCAGGTCAGGGGAATGTGTGTTGGTGGGGATGCAGCTCGGGGGAATGTGAGCACTGAGCGTGTTCTGCAGCGGGGCCTCTCCCAGCTCCTCGACAGCTCCCACAGTGGGGTAGCAGGTCCGAGGGGTCTGGACTGCACTAAACGGTTTGAAATACCAATGCACCCTCAATGACGTAGACTGTCCTAATAATCTTTTTTTGTGACACAGCAAAAAAAAAAAAAAAAAAAAAAATTACTGACCACCGAACAGGTAGCTAACAAGAAGAGCTTCATTCTGTACTTGCTGGCTGGAGAGGTTGGCTACATAAAAGCATGATGCCATATACTGTAGCAAGGGGTAGAATTCGACTATATTGAGGCTTTAGAAAATATGAAATTGGTCAATTATACTCCAAATGGAAAGTTGATCTTCTCTGATGGTACCGATAGCTTATACAGTTCTTTACACACTCCACCATTGAGGTCTGCACCTCATAGTGGTGCGTACCCCCCTCTTGTGGTAACAAGTATTTATTACACGCAGGTTACGATGTACAGTATGAAGCCTGATTCGCATGGGACTCACTACAAACACCTATAGTGACTTCCTCAGAGTGCTGCTGAAGCAGAGGATATCTGTTAAATCACCATACATGGACTTTTCTTTCACCAGGAGTTTGATTGTGAAATGATGAAGGGCACTTCTGATGAAACTGTGCAAGCTCTTATTTATACCCCAGATTTGTGTGAGCAGTTAAACTCCCTAATAAACCTGCGAGAGGGGAGCGTTGTGGACAAGGCTGGTCAGTGGCAGGAAGTAGACTCAGAAAGCTGCAGTTTAAGGGCGGATGCGCACTTTTATTAACAAAACAGCAACAACAACGTATTTAAAGAAACACAAATGAAGACTGTGCCAAAGCTGTGCTGTCACAGTGCACAGGGAGAGAGCACGACCTGCGGCTCTCAGCCGTTCCCTAAACTAACCCTCCAACAAAGGCTCTGCTGTTTATAGCAGGTGGCTGGGCGTGATTGACCATCAATTATCAATCAAGACCCAGCCGTATTCCGAACATGGATTTGGCAGGAATGGAATTAACCCCACCCCTGCCAACAGTGTCAAGCTGGGTTTGTGCAGCAAACAAACAAACCGTATTCACATGAGGGCCTCAGCCTGCCACAAACCCGTATAGACTAATAGGTTCATCTCAAGAAGAGATAGCAGCAATGTCTCCCATACCTACATTTAAAAAGCAATACTTACGTATTTTTCAGTAAAGTGTGTTGAGCTCAAATGTACATTTGTGGCTGTGTGGTCCAGTGGTTAAAGAAACGGGCTTGTAACCAGGAGGTCCTCGGTTCAAATCCCACCTCAGCCACTGACTCACTGTGTGACCCTGAGCAAGTCACTTAACCTCCTTGTGCTCCGTCTTTCGGGTGAGACGTAGTTGTAAGTGACTCTGCAGCTGATGCATAGTTCACACACCCTAGTCTCTGTAAATCGCCTTGGATAAAGGCGTCTGCTAAATAAACTAATAATAATAATACATGACAGTGACTCTGCTCAGTCTTGAGGTGCTTCTCCATTTTTCACACAGTAAAAATAGATTTTCCTCTCGAATAGTCATTCCCCACAACGTGCCAAGAAGGAGCTGCTAAGAATGCTGCATTTACAATGTGCGGCCTCTAGATGTCAGCAAACACTGCGTAAAAATATGTCTGTGTTCCAAGCTGATTGGGATACAACAGTATGTTAAAAAGCTTGAAGTTTGGTATTTAAAACATGTTGCATACATTTAGAATTGTATAGCGTATGAAGACATGATGCACAATAATCAGCACATAGAGGTAATAAACCACGTTTTTAATAAACTGAAACTAGCAGTAGCCTATGCAGGAGTCTGCACAGTGAAATCCTTTCATGTGATTGTGTTTGCAATACCTCAATGAAGCCGTAGGTGTGGTGTAGGGCGATTTGACATTTTCGTATTCAACAGCTTGGAACGATTAACACAATTGCAATCCATCCTGCAGCAGTCAAGGCTTGATTGCACTGAAAGTTAAAGCTGAAGCCTCCTCTCTCTGCAGACGCTATCAGCTCGGCGAACCCTCGAGTCATTGACGACGCCAGGGCGAGGAAGCTGTCCAACGACCTGAAGAGATGCACGTACTATGAGACCTGCGCCACCTACGGGCTCAACGTGGAGAGGGTCTTCCAGGACGGTAAGGGCTAACAGTGTCGTCGCTGACCAGCGCTTTAATGCACATTCAAACACATTAGAGATCCACAGAAAAAGCACCGCTGGTCATGATCCCAAGAGAAACTGCTTGATGCTATAACAGTATTCTGTCTTTACTCTAATAAAGGATTTGGTGAGCACTCTTTGGCTGGGGGTAGGTGTTTGCCAAGAAAACAGAAGTTACTTATAAAACTTAAATTCACGCACTGCACTGTGTCACGCAGCCTGTTCGTCTTGCAGCTATTGATGCCCTCTCAAATTTCTCAGCATAAGACCTACATGTAAAGGAATCATGCTAATATTCATAGTGGCCATGTTCAGGTATGGTAGCAAGTGTACCAGTCCAGTACAATTAGTTTCACTGATGCTAGCTGGGTCACTAATGCACTAAAGAGGTCAAAGTGCAATGTGAAACTGGGCTGTGATGTCTGGCCATCATGCTTGTGAGGCTAATGGCTTCTTGATCCAGTCCCCTGTCTGCTGGACACCCTGGCTTTTGAATGTGGTTCTGTGCAACGATCCTGGGGATCCACTGCAGTGCACTTGCATGTCTGATCCTGTCCGCTAGGCCACACAATTAGAAAAGGTTTGAGGTCATATTCGATGGGCTACCCATTGCTGTAAATCTCACCTGTTGATAAATTGTATGTATGTGTTTATGACTAGAACAGCATGTGGTTTCTGAAAGGCCAATAATACAAAGTTGAATCTTTTTATGATCTATTAAAGCCCTGTTCACACTGGCATGCTCTACCCGGGTCGGAACCTACCCGGGTCAGGACCTGGTGTCATGCGGGTCAGCTATGCGATTGCACACTGTTTTTTGATAAAGCAGGGTTGTCCTGGGTGACAGATGCAAGTACACGATGTGTGTATCAATGCCCCAGAAACAGCTTGTTACAGACGCTTCCATCCAAGCTTCTCTGGACTGAACCGTCAGCCCAAATGTTCATAAGAGCAAATGTTTCTTCATCCCTGCTGCAAACTGGCTCATGCTGTGTCTCAATCAACAAAAATGTGGCTAAACAGAAGTGTTCCTTGCGGAAGTAAAACCTTCATGCAGGCGTGGCTGTTACGTCGTCGGCTTATGAACGGCCGTCATGCCTTTTGTCTCGCTCAGCCCGTGTCGAAGTGTGTCGACCCACATCCTGAGGTGGGTCGCTGGGACCCGGTTCCAGAGCCGGGTAGGAGTGCTAGTGTGAAAGGGGTTTAAAAAGGCCTCTAATATATTTTTGTACATTTGAAATGTTGTTTATCAGTACTCTGGATTATTATTCACACCATCAGAGCGGTAGATTTTCCTGACACTTTCAGTCATTCCATATACACTCTGCCTCACTGCTTTTGTTTAAAGATTTACATCTTTTTTAACTTGATTGAAGCGAAAAACTTGAATGGTGATGTTTTTAATTCCAATAAATTCCAGTTTTCCCAACCTTATATACTGTTAGCTTCTCTTAGCAATTGGAAGCATTGACTCTTTTTCTTTTGATGTTCAGTAATTCATTCTGAACTGGTACCTTCTTCACAAAACCAATTCCCAGTGAAGGCTTCCTGAGGGTCAGTATAATAAGGTTTACACTCTGCTTATGTTTCCCAGTTCCTGAGCTGGCGTCAATGAGAAACATCTTGCAGGCTTGCCATTTTGTTCTGCATGTGGAGGAGAAGGAATATTACAATGCTAAATGCCTGGTTATTATCCCATTACTGATTGCACTGTTTGGCTGCAGTCATGTCTCTTGTAATATAACCCAATCTGTGTGTGTGTGTGTGTGTGTGTGTGTGTGTGTGTCTGTGTGTCGCTGCCATGTCCATCAACCGCAGAAATCGGAAGCAAGAAAAGGCTAAACTCCTTATTATTCCTGACACTGTCTCCCTGCATATTTCATTTCATTATCCACAGTTAATCACGTGTTTTAATTATCCAGCAAAGTGGAATTCACTGATGAGTTTGAAAATGATTATTTTAATGTTTCGTGTCGCTGCAGTGTCTTCACAGCGGTTTCATGCCTGAAGCGGTGTGTGCGAGTGTGTGTGCGTGCTTGTGTGTGTGTTTGTACAGTTTAGTTTGCCTGAATTAGCCTGATGCTCCCATTAAAGCATCCACTTTGGTGTTTTATTATTCACATGATCTTAATTTTGAGATTAGGGTCTGATGTATTAAAAATAATATTAATGATGTGAACGGGCTCGCTGCTTTCTCTTTTATTTATATTTTTGTTTACTTTCCTCCAGTTGAAATCTAGAGTTAAACTTGAAGTGAGATAATAATATGACAACACTGTGCTGGGCCCTAGTCCACGCTGATTTAATGAATATTTTATTAGGGCTTTTTAATTAAAATCTTAATTACTGCACCTACCCGAATTGTAAGATTATACATTGTGTGTGTAGGGCATCTCTTATTGTAGACGATATTTCATCTCGTGCAGTTTGTCTGCTCAAACTGTGTGAAATGACGTCTCATGAGCCCCACACAAAACAATTCAGTTTATTACAACGAAAAACCTCAGTGGTTTGAGCGCTCGGCACTGTATTGGGTCCTTTTTGGATAGAGCTAAGTTTGCTGTAGCACGCTCCAGAATTACTGATAATACTGTTAGTGAGCGCCACCTAGGTTCTTTGTCATGAACAGCACACTCACATTTAACTCAAGACTGTTATTAAATGCACTTCCATTTATTAGACTCAGAATCCTGTAAAGAAAAACACACACTTCTGGGAAGTATTCAGTATGTCAAAACAAAATGTTTTCAGGGATTAGTAACCATCCCTGGCCTATGCAGGACTCTGCTGCTTTACAGTATGTTTTAAGTGAGCCGGATTATTAATACAAGACGTGTATCAGCAAGTTAATAGGAAAAGAGAGACTGCGACTTTAAAAAACACATAACATTTACCATTAAAAATAATTGGAGCAGTTCATCTAAGTAAGTTTAGAGTTTATTCTAGAGAGAATAAAAATGAGAAGCAATTTATTTAAATAGGGTCAATCTGAAGGGGCAGATTTTGCAGTCTGGATTAAATGATTAGATAAGCGTTGATGTAAACAGCCTGTAATGTGCATTAGGACTAATACAATGCAGAAACATTCCCCGTGTAGTGTTTATTGGGTCAGGGATGGGCTTGTCTGAAGGTCAGAATGGAGCAGAGGAGAGTGGATAAATCAGTGGCACCCCCCATTAAAACACATGTATCGCTGGGTAATTTAATTATCCCAATTACTGTATCGCTGGCACTGCAGCCACACTCATGTCAGCCTAATGTACAGTAATAAGTGCATTCAGACTCGCTCGCTCTGCCTTTTGTTTTCGTAGCGGAGAGTAATTGAGCTATGATAGAGGAATTCTTTAGATGGCTGGCAACATTTTCTTACAAGATTTAGATTATTGTATTTATTTTTATTGTTATTATTTGTATTGTATTAATTCATTTTTTTCATTGTGATATTAAATTTGTTTTCCCTTTTGATCAATTATCTTTTAATATTTCAGTTGTTTAAATGCTGGGATTATAACATGATTAAGTGGATAACATGATTTGTTGTTATTTTATACTAAATTATAATACATTTAATAATACAAAGTTGTGATCTTCCCCTCCATTTTTTCAATGCACTTAAAGTGATTGTAGCTAACAACATCCTTTCATAACTCATGTAATACACGTCACTATATACTGTAGGTCTAAAATGTGCAATTTTGAAAGAAGCAGATTTTGTTAAAACATCTGGTACTGTACTGGGTTTAAAAAAAAGCTCTGAGTTGGCTTATTTTTAGGAAGTTTAATACTGTTTCACTTCATAGGCCATTTCACCTATGAAGTGAAACAGTTGTTTTAGGGATCAAGCAGATTACTGGCAGAAAAGCATGTCAGTCAATTTGGGAGACTGCTGATTGGTCAACGACAGGAATGAAAGCATGTCAGTCAATAGGGGAAGCTGCTGATTGGTCAACGACAGGAATAAAAGCATGTCGGTCTATAGGGGAAGCTGCTGATTGGTTAACGACAGAATGAAATCAAGGTTTGCAAACAGATTTCTTTCAAATCTGTTATGACACACGCTCCATTCAGAACTGAGACCTGTATAGTGAATGGAGCTACACTAAAGGAATTATTTTGTCAGCTTCAGCCACTTTTAAGACAGAAACTTTTAAGTACCCATAGACCCCACTGAATCCAGTATTTTTGTCTGCAGTGCACAAGCAAGAGGTCATGTTTTGAAAAGGGATGGAGCCTTTCTATCTGAAACATTTCATCCTCCTCCTCCTGCTGTTTTATTTTATTCTGTATTTTAATGAAGTGCAATCAGTTGGAGGACTGGGCGATTATTAAAATAAATGAGTCCTGGAGTGTTTTGATAACACATTGAACGAGTTGTCTTGCTCTTCTTTAACCACTGCCTCCTCATTAGGAGACAGAAATTGATCTAAAGGCTATACACTGGCTCCACGACCCAGCGTCCTGCAGGGTGTGGACCCCCCCGAATCCGCACATGGTGCCCCCCAGGGTCACCCCCAGTGGGCTGGCGAGGTCACACAGAGCAGGGAGCTGGTCCCAGGAATTGTTTAATTACTGAGATTTAAGTGAGGTACAACTCTGACCTTTCTCCAGATAGCTCGTGGGCCAGAGCGCACAGCGCCTGAGCCGACACGCTCTCTTTATGACTCATTAGCTAATATTTATAGCGTTTTGCAGCTAACAAACTTGACAGGAACGTAATCAACTCGCCACGATGTGCTCTTTCAACGGCACAACTGTCTGCTTTGCTAAGCGTCCCGGCGGCCTTTCAGAGGAAAAGGTTAGCCGGTGCTGAGACGTTGCTGACTTGGACTTTATAGTGTCTTTTTCTGGATGCTGTGGACCAAAAAGTGTGTAATCATTTTATCTGGATGGGTGTAATGAATATGCTGTTGTTGCTTGAACATTATGACAAAGATCAAGTGATTCTTCTTATCTTGTAATATGTTTCAAAGTTTCTGTTGCCCTCTATGACTGCAAGCAAGTGCAAGGTTTGCCCCCCCCCCCCCCCCATTTATTTATTTTTTTAAACAAGGACAAAATAATTTTTTCTCTTCCCAAAAAAAAAAGCAAACTTTGCACTTGCTTAAAGCAGTTGGTCTTAAATTAGTAAGCACTAGATTTCTCGAGTAATCAATTTACCATATCTACCTATACAGATTGCTCCAGGTTTCTTTATTTTTAAAGTAGCTAGATTTGAATGAGCCTCTGATCCAAACTCACCTGTATGGTTACTGTCGTTTTTTCCTTTTCAAAATGATACCTGGCATACAGATGGTTTTCCAGAATTCCTCATAAGAGTAAAGCATTGGGCAGCCTCGCTACAACCAAGTGTGATGTGTAGAAGATCTTGTAATTGAGAATTTCTGGATAAAACAACATGTATATGTAATTGGATGATTTATAAAGAAACCTTCTTCGTATGTATCCCTGATTTCACAAAAAACAGCAAAATACAAATTCATTTTCCTTGCATGGCACACAGTAACGCAATTCCCAGGTATGACCTCTAGGTGGCGACAGTACAGAGGGAGCAGCCCATTCCAGTAATTAATGGTCCTGACAATGAAAGCTGGGTCGCTAACAAAGACGGACAACTCTAATGATTTATTTTAAAATGGAGAGAAGTATTGGTTAGTAATAGTCCTGCTTTACGTTGCTACAAGTGTTTTAAATTTAAATGTGCATCTACTGTAGCATGAAACGGAGCACTGTGAGGCTGCTTCCTGGCTTGCAAAGGAAAAGCTTTTGTGTGTGTGTGTGTGTGTGTGTGTGTGTGTGTGTGTGTGTATATATATATATATATATATATATATATATATATATATTTATTTATTTACTTTTTATTTTTTTTATGTACTGTATGTATGTACAGTGTTCAATAGGAATTATAAAGTAACTGGTGATTGCCCTTTACTGTAGTGAAAGCTTTTTTTTTCCCTCCTTAACAAGGAACTGTCATAAATCTGATTAAAATGTGAGACGTTTCCATTAGAATAAACGGTCTTCCCGCAGTGGGAACAAAGATTAATGGTTAAAGTTAAATTGTATTAGCCGTACAGTTTAAATATTTAACATGGTCTTATCATAACTGTTCTTAACAGTTAAAGTAAAATACAGCATGGGATGTCTTTATATGTATATGTAGAGCTATATCTCCAGGCCACTCCATTTACACTGGCTATTACCCTGGAGCAGAGACATGAGGATTTGCACATGGCTGGGGTGGCTCTGAGGTTAATATACTGCATCGGACCTCATTGGTGCATTATTATAAGGCTATGTATACACTGTGTGTGTGTGTGTGTGTGTGTGAATATATAATTATCTGCGCACCAAGAATCTGTTCTATTACCATTGCTTATGCATCATTATGTGTCTACTGTTTTTTTTTTTTTTTTTTATAGAGAGTGTCATTTGAAAATGAGAAGCTGGTGGACAGGTTCCAGTTGCTTTTATGAGCAGGCACTGTGATATGATTATGTGTTTAAATTGAACCCCCTCATGTCTGGATTCAATGGGGAGTTGAATGGTCACGTTAATCATGATCACGATTTTTTTTTTTTTTTTGGGGAGGGGGGGGGGGGTTCTGTGTAGGGTTATTCTGGATTCGATATTTACACATCAATACCCCAGACCCCCCCATTAGACATTCAGACTGACTTTCATTGTTTTCCAAGGGCACAATTCACAAATAGTTATAATAAATAAATAAACACTCAAATGTATAAAGTTACAAAAAAGTTCTGCTCCAAGTGTTGCACATGGCCTTGCCCGTTCCACATTAGAGAAGCGTTTCTGCCGTTGGACTGGGCTTTCACCTGAAGGTAAATGTTTATTACAGACTTGTCATTAAACTTCACTAGTTAAATAGGGCCAATTAAAACAATAACTTCATTTCCAGCGAATTGAACCAGCGTGAGGTTTATTGGGGGTGCAGACAGAGATGGATGGGCGGTGAGCTGGCTGCATTAACTCTTTCCCACCCGCACACCGCCTCAGACTTTGCAGGAAGGCTCTCTGTACTCTGTCTGGCTGAAAACATGCATTTAAGGTTGTGAGATCATTAAAACCCATGCTAGCACAGGCAGGTTCATGATTATGATCAAGGGTAAAAAAAAAATCCATACTTTGTTACAAATAGACTAAAAATGCTATTCACTCAACCTTTTCAATAAGGACTCTGTGTGATATTGTGTATTGTGTATACTCTTATTTACAGAAACCTTACCATCCAAAATGTTCTCTGCAATTGACTGCTGTTCTCAAGTACCTTTCACCACTCGTTTCCCTCTCTCCCCTCCCCTCCTCCCCCAGCCTTTAGCAAAGTCTCCTGATTAAAAAATGAAAGATTCATTTTCATTGGCCTTTAATACATGACCTGCCTCTTGCACTCAGTGTTTTGCGTAATGATTTTGAAATCTGCTAATATACAACCGGCCTGCTGTCCTAATCGATACAGTCAATGGATGTGAAATGACAAACTGCTTCCATATTCCTCTGCAATTTTTCAATGATTAGGGGGCAGAGGGGCTGTGATCAATACGCTGGATGGTGTGGGATTAATTGATATTGCCCTTTCGATATGATAATAGCCTGATCAGGGGAAGAATAATGAAGCGCTCAGCTCAAGCACTTTAATAATTGTTTAATAATTGCTTAGTCTTTAGTTGTAACAAATCTGGGTTTTTTTCTTGCATGGGAAGTTTATTTTAGAACACTTTCTTGAGTACAGAATTCATCACATCCTGCAGGAGAGCTCATCACAGGAAACTAATGGACAAGATAATGTATAAATAAAATCCTCCACGTCAGCACTGTCGAGGTTTATAGAGTGGTTTGACCTGTAAAGACTGGTAACTCCCTCGGTTGTCAATTCATAGTTGAAAATAAGCTCTTTGGCATTGTAGCTGAAACTGGGCCCGGCTACAGTACCTGGCTTTCTCCAGGGAAAATGGCACAACTTTGAGTTCAGACTTCATGGTCTCCATGAATAACACTGATGTTTTTTGTGTCTGTAAGAACAGGATAAGCTGAGAAAATTCCATGGAAGTCATCTTTAAATATCATGCTGTTTATTTCTCCATAGATTCAGTGTTAAAACCAGGCTACAGTTTCCCAGTTCACCCAGCTATGCTTATACTGTAGTATGGATTCACTGTGCTTTACTATGGATAACCATGGTTTTAACAAT
Organism: Acipenser ruthenus; assembly: GCF_902713425.1. Lineage (NCBI taxonomy): Eukaryota > Metazoa > Chordata > Actinopteri > Acipenseriformes > Acipenseridae > Acipenser > Acipenser ruthenus. Next base: position 50,238,371 of record NC_081198.1, on the reverse strand, counting down.
GCTGTTTTTACAATGAAAAGCTTTTTCAGCACGTACACCGGCCAAAGTTTCTTAATTTCTTATCGCTACACACAGAAAAACAGATAAATCAACTAGATAACGTTGCCTTTAGTTTTTTTTGTTTTGCTTTATTTTCTCCTCCAGTTGCCCAGAAGATTGTAGCGACTCGGAAGAAGCAGCAGCTGTCTATCGGACCCTGCAAGTCTCTTCCCAACTCCCCCAGCCACTCCTCCGTGTGCTCGGTCCCCATCTCCACAACGCACATCAGCCAGGTACTGTACACCACAACGCACATCAGCCAGGTACTGTACACCACAACGCACATCAGCCAGATACTGTACACCACAACGCACATCAGCCAGGTACTGTACACCACAACGCACATCAGCCAGATACTGTACACCACAACGTACATCAGCCAGGTACTGTACACCACAACGCACATCAGCCAGGTACTGTACACCACAACGCACATCAGCCAGGTACTGTACACCACAACGCACATCAGCCAGGTACTGTACACCACAACGCACATCAGCCAGGTACTGTACACCACAACGCACATCGGCCAGGTACTGTACACCACAACGCACATCGGCCAGGTACTGTACACCACAACGCACATCGGCCAGATACTGTACACCACAACGCACATCAGGTTTGGCTGCATGTGTATGACGGAGTGTATGGGGTATTGAATGGATTGGAACTTTAATTTTACATTGCACCTGAATCCATGGATATTCATTACTTTACACACTAGACTAGCAGTTTGAGCCATTCCACTGTAATTAGAAATAACTGCACAATGCTAAAACTGAATGCTAAGGTAAAAACCTAGCGTACGCTTATGAGAGAAACCACCCCCTTTTTATATGTGGCTGTGTACTTCAGTGGTGCAGTGTAGGTATCCTGCATCTTTACACTGTTCTGTTTCTTGAGCAGGTGAGAACCCCTTGGGGCAAACTGACCTCATTACGATTCCTGATAGCAGCAGCATCACTGCACACAAAAATAATAATAATAATAATAATATTGATAATAATAACAGGGAAAGTATTTGTTCTATTAACCAGTGCATTTACCAACCTTACCATCCAATTAAAAAGTGAATTTGTTCTGTAACTGTAGGGGAAGTCGAGGCCAGCAAAGACAAAAGATCACGGATAGCCAGGATGGTGGTGGTGGTCTATTTTTGGTTTTGGCCAGTAAAACTATTGGTTGAGGGATTCAAGTTTTCTTCTGTAACTTCCTTGAATTATCCAGCTACTGCATTCTGAACTATCAATTTAGATGTTAGGTAACCTCTGCACGCCAGGTTATCAGCACTTTCTCATGCATTTGTGTTGTAAATCCAACCTTGCATCCTGGTATCTTACTGTAGCAGCAATTATTTGTTTTATTTAGAGACACACACGGTATATCCTGTATTTGTTTTTGAGTTAGACACATGGAAATCTGTGCTGTTTAAATCAGTTCACCTTTTTGCACAAAACTGCAGAAAACAGTTATGGCTGATAGGAGCTGATGTCATTGATCTGCAGTTTACATTGAATTGATTTGGAACAAAACAGTTAAAATCTGTTTTCTTGCATCAACAGGAACTGTAAAACAAAATCTTTAATTCATTATTTTAAATCTTTCTTCCTTATTGATGGCTTTTGACGCTGATACCAGTTAGCAAATGATAATGGCCGTTGCTGACAGTTTACAAAGCTGACATCTTAGGCAGCTAAACTAGGGCTGCTTTTGGTTGCAAGTGAATGTTTAAACCTAGAAAAGAAGACTGAAGAAATATCCTAAATGTAAGATCTTGACCTGATGAAGGTGACACATATTGTGGAGGCATCATGTTGCAGCATTAGCTTCAGCACTGGAGGGACAGCACTGGAATTCGAATTGGAAAGTGTATTTTGATATTGCGTCTGGGGAAAGGATAATTTGAGCCTCCTACACGATCTGTCAGATGCAATTCCAGGTCCTTCCTTACTGCTTGTCTTTTGCCAGTTGAGCCCCCAGTCACCCGGAAAAATAGAAAGTGACCTTTTAGGTAGAACAGATGCATTTTTAGTTTTTTTTTTTTTTTTTGGTTCAACGTCAATGCAGATCATTTATTACAGGTGTGATAATCCCCTGATTTAGCGTGTGGTTTGCTACCCTAGCTTTGTTCATTGGTAATCAATTTGAATTGATCAGACCATTCATTTGTATAATAAAGTTGGCGTGACTGGAGCAGAATCCCTCCAGGGACACAACCATTCACGTTTATTTTAGTTAATTGTGGGCTTCCTCTGGTTCATATGCCTTTACATGGGAGACTGCCTGGAAAACCAGTGTAACCTAGTTATAAACATCCCACTATAAAATATTTAACTAGGAAAAAAAAAACCTTGAGCTACAGTGTCTCATTTGCAAGAGTGTTCTGAGACAATTGAATTATGTGTTTACTGGGGTATATTAATTATCAGGCATGTAATTAACGGACTCAGCTTGTATTATCACTGCTGGTAATAAGAGCCATCCATGGAAACCCCCGTGTGACCTGCTGGTTCAGACCACCAGCCCCTACCAGCCTGACAATACTGGCATCAGTGGGAGCTCAACTCAGGCTGAGGGTGATTGATGTCAGCATCCCAGCAGATGGCAATCTCCAAAACACGAGCGAGCCTGATTGCAGTGATGTGGGGTTGGAGCTCCCTCATTGTTCCAGTCGTTAAGGGAATTCATGGACCTGTATGGGGGGAAAAAAAAAGCAGACTGTAGTCTCAGAGCTGGACACCACTCTTCTTATGATACTGGAAGCCTTTCTTAGAGAATTGATCAGTAGAGATCTCTCCAGCTTCACATGCAGTCTTATGTCCTCAAACTGTGATGTCCTACTCATTATCTTTTTTACCATGCTTCTTCCTATTGCGCCAATGTTTTCATTCTATTTCCCTAAAGCTGATATTCCGTTAAATTCATGCCCATTGTGATTGATTTCCGTGATGCAGAATTCCATGCAGCAATGTAACTGCAACAAATTATTTTGCACATGGTAAACTCGTATTCAGTGGATAAGGTGGTTTTTACTCATTTGTTGCTTGATTTCAGTTCCGTGCTGATCGCAGTTGTTGTTTTTTGTCTTCTGTTTTAAAGACGAGCAATGGCGGAGGCAGCCTGAGCGATTACTCCTCCTCCGTCCCCTCCACCCCCAGCACCAGCCAGAAGGAGCTGCGGATCGACGTCCCACAGAGCGCCAACACACCCACGCCGGTGCGCAAGCAGTCCAAGCGCCGCTCCAACCTCTTCACCGTGAGTACCAGCCCACAGTGAATCAACAGGACCCAACACAGCAGACGTGGTCCGTTGGCCTTTCATTCCTTTGCCCTTTACTGACAGCTCCATCAAACGGCCACCTGTATTAGATCTGCTGGGTTAAGGTGGCCTAGAACTGCTGGCACTCAGTGCTTATAAGTGATCCTATTATTCTGTCCTGTGATTTTAGCGTAGATGATCACGTCACAAAGAATGCTTTCAAACTTTGTGTTGGTAAACTATCCTGTTCCCCTGTTAATGTGCTGCATTGGCAGAAATGGTCTGATGCTTCTCCATTTTTGCCTATGCTGCCTGTACACAGCATTTGTTGACCGCTGCAAGGTACAAAATGAGCTGTGACTTTAAAACGTAACTGAGGGGAAATGTGTCTTCCCTGCAGTCTCGGAAAGGAAGCGATCCAGACAAGGAGAAGAAAGGACTGGAGGGCCGGGCAGACAGCATTGGAAGCGGCCGTGCGATCCCAATTAAACAGGTACGATTCAGCTTGCCGTCTGTGGCCGGATAATTGGAGCCAGCGCCATCTTATTGTTTGAAAAGTTCCCTGTGATCCGGCGTCACACAGAAACGGGTCTCGCTTGATGCTTTCTCCTTGATTAGCGGCGAGAGCACACACTTGACATCAATTAGACAGAGGTTCTCGGGTGTATTGAAATGAGATCATTAGGATAAGAAGTGGGAAGAAAAAGAGAGGGGGTCCTAATGAAGTCTGCTGGCCACATATGGACCTATCTCCCGTCTCCTGTGCATTTCAAATGGAGTATTTTGTGTGTGTTAGCGCTTTGATTGGAACATCACAATCGACAGGGGAAAAATCAGAGAGCAGCATACACAGACCCCCTGTGATCTGAAAAAAATTGTTTGAGTTGGCCTTAATTTGTCATGTTTGGAAAAAGAAAGACACAAGTTTCAGATGTGTTGTAAGAATGAGGCAATTAGCGGTGCTAATCATGGCTCGCTGTGTCATCTGCACAACCTTGTTTGTAGTTTGCTATTGAACAAATTGTAGCTGTGATTAGGGTCCCCTTCAAATGAGATCTGCTTTTTAGTAGTTCTCTGCAGCTGTGATATATACCACCCAGCGAACACTGGAGAGCTCATTTGACAACTTTAAGGCATAATCTGTTGAGTTTGATCTCCCTGTCTGTCATGAGTCCTGTCTGCACACATGCTGTATTCAAACTAAGAGAAGTCCAGCTGAGGAGTCCTCTATTATTATATAATAAATATGTATATAAGATTTCTCCACTGAGGCTCTTCCTATATACAGTTGGCAAGTGATAGCACATTTGGCATGTATGCGGTTGCAGTAAAGTAGGAGATTAAAGCAGCCAAGTAAATGCGTCATAACTGAACAAATCATGCAAACAAATGGCTTGCACGTACTGTTCATCATCCGCTGAAATCATGCATGAGGTATGTAGGTCACTGTGGCAAAGTGGTTAACAGTGTGCAGGTGATCAATAGACAGACAATTATAATCCAGGTACAATGTTGTTCAATGGGTTTGTAAATCCAGTGCCTGACAGCAAAACAAACAGTAAACAATAAATGATGCTAAGTAGTACATGTGTATTACTTCAGTTTAATCCCCGGGTTTGTCCCGAAACAATAGTCCCGTTCTTTATACACCCACACGAAACATAAAACACATACACAAGTCCGTTAGTGAGTGAATTAGTACTCGTGGTGCAAATACAGTTATTTGTGATACAAGTGCATTTGCTGTTCCGGGTTTGTGCTGGCCCTTGGCGACAGCTCCGGAACGTGTTAGCTGTCTACTAATAACAAGAAAATTAGAGACAAAACAAACAAACAAACAAACAAACACTCACGATACGTTTTCTGACACAAATCACAGGTCCTTCCAGGTTGTTCTCTAACCAAAACGAAGGAACAGATTACGTCGCTTCGTCACCTATTTATACCGTCACACATGACCCCTTGGTAAACGATTGCAGCCGCTCCTCCAATCTGCGGATGCCACATTATTTCCCTTCCGGGTCGATGAGTTAGTGCACCAAAGCTCTGCCCCCTTTCTAGATGACCGACTTTCTTTTAACCCTGGGAATGAAGTGTCAGGCCAAACAGTCCAGGGTACTCTGTTCTCGTTACTTAGCACCCTCACAGGTCGGGAGGGAGATTTACCACCAAGAATCATTGTCTTTCTGTCACAGTCACGCTTACATTCTTACCTATATCTTGAGAACTGCTTGTCCAACTGTGATGATACTTGCAGAAAATTCCTTAGCTTACGTTCTTGAGAATGTACTGTAGACTGCATGGTGGAAATAAGACTTTTGTTGCATTGCAGTTTGAGTTCACCGAGTTTTATTTTGAGCTTAAGAAGAATACAGGTGATGATGGCTATTCCAGAATCTACAAGACTAGGTTCTGTGATCTAAGGGTTAAAGCAGTGGTTGATATTGTGACACTATGGCTAACCTTGCTTTAGATCTTGAAAGATCCATTCAAATGAGATTGTATGAGACTTGTTTCAAATCAGGAAGTTTTTTGTGTGTATACAGTAATTAAACCCTGATGCACAATGTTTGTTCAAGGCTTAGCAGTACCAAAGCAGCAATTTGTTGTTTGAATTCCCTCCCTCTTCCTGTGTACAGAATAACTCGATACACAGTGGAAGTCTTAATTTTAAAGCTAGCTTTTGCCTCTCTTTGTCATCCTTTGAAATATCAACCACCCACCCTTAATGATTAAGGACAGTTCCTAATGAGCTCAAACTGTTGCCACTGCTCGGCTATCCTGAAGTCTTCCCAGACTGAAACACAGAACAAAATAGCTAATGGGTAGAGGTGTATGAAATATAACGGAATTATGGGTAGACCTGCAAGTTGTCATTTCTTTTCTTTGTTTATAGATACTTATTGAAAATAAAAAAGTAATATTAAACACTGCGTTGTAGCTTCTGAGGCCAATAATTCATGTTTAGTTAACAGCCAAGTATCTGTTGTCCTAGAATGTTGTTTTTTTTTAGTTTTTTTTTTAAAGCAAGTTAATGTATGTTTTTAGGTCTATAAACCCCCACAAACCTCCCTCAGTCAATTTGGGTGAGCATTGCTGTCACAAGTTTTAAATTGTAATTCTACGAGGAGGATAGTAAGGATTTAGGGCTCTCAAATAAAACAAACCCATCCAAAGGAAGAAGAGGAGCCACTCCAGATGAAATTGTTAGACAGAGACGAAAGCATGTCCGGCTGTGTGCGGAGTGGGCTTGTCTCGTATTCATGTTTCATTGCAGGCAGAGTTGTACATACATAATCACTCGATTGCAGCGGGAGCCCTGCGAGGTCCCGCCGTGCCATTTGCATAAATCTTGTTAAGTCAATGGCAGTTAATGAAGTACAAATGAGCCTGGAGAAGGTGACATGCAAATCGCTGATGGCAGATGGGAGGTCTATTTTTATGGCAGGACAGCTGTGGTGCTTGAGTGCGTGTGTGTGTGCTTGTGCATGTGTGTGTGTGTGGTGGTCTAGTATTATTTATAGGGTTGTAACAGTTTTTGATTAGTTATACAACATTACCTATATGTGTATGTATGTGTGTGTGTGTGTGTATGTATATATATATATGTGTATATATGTATATATATATATATATATATACACACACAGGGTGATTACAGAGTATGTTTACCACATCAGTGATATTGTGCCTTGATGTGGTAAACGTACTTTCTAATAACCCTGTGTGTGTGTGTGTGTGTGTGTGTGTGTGTGTATGTATATGTATATATATATATATATATATATATATATATATATATATATATATATATATATATATATAGTGTTTATAAAAATAACATGTTTACAGTGCTGTGTTAACTTTCCTTTCAGAGAGCATTGTAGAGAGAGTTAGATAGACTGATGTTGTTGTTTAAGTTTATATGTATATATACAGTATTTTGTAGCTCTAGGAATGAAAGTATACAATTTCATTCTGTAATGTAGTGTAAACAGCAAGCGTTGATAGATACTGGTGCATGTGCCTGGATTTGTGTTGTGGAGCACTACTATAATTGTGTTGTATCTATTGTAAGTACATAGTGGTTGAATGGATTGTAGCAGTTTAACGATGCAGGATTGATTATGACAGGATTCACCAAGTACTCAGCATTTATAATTATTTTTATGATAGTGTTTATTTGAAGTTATGCAAGATGCATTTACACATTAGACTCTTGTAATTATTTTTGACTGCTTTTATATTTAAATGATCAATTATTTCCACTTAACATTGCTGGTGATGTATCTGGTGATGCAAATGGCATTGTGCGTTCTCCTGTAATTCTCTGGTTCCAGGGCTGTGTTTTGCAGTGTGTTTGTCTGCACCTGTGTGCGTTTTGGACCGCAGCTGTATCTGTGGCTCTGTCAGCTGTCGCAGGGCCTCTTCGTCCTTCATACCCAAGGCGTTTTCTGTAAGCCAGCCTGTCCAAACTTCACTCATCAACTCTGTACCCTGCCCTGCCAAAACACATTCATGTCACATATCATGAGCGTGAACACTTTGCTGCATTCTCAGTGGAATTCCTAAAAGACCTGTAAGCAGGACTAAAAAAGTAAAACAATCAAATAAAAAAACAAGAAGTTAAATGTACAACTAGTATGCAGAAGCTGTGAGCTTTCAAAAGCTGCTTGCCAACACACAATACTACACAGGGTTAAATTAAACTCTCCTAAAGGAAGACTTGTTCGCTGTCATATTTAGCCAAATGAGTATTTGAGGAGTGCTTCATCTTGACAGAGTAAATAAATGCTCTTCCCCGGGAGCGAGCCGTGAGTGGCAGCACAGTGCGGTATGGATCTGATTTGAACACTGAACTGCTAATGTTTGTGAAACTCCTCATGTACCCTCTCCCCAAGATGTCATCCGCAGTGGAAAGCTTTCATCGTTGCAGGTTATAAATGTAGCACTTGATCGCAGGGAAATGCTTGTAGAGTCGTACACAACACACTTGTCATTTTGTTAAGGAATCAATCAGCTTGTCAATTCATCACAGTCCTGCGGAGATGCACATCTCGCATCTTACCAGGCCTTGCTTTTTACTTGCTGACTGAATCACAGGCAGCACCCAGTCCTCAGACATCACGCTAAGCCACTCAGCCTGCATGCATTTGGAAGTGGCTGGTAACTCAGGGAATATGGCACAGGAAGCAACTGTTATGGTTGGTATTATACAGACTGCTGTGAGTCCTAAATTACAATTAAATAACAATTAACTAATGACCAGCTTCTCCAAGGAAAGGTGTCTGAGGGATGCACCTGGGTGTACCTTGTATTTTTAGACATTTAGATTGCAGAGTTTAGCCTTAGATACTTGGGTATTTGGAGATATCTAACCATTTGAATGGATGAGTGTGCTGATTGGACCTCATTAACATGTGTGATTGTCCATGCATGTACATGCTTTACTACACGTCCAGCGGCTACATCTTGTACCTTCTGAAGCATTTTGATTAACAATGAGTGAACAGTAGAGTAGGTTTATAATGTGATGGATCATTTATCTGGTGTCCAGTTAAAGACCAAATGCTTGACCTTTCTAACCTAAGATGTCAAAGAACCTGGATCTAAATATGAAAAAACAGCTTCACCTGTGGAGAATGTAACCCAGGGGATAAGCAGTGCCGTCTGACTCAAACCTCTTAACCTGTACTTAATTAAAGTGCACTGCTCTTGACAAATATGACAAGGTTTCAGGGGCGAGTTTTTCTTTGCTTTTTAAAACTGACTTTGTAGATCACAGTGTTGATGATGATGAAAAAAAAAAGAAGAAAAATAAATTCAGCTAAAAAGATCAGCAGATCAATCATGGCAGCCCAAGTGCAGAGAAATGTTGTGTAATTGGACACTGGAGACGAGGGGTGATATTTTACCAACACTACAACCAGAGCATGCCAGGATAATAATGAGCCTGCTTATTGCTCGCTAAAATAAAACAGAACATTTTCTGCTTAGAGGCAAGAAATTAATTTCGGAATTGGATGTTAATTGATTTGATAATTCCCTGTGGTCTTTCCTGTTCTGAGTTTGCTTGTCTCTCTCTAGCTTCCTCTCTCCCTTTCACACGTTCCCTCGGCATCTGGTCCCACAGCTCCCTCCCTCTCCAGATCTGCTTTTCCTATTAGATCTGCTGTGTCCTTTTCCACTGGAGTGGAAATTCGGGTTCATCTTTAACCCCACGAGGAATTATTCAGCAGTTGTTCAAACAGATGACCAGATCCAACTTCTCAGCAAATATTAAACCCTATTTCATTGCAAAAATAAAATGTCGGATGCTGTCCTGATATACAACTCCCAACAGCCTGTGTCCCTGCATGTGGTGCAAGTTAAACTCTTGAACTTGCTGTGGTTGTTCTGTTCATATTGGAATCAAGCGCAGCCCTGTATTTGGCGCTGTGCTGTTACTGTGGTTCACTTCACGCGATACCCACGAGCCCTTGTTCTCGCGTTGCTGTGAAGCTGCTGTCCGGGGGTCCTGTCTCTCTCCCCTGTGCTCTGTAGCTGCAGTGTAGCTCGTGAGATCACAGTGCACTTATTATCAGGCTTATTGTTCTACCACTCTTACACAAGGTTACCATGTTACTTGGCTCTCAGCTACAATAAATCCTTTCAAAATTGCCTTCATTATAACATGCACCTCATTAAAGCATGCAGTATGCGCAGCAAGCAAGGGCACTTCTAATGAGGGTGCAGTGCATTTTGCATTTTTTCTGCAATTAAACGGTAAGGAGTTTCAAGTTTGTTTGGTTATTGCCAGCCTGACTGTACTTCTGCAAAGGTGGAGGTTGAACCGTGGTGTCACAAGTCCTAGCTTCAGCATTCTTGCAATGACAAAACTTAGTACAAATGAGAAGTCATCCATAACTTTCTGACAGTTGCGATGTAGTTAATAAATGTGTTGAGATTTATAAGCATTGTTTACAGAACCTGTTTACTGCTAGAACTCCACCAGCATCTGTTCCTTGTTCCTAATTAGCTGCTAATTACGGGAGAGCTCTGAGTGTGCGTCTGTCACCAAACTGACTGGACCGTTTTGCATGAACATTAACAAATTAATTTGCAACAGCGCTATTGCTATGAAAGGATGAAACTGAGGAGCGAAGCGTTGAGGGGCTGTGCAGCCGTTGCTCTGCCAGGTTTGAGATGAGAGCGAGGAGCCGAGTGCAGCTGATGGCTCATGGTGGGTTATGAGGAATATCCCACTGTTCCATTAGGTCGCATGTCCCCAGAGCAAGTCGCTTCTGCTTCGGTGCCACTTCGTAGTTTATTTAATGAAATATTCCACCAGGAGAAACTGTGTTTTAATCATTTTTACAGAAATGTAAGAAGACAGTGCTGGCTTTAGGGCCAAGTTAACCACTCTATGAGCTAGTGTTACAACCTGCTGTCTTGATCATTATGTGTTAAGTAATAATAGTTTATTGTTCTTAACTCCAATAGCTGTGCCGTCTTGTTTGTAGAATAGACCTGTGTGCAAATGCTTTCAAGTAGTAAAGTATAAACTGAATTTAAATTGTTAGCTGCATAGGTCATTTTTTTAAACTGTAAGAACCGTAACAAATTCCAGTATTTGCTGAAAACCTTACTCAAGGTACAGTGATATAATACATCCTAGCCTCGTCTAGTCTTGCCACTGCCATGTGATGAATACTCTGAAAGAGGGATGCTGTTTGAGTGCTTGTACAGCATGGACGTGTTCCATCAACAGTTATTGAAATATCGGTGTGCAGGGCTCCCGACGGCACTTAATGTTTCCAGATACAGTGTTTATCTGGTCGCGGTTGATTGATTCCTTGACTCTGAGCATTTTATTCAGTGTTTATGACAAGGCTGCGTGAAGATGTTTGCCAAATGAGACCTGTTTTTACAGGGATGAAGAATGGAGCCTGAAAGTGGACGACCTTCACACAGAGGGGCCAAACAAGGTCATTAACTGACCAAGGTCCCATTTTTTTCTGTTTTGGGGTTATTGCAGCCGTAATAATCTCATTGTGCATTCAAAAACAGAATTTGTTTATCCTTGCTACAGTTATAAAAAAAATAAAAGAGAAATACAGGGATGGAAATAAGACTCCTATTGCACAGCATTTTTCACCCATTTCAGGTTTTATCGCAAGCTTGATTAGCCCTAGTGTGAAACACAGGCGAGTTTCTTTTTACCTGCAGGGATGCTTTGTGGTCCAGTGGTTAAAGAAAAGGGCTTGTAACCAGGAGGTCCCCGGTTCAAATCCCACCTCAGCCACTGACTCATTGTGTGACCCTGAGCAAGTCACTTAACCTCCTTGTGCTCCGTCTTTCGGGTGAGACGTAATTGTAAGTGACTCTGCAACTGATGCATAGTTCACATACCCTAGTCTCTGTAAATCGCCTTGGATAAAGGTGTCTGCTAAATAAACAAATAATAATAATAATGCTTGTATATAGTCGTCAGTAGAAGTTAACAGATTCACGGTCTCTGCTGTGCTTTCAGAGAGTTCTAAGCAGTGCTGACTTTTCTGTGTTTAATTGGCTGGTTAATTCGGGTGTTATTTACCCTGCAATTCATTAGTTTTACTCTGCCATTGGCAGCGGACAGGCTGTAATTTCACGCCTTGCAATAAAAGATGTCTCATAATCTGCTTCATTTAGCAACGAAGGAATTTAATGAAATTAACTGCAGCCCTAATTAAGACAGTGAATATTAAACACCCGTCATCAAGTCTTTAACGAGAAGGACAAGATCTGCCTTCCGCTGGATTTAAAGAAAGAAAGAAAGAAAGAGAGAAAGAAAGAGAAAGAAAGAAAGAAAGAGAAAGAAAGAGAAAGAAAGGAAGAAGGAAATCCCTTCCTGGTGAACAAGCTGCCTGATACAGTACCTGTGCTGATTTTCCTGTGTATTCGCTGGTCTCTTACATCCATTGAAGGTCTGTAAGGAATTACTATTACCAAGATGCTTCTTTGAGGACAGCCTTTCCACTGTGTTAGCAATTTAGTGTAACACCCATTTCAGTAGTTTTCAGTTACCGTATATATCTGTTTGTTTTGTCCTGCAACAAGACTCAATTGCTTGATTGCTTAAGGTTTACCTGAACATGGTAATATAAGACTGCTAGAATATAGCAGCATTACTATACAGTACACATCATATCAAGTATGGGCTTTTTTTTTATTTTGCTTTTTAGTATGTCCAGATCACTTTGATTTGGCTGTTGTGTTTCTCTTGGAAGGGAAGATCCAAGTTCAAATCTGTATAGCCGTGCATGTATGAGTATATATAGCAAATAACAAAGCAAAGGTCAAAAGAGCTTCACCCCCAAAATAAAAAATAAAAAAAGTTTTTTGTTTTTTTTTTCATCTCATTGTCAAAAATGAGAACTCAGTGAGGTTTTATCTCCAAATGAATTGAGACTGCTGAAGTAAGGTTTGGGTAATTGAGTTTATAATTAATTATCCAGAACACTCAGCAGATAAATCAGTTGCAGAGAGATTTTTTTTTTCTCCCGGTATTTTATTTTATCTCCTCTTTCCTGTTCTCCCTGGGGCCTGCCCTTCTTTGTCCTTGCGCTGTCAGGAAGACTTTATCTCAGACCCCTCTGTGTGTGTGTGTGTGTGTGTGTGCGTCCCCAGCCCCAGCCCTCGTCTCCTGGGTGCTCACTCTGGCCTTCCCTTCCACACAGCTCTCCCTGTGTGTGCAATCAGTTAGCCTGTCTCCCCGTGCCGATGATAAATTAGCAGGAGATGTGAAGGCGAGTGGCCCCTTGCAGATTGGCTCTCCGATAGAGGAGCGCGGCTTTCACTGGGTGTCAGTCACTGAGCTGCGGACCCTGGAGGCGACTGACACCCGCTGACAGAGAAGCGGGACGTCCAGAAATCAGAAACGAAGCAGTCGGTGGACTGGGGCCCACGTACAAAGGAAACCTTTAATTTGCTCGGCTTTCCGGTGTAGAACAATGCCGGAGCCGAAATGAGATTCCATGGCCCCTTTATATTTACCTTTATCTCCCAGATTGTCTTCTCTTTTGTTGGTAATGGAACTAAAAGAAGATTTTTTTTTTGTTTGTTTCTTTTTTTGTTTCTGAGGGCAAGGCATGATGTAATTTTCTGAGCAGCTGTTGAAATTGTCCATTCTTTACAAAAAGAGTTACTAAATGTTTGTCCAATGGACACACTTTTTGTCTGCGGTTTAACAGAACATGACACAAATTGAAACGGTTTTAATTGTGGTGCTTTAAATCTGGACCATGAAATATTAGCACTTGAATTGAGAACCTTGATGGAAGTTTTTAAATATCTTTGAGTTATTTGTTTTTTATTTTCCAAAGATTGCCCCAAAATTAAACTGCAAATGTGATTTGATGGACCAGTGCCTGGAACAGAGCTGGTCTGGCAAGAAAACTGCACTTCCCTATACTGTCTCTAGGACCTGTCTCCAGGGCAGTGCTGAGCCTCACAGAGTGCAGTGCACCCTTTGTTAATAAGCAAAGCATGTCATATTTTTTAAGACGGTGTGTATTAAATGGATTAGAGGAGACTCTGTGCTTGGGACAGGGAGGACAGATAGCTTGTTTTCCTTGCCAAGTCGTAGAGAGTGGAGCAGGTGCTTATTCTGATTTCCGATGTGCAGACGTGGTGGCTCCCACTGAACACTGAACTGAAATGTGTTTCCTTCTCAAGGGGGGCTGTGACCCTTTAGGTGACCATTCTCACATCATTGCAAGCAACATTGCCACAGTCTGAACTGTCCACACCTAACATGATGTGGCAGTAGCAGCATTTAGGGCTGCCGCAAAATCAGCAGTATCAGCAATCAAAATGTCGCTAATTTCCGCTGTTGACCTTTTAAAGATGCTGGTCGTAACGGGTCTTTATTCATACAAAGTCGTTATTCCCCTCTGAAGGGTTTGCATGTTCTTGACAGCAGTGATATACTGGACTGGCTCCTGTACTTATATATTATCCAATTGTGATGAGACTTTTTAAAACAATTTACTGAGAGTTTTAGAATCTGGAAATATAGGGAGGGACTATTGTGTTTCAGGTACATTTTTACATATACATTTAAATATATCTCAGCTAAATCTGATTGTGAAGACACTTGTGTACTGCTCTCTGTGAGGATACATATCCCTTGGAAAAGGTTTTGATTTTTGCATCTGGTGTGACTGGGGAAATGCTTGTTTAAAAACGTGGATGCATCATTGCTGTGTCGCTGCTTTGATCTTTTAACTGCAGCTCTACATTAGGCCACATTGTGTACTAACCAGTTAAGGAGTGGTTTGGAAGAGGCTTCATACAGTGCTTGTTCAGTGCACCGTAAGTGTAATATGATGATACTTACAATTACAAGCTGTACTGTGATCTTGATCTGCATAGTGCTTGAAGCGTAATAATGACACTTCAAAAGGACTCGAAGGTGTTCAATATCAAGTAGTTAAAGCATACAATATTGGTGTTTGATTAAATAAATAAATAGACTGAAATTGCAGCAATACAGTGTTCAAGTAAGAAAACAAATATAAACCCAGTTTTCAGTCTTTTAAAGGGAAAATGGGAACCAGTACTGTAGTGCGACTTTAATAATGACAAATCATACCCATCAGAAGTCTAGTGTGCCATTCAATTAGCCTCACTTGTAAAATGATAGCCTGTCATCTCCAGCAATGGATGAGGAAAATTAATAAATTGCATCCTAAATAGCAGGGACACTTAAGAAAAATTGGCCAGCCAGCTTAGCACAGCATGATGCAGTGGGGCTACCTTTGGCACCAGACTCCATGCCTTGAAATTCTGCCCGTCTCTTTATTAATGGACGCTGGCTGCTGCTGACAGCTATGTTGCTACTGGCAACTTTCTTCATTTAAAATTAAAGCTCTCGTCAAAACCCATTTACTACGCTGCAGGGTTGTTTTAATTTATTTTATTTTTTTTGCACTCAACTTACAACAGAGGTTTCTTCACTGGTTCTCACTCAACAACTGCACAAATAAGGACCAGTTTTATGTTTATATCAAAGGTGTGTGTCTGCGTGTGTGTCTGTGTTTAAAAAAGATCAATGTAAGGATTATGGATTATGCATATTGATTTTTATTATTTTTCACCCAGCATTGCCCAAACTAACATTGTATCTTGTCCTCAGTTCTTTGCTGTAACACACACAGTACTGTAGACACAATCTCTTGGAGAAGATCAAGGCGCAAGCAGAAAAGTTTCTCTACGTGACCTTCTTATTATTATTATTTGTTTATTTAGCAGACGCCTTTATCCAAGGCGACTTACAGAGACTATGCATCAGTTGCAGAGTGACTTACAATTACATCTCACCCGAAAGACGGAGCACAAGGAGGTTAAGTGACTTGCTCAGGGCCACACAATGAGTCAGTGGCTGAGGTGAGATTTGAACCGGGGACCTCCTGGTTGCAAGCCCTTTTCTTATAGGTGTTGCAAAGCCAGCGATGTTTGCTTTACACTGGCAGTGTCTCTTTACAATTAAAGAGTTGCATTGCTGTACTGATTATTTAGGGAGGCAGTTTGATCTAGTGGCTGTTGCAGGAGACTAGTATGTTTTTGATTCGAATCCCCCCAGAACACGACTGTCTCCTGACCTCAGCAGCACTATGGTTCCACTAGGGAGGAGATGATGCAGCCCTGAATTGTAAAATATTCTCGTTGTGTTTCTGAATCTCATATTTTAAGGATTTTGTTTCATCGCTTCATTCGGACAGCACAGGATTTGTCTTTCTGTTGTTGTTTAATTGAAGGCAAAGCCAGGAGGTGGGAAACCTCATAAAGGGTTAAAGGTTCTGTTTACACGAAACAGCGGTGCGAGGGCTCACTGTTTGTGGGAAGATGTGTATGGAGGGGGAGAATCGCATGCAGCTGTAAACCTCGGACAGTTAGCTGGGTTATGTTTCTCCTTTAGTTATTGCAATTTACTGCCAAGCTCTGGAGAGGAGAGCGGATTAGCCGATTACTTTGTGTTTGATCAGGATGCCGAGGTGATAAGCTCTCATGTCTCGCTGTTGTGTTTGAAGCCAGTCTTGGTGATGTAGCCGCTACAGCGGGTCAGTGTGTAGAGCCTGCTAATGACAGAAGGGTCACCCTGCTCAGCTGACCTGTGAGGAGCAGCAGGCGGGGCTTAGCTTGCAGGGCAGCTTGGCTCTGAGCCTGCGTTCTGTTCACAGTGACCTGCAGGCCCGTCAGAGTCGGTAACAACGCAATTAAAACTACTCTTCCCAGGATAGAAAGGAAAGCAAAGGCAAGGTAAATGAGAGCCCAGAGTGATATACACCCTTTCTTAACTCTGTCTAAAAAAAATAACTGAATTTAACATTAATTCTTGTTATTGCGTGGCACTTGAGAGGGGGGGTTGCCATGCTTGTTGTGGTACTGCTCATGGTTTGCAAGTTAACTTACATTGGTTTGTCTAAGTGGATTCCAGCTTTGAAAAAACATTGCTTTCACTGAGTCACGGAGTATTGGTGTAGGGAGATTAGATTGCTGATGGCCAAGGTTCAGAGTCTCTGAACGGTGCAGGCTATATTGATCTGGAGCAGGACAGTGTCGCCTTGCAGTTCTACCTGCTGCCTGTGGCCACATGCAGCTCTTGTCTCCAACTCTTCACGCTGTTGCCGTAACGATCCTGGAGACTGATAGCATTGGGCCCCCCCCCCTCCCCCCCGATAGCATTGCACCCCCCTCCCCCCGATAGCATTGCGCCCCCCTCCCCACCATCCCTCCACTCACCACTCTGACTGATTGGCTCATTTACACTCCAGCACCCTAACCAGATCAATACATCTTTGTTGGTAAATAATTGCTATTGAGCAGGGTTTTAATATAAATTTATGAGCATCGTTTTATCATGGCCTCTGGGCACACTGAGATACTGCGCTATAGATTTCCTATAACGCTTAACATTTATTGCATTAACATTGCAGGGTATTTAAGACGAAAGGTAAGCTCTGCTTTGAAGTAACCAAAGAGCAAGGCAAAGTCAATTCAATTCAATAGGGATCTTTCACAGCTAACCCCGCTGCTCCTGAACATTCAGGGTTATGCGTTCTTGAGTTTGAAAGCATGCAGTTCATTGAACGCGACTAAGTTTTAAATATGAGGGTACTGAGTTTGTTTTTGTCCTGGCCAAAGCTGTGTCTTCTATCAAATGCTCAGTCGACCTTTTCTTGAGGTGAGGCAAGTCATGTGTATTTATTGTGGCATTCTGATGGTCCATAAAAGTAACAGAAAATGTTGAAGTAAGCGTGCACACCCCCATATACAGTATTCACAACCCAAATAGAACAATCAGAACTCATCTGAAATGTGTAGAAGTGTGCGCATTATACTGTGAAATATTACTACAGGGCAGTGTTTCTTCCAGGAGATCTGGGGAATTGTGAAGCAATTAAGAAATTAATAAAACATTTACCAAGTAAGCTTGCGTGTTTTCAAACTTTCAGTGTACAGCAGCCATGCTTGCGTTAACAGTGTGCGCATTACATAATTAATTTCTTATTAACTTTAAAGTTGCAGCTGGTGCATCTGTGTTTGTTCCTCTGGGCGACCATTCTTGTCGTCAATGAACTTTGGTGATTTTATTGCTGTTTCATTAACTGGGGAGGCAGACTTCACTGCTGAGATTGTGTTCATTAGGTGCAGTGCAGTCACTTTGCATGTTAATAAATAAGAAGCAGATTGTTGAATAGCTGTCTGTCTCATGTGGCATTTTAAAAAACTGTCCTGGCCAAAACTTCTCATAACAGGGATGGAAATAAGACTTCTATTGCATAGCAGTTTGATCCACTCCCAGTTTCACTATGAGTCTAATAAGACTCTCCTGAGCTTGTTAACTATACACTGTGGCTAATCAAGCTTGTATTTAAGCCTGGAATGGGTGAATCTGCTATACAATCAGAGTCTTATTTGCATCCTTGTATAAGACAGTTTAGATTGACACAGTACTAAATGTTAATGAGTACATTTTCCAAAGAAAAAATAAATCTCTGATTTTCATTGTTTATTGGCATTACCTGAGCAAAGATTGGTGTGGATGCAAGAGATGGGAATGTATTGCAAGTTCAGGACAGACAGGTGTTTAAATTAGTTGGCGTTTAGAAAAGAAGAAAAAAATCACACTTAAGGTACAGTTGAACAAATCCCACTGTGCCCGAGGAACATCCCACCCATCCCATCCCTCCCGCCACGGACTTGTGAATATGATCGCAACCTGGGCTCTCCTGATGGGATCTGCAGGCTGATGCTTTTGATCTCTGGTTTGATCGCCTGGTTTATTTGGCCTTCTTGATGGGGCTGTGGGGTTATCACAGGGCAGCAATCCAGCTCTCCTCTTTAGAGTCAGTTGTGATGGGGGTCATTCACAGGTAAGCACCTGATAACAGTAACAAGTTTGTTTAGAGTCTAGGTGATTACTGGTATCGGGAGGGGAGGCCATCTGCCTGCAGCAAATACCCCCGCGGGGGTCGCCCTTAACCTGCCCGACCTTTTAGGCAAAGAGATTAAACGGGGTTGATCAGAGGGTTAGCACAATAAAAATACCCTGCAGACATTAGAGCATATATTAAATAATTAGTATCAAGGTTTCTCTGTTCATGAAGCACCCCAGCTGATCAGGAAAACCAAGCCACTACAGTGGCATTGAAAGCTCCAGAGCTGTCTATAAATAACTCCAGTATTTGCTGTGTTCAGGTTTATTAAAAGAAACCGCTTTGACCTGAGCTGTGTTTTCTTGTGTGCAGTTGCTCACTCGGTGGGTGAGAACACTCAAGATAAGCCCCACATGGTAACCAGGCAATGGGAGCTGTCATTCAAAGAGCTGTCATTCAAGGGATTATTTCTACTAATCCAACACTTCCTCCTGCTAATCCCGTACATGCTCCTGTGTGTCATTGTTTCACGGTTAATTTGAAAAGTGTTAAACTAGTCCCTTGTTTGCCCCTGCCAGGAGGGTTTGAAATGTGTTAGCAGAGACCAGCTGCAAAGATGTTCACTTGCTTGCAGGGCAGGCCCCTTTTTTTTCTTTGCCTGTGCAGAACAGTGCACTGCTCTACCTTTTTAAAATGTAAGAAAACAAGATTTGTTAATCTGTATGGGGTATGAGAAATTGCCCTGCCAAGACTTTGAAAAAAACAAAAACAGATGCAGTTTGAAGTAAAGCATAGCGAGGAAACTTAACATGGTATACGGATACACACCGTGACTGCAGGGGATGTAATATGCTATACACATATTAAACTGGTAACGTATATAATGGGGTACATAATAGACCAGATAAGGCTGTACCCCCTGTTGTAACTCCCAGTGATGCGGTTGTATTCACTGCTTCTTTTGTTTCAGGGTATGCTCCTGAAGAGAAGCGGCAAGTCTCTGAATAAAGAGTGGAAGAAGAAGTATGTAACCCTGTGCGACAACGGCCTGCTCACCTACCACCCCAGCCTTCATGTAAGTAAGGGATGTTACACAGCCTTCTGGACTGTTAATACATATTCATCAGGAACCTCTCCAGCGCTGCGACGTGGGGGTGACATCTCCAAAAGCTCCAGCGCTGCGACGTGGTGGTGACATCTCCAAAAGCCCTGAAGGTCTTCCTTCCCTTGACATAAACAGTAGTGCAATTCCCAAGTGGCAGACATTTTATTTCTATTGAGTGATAGTTTAGTCAAACTCTTAAGAGATGTAGCCATGTTATATGCCTATATCTATCTATCTATCTCTTTCTACCTATATGCTCCATTCGCGAGCTATGACAGCCATAGGTAGCAGCCTATAAAGGTGACGTAGGCACTCTGAGTTGTGCAGGTGCCAGTAAGTAAAAGCCAATCAAAGAGTGATTTGTGTTCATTAGGCGCTTGTCAAAGCTGAAAGATTGTTGTAATGAAAGCTGTGCTGCGGGGGGGCCCCTCCCTGGCAGTGTCGCCTCCGCAGTCACGCCTCCTTGCCTCCTCGCCTTGCATGATCTTGGGGCAGCGAGCTGCCTGATCATTACATTAGGATGAGCTGTGAAGTAAATGAAGCAAGGCTTTATATGGGCTCTGCTAACTCTCAGGCTAGGCTCAGTCCCTCCAGGCCTCTTCAAGGGATTCTTCTCAGGCTTGCTGCGTCATTCTCATTCAAACGCAGCCAGCGACTTTTATTTGCTTTTTCTTTTTTATTTATTTTTTCTAGAACATTAAGTTGTGTTCTTTTTTTTTTTGTTTCCTTCTGGCCTATAATATTGAAGAAACGTTTATAAAAGTTAACTAGTTCATCCTTGTTGCCTTGTCAACAAATAATCACACCCACTAATGCTTTTATAGTTCTAAAAACTATAGAAAAATCTTTACAAAATCTTACTCCTTTTTGGTCTACACCAGTGGTTCTCAATCTGTGGTCTGTGGAAAGGTTACATGATACAGAAAGGACGCAGCAGCATAGTTTATAGA
Source organism: Acipenser ruthenus (assembly GCF_902713425.1). Classification (NCBI taxonomy): domain Eukaryota; kingdom Metazoa; phylum Chordata; class Actinopteri; order Acipenseriformes; family Acipenseridae; genus Acipenser; species Acipenser ruthenus. Next base: position 50,217,618 of record NC_081198.1, on the reverse strand, counting down.
TCCCATTGTAAACCCAAAATTTGAGACCTTAAAAACTCAGCTACAGATGCAGGAAGACAGTGCATACATGGAGAATATCTCCAAGTAAAAAAATGTCTAAACTCTCCATCATATATAGTTTTGGAGTGTCTAAAATGTTTTAGTTATTAGGGTGTTTTCGTGTATTGTGCTCATGTGCAGCTTGTACAGTAGCACACGACAGGGCGTATGTTGTGTTGCATTAACACACGGCTGTAATTGGGTTGGATGCACGAAGCGAAGCAGTATATTTGTTGTAAACATTAAACTGGAGGTTTTCAGCGTTTCCATTTATTGTAATTAATTTAAGTGAATGAAGCCTCCGTGTCGGTCTCAATCCCTCCATAAACAGAGCTGACATAACCCGCAATGTTAGCCTTGCTAGTGACCAAGCATTTAAAATGCCTATCAATTATTTTTGTTGATAATGAAAAGATACAGAAAATGATTTCATTAAGTTGTTGACTTGTTAAATCTTTGTGTCTCTTGCTTTTTTTTTTGTCTTCCAACGGAGGATTTGCTTTCTGCCATGCATTGTACTATTTTGCACAGTAAAAAATCCTCAACAGCCAATCAGCATGCAGCATCCAAACATTCATTTTATAAATAAAGGTTATAGCTGGACACGTAGCTCCGACTGAGCTGGTACCTCATGGGTGTAATGTAACTTCACAGATTATTAATTCACAGAAATCAATTTCTGCTGTAATTATCAATTTAAGAATAAAACAGTCAGTTTTTTTCCCATCTCTGTAAATTCTTGTTAATGAAAAGTAAACTAGAAATGTTCTTTAAAACTCCAATTTTAAAATAACTTTGCTCACAGAAACAGGCCCACCCATCGCACTGACACAAAGAAAGGTAAATCTACGGTAATTCTTAGTATTATAGTGATTTTTTTTAATGTGCTTATTTCAGTCACAAATACTGTTTATTATGTGGGTCTGCCGAGATCAAAAAATTATTCAGGTGGTCCGCGAACAAAAAAGTGTAATAAACCGTATACTCTGAAATGCACAACATAAGCAAGGAGCATTTATAACTGTAGTGTATGACCAAGGAGGGCATATTTCATCAACCATGTATTATGTATTTTAGGACATTTGCACATCTATTAAGTTTCTCTTGTCTCTCTTGAACTTTCACCAAAGACAGATCACTGGTAGTTGCTTTATTTCTTCTCATTGATTTATTATTGTAGTCAATATTTTTGTATTCCTTGTGGGCCATTTAATTAAAAACAAGCAAACAAAGCAGACTTTATTGTTTTTTTCATTGCCTTAAAAACATAGAAGCTAATGTTGAATCCTCATATTTTTGTATTTGCCAGATTGAATCGTGTTAATTGATTTATTTCTTTGGTAGTTAAATGATCTCACCGCTGCATAGCACATGCAAGCCAGGCAGCGTAATGCCAGATCGCTGTCGTCTGGACAGGGGGCAGTTCACTCAATGTTCTCCACTTGCTTTGCTGGGTCTGGAACTTGATGTCAGGAAATAACACGTTTTTGACTGCCAAAATACAGAACTGTGTTATTTGTAAATGTGTATTTATATTTTTCAGTAGTGTTTTAGTTTTATTAGTGGACAATTTTACATCAGAGGTGTACAAAGTCGGCCCTTCCACTCCTGGTCTTCGTTCCAGCCCTGTTCTTAATTGTTTAATTGAACCTATTAAACCTGCACCCAGACCCTCAAGTTCTTAATTATCGCACTTTACCTGTTAAACCTGGAGTGGAATGGCCCTCCAGGACTGGGATTGGACACCCCTGATTTACATGATAAGTTCAACAACATAGAGTAGCACAGTCCAGAGGTACTGGAATCAAACATATGAGCTACTTTCCTTCACTTAAATCTTTTGACAGTAAGCACTGCAGTAACCGACGTGCTGGTTGTGTCTTAAAGTCCTCAGATGCTGTAGTTTGAACACAATTCAATGGCTCTGTATACGGCACAGCATCTCAGTGAGGCTTTACAGCTAGGAAAGCTTATTAACGTATAGAGAACTACATGCTAAGCCTCGGACACCAAAATGGGCTGCCACTGTTACACAGCCATCAAAGGCATGCTGCAAAAACATGAGGCAAAGGAACTGGATCTGTGTGAAGGCGTCGCTGAGGAGAGTGTGAGAGGGCACTGCCGCCTGTCAAGGATCAAAAGGACGAGTGATTCTTCTCTCTCTCTCTCTCTCTATCTCTCTCTCTCTCTCTCTCTCTCTCTCTCTCTCCCCCTCCCTCCCTCCCTGTCAAGTACTCTCAACAGCTAGCAGGTTTTCCCTGATCACATCTCATCGGCAACAGAGGCATCAATTAGCGTGTTTGTTTGAGGCTAATTGAATGAAACTCAATCATAGCTCTTAATTGCTTGACTATGCGAAAAGAAATCACATTAATGCAGATAATTAAGTGGATGGCAATAGATGCAACATAATTAGAAGCAAACTACAAAAAAAAATAAAAATAAAAAAGCATTTGAAACAACACAAACTGTATCGGCAGAAGCCAAGATATCCACTGATGTCCAGCCGCTCCCTTACTCCCCCATACCCTCCCCCCCCCCCTTCGAATGTATTCTTTCCCGGAGAGGGTTCCTTAATACCAGCTCATAAGCCTCCCCCATTTACGAGGTGCAGATGATGAACAACACAAAATGCAGATCGAGTTGGAATTGCCTCTTTCATGCTGTTGAGGTCTGAGATGGCACTTCTGGGGCCCGTCCCTAAAAGCTCTCTAGTGGCTTATTATGTGCCGTTAAGAGCACTTGGCTTTGAATTGCCTTTTCGTCTACTTTTCTAAAGGTGTGGGAGGGAGGGAGGGGGGGGGCTCATCTTCTTCGTCTTCTTTTTTCCTGTTTCGTTTCATGGTCAGCGCTGTGAGCAGCTTTTCCTGCACAAATTAAGTCAAGCTCCTGCCTGCCCGTCTCCCTTCCTGCCTGCTCGGTCACACACGCAGGATTTGCACCTTAAAACAATGGCAGCGTCTGGTCCCTGCTTCGGAGCAGATCAGAGAATGGGGAGGGTTTATCTAGTATTAGTGTGGGTTGGTACTGGTTACAGGTGCCGGTGTGATATCTAATTCTTTAACATGAACTAGAAATCATGCACAAGAAAAGATGTATGTGTTTTGTGTGCCAGGTTGTGTGAAGAACTGCTAGCATGGTAATTATCATAGCAAAACTGAACTATTGTCCTTTTAAAATGTACATTGGACATTGCTGGGTTCACAGTAGCATGAAACCACTGTCTCCAGGGTTGGGGTCAATTATTGTTTTTCAATTCCAGTTCCATTTTAAAATTAATTCCCAGTTCCAATTCCATCAAAGAAATTGGAATTGATATTTTGATATTTGATATTGATATTAATTTAATTTGAATCCAATTTAATTGACGAGCAGTAGCTTCAATTTAAGTTATTTGTTACCACTGTGACAAGCTCATTTTAACAGAATACTTATTGCTAATTGTAATTTTGATCAATGACGTGTTGGAATTGATTAAAAGGGAATTGGAAATGGATTTTAAAAAGGAATTGGAATTGAAAAATAGGAATGGTCTGCAACCCTGACTGTCTCCTGACGGGTTGGCATGCTGAAAGACTGTGTGTTGCTACTTCTGCTATTTACTTTCTTTAACAGAAATACAAGTTTTAAGGCTCATTTACACTTGTTGTGAAGGAGATTTCAGAACGGGAAACCTATTTAAATCTAAATTAATAAATGAATGCTGAGAAACTGAAGTCGGTTCGTACAGTAAAATTTTAAATAAAACTAAAACTTGGGTGAAAGTTGTTGTAATAAGGAGAGGTCAGGCCTGGTGTTTTACCCCTAAGCCTCCTTTTCAGTGTCAGTGAATCTCTCCTATGTGTCTCCTCAGGACTACATGCAGAATGTCCATGGCAAGGAGATCGACCTGCTGCGCACCACCGTGAAGGTGCCAGGGAAGAGGCCTCCCCGTGCCATCTCTGCCTGTGCCCCCCTCTCCAGCCCCAAAACCAACGGGCTGACCAAGGACATGAGCAGCCTGCAGCTCTCCCAGGCACCAGGTGAGCGATCCAGCCTCCCACGGGGTCATTTACAAACTAGCGTGCGCTTCTCCAGCCCCTGAGAACAAGGCTCTTTGATTTTCATTAATAATCTTTGATTTTTCTGCCCCCTTTGGTCACTGGTTTTATTTATTTCATTGTTTATATATTTATATATCAATTTTTTAATTAAACAATTCTCCAGGTATTAATCCATGAACTCATCCCTTCCAGGGATAGGTTAAAACAAACACAGACGCGTGTTCAGTGGGGGTGAGCGACCCCTCTCTACCGAGCAGCACCCCCCCCCCCCCTCCCTGTATCTCTAACCCATGAGCGCAACATCATGTAAGGAAGCCAGAAAGACCAAACTAATAGCATGAATATTCAGTGACCCAGAATAGTAATTATTGTCATGAATATTAATACAATGAGACTTCTCTTTCCACTCAGCCAGCTCTGAAAATGAGGTCTAATGAGAGAGAGAGAGAGAGAGAGAGAGAGAGAGAGAGAGATAGAGATGCAGATGCTTTTTATTAAAGCACTGGGTTTGAGGATCCCATTGTCTTGTTCATCATGTCCAAAAAACGTGTGAATGCTGGAATGGAGCGACCCACATTATTCACGCGGAAAATATTCTTATTGTTCCAGTCCTAAGAAAAAAACATTTTTATTTGTAATAGCTCTTTTCATGTGTGCTTGACTTTAACAGGAATCTCCTTTCATAAGCATGTGATTTAAATTAAAATTAAAGAATAGTAATAATAGGAATCTGTATGTAGGTAGTGTGGACAACTACTACAGTTAACTTTACTTGGTTAGGAAAATCAACCAAATCAAGCAAAAAATTACAGACCCCACTTTGAGATCCTCTTAGACTGTCACCAAATCTGATGATGAACCTCAGCCCCCAGTAGAGATCATTTTCAGTTAAGTAACATGAAAAACAACCAGTACTTTTTATTTTATTTCACTACATTGCCAATGACGTACCCATCCTAGAAGGATGTATTAGAACCTAGTCTGTCCCAAAAACACTGTCAAAATGCTCTCTACAGGGGGTTGTAAAGCTCTTTTTTAATACAGACTAGACTATCTGTGTTGGAGTTCCTACCACAAAGGGAACACTGAAGATGGCTGGTATTTGGTCTTTGAGTGTAACGTGAGTGAGACGCTCTATAACCCCACCAGCACAGGAGCCCAGTGGTTAAGACGCTCACTTGCGGAGCTCATGGACGCTGGTTGAGGCACCGCCTCTGCCCTGTTTCACCAGTGTGAGAGTATGTATGTGTGTACATCACTCCAGCTCCTCTCTCTCCCTGTCTTTCTGTTCTCCCTCTGTGTCTCAGTGTTTCGTGCTGCCTGCCCTGCCCTGGATTAATGAGCCTGGGGTGCAGTATGAGCAGAACCTCATGGCTTTGAGCTAATGGGTCCAGTCATTTTTACTCTTTGAGTGGCAGACGTACAAAAGTAATTGGCTGTGTAGAATGACAGCTCATTGGCTCTACTTAAGGATACATTCTCCCCACATTGTGTGGTCCACTGGGATCTTCTGTTTCTCTTTTTCGTTAAGTCCAAAGCGTCCTGATCACAGGCTGCGGTTCTCCCCGCTGGCATTGTGCTGACTCTGAAGTGAATGTAATCCCCTTGTGCCAGTGACATGTAATCTGGAATTGGGGAAACGGAACTTGCCCTGCATGTAAGGGTTCATCTATTTCTTTTTGTTTCGTTTGACTATGCACGTTCGGGTCTAGGAAAGGTGGTCATTATATACGAGCGCTCCTGGTGTGTTCATTTAACAGGTGTTTACATTGAGACGCGACATTTCATTTTCTAGATTTAGGCTGGCAGAGGCATCATACCATATAACCTGTGACAGATCACACGAACAGGTAGTTTTCTTATATTTTTGCATTACCTGCATTACTTCAAAAAGCTTATTTAAAATAAGTGGTTGCTTACTTTGTTTCCACAGACGTGTGTGTGTGTGTGTGTAGGTGGGCAGGTATTACTACCTATGTGTGGTGAAAATTTGAGAAAATGTCCCCACAAACATAGTAACTCCTGATAAAATGATGTGGCGACGTTTTTAAGAACTAAATATGCCTTCCAAAAAAAAAAAAAAAAGCCAAAATATTTAGTTTGTTGTCTTGCACCATGTGTGGAGTTTTGTCTGACTGGAATTGTGTGTGTTTGTGTGTGTGTGTCTGTGTATTTGTGTGTGTGTGTGTGTGTCTGTGTGTTTGTGTGTGTGTGTGTGTCTGTGTGTTTGTGTGTGTCTGTGTGTCTATATATATGTTTTTTTGTCTTCACAACAAATAGTGAGGGATTAGAACCAGTTTTTCTGTTTCGAAAGATGACCTTGATAAAATGCATAATATTTAATTAAAAAATATATCTAATTGATGCTATTGACATTTTCCATCGTTTCCAAAGATTTTGATTAAATGTTTTTGTTGTGTGTTTGATTTTCCATGTTTACTTATGAATGCTTGTCACTGACTGACTGAGAGCAGAAGATTTTGTTATATAATCACTGAAAGTTTTAATATGAAACATAAAGGGCCTATGATATGAAGTGATGGGATGACAATAATTATCTACCGGGGGTCCTGGTAAGTCAGCAGTTACAAGATCAAAAAGAATAATAATAAAAAAATACCTGAGTGGAAATTATCCTAGATAAGAAATGTAAACAAAATAGACATTAATTGGTGGATAAAATATTACTTTTTTTTTTAATGGATTGCCTTGTGGTCTCAGCATAGTATATCTAGAATGGAAATGTGTCGCCCTAAATGCTTTGCTAGCAGTCCTGTATCTGTCTACAGTCATGGAGTCTGCAATGACCAATGGCCACCACTAGAGGGCAGTCCCTGAATTAAGATCTTACCTGCTGTTGAGATCAATAAAAACATTATGTCTCCACTTTTACCAGTCTAGCACTGTACACAAACACTTCCTTCAAGCTAATCAACAGAATAAAAATTATATATATATACTGTTATATGTGAAGGTTTTTGAAAAAAAGTAATTTGATCAACCCGAAGCCAAACTGGCACTTGCTTTAATCAAGTAAAAAGCTGGAAACACGAAGCAGGGAGACAGATGTGACTTGTGGCATTTAAAAGTTGGACTCACTGCCGCGCTGTGATGTTTCTCCGAAGTAAATCCCAAGGTAATTATGTGTGTGTAAGTAGTAGTGGAAAATGTTAAAAGCAAACCTGTTTTGACAAAGGAAATGTGAGCAAAACCTAGCGAGCATAATGTATCTAATATTAAAGACGGGATACAGGCACTCACTCTGGCCTTTCACAAGCAATCGGTCTCCAGCCAGCAGATTCACTGGAGGAGATGAGAGCAGTGATTGCTGAGCTGCTGCTGCTGCTGCTGCTGCTGTGCTCAGGCCCTGGCCATGGTAGTGTTTTGCAGGTGGTTTTGGCACTTCTTCATTACCAGTAACTTCACTCCTTTCCTAACCCCCCGTGGTCCACCTCTTTCTTTTAATGACCAGCCTGACACTGCAGTTAAGACTTCTCTGTGGTAATATTTGTGGGGATGGGAATAGAACCTAGATGTAGATTTGTATCCCCCTGCTGATTTCCTATTTGAGGGACGTGTGTGTCATTGTTGATACGATTGTGGTCACACTTGTCGCTGAGAGTCAGAATCTGGTAATATATGGGAAACCCTGAACTTCTGTCCGTCTGCCTTTCCATATTCGTACATGATATGTCGATGGATGTCGGTCATCATGTTGATTTCCTCTTTCATTTTACTGCTCTAAATTACTATTTACCCTGGATGACCCACATATATTTGTTTGAGGACACTGGGTGTTTTGTACAGCACGCTACACATTTTTCAAATCCTTTTTGACACCCAGGCATAGGTTTTACACAAAGTGAAGGAATTGGAAAGTAGTCAAGGCTTTGGGTGCAAATTCTAGACCTGGGTCTTGAAGGGGTGTCCACCTGCGAAGCGGAATTTAACACACACAAAGTATGTATCAATGAGCAGATTTTACTAAACCCAAATTATTTAACCCTTTCAGGCACAGTGACGACCAGCACATCTGCATCTCAGATGGCCAGTGGGATCAACCTAGTTGCCTTCAACAGCCGACCGGACGGGATGCACCAGCGGTCCTACTCTGTGTCCAGCGCTGACCAATGGAGCGAGGCCACAGTGATTGCAAACTCTGGCATCAGCAGCGGTAAGTCCTTCCCTCTCGGACAGCCTTCCCTGGGAATCTATTACTGAGATCACCATGAGGGGAAAGTAATCTAGTTTTAGTAGGATAAGAAATTGCAAATAAAAAGAGAGAAAAATATATACATAGCACTGGTGTTGAATAATATGTCTTGGTTCACTGGGGCATGCTTATTAAGAGAATATTATTTTGGGCTTCGGTTATATGGAATCAATACACAGACAACTGTACTGCTCAAAATGCTTGAAAGCAGCAAGAAAATGTATGACAAACACCACAAAATAACCGAGTAATTGCAATGCGATGTGCAGTAGATATTTTCCAATTTGAATCCATGTGCAGGCTTATCTTTCATTTTGCTGAAATTAGCCTCTTCCCATCTGAAACCCTGCACCCATAATGTTTGTTGTAACTGCAGATGCCACGGATTAAGTTGTCTAATAAAATAAAATAAAAATAATAGAGCATGCTGGAGATAATTACTGCATTTCTGATGGGCAGTAAAAAGGGGTGGGGGTTAATTGTAACCGGGCACATCACTGAGCAAGCTTTCAAAGGTGGTTAAATTTAACTTAAATTAAAAAAAAAAAAAAATTGTTTCTGTATTTCATTAGCACAAGCCTGTGCTCTGAAACGGCAGAGTTTTATATGAGAGAGCGTCTTGTGTCCTTATTACCAAGCCACCCAAGAGCCCCAGTAGATCCACCATTTAAACAGACATCTTAAGATCAATTGTATCACAGAGGACAGTGCTCTGGAGTAAGGTGCTTGGTAAATTAGGAGGAAACGAGAGAGAGGGGTATGCTGGGCTGCACGGTGTAGCCTCCAGTTGAGATTCTCATATATCCAGCATTGATCCAGCTGTCAGCTTCTAATGCTGCTTTAACTGTTTATCAAGCTAATGGGTGCTGAGAGACCACGATTATCAACTCCGGATTCATTTTAGCAGGGGGTGGGGAGGGGGTGATGGTGGCGGTTGTTTGTGGAGAAAAAAAAATCACGTTTTTTTTATTTTTTTCAATTAGAACTACAGCTTTTTTTCCTTTCCAGGGAGAGTTTGCTATTGAAACTCTGCGCCTTTCCCCCTGTGTGATGCCCCTTCTGTTCTTTTTGCTTGCCCTGACAGGCAGCTGTCACAGGATGCTTGGGCAATGTCTGATGCTAAGCATGGGTGACAGGGTTTATCGCAGCAATGCCCCATAGTAACTTTAGCAGCTTTTATTATTTTTATTTTTTTATGAGATCTTTAAATAAACAATTAGTCATAAACACTTAAGTGTGGTTCCAAGGGTTACACGGAATCAGAACGTCAGAACTTTGAATGACTTCCACTGTTCCACAGTCCTCTGTAATCACACAGCAATGAAGACACCTCACCATGAGCTGCAAGATTTCTGCCATACTTTGGGTTAAGGGGGGCACCTCATTTATATTATTTCGGACACTCAGCCACCACCAAAGGTCAACTTACAAACCCCTTCATATATAAGCCAACATTACAAGGATGCTCAATAAGGTGATGCGAAGAAGCAAAGTTTGTTTAATTTCATATATTGGCCTTCAGTAAAAAACTAAAAAAGTAAAAAAAAAATATTGTTATTTAAACAGCAAATGTATCAAAATGGACAAAGCCATGTTAAGTGTTACCCCAGGTTGCTGTCCTCTGTGTTCTGTGATAGTACTGCCCAATAACACCCTTTGTCTTTAGTAGGGAGTAACAGTACCATCACACTTAACTGTAAAATAATGCAGCCGTCTCTGTCAAATGCAAATGTGAGCTACAGCAGGAAACGCACCTGCCAAGCTAGGAACAAACACAAGTGCGAGGGGGAGCGCGTCGGTCATACTGCTGCAAAACGCTTTCCCAATCACTGTCTGAAAAATTAGAAATGCGCAGGGTTTTACAAATAAACTGTCTTTGTATCTAATGATGTTATTAGATGGAGGAAATGATTGTATTTATTGTGATGGCTGCATGACTGTAGGATGTACGTTGATTGCTCGTCACCTCTTGCCCCAGGAGATCACAGGAGATCATCTTGCCTCTCAAAAGAGGATTCATTGAAATGCTTTGTCTCGATCATGTGCCAGCTCGTGTGGATCAGCCGTTTGTCAAAACGGTTGACAATAAACTTTCATCCCTTGCTGTACATTACTGCATTTTACTACATTTTGTATGGCATTAGTTTAAGGAGAAGTCAGAATCACAAAGGTACTCGCTGGTTATTGTTAACTTAAGAAAATGCATCCCAGGAGACATGCTGTGTGTCTGAGTGTAGTTTGGAGAATGCAGGCAGAAGCCAGGACAGTGCACATGTGTTTTATCAGTCTTACTGTTACAGGCTTAACTCCTACCTTTTCTGTTCATTCAACTAACCCTCTGACTGCCAGGAAGCGTCTCAGGTACAGGACAGTTCTCAAGAGCTCCTCCACTGATGCACTAGGTTGTATAGCTTGGTTCCATACTCCCCTCTGTCACTGGATTGAGGAAGTCTGCTGCGGAGTACTGTCAGTGGTGAGGCGATGCATGTGCTTCTACGGTACGTACCGTGCATTTCGAACATCAAAAATAACAATAGAGCAAAAACAAAGGGAGTGTAAAACCACCCCATAGGGAATAGCCTGAGAAAAGCATTTGCTAAGGAAGAAATGCCTTAAAACCAGTATTCAAGCCTGTGTTAAATGGGTGACTCCTGATGTCCTTGTGCTGCACTCCACCCTCTTGACATTCAAGGCTACTTTCTAATGCCTTTTGCAAACTCGGCCTTGAGCGCCCGCACACACAAATAAGTTTGCCCTTTATTACCTTAGATCATTTTCCTTAATTAAATTAAAATAGTAATAATAATCGGTTTTAATTGGGAACTCAGTTCTTTTGGCAAACTCCAAACCTCAAAGTTTTCTAACCACTCTCTGGAGCTTGCTTTAGGCGAATGCATTTGGCCCTAATCACCGCAGTTGACTAACGAGTTGACTAATGTTCCTATTTTAATTTCCCTTTGTCTCCGGGCTGCTGTGATGTATTTTCGAACCCTTCTTAACAACCTGGCCCCTCTTGTCCTTTCCTTAGTCCTTTAACCTCTCCCAGTGCCTCCGGTCCCCAGAGCTGATATGCACTGTCTTGCTGTTTTTATTTTCCCGTTCTCTTTCTTGCCTCCAAGGCACCTTCTCTGCTCATAGCACCCAGGCGAATAATCAGTTGTGAGGGCTAGTGACTAGTCTAGTACTGTAAATCATAGCTCACGGTAACTATTGTTCCTTCTGCCCTGAGACAAGGGAGTCACACAGATACATCTACGTGCCACAGTATATTGTGCTGGAGGGAAAGCAGCACAGTTGTATAGGCAGTGGGCTGTGCTGTGGAAGATTCTCACGTAGAGCCCTAGCTCAGGGAGTGGGAAAGCAGTTTGGTTTTCGCACCGTTCTTTTCAGAGAACACAGAAACAAAAAGCTTTTATTCACGGCTACTTCAAAATCACGAAGCAACGTCATTGCAACAGCAATATCCCTTGAGATATCATTTTTAAAAGACGCGCCTGAGGTTGCACAGTATTACTGTATCACAGTCATTCAGTTCCATAAAAACAATACCATAACTGGGCCCAAAAACTCATGTCAGTGTTTAGAAACATCCAATTCAGTTTGTTTTTTATGCATACCAAACCTGATTAGCCAATTTAGTAAATACCATAAAGAAAACGATTGGACTTGCTAGCTGTGTATAAACACCACCTGCTTTGCTGCATGATTAAACAGGTTTGACTGCACCTGATACACAGTGGATAGATAGCCTGACTTTAATTACTGGAGCTCCTCTGTTAGGGGAGCTCTGACCCTCTTTAATCAAAGCATTTTGCACGTGTGCTCAAACAGCCTTGTTTCTGCTGGTGGATCACAGGATCAGTGCAGGTCTTGGAGGGGTGGGGTGGGTACATTTCTGCATGCAACCCAAGACTTTGAAGTGCCCCTCACCTGCTGCGCTGTGCGATCAGGACCCAGGACTGAGAATCCCCCCCGCAGCCATCACAACCAGCCAAGCGCCCACTCCCACTCCCACTCCCGCTCCCGAGGTAGGGAGCGAGTCCCTGGTCAGAGCCCACACTGTCTAATGGGGGCAACTGATACCATCACTTAAATCTGCTGATAGTGTAATGCCTGTGGTGTACACACACACACACACACACACACACATGCATATGCCTGTAGAAAAAGCATGACACTCACTTCTAAATCAATGTATTTTTCACTAATAGCGCACTTGATGTAGAACAACAGCTGCACATAAATGTTCTCCAGCTCTTGCAGGCAGTCTTTGAAAAACGATACTGTGATGTTCTGTAACTGGCTCACTTCATAAGTGTTTTCCTTCTCTCCTTTCATTCAACCTTAGAAAAACAGTTGAATGAGATCTCGGAGGCCGCACACAAACTCACAGAGTTTGTGCTGGGAAGAATGGAGTAATGAATGAGTGAATGAATGCACATCCCAAAGCACAGGTCAGTGCAGATTCCATTAAAGCTCCATCTCTGTGCTGTGACAGAGGCACCTGTCCTGACTGAGGGATGTTGTTTGCGGTAACTGAGCTGGAAAATGATACAGCAGTTATTGAAATCGCCCTTGTACACTCACGGTTAGGAGACACCAGGAATTGACAGTCCTCCGCGTGGATCTGGCTGCCATTATTTCCTTCACAGGGGTAATAACAGTTAGAAACCTAACCAAGCCCTCGCACCATCGGTTCTCCCAGGGGCATTGTCTTTCGCTGCCTGCCCACACATGAAAGAGAAAGGTTCTCATAGCAAACTCCTCTGCACGCCTGACTTCCAGGCTTCAAAACAGAGCATGGTGTGTGTGTGTTTGTGTGTGTGTGTTTGTTTGTTTGTTTGTTTATCTGTTTTAAAAGTGTTTTAAAAAGTGCATTGGCTGTGTATGTGGCTTACATTGTTAATGAGCATTATTATTAAGTAAATTATCAAGACTGATAAATCACCAAAGGGCAGTTCCCTACTCGAGTGGTTAATGTATACATTTTAACCCGTTTCCCTCTAATAGTCACGGTTGTGTGTTCAGACCCCTTTCATACCATAATCCCACCAGGATCTGTACCCGGTATATCATTCCAGATCAGTAATTTATACAACTCCAGTGCTTGGCTGTGGAGCCCTTGCTGTTTTCTCCTGTTGCCAAGCGGCTCTGGAACTGGCAACCACGGAAGATAGAAGCGTAACAGGCAGAAACTGATTCCATATCCGCAGCCATGCCTGCACAAGAGCCCATTGTGCCGCCGAAGTGAAACTGATCCCCACGTGTTTAACTGCAGAGCAGGTGTCTTTGATTGGGGGCTATACAGGAATGTCAATAAGCGGGTCGTCTTACAAGAAACTCCACATCCCACTGCGTCCAGCGGGCCCACCCACAACTGAAGATGCCCTGTGATGTTGGTTAATCTAACCTGGCTATGCTTTGTGATTCTTACACAGTGTGTGTGGTGCAGTTGTGCTACAGTTAGTGCCTTATTTATTTAAAAGAGCTTTGATGGCTGTCTGACTTAACTACACAGGATAGCAGTGATGTAGAGAAAGTGCAATAGCAGCAGAAGAATCCCTCCAGTATCATATTATGTAGTGGTGGGACTCGGGATATTATTCCCAAAAGCACAAAAGAAATGCACTGCCAGCTGCCGGGCAGTACAGGTTTACTGCAGAGGGGTTTTGCCAGTGATGATGTTCATGCCCACCTTGTTGCAGACCTAGTTTTAAATCCCATCTGAAGAGCTGACTTCAGTTTGCCTTTCCTGTGCTTCACTTGCATCGGGGAGAGAGAAAACAGAGAATAAACTACCCCCCCCAACCCAACAAAACCTTGCTTTTTTTTTTTTTAGATGTTGCTATTATTTATCTTTTTAACTTAAGAAAGCAAAACATTAGCCTGAGCAAAAGTAGCTGCATCAGTCACAAACACCCCATGCTAAGTGGAATAACATTTTATCCCTAAAACCAGAATCTTAATGTGCAGGCCATTTTTGTCAAGCTGTCAGCCACAGCCCATCACAGTGAGAGAGAGAGAAATGGGAGAGTGAAAGCGAGCAAGCTGGCTCACCGCAGTCCATCAAACTCTGGAGATAATGATGGGCCGGGCAGTTAATCGGGTACAGTTAATTGTACGCTTCGAGATGGCATCTTGTCAGCAGAGATAAGTTGTCACGTTTTCCACTTGAGCTGAGACTAAATGATTGTAAAATAAGTTATGAGTGTCCTTGGGGCTGTCTGCTGTTGCGAAAGACTGGGGCAGGGTTTCTTGGAGGGGGCCGCCATCACTCCAGCCTGGCTGGCTTGATATTTATGTGAACTGAATGTTATTTTATTCAGCCCCCAGTCACGGCTGTCAGATCGACGAATGAAAAGTGAAACTGCTTCCCTACCTCATGTTTCTTGTCTCCTGGTCTGCGAGACAGACTACTATTATTATTATTATTATTATTATTATTATTATTATTATTATTATTATTATTATTTTTTTTTTTTTTTTTTTGCTGAACACCGATTCCTGATTGGGGGAAAATTAATAGGAAAGTCTCACAGAGAGAGGAAACAGAAGAAAGGGCCATGACTTTGGGATGCTTGATTCTCAGTTAATTTTGGTTCTTTGTCATTTACCTTTTTATAAGCAGTAGCCTCGCTTGTGTGTGGATTTGTTCAAGTCCTGATTTAACCTTTTGGTTTCTGTTTCTTTTCACACAGAACTTTAAGGCAAGGTAGCTGTTCTATTGCATGTTCTATTGCAGAATATGATTGATATGAAACAAGCATATCTCTCAACTCCTGTCAGAAAAAAAGTGTCTTGATAGAGGCATTTACATTCTTCAAAGAAAAAAAGTCAATAAGCTGCAGTATGTGATGGCTGGATTGTTCTGCTTTTTTAAATGGCAAACTGTTATACAGTTCAACTTGGACATGATTCCAGTCTTGCTTAACCCAGGCCTACACTGATATTAATATAATTGAGCGGCTCTCTGGTTTTACCAAACAGTTGAATGTATCTCAAGAGAGTCAGTCTTCAGTGTTTATATACTTCAGCCAGGTTTAGATATTTTATAAACTTGTACGTTGTCAACAGCTGGCTTTATGTAGTTGGCAGTTAATATGGCCATAGGTAAAAGTCTGTTTACTTGTGCGGAACATGATGTACTAGTGCACTGCACAACCAATGCACACACAGACTGTAATCCAAACCTGACCTTAAACAATGATGGGACCTTTTCAAACACTGGGCAGAGTTGCTGTAGATATTCCTCAGTGATAGTGTTATATTTGTGTGTTGGGTAATCTGTGTTCCCTTCTCTTCTGCTACAGACACAGGCCTGGGTGATTCAGTGTGCTCCAGTCCCAGCATGTCCAGTACCACCAGTCCCAAACTGGACCCCCCTGCCTCGCCGCATGCCAACAGGAAGAAGCATCGCCGGAAGAAGAGCACCAGCAACTTCAAAGCGGACGGCATCTCCGGCGCTGCCGAAGGTAATTGGAGCCACGGGGATTCCCGGAGCAGCTCGCTGCGTCCCGCGCTCGCTCAACTAAACTGGGGCCTCATCCACACAGCCACCTTAGCAGTAAACTATTCTCCTCTGAAACTGTGACAATGGGAACAGACCAAAAAGTGTTTTTGGTTAGCAGCCACCAAGAGATTCTCTGTTTTCTAAACAAAAGAATATGGTTTGTTTCATACCAAGTACAGAACAATGAGCTGTTTACTGCAAAGTGTCCAGTGACCTTATGTTGTACTTCCCCTGGTGTCAAGTCAGGTTTGACCTTACCTGGAGATGTAATGTTATGGTGCTGAGATTTGGGGGGAGTGCAGTACGTTTTTTTGTAGCACTTACTACGTCAAGCCATATATATGTAAAAAAAAAAAAAAAAAAAAAAAAAAGGCTTATTCAGTCTTAAATACAGCTGACAAATCCTGAGGTCTGAATACTGTAGTTGCCTGGAGAGCACATTCCTGTGCCCTCACTTGAAAAGGTTTAAGCCCATGTTCCAGTTAGTGACCTCTGTAGTTGTAAGTAGCACAGATAACTCTAGTCCTTGCCCAGTTCCAGGTTATATACAGACTATATCTGGGGCTTGAGCTCCAGTTGATGACTCTGTGTTGGTCAGCTCGATAGCAGACTGCATAGATCAGGGGGATGGTCATTGGGTTGTAGGGGTCAGAGTGAAGAGGATGAATGCCTCAGTCATTTCCCTGATCTTGCCTCTTGCTTGTTTCTTACATCTACTTCATTTTGATGGAAGCCACATTGAACCTTGCATATTGAGCGCCCTTACAACCAGCTGCTTCTGTTGCTTCTGTGACTCCTTCAGCTGTTTTACTGGAATACAAAAGCATTCCAGATTCCTTTTGAAAATACTTGCAGTGGCCCGGTGGTCTTGCATGATTAGCACCTTCAGAGCAGATGTGTGTATCAGAGGGAGAGGCATGAACTTTTTCTGTGCAGACTGGTCTGCTCTTTTCAAGATCTTGTCGGCACGTCTGTTGGGATCAGGAAGTGTGAATTATTGGACAGCCGTGTAGATGTGTTGTTACTGACACACATGCACAATAGCACATTGTCAGATTCACACAGGCCACACTGTCTGTGCATCAGCAGAGGACTGCCTTTGTGAGTGCTGACACTTGAACCACGGTCCACTCCATTTGTTTGCTTCTTTTTTTAATCAAGACATTAACCGCTTAAGGTGCAGCGGCTCATTCCCATTGGAGCCCTGCTGGTGTCCCCATTTTTTTTTTAATGGTGTTTGTAGACTGAGGCAGTACAAGTGACCAGTCCAGTCACTCGGTGTGAGTGGGTTGCTCAGCTGGAATTTGAACCGTGGTTTCCCGTTACGTTGTATTTTTGTGTAGCATAATGACTTTATGAGCTGCATGATTGTCAATGCTTTAACTCCATGCCTGGTTAAATCTCTAGTGATAAAGACTAAAACAAAAAGTAAATCCCATGTTTGCATATTCAGTAAACATCATTAGATTTAACCCAATACAAAAGCAGAACAGAGACGGGTAGAAGTGTGTCAGGTTTGGAAGCAGAACAGGGCATTGAAAACAGGTTGCCAGGCACCCAGTCCTCATCTCGTACCCTGTAGTGAAGCTGGTGCTGCCTGTTTTTAATAAGCTCATTTCAGTTGTGCTGTGCACAGCCTCACTAAACCTAACGTGGCTGAGCCGCCGAGGGTTTCTCGTCTGTCGGTATCTCCCCAGCAGTAATGGGCTGTAATGTGCTGAGCCCTGGCTAATGAGATAAAGAGAGATTAGTATCAATACTAAAGGAGAAAATGAACTCCGAGTGCTCAGCACCACAGGAGGGGAACGGCGCCCACAACAGAATTAATGGAGCTTTCTTTCACTTTGCTTTAATAAAAGATGCTTTAATATTTGTGGCTGGCAGACCTCGCGATGCTGACGGCCCACAGAGAGAGTCCGGGCTTGTTCTGTGTGTGGCCCCGAGAGCAGGTCCACAGAGGGCACTGTCATCAGCTAGCCTGGAGAGGGAGGAGAGGCATGCTGCTTTGTGCATGGTTGAACTGCAGAAATACATTGGGAAGAAACGTGTACATAAATTAGAAGGTTCTGCAGGAGAGATAACTGGTGCTCGGAGGTAACCGTGTAAAACCAAAAAGAAATAAAAACTTACAGGCTTTTGAATATGCTGAATTCAAAATATAACTCAGTTTTGAAATAGCCCATTTTACTTATTTCTTCAATGTGCCATACTTGTGTATAGCACCACCTTCTGGAGGGTTCAGGGCAACTGCCTATTCTACAGAACTGTTGTCGTGTCAGTGTTTTCTTTTAGCCTGGTAACATCACCCATTGAATACAGCAGCATGATTCTTACTGATGCAGTGCACTTCATACAGTACAGATTGGGTAGTGTGGTGGCCAATGCATTTAGAGTGTTGGGCATTTGCAGTGGAGCTGGTGGCAGGCTTGTGGAAGCACCTTGCTATAGTAAGTATGAAGTGGTGAGAGTGTTCTCCTTCACGTGTAGAACACACTGTGTGCTGTCTAGTTTAATCAATATTAGGACTGACCCTAAGAAAAAAGGAAACCGGGTGTTTACTGTGCTAGATTAAAGTCTCTATTATACCCAGTTTGTGTGTTATCTTCTTGTTGTTCTATCTTTTAGCCACCTCGTTAATAAAAAAAATTACACAAATTATTTACATAGTTCTACGTTTTTTTGAAAGGTTTAAAATTGTGACGCGGCCCCTAGCAGGATTCTGTTTAGCCATTTGTCAGCTAAGCACTTAAGTGAAATATTATAAATAATCTAGAGTATTGAAATCTTTTATCAGCTGTGTCACTTTCATTATTCAGTAAGCGATTAGTAACAGTCTCCCAATTTAGCCATTAAACACTTGTGCGCTCTGCCTGCGACTGGTGTCATGCTCGCGGCCGGATGAAGTATACTGCTGTCACTGTCGTGTTATTCATTGAGACGAGCTTCTCCCAGGTACAGGCAGCTTGGCATGTCCAAGGTTTCATTATCTTCAACTCAGACCAGTCTCCCCTCATCTCTGCAGTAATGAAAGGCACTTAAACCCTGACAAGATCACAGCGCAGCAGTAAAGCAATGCTGGGCTAGTCTTAGGCTGCTACCAATCAAGCTGGGATGTCTCTCAAAACTATCTGTTAAGAACCTGTGATGTGCCAGTATTTAACCCTTTCTTACTTAAACTGCTGACCCTGCTCCCCCTGTTAGGACCTATCCCAGTTTTGCACACACATACTGTAACAGAGAGCTCGCAAAAGCTCAGAAATGTGTGGGCTGCTTTCAGCCCCTTAGCCCCTCAACTCTTTTTATTGTAGCCCAGAACCAAGCTGAAACAATGCAATGATGTCATTCTGCCCACAGTAACGGTGATGAGTTACACTGGTTATAAAGGGGCTGTGTGCAGTACTGGAAACAGACGTGCCTGCTGCATTAGGAATAGACTGCTCCAGAGGTGAAGGGTGTTCAAAGTCATGATTTCTTGTAATAGCTAATTAACTAGTGAATTAATAAAGTTGTTTGCCAGTGCTGTGTTTCCTCACTGTTCTCACTGCGCTACTCAGATCTGTTTGTTTGAGCGAGCAGGCAGAGCCAGCGATCGTGAGATGGACAGGGTGGATAGAGTCTGTGTGGAGTTATTAACGTGGATATGATTAATTGGGCCGACGGAAATGAAGACCCAGGGCAGGCCCGTGGGGAGCACCAGCCTCTGCCCTGTTTCCTCTGTCTAAGCCTGCAGACTGGAAGGCTCAGTCAGTCCTCACCTCATTAAAGTGCTGTTCCAGTGAATGGTAGATATTGTTGCTCGAGTCCCAGCTACCCTCAACAGTTTCTGATCGTACAGTGAAAAACAGATTTAATCAGCTATGATCGAGTAGATAATATATAATTAATCTGTGAGCACACTAACCCAAAACAAATTAAATAAGAACCTCTAGGTTATCGCGTCAGCCCTCATTAACTGCAAACTAGTGCACGCATACACAGACGCACACACACGCAGGTATATAAAAACGTCCCTATTTCCTTATAAGAAAATCTATACATTCATTTAAGGGAAAAGTAAATTCCTCCTTGGTCTTGCCTTGCATCGTATGATGTTTTGTCAGCGTTTCCCAGCCCTGAGTTTGGTGGTCTGGTGATCACAGTTAAACAATTACAGCCCTGCTGGATAGCGTTAAGTACCCCTCATTAAATAATGATACCTTTTGATTAGCTGTTTTGTAAGTGCCCGGGATCTTTGAAATCCAATAGCGCTTTTAGAGGTGCCTGTTAGTGACAGGAATCCTGCAGTGAATTGTATATTAAAGAGAGTGACCCATAGTTTCCTGCACATGAGGGAGGGGGGGAGGGGGGGGGATAAGCATTGAAAAGAAACACTTCCTATTATTATATTGTTCCCCTCTTAACTGACAGCTAAGATCCTAGGAAAAGTTTTTTTTTTTTTTTTTAAGAGGTAGTGTAATTTCCCAGACAGTACCCAGAGTCAAGATGGTCTGAGCATATTAACGCTGTACAGTGGATGGACAATCAGGACCCTCTTTCTCGGCACAGACTGTACTGTACTGTCGAATATGCATATTTCCATTGCCTGACCACCTGGCATCTCAACTGATTTCACATTAAAGTGACTGTTGGGGGAGTTCGGCATTATCTCAGTATAGGATTTGGGGGACGTACACATCCCTGAATGTCCCTTCGTTTTTTTTCGCAGCACTGTATATAGAGTAAATCAAGTTAATAACAGGATACTGGGGACTTAAAACCACATTCCTTGGTAAGGACTAAATAAATGAATGGATCATCCTCTGATTAGTGCTGATTGCTTAGCCATGGCCTGCCTGTTAAAGCAGTATCCTCAGCCTCAGCAGTAAGTGATGGCGACTGTATATATATTAATGCTGGGACAAATATTCGAACATTCAAACAAATATTTATTGACATCTATTCGTATTCCAAAATCAGATGTTCATATTCGCTAGAAATGACAAATACCTTGCACTTGCATTTACCGTCTCACCAGAAGTTGCACGACAGTTTCAAAAATGGCAAATGAAAAAGAGCTCTGTGTGATATGCGAGATTAATATATTAAAAAAACAAAAAAACAAAAAAACACAGGAGCTCTTCAGCCTCTGTTTAAAAGTTTTAGACAGCAAAAAGTAAACAAACCAGATTATGAGTGTACATGCATAGTGGTCTCTATGGAAGGCCATCTGGGTGAAAAAGCATTGTGCTGCTTTAGAGCGAGTCAGAATCTCATGGGAGAAAAAAAAGGCAACCATGTCATTCTGAAATGCCTCGCTTAAACAGTGCCCAACTTGCTGGAAATGTTGTGTAGTGATTTTTATCTAGTTTTTATATATTATATATTTTTTGTTGCGACTTTCTGTTATGTGGAATGTAATAAACGAGATCCAAAATTGTGAGTTTTTTCCCCTTTGTTTTACAATGCCATTTCCACGTTTGTTTTATTTGAAGTGTTTAAAGTTAAATTTCAGTTTTCATTTGCTTGTTCAGCTACAAAAAGACACAAGTAAACATCATATTATTACTTTATGAAAACATGTCTATGGCCACCGTTTACTGCGAAGAAACGGCAATGGCAAGGAATGAAAAAAAAAGTAAAAAATAAATTAAATGCGGTGTCAGCTTTATGTGCTATTTATTTTTCAGGAATAAACAAAACAACGTTTAACTTGAACTGCTATTTGGCATCCTTTGTTTTGTCGTTGTCCATCAAATCAACAGTACGAAGGTCACTCTTAAAATCAGGACTTAAAGGACGTGTTGCAGTAAGAATATCTCTGTTAAGAAAGGGGAACAAGACTAAAAGGCTATAATTATTATTATTTTATTATTATTTATCAATCGTAAGCAAATACATTTCAAGTGTTACAATACAAGTAATACAATAAGAGCAAGAAATACAATAACTTTTGTTCAAGCAAAGTACAAGTGTGACAAACCACAATTCAATAATACAGCAGATAATAGTGATAGTTACATCAGGATATGACTAAATAGTGATAGTTACATCAGGATGTGATTAAATACAAAGTACTACAGGTTAAACACTTGGCAGATTACAGTATTCTGAAGTACAGGATTAAATGCAGTAAAATAGGGGGCAGATAAGAGCAAAATAAAGCACATTTACATGAAATAATATGCACAAGAACACAGAAATTGGACTATGGATCAAAGGTAATTTGGACTGCTGATGGATGGACAACTACACCTGTGCCTTCTGCCAGGTCTGTTGTCAATTCAACACGTGTCTTCTTTCTATTCCTTAAGGATATTATCTTCAAGTATTGCTCATCCTTGTTAGACAGCTTTTTGGGTCTTCCAGTCCTGGGTTTGTCAATTACAGATGATGTTTCTCTGTACTTGTTGATTATGCTTCGGGATACCACACCTTGAAAATCAAGTGATGCGAGCTATTTCACTCAATGCTTTTCCTTCTTTATGCAAGTCGAGGTTGTTATAATAGTAGAAAACACTAGTGGAGGCTTTGAGTAAATTGTTGATGCTCATAATACATCAGAGTAGAAAAATGCAACATGTCTAAGACTTTTGCACAACAGTGTACATATATGTAAGGTAGCTACAGGGTTTCTTTGTGACATAAATACATTTGATTAGACCTGTACTGGTTGGTGTTATGATTTGGACCTGTTGGTTTGTACTTGTCATTTTTGTGTCGTTATTCAAGTTCTACTGCCTTTTTGTGAGTTTTTGGGGCATCTTATTCATCTGAAAGCCCTTCTTCACTTGTGTGGTGATGGAGGAAATCAGCACTTTAGTAGTCCTGTTTTTTCCAGTCAGTGAATATCCACAAGAAAGCTCTTTACAGCTGAAGATCAATGAGGCAGGTGCTGTATAAAGTGACTGTATTGCCTTTTCAGTATGTAATGGCCCGCATTTAGTGCTTCCTAAAGGTACATTAAATTCAAATGTAGAACTGGATCTGCATTATGCTGTGTCCTCTGTCAAACACGTGGCATCTTTAATTCTGAGTAAATGAGCATCTCTTTAATCCCTGATCAGCGTATTGCATTCTAATCCAGGTGATTGAACTTTCTAAAGGTTTCCAGACGACTTCATTTATCGCAGCAGAATGCACTGGCCCAGCCTGTTTAAATGTCTTCCTTTTTTATGCAGAGGTTGGTTATAAATATTGATAAAAATCAATAGAACTATAGAAACACGAAGGATAATGTCAGTCTAGCAGCTGAGCTAGTTCAAAAGCAAGCATGTTTTAATCGGCGTTATTCTCAATTAAAGGTATTCTCAGGATCATCTTGTCAATCCTCATGGGTCCTGAATTGCTTTTGATTAGAAGTGGTAATGCACTGTTTGCAAGAACAGATCTTGTACGTTTTTAATTTTACATCTCAAAAGCACTAGCACAGCAAGTACTTTAGCTACCAGTTACCAGCTACACTTACTATACTGTAGCGATCAAGACTAGCATCCTGCAGGGTAAACCCTGAATGAGAGCCAGTGGGCTTGAACCCTACACAAGCTTTATACCGAGCACTTTCTGTTCCCTTTATTAACAGACTTCTCGGCTGCGGCATGTTTCATCTATTCTGATTTCATTCAAGTCTGTAGACAGTTTGTTGAATTGTTGAAAGAGAAGGCTTCATACTGTCCTTCTGCCTGTCACTTTCACCCCATGTTCTCCAGGAAGACATTTTGTCCCCTAACACCCCTCCATGAGTGTACTCTCCTATTTGTGCACATTTATCACACAGCACACCACAAGCCCTATTCAGTATGAAGGTTGTTTGTCAGACTATCTTCTAGTGAGGTTTTTTAATTTTTTTTTTTTTGTGAGACCAGACAGATTAGTAGAAGACTAAATTCAGCTTTTACTTATTTTATTGTAGTACAAAGCAACAGAATGGTCCGCTGCTCAGTTACAGCCGTGTGTCTTCCTGGATTTTTAATTTTTTTTTATTCGAGACAAACCCGTGTGTCACCCCAAAAGCG
This sequence comes from Acipenser ruthenus, assembly GCF_902713425.1. Classification (NCBI taxonomy): domain Eukaryota; kingdom Metazoa; phylum Chordata; class Actinopteri; order Acipenseriformes; family Acipenseridae; genus Acipenser; species Acipenser ruthenus. The sequence continues at coordinate 50,193,822 of NC_081198.1, read as the reverse complement.
TGATCTTCTGCTACTTCAACCCCCCTTCCCTCGCCTCTACCCCTCACACCCTTTGCTTAGCGTCCTTATGCTTGCTGTAGTTGTTGCTGTTTTTTGACGTCTTATTTCTCCCCTCTTTTTGTTTCTTTGTTTCTTTTTTTGTCTTTCTCTTCCTTTTTTTTTATCTCTCCCTCTGCTGTCCGGATGCAGCCAAACGTAAAGCTTGGAAACTAAACCGTGTTGGTAGCCTGCGCAACATTTACAACAGCAGCAGCGCCAACACTGAAGGTAAATAAAGAAACATACAAAATGAAAACCTCTTCCCCCTGGGTCCCTCCTTCCCTTTCTCCATTCACCTCTGCTCACTGGGGACAAAATTGCTATTAGTTTGCCTGGAGCATGCTTTAGATTTATCCCAGTGTTTTTGAAGTCAAACCGTGACTTTTGTGTGTGTGTGTGAGTGAGTCTTGTGTACGTCTCTATTTCAGGTATAATTTTGACCTTTATTTGTCTCTGTTGAACGGTAATGTTTAAATTACTTGCAAGTAAAAAAAACAAAAAAAAACAAACATTTCCTCCTTTTAATATATATATATATATAGATGTGAGCAATCCTTGTAATATTTTAAAAGGGTGCGAATAGTACCGAGAGTAATGATCTGTGTCACAATGCAATGGGGTGCTGTGACATTTAAGTACAGTCTTTTAATTTGTGTTCTTTTCTTTTTCCCCTCCTTCATAATGTTGTCCGTGGTTGTGATTCAGTTGTGTGACAGCGCCGGGTCATTTGCATGTGCCACCCTGCTTGTAAATTGTGTATATTGTTGTGCTGTTAAAGGTTGCCAGTGTCAGAGTTCACTAATTGACTTGCCTCGGCTTTCTTGCAAGCACGCCGGTACAGCTCCGAGCTTTTTTTTATTGCTGTTGCTTATTTAAAAAAAAAAAAAAAAAAAAAAATGTAAACCACCTTTTATTTTTATAAACACATTTTTAAATTGGCTTTTTCATAGATAATGTTGCTTTTTTATTTTTTACTATATAAATAGTGAGTGTGCGTGTTTGGGTATTTGGGGGGGGGGGGGGGGGGTCTGTGCATGATTATTATAGTTTTTATTATAACTGCCACAGGCCCTTTTGGAAAAGTACCAGCTGGGGTAATGGAATCTCACACGAGGGGTATTTGGAATGCACAGACAGTCACGTTTCAGCGGGCATGTTGTAATAAGCGTGGGGGTCACGGACGCACAGCCTAATGCCCTTTTTATTCATTAATTGACTCGAAAGCGTAGGGAAAGGGGTGGAGGCTGTTATTTATGCCTCCATGTTTCAGCTTTCTGGATTGCTGGTTTCGATAATTGTCAAACAACCTCCCCTCGCCCAAAAAAGAGCAGAAATGTAATTGTCATTAGAACATTATTCCGGAGCCTGAAGGGGTTCTCGTGTAATAGGGGTCTGCCCAGTTTGGAGTTCAGGATAAATCCCGCTCATCCTGTATGCTCAAATAGTCACTCGCGAATAGCATGCAGGGCAGATTTGTTGATTTTCTTAACATGATGTTTGTATTGTAACTAGGTGTAAGCTAGTCAATGTAAATAAATACATTTAACCGGACCTATTATAAATAAATAAATAAATAAATAAATAAATAAATAATATTTTTTGAGATATTGGAATTTATTGAATGTTAACAGATTAACCACAATTACAAAATATATATATATATATATATATATATATATATATATATATATATATATATATATATATATATATATATATATATATAATCATTCAGTGGCATTGCAGGAAAGCAATAACACGATAAATGAGAATTAATTTTAGCTATAATATTCTACTGTTGAATTATTCATTAGAATAATTGATGATACAAGTCATCCAATACTATTTGTAATATGCTCTGTGGTTATTCTGGCATTCTAGGTGACAGATAGACCACTTGTAGAGTTTTCAGATCCTGTCCTTGAATGGAAATGATTTTGAGGTTGAGGTAATCTTGTGTGAGGTAAGGGACAGAGCAATGTAACAAAGATATTGTCCAACAGTGCAGGTAACCTAAATGCAAGCCCCTCTTTAAAGAGGAGTTCATCCTCTACGCACATGGCTTACTGGCAGTTGACACAAAAGCATTTGTTTTAGTCTTAAGCCCGGGTTTAACCCAGCTGGTAGGTAAAATGCAATGAGTTAAACTATAATGACATTGCTGCTGACTTCCATAACTTTACTGGAGAAGATGGGGTCTGATCAAAACTAAAACAATATGTAGATGGGACAAACCTTTTTTTTTTTTTTTTTCGGTGTTACAGGCATAGTGGTGCATGTGTTTTTGAAAGTGTGTGTGTGTGTGTGTGTGTGTGTGTGTGTATATATATATATATATATATATATATATATATATATATATATATATTACATATATATATATATATATATATATATATATTACATATATATATTACATATTTTAGACAGTTTGAACATCATGATGTACTAATGTGAATCAGTATAATAAAAACACCATGCTGGCTGAGTGTGGTTATTAGGGTCACTAAATTTGGGTACCTACATCTGAAACAGCAAACTAGCAAGCTGTAAACAGACTGATCCTGGCTCTGGACCTGCTTGCTCCCTCTCCTCTCAGTCCTATTCAGAAAACAAGTCATTTTCAAGAAACTCAAGACATCATAGGTTTTAGCAATGAAAGACGTAAAACTGTTGTACTGCGCAGTGTACATTGCACACTTAGCAGCCATTAACGTGTGCAATGAAAGGCAACACAATGATCTCAAATGAATAACACGTGAATATAGCAGGGATATAGTACAGTAAGTCATATCAGCGAGTGTAAACATCTGAAGAAACCTTGTCAAGTATAGGTCACATGTTCAGCATTGCCTCCTCTGCTTACATATATTGGTCATTTGTAACCCCCTTTGTGATGGTGCACTGTGCTGCTTTTAAAATGAATTGTTCTGCGTCATTCTTTGCTGTCAGTGCTGACGATGTTACTAAAAAGCAATTCCTCCGCCACGCGCGTCACGGCCGTTGAAAAGTCGAAAGCGGTTTAGTTCTCCAGTTGGGTCGTACTCCGAGCCCATGTGGCACTCAGTCTTTGGTAAATTTCGATTTTGTCTCGAATAGATGAGCTTCAGTGATTCCCTCTTCATTACATAATTATTCAGCTTTCCCTCCCCATTTCTTTCCATTATAAACTGAACCAGACCAGGCTCTGATCTCTAGCTACCCCAGTGGATCACATTACAGGGCCCCCTTTGAGCACGTATCACTTATGATGCTTCATCAGCAGTTCACTAGTTCTATCCATGTGTTTGTCCCTGACGGCGTTTTGGGTCTGAATTCTCTTCTATTGTTAACGGTTTCCACATGTTTCCCTAACCCCTGTGCCCCGAGCCCTTTAACCATGTAACTGTGTAGATGCCGATGTAATGTGGTCCTAATTGGCCCTTAATTGGCCCATTAACCTATTTGAAAGTTTGGGTAGTAGATCCATGTGTCGCCTTAAAAGACTCTTATTATAATGTGATTGACCTTTCCATTGCACTCTGCCTGAGATGACAGTCCTGCAGTGTCGGAGTGCTCGGGGCAGCACATGGCCGTAATTAGAGGAACATCCTGGACAATTAGCAAAGCCTGACCAGTAAGGGCACTGGTGGTTTAAAAAAAAGCCTGCTTTACTTCCTGCGCAGGACAGGTGTCTAGGGTGGGAACTCCTGCTGAGCAGCTCTGAGGGTTGAAGCACCATTGATCTGCAATAGGAAGTTGTAGCGTTCCATCACCTGGACGCTATTTATAATCGCCTGGGTTTGTGGGTACTGAAAGTGGCTCCCACAGGTTCTGGAGGCTCTTGTCCCATTTCTAGACACCATTTCCAAGGCCAGCTTCAAAAATGGTTACAAAATCAGAATATTGCAAGGTAGATTAAAGAATGCACTTTGTAGATTCTTGTGGAGTGTGCACCATGCCAAAGGCACCACAGATTTGATAGATACGGCAGTTGATTTATCTAATCAAACCCCAATAAATGTGTTCCTTCCAGGACTAAGCTCACACTGCTCTCGGCAGTAAAAAAGAGGTTCTGTTCCCGACGCGTCTTTCTGTTCCCGACGTGTCTTTCTGTGTCGTTTCGGACAGTATGACATCTGTGAACCAAAGGGAGTACATATTGCTGCTTTTTATTTGTCAAATTAATAGAATCATTAATGAGTTTTAACACTTATGATGGAGACTTGGCTTGTTTAGTATTATTGTGCTGCAGTTATATATAAAGAGAGTTTTTTTGGTTCTCTTAAGAAGTGGGCGACACACTTCTCATTTGCCTTGTGGCTAATGTGTATTTCAAACTGTCCACACCTGTGGGAGCGAGGGATTTCATGCAGCTGGGACACCCTTCCCCTGCACTAATCATGTCTTAACGTAGTGTCACCGTTGCATCCTGCCTTAATTACAGTTGTGTATGTACTGAAGATCTTCATGAGACTCTGAGGATTCTTCTTTCCAAACAGGATTTGTCCCCACGGTAGGGAAAAGCAATTTCATGTGGCTTCAAAAATACATTTAGCACTAAAACAAAGACCTGGTTCTACATTGACAACAAGCTGAAGCAGACGGTATACTAGGAGTCGGAGACCAGGCACATGAGCGCATGGCTTCAGTCTGTACTGTATGTGAATTCCACTTTGAATTCTCCCTCAAGAATCACCCCAGGAAGGGAATTCCAAAGCTGAGGTGTGTAGGAAGTGAAGCCATTGTCCATTGAACTTAGTTGGTAACAGATGGGACAATGAGGTAACTGAGGTCCACAGGTCTTTCAAGCTGTATCAAGACCAACAGTGTCGTGCCTTGCCACCAAGACCACACACATCCAAACGCACACACACGCACGCACGCGCACACACCACACACACACATCCAAACACACGCACATGCACGCACACACACCATACACCACACACACACCATATACACACACACACCATACACACACATCCAAACACACACACACACACCATACACACACATCCAAACACACACACACCATAACACACATCCAAACGCACACACACACCATACACCACACACACACCATACACCACACACACATCCAAACACACACACGCACACTACTGTTGGCTTGATAGTAGAGGGAGTAAATCCAAAGTTTGATCTGTTTCTGTCTCTGAAACAGGACCTTCTCCCGACTAGCGGAGATGAATGGTCCCCATTAAATCCCAAACCGTGTTCTTTTACTTTCAGAACAAGAGGAGAACTTTGAGTTCATCATTGTGTCGCTAACGGGGCAGACGTGGCACTTCGAGGCCACCACCTATGAGGAGCGGGACGCCTGGGTGCAGGCCATCGAGAGCCAGATCCTGGCCAGCCTGCAGTCCTGCGAGAGCAGCAAGAACAAGGTAATGTACCTGGCACTGCAGAGAGACCAGGGAGGGGCTGCCTCACCGGCCCTCAAGCTCAATGCTCAGGGGGTAAAGGTACTGTACCTGGCACTGCAGAGAGACCAGGGAGGGGCTGCCTCACCGGCCCTCAAGCTCAATGCTCAGGGGGTAAAGGTACTGTACCTGGCACTGCAGAGAGACCAGGGAGGGGCTGCCTCACCGGCCCTCAAGCTCAATGCTCAGGGGGTAAAGGTACTGTACCTGGCACTGCAGAGAGACCAGGGAGGGGCTGCCTCACCGGCCCTCAAGCTCAGTGCTCAGGGGGTAAAGGAATCACTTTGATTTGAAAAGAAAAAAAAAAAAGTCAAGAAATTCTAGAGCACACCTGTGCGTTGGCCCGTGTTTTAAATGTTAAGTAATCTGTTTGTTTCAATAACCCACGGTGCTCCGACCCCAGTGTAGAATTAGCACACAAAAGCAGTGGTATTCTTTTTATAGCAGTTTTGTTCTTGTAATTGAATAGAATAAGAATTTCAATATTAAACTATTGTCTCTCATACTGTCCATACCTTGATGCTATTTAACATTTGCCAGTGACCACTGGAAATACTGTAGTAGACCATTAAGGCCAATACACTTTGGATTCATACCCTTTATTTCTTACTGTACATACAATACACTTTTAACTGTAGACATATATAGCGGGTCATTTGCCTTTATAGTGGTTTAGCAATGTTTGGCTCCTGCTTCACAGTCAGCAGGAACCAAATTGTAGTGTAGCAGCACATGTTATTCCAACAGGCTACACTTGTGCTGCCGTTGTTGTGCCTCTGTATTGTCCTTGCCCCCAGTACACACTCACGCTGGTAGAATGCAGGGAGCCTGCCCTGATGCATGTGCATTAGACCATTTCATTAGTAGGAGTGTAATGGTATGACAATATACAGACATACACACAGCCCCCACAATAATGCTGTTTCCATTGTAATTATAAACAGCAATTACTCTACCTCCTAAAAAAAAAAAAAAAAAAAAATACCCTGAGCGCCATTTATTTACCTGCTTAAACCAGAAAAGGGATTCTGTAATTCAGTAATTCTGTTTTGGCCTGGGGGCTGGAGCAGATGTATTTTAAACATGAGTGCTATTTGTTCGATTTTATTTGTTACAGTAAAAGTAATGAGTTGCTTTATTTACAGATCACAGTGTCTTGAGTGCTCGGCATTTTGCCAGTCAGAGCTGGTAGAACCAACTAATGTGTAATACGTTGTACTGAGACAGTTTTATATTCTGTTCTGTCCTGTGTGTATAATATATAGGATTGCTGTGAAGTCACTTGGCCACTTTGTACTGTTTCTGTGAAAAAAACATGCAAATGCAATGAAACCAGGCAGACTACCACCATGGTGTTATAAATATATTTATAACATTTATAAACGGCAGGACAAAGCATTTTTATAGGTGAACGGGTCGCATCAGTGGTCATTTTACAGAACCTTTGCACAGTACATGTGCAGATTTCATCTTGAATCTAGCGAGTATTCACTGAGGTATTCTAGCCCCTTCCTGTTAATTGCATTTCCTTTCTAAATCTTTTTGTATTGCTTTGTCTGTGTGCAGTCTCGCCTGACGAGCCAGACAGAGGCCATCGCCCTGCAGTCGATCAGGAACCTGCGTGGAAACGCTCACTGCGTGGACTGTGAAGCACAGAGTGAGTCCTCTGCCTGCTTATTCATACCTACAGCTGTTAGTCCAGACCATCCTTGTGCTTCTCAACTCCCAGCCTGAATAAGAGTGTGGAGGTGTTATGAAAATCAGATCTCTACCAGTGTGTTGAGTAAAACCCCATCGGATTTGCTTTAGATATGCTTACGTGGTCCAAAAAAAGTATGTAGATTGACTTATGTTTTTTGCATATTTTATTGGGTAATTACGTTAACTAAAAAGTATATCAAATAATCCTGAAGCATGTAAAGCTAAACCCATTAAATTACATGCACAAGCAGTTACCATATGGTCACGATATGATTAAATCCATTTTGTTTCATTTTCTAGGACTTCAGTAAAATAATAACTTTGTTAATGAGGTTTCGTAATATTGACTGACTGCAGTACAGTAAGTCAGCCCGGATGCTTTCTTCAGTGACCCCCGTTTCCTCCCCTTCCAGACCCGGACTGGGCCAGTCTGAACCTGGGAGCGCTGATCTGTATTGAATGCTCGGGAATTCACCGCAATCTCGGCACGCACCTGTCACGGGTTCGATCCCTGGACCTAGACGAGTGGCCGCTGGAGCTCATCAAGGTCATGTCGTCTATTGGCAACGAGCTGGCTAATAGCGTGTGGGAGGGGAGCGCACAGGGGCGCATGAAACCCGCACCAGATTCCACAGGTATGACCGCGGCCTCAGTGTTGTACTGTGTGCTTCAGAGGAGTGAAGCTAAAAGAAGAAACACCGTGATGAGGGAGACTACAGCTCCCTTCTGAGATCCCCCTGCTGGTGTTTTTTTTATATTGCAGCTTACTTTCTTTTATCAGTCATATCTGCAATAACTACAGACACCTTGATAGATGTTACACCTATATTATACTTACTGTATACATACATTACTCGTTTTACAACAACTGGTCAGCAAGATCTGATTTCTGATAGTGTAGAGTGCAGAGAAGGCTGAACTGTGGAAGTATGTAGCAATCAGACACATACAGGAATCATATTTTACTGTAAATCTCAATCTCGCTATAGGCTCAGACACTTTCATTACAGATTAAATGTGCAAACCTGAATTTAACATGAAAATCCAATGGAAGCCCTTGAAAACCCATGAGAGAAGCGTGTAACATTGCTTATGTTAAAAAGCTATTTACCTAGTTCTGTGGAGTAGCATTTTAGTCTAGAATGTTGCGCTGGGTTCATCTCTCTCTCTCTCTCTCTCTCTCTCTCTCTCTCTCTCTCTCTCTCTCTCTCTCTCTCTCTCTCTCTCTCTCTCTCTCTCTCTCTCTCTCTCCTCTCTCTCTCTCTCCTCTCTCTCTCTCCTCTCTCTCTCCTCTTCCTCTCTCTCTCTCTCTCTCTCTCTCTCTCTCTTCTCTCTCTCTCTCTCTCTCTCTCTTCTCTCTCTCTCTCTCTCTCTCTCTCTCTCTCTCTCTCTCTCTCTCTCTACCTAGGAGCTGGCTGTAATTATCAGCAGCCCAGGATCAGCAGTGTGGTCTACACCAGTGATCATAACAAATTAGAGCTGACTGCTGCTCACATGAATATTGACTTCCCATTTTACACCGGATCATTAGTCATGAAAAGCTCCTTTTAATTACTCCCACCGAAAAAAAATCTTTCAGTATGGATCCTGTTTGGCTCCCTTCTATTTATTTTTGACTCTGCATCTATTCACTGTTACATGTGGTGTTATTTTTTTGGAGCCATGCAGCTCATTTAGTGTTGGAGGACAGATTAGATTGGGTGTCAATATTATCTCAATTAACCTGAGCCTCCTGCCAGAACTTTCCCCAGATTTCACTAATTAGTATCAATACCACTTACACAGAGGTTACTTCAAATGCTCTGCTCGCTCACCTCCTGTCAGGGAGAACTGAAGCCCTCTCCATTGACAGGGATGGAAGTAGGACTCCTACTGCATAGCAGGTTAATGCATTCCAAGTTTTAGTAATGTGCTTGAGTAGCCACAGTAGCAAACTCAGGAGTGTCTTATTAAACTCCTAGTAAAACCAGAAATGGATCAAACCGCTATGCAATGGGAGTCTTATTTCGATCCCTACATGCAGAATCTCTGAACCCAGTCTACTTACTGCTGGGTAATATATATATATATATATATAAAACAGTAGCTGCCTGAATATGATTAAACAGGATTTTTAACCGACATGCCTGTTTCTACATATTTTTTATATGTACTATGTTTTTATGTAAGTATTTTGGTAGTATGCAATAATGAAAGTCGTCTTAAATTAATTTGTTTTTAATCAAACCTATTAAGTTTTTTGAGATCGTAAAGAAGACAAGAAAAAGCAATTAGAATAATATTACATAACGTGTCAAGCAGTTCTCGCAAAAACGTTTTCAAGTTGTCGCTTAGTGAAGTTATTGTGTCCATGCAAGTTGCTTGGTAAAATGTGTAATGCAAGAAACCGTCAATACTGCTTCAGGTATTAACAAAAATGTCTGGCTGTCTGTCAGTATCTATCAAGATCTGTCTATTCACCTAAATAAGCAGTGAAATAAATACATGAATAAAATAGCTTTTAAGTTGTGAAGGCAGCTATCAATAGGATTTCTTTTGGTTTCTCGTGTTTGTTTGTTTTTGCTGACCCGTGCAGCCCCTGTTTCTTGTTGATAGCTGTGTATGGACAGAGGAAAGGAGCTCAGTTGTTAGGCTTTGTGTTTTGGAGAGAGGAGGTGGGGAGGGGGAAGGGGCTGACTTGCTCCCAGCTGTGTTTGGGTGGCATCTGTGCCCCACATGGCACTTCTCTCATTAACAAGCGATTGAATTAATGAAACACTGCTCACAGCGACCGCTGCAGATCACCTAATCATCAAGGATCATTTCCTTATTAGGTTGATAAGTGGTGTCCGAGCGTCTGTCTTCACAACGCCACTACTGTTGTCACTGAGTGACTCCTCAGTGTACTGTGTAGCCTCGTGAACCCAAGGACAGACTGCACCTGCAGGGCTTCATTCCCTTGGTCACTGCCTGAAGTTGGCCAGTACTTCCTCAGCCATGCCTCCTTCTTAACAGTTGGGTATTGGCATTTTTTTTTTATTGCTACAATTGGATTACCGTCTTTGTGTGCATTGATTGTGTTGAGCACTGGCATTTGTAATTTTTCTTGAATCCCTGTTTCTTTCAAGCACTTGGAATAAGAGCCTGTGTCTTCTGGTGTGAAGAGACACCCAACACACACTCCCCCATCCAAAAATAAAAAGTATAGGAGCACGGAAAAGCCTTCTATTGTGTGCAGGGCTCCTGGCTGATCAATTTATAAGCCTCCCTGTAGTCTATGAAGTGAGTAATAGAGGCTGAAATTTCATTTTGCAAGTGGCTGATTTAATGATCCGAAGGGTAATTAATGGCCTGATTATCTTAATGTTAAATATGGCCAGCAGCAATTACACTGACCTCCCGCTTGTCAAGGTCTGGGCAACACTTGCCTTTCAATTAAATTCAGTTTGGGGTGGAGGGGGGTGGAGATTAACAACCCCCCCCCCACACACACACATACACACACACACACACACACACACACACACACACACACACTTTATTTCTTCTTAATCTTCAATGTTTTTTTTTGTTTTTTTTTATTTAGCAGCAGTAACCTGTTTTAATTGTAATTGTTAATTGTAACGGATGAAAACAGAATAAGGTAAAAACACTGGTATGAATTCATTGATATTTAGGACCGGCTGTGTGTCAGGAATACCGGCATGATGGGATTTTAATTCCAGATTTTTGAGGTGTTATTCAAAAATAATTCTATTCTGGTCTGTGCTTAAGACTCATGTTAAGGTTTTAACATCAAGTTAAAACCTTAACATGAAATCAAGTTATTTTAACAATTTCCTTAAGCATGATAATTCCTGTTGTTAAATTGAGAGAAAACACACATTAGCATTAGTATTGCTTGATTGATTAATTCATTAATTGATTGATTGATTGATTGATTGATATGTATATACATGCTGGTCCACATTTAAACTACCCCCATCAGAACACCACTGCATTGTGTTGTTTTTTTTTTTAAGGTGAGGTGCACATGACTCAAACCAGTTTAGAAAAAATGGTTTGAGCATACTGTCGTATGTGCTTCCTGCTACAGTAGGAGCTGGCAATCGGTGGCAAGCAAAGTTGTGTTGGCACCCAGGCCCTCTCTCCTTTCTCATTGTATTAATTATCATGTGTGTGCTATCGACACCAACCCCCCCCCCCCCCCCCACCCCTCCTTCCCTTTGACAGCCTAAATTAATTGGCATGAGCGGACAGAAGTGACAGTGGCACTAATTGCGACTCATGGTGAGTTATTGTGACTATGGCAGGCATGCCCCAGTCCTCCGTGGTGCTGGAATCTGTTGATGTTTTCCATTTCAAATTTCACATCTTGTCTCCCAATGTGATTGTATGTGATAGCCCTGCAGAGATTTACATAGAAGGTTGAAGCGCATACAGTGTGGCTGTAAGAATTATATTCTCTGCCAAGTTACACTGACCGAAGGAGTTGTCTCCCTTTTGTTTTGTTTTTTAAATGTTCATTACTTCTAATTTCCCCTTCACGGCTCTCGTTCTTTCAATCCTCTTTTGGTATTCCAGGCTCTTTGAACACTTTTAGCATTAATGTGGACTTGCCATTAAGAAATTGCTTTTAATATGTTATACAGTGTTGTTGCTCTAGTGATTTGGTCAGCCCCAGAAAAGTGTAGAATAAAAGGGACTTAAGAAATCCACAACCTGTCTTAATAGAAACCTCACCCTAATTATCTATCTGAAATATTGATTCCCCCAGCGGGACAGTTCTCAAGCCAGCGCGCATATTTAGCTTGATGTTCGGGTAATGAGTGATGTTCTGGCGGTAATAATTTAAGGATGGATTCTGAATACGAAAAGACTGTCACTGTGGAAAGAGATTTTTCTTTTTTTTATGCAAGAAATAGCGGTAGAAAATTAAAGATGAGGTTAGGACAAAAGCTTTTAATATCTGGCTGTGGTTTGCAGGTGCTGTTTTAAGCATTAGGAAAGCTATAGGACTCTGGGGGGCCATTGGAGAGCAGGAACCAGAGCGAGGCGAGCGAGGTGGGGTAGCGTTGATTTAAGACACTGGGCAGTGAGAAAAAAACCAGCATTAACACTTTAAAACAAAATAATAATAATTACGAAGAGGTTCAACATTTTCCTCCCTCATTAAAATAACAACTTTCTTCCATGTCCCTTGTCATTGTGCCTTTCTGTCTCTGTCTAAAAAATTTCGCAATTCAAAAGAAAGTTTCTCAAGCATGTGCATTCACTGAATAAAAAAACAGCATTTCATGAAAAGGTAACTTGATCATTTGGCTATTCAATTTTATGTGTGTGTCTTTTAAGATATTTTCCATCACTTTAAATTGAACCAAATTGGATTCAATGCAGTATAGCTTAAAGGAGGATATACTTTTGCCTTTGAAAAATATGTGTCTATATTTGTAAGGTGCTTGGGCCAGTACATACAGCCTGGAGAGAACGAGGAAGCAGTAACGAGTGCAGCCCTGCGATTTCCTGTGTACTGCTCTGACCGGCCCTGCCTCCTAATTACACCCTGATCCACTGCTCTGGAAGTTGGAAGTGCAGATATTATTTGCATCACAGTTAATTATGGAGCAATCAAACTTTGGCTTTTTCCTCTCTAATTTCCTCTGCTGGCTAATTTCATTAATCACTCCCGAGTTGGCTCTCACAGCTGTGACCGCTGGGTCATTAATTAGGCACATGTTGCTGTAGTGGGTGTGGGGGGGTGTGTGTAGACCTGACTGACTGCGTGTCTGTGTGTGTGTGTTTTTAATAGCTCAGATCATGACACAAGGCCACTGGCTTCTGATCTCTGGTGGGCCAGCGACAAGGGCAGAGGTGCAGTGTGTCTGTGTCTGTACAGCGCTGTAAGGCACTGGGCTGCAGCTGATTAAGGCTTCCCAAAGGATTTAGTTGTAATCCCCAGTCTTGGACCTGGGAACACTGCGTTCCTCGTCAAAGCCTTAACCCCTTATAACCTCTTGACGTTTGACATCTGTCCAGAAACTGGACATTATATCAATAACATCCAATTACCAATTACATCCAAGCTTTTTTTTATACATCTTAGAGGACAGCTAACTATCATAACGTATACACCACCACTCTGCAATGGCCAATTTGTCTTTTAGCAATCTTTTCCTTTGTGGTTTTCCCAGTTTGGCAAACTGCTGTCAGTGGTTTTTTTTTGTTGTTTGTTTTTATGGTCTAGAACCCAAGTCCCAAGCAAACAACGTGAAGTAGAAAGTCAGGACCCTGCTGTGTCCTTATCCAGACCCACGCTGTGCAGGTGCTGTATTTAATCGCTGCTTCTATTGAAGCACAGCACTTGGAAAAGGTAGTCAGTCAGCAGCCTTGTTGTCATGTGTGGCAAGAGCCAGCTAACCACTCTGTCCAAGCCAATCTGCAGGAGTGATCTGTCACTGAGAGGAGCTGTAGATTATGAGAGCCCGGGTGAGGTCCATTTGATCAATGTAACTAGCTGATTGTACTTGTCATTCCAGCGCTATTATCTTCCCAGCCATTGATATGAAGGAACCCATCCAGCGCATTTTAAATAGCTGAAACACAGCGTGCTGACAGGCAGGGCAGGGAATGTTTAAAATAATTGAATTCTACATTCTAATCCATCTGTAAAGGGATTCCTTGATTAAATTAGCCTAATAGATATTATTTTTTTACATGACTGCGTAATATTGCCCGTAATCATGTCCCAACTAGGTTAACGAGCCTTCCAATTTACTGTTGACATTAAACTTGCAAAGAGAGAGGCCATCTCAGAGCAGTTTCTCCTCTATTTCTGAAAAGTTATGCTAATTTGTGCTAAAAAGGGAAAACTACAGGCTTTATTAATGCTTTAAGCAATCATATTGTCTATTTTCCAGCTGACGTCATCCCTCGTTTACTAAATTATTATAGCCGCATCTACGTTCATCTTCCAGCTTGGTATTGTGTGTGACATTTAGTAAAAAACAAAAGTAATTGTAAGCAATGCAAACAAAAAAAAAGAATTGCCCATGAGTAAATTGTCGTTTTCCCAAATCTGAAACCAATCCCCTTTCTTTTGTAATCACAGAGTTATATATGATCGCTCTACTTACTGGAAAGCTTTATGCTGCCCTAGTTTTATTTATTTTTATACTGGAATCCAGCGGGGCATCAGGTAGAAAAAGGTTCAGTTTATTTACCTCTGCTGCAAAGCCAAAGCCAACGGGCTGAACATCGTACACACGCCCTGGACAAAGACACGTAAACACCTTGCTGTAATCCTCTGATCGCCGTGAGAGTGACCCGGGATCAGAACGTAAAGAAGCTGAAATTAGCAGACGGCTGTGTGTGAACCAGGGTCGAATACCATAGACTAAGCAAGTCGAAACCGCCGGCGAGAAGCCGGAGTCGGGGTTTGTTTATTATTGAACAGAGAAGATTAGTTCAGGGATTGTAGATCCACCAAAGTATAGAGAGTGAGGTGAGGTTTACAGTTTTTTGTAGCGTGTTGTATTTTTGTTTTGCGTACATTCCCATGTATGTACTCCATGCGCTACCATTGCTGGTAGTGTCACATGAGCTGTCTGTCTGTGTAAATAAAACCGGTTCGCCTGCGGGGCATATCAAACTCAACCTCCGCCTTGATCTCCTGCCCGTCACTCAGCAGCGAATGCACGCACCCACACGGCAGACGGCTACCCTGTCACAGCATGTTTTGTTTGTTTGGTGCATTCTGGTATGAGAGCTGTTCTCAGAGTCCTAAAAATAATTCAGACAAGAGCATTAGGGTAACTGAAATGCACATGGAAAGATGGGTGAATGCAGTCGGTAAGAAGAAACAAGGTTGGTTTAAACTAGACAGGAAATCTGGAAAGAAAAATAAATGAACGGCTAGTTTCACAGAACCTGATTAACACTAGACTTGGACTACCTTACCTAAAGTAACATTAGGTAGTCCAGGATTAGTGCTAATCAGGGCCTGTGAAACCAGCCATAGGAATGTGGTTATTAATGGATTTGGACCCTGGGTACCTGTGTTAGCTGCCTATTGTATTTAGTTTAGTCCCAGGTTTGTGATTGTACTAAGTAAAGAGGCCATGTAGAGTACAAGCCTGGTTTGGCTGTTGCTTTGCCACCTCCTATGGAGGTGGTTTGTGGTAATGAAAGTCCTGCGTTTGATATGATATGTATTCTATACCCTCTGCTTATCAGTACAGACTCAACGTGACCAGGGTATCACTTTTCTTTTTTTTCGGTTGGCCTTTACCCCCTGCTTGCATGGCAGCACTGGAGCGTTGCGATCCAGCTGAGGAAACTTCAAATCAGTTTCGCCCATTATTTCAGGAGGGCAATTTCAGCGCAATTCAGGCCTGAGCTTCAGTCGAAATGAATCTACAGATAATAAAACGGCAGGCTTAATTATCTGTGTCTGTCCAAGGGCAGCTAGCAACGAACTTGGAAAGTGTAATTGATTTCAGACTTTGTTAAAAAGCCGGGCCAAGGAAAGTGGTTCTTGAGCATGTTATTAAGAGACAGCTTAGAAGACAGAGCCAATTGGAACTTACAGTACTCTACACTCGTCAAGGCAGCACCCTGCTGGGAGAGAGCTTGACAGGTGTGCCTCTGGAGGATTAATGAGATCCCGAGCCTCCCCTGGAGCTGTGTAAAATCAGTGTGTTCACTGCTTTGTCAATACCAGTTCATTGCGCAGTTATTGTATGCTATTTATGGGTTTAGATCATTGTTAGCTCAGTGTTGGCCTACTGAAAACTTTCTGTGACAGTGGCCTATTTTGGCAGGTTATTGCACAAGCAGCAGAGATGCAGTGGGTTTACAGTCCAATTCTACTCAATCTTCACTGTTTTAGGCTCAGTTCACATTTAGTTACAACCAGACTTTGTTAAGGAAGCAGTCAGCACCAGTGTAATGGCAATCCAGTTTTAGTTTACAGCCATCTCATCTCCATGTCAGATTATTTAGGAAACCGGTTCAGTCTAAAAGTGTCTCGTGAATTGGTTTGTTGCTTTGTTTGAAGCAGTGTATTGCAAGTGCCTGTAACACTGTTGGTGCAGATAGTGTAGTTACCGTGTGCTGTGCATTCATTGCAAAACCAGATTTTCCATGAAGTGTCCTGGTACCGATACTTAATTCCTTACTCGTAGCAGATTTGTGATGTTCAGCTATCTGCATGACAGATTCAGCCTGTCAGACCTCATTACCTGCAAGTCATAAGTATTTTAATGGTTCAAATTAGCTATATAATTATTTAAAAAAAAAAGTTTAAGGAAAGTGGAATGAAGCTGAAAGTAGATGTGGTATAACAGAAAGCACTGCATGGGAAGAGTGTGGCTGTATACTACTAGACTAAGATAATAAAGAAAATCAGGTCTTTTTTATGGACTGTTTACATTGTGTTTAACGATAAAGTTGGAATCCTGGTATTCACAGTATTTTAAACACACTGCTCAGTTTCTTACTTGTTTTGTAGAATCAACTATTTCTTTTTACAGAAAAAAAACAAAAACTTAATAACTCTGTTATATAATTGCACACAGACACATGTCACTTGTACTTCAGTCCCAGAGATAATGACTAACAGTACTGTGGTCTCTCTTTGTATTACACCTGGAAAGTGTTGCGCTCCCTGAGCACAATTATTCTGTCTCACAAAGTAAAATCACTGATGCTGCAGCCGTGGCTAGCAAGCCCTTTTGTTGCTTTCTGTGAGATTGAAACAGCTGGTGGGATCTCCGTCGCGCCCCTTTGAGCAGAACAGGCCGGTGAAAAAGTTTGGTAAACAGACAGCAGGCTTCAGGACCGGGGAAGTGGGTGAAGCCAGGAAGCGGATTGTGTGAGTAAACACAGCGTACAAAGAGCTTAGCCAGGGATAGCAGGGGGAGACACACAAACACAGCCCCGCAACAACAGGGGAAACCACCAAATCCAATCAATTATTTGAGGAAGTGAAGAGCAGCCCGCGCCGATGGAGCTGTGATTGACACTCCCTTCTTATTACTGCGCCCAGCCAAAGGAAGTACATTCCAGTAGCAATGCATTGAAATCAATTACTGGTGGGAATGTCATGTGACATCGTCTTTCACAGTGGTGTTTTTTACATACTGTAATAATAATGATACTAATACAGCAGTAACAATTTCAGCTCTTTTTTTTGCAGTCACGGTCACACAGGCTTATGTTGGTAAACATGCTTACTTACAATCATATTCAATACATACTGTGAGCGTCTGTGTGTGTGTAATATATATATATATATATATATACACATACATACATACATACATACACACTGAATATTCTTGTATTGTCTGTCCAGCAAACTGTGTACTGTATAAAGTATACTTTTTACACACACATACATGCTTAGATTGATGAAGCAATTAATAGGTGCAAACAATTTGTTTGTTTATTAAACAGTAAAAAAAAAATCTAGTAGCACTGTGTATAAGAATTAGATATGGCAGGTGGGACTTTAAATACCTTTAAAGGATAATCAATGGGTTGATTTTATTTATTTCTCCCCCTTCTTGTTTTTCTGTTTCCTCAAGATCGTAAAACACACTTGCATAATTGATCAGAGGCTGCTGTGGTTATTTATGGGCTCTTCCAAGCGGCTAGCGGATAAATCTGCATCGCTGCAAGAGCAAGCTAACCTCATCGGCCAGATTTAGAGGTTTACAGTGAGCAGCAGTAATTAAGCCCCGAAATATGTGTGCACCTTTTTCTTGTTTGCAGACCTCGCCTGCGTTTCCCCTTAGCAACGAGGGCTGGGAGAGAAGGCATGCATGCCAAAGGGCAGTCAACTGCTGAGCATTTCCTCTGCAACAGAGAGAGGGCAGCCCCTGCCGAGCCCCCACCCCCATGCTACATTGTTCCCGGCCCCTGTTCCATGCCTGCCCAGTCCAGCCTCACCACTTTCACGAGGAGGCAGGAAGGTCCTGTACAAATTCCTTGCTAGCCCAGAACGGGCTAGCAGAATTCCCAGAATGGCTAGTTCCCTCAAGCCCTCCTCTTCCTCCTCCCATTGTGGTTAATATAGGAAAACAAGGCTGCATTTACTTGGACTCAAAATATTCTCCATTATCCATATTTGTGGTGTTTCTTTTTTTTTGTAAACTCATCTCTGGAAAATATCTTCTAATTCAATAATGAAGAACTGAACTAGAGAAAATCTGCAGTGTTTCACAACAAATGCATTTAATTACTCCAGACTTTGAGACGCCCAAGATGGAAACTGACCAAAATGATTGTGCCAGTATAGTTACACAAACACGGGAAAAGTGGTTGATTGATTGAGGGGAAAGAAGAAAGACGCATCATCCGTTTGGCTGTGTGTGCGTATGAAACAGACCTAAGGCATTTGACTGTTCATTACTAATAAAGACATCAGTTTAGCTGAACGGAAGTGATGACCACTGTTGGAACTATGAAACTGTGAGATTCAATGAAGTAATTAAGCAGCTAGTTCCCTATGGTGTGGACTCATCACAACCTGAGATTGTGCTTTGGAAGTCTGTCTCTCCCTGTGTCGGTATGTGTTTTCGCCTTCAGGGTAAAACAAGAGACTCCCGAAATCAGCACGCTAATGCTGGTATCCATTAAAAGAACAGCAGTTTTAGTAGCCTCAAGGCAACTTGGAATGAATATAAAAGAAAGCAGTGCAGTTTTAGGAGGGATTTAACAGTGTGCTATAAGAAAGCCCCAGCTCTTCTCGTGATCTGGTGATGGTTAAGATGCATTCAGTGTGCGTGGGGGCCACTAGCACGCATCCAAATTGCAGAACTCCCTCCCCAGGGCTCCTTATCTAAATGTACCTCGTTTGGTAGTTTCCATTGTTAAGGCGAGCTTGTGTATAGAAAGCTCTTCTTGAGGGACTGCAAAGGACATATCGCTCTTTGAAAGTTCTTTTATTTTAGTGCTCCTCATTGCCGGTTGATTCATATGTGCTCACATTCACTCCCAGTTTGAACCATATCCCTTACTGACTATTGACTGCATTTCAGCTTGAGCCACAAGCACAGTTTCAGTATCCTCCTCCTTGAATAATCGGCCCAATCTGATTGTGTTCTTCTCTGGTTTGATAATGGGGTGTCCAGCGGGTTCTGCATCTTTAAAGGGACAGAAAATCTCTTGTGAAGCTGCAGTGTGCTTGAGACAGTCAACTCGGGGCTGGGTGTGATTAAGAAGGATGTCACCATGTTATTGATCCCTGGCCCATCGATCAGCTATTGTTATGTGCTGGCCTCTGTGATAAACTGATATGTTTAGCAGATGCTGGTACGAAATACTGTACACAGATAATTTATAATTATTACAGCCACAGTGTTAGAGTAGACCATTTCAATGCCTTAGTTTCACTTAAACGTGAGGCTTTATTTATTATACAGGTTCTCTGATGGTGCAAACAAAGATTGAGCACCTCTCTGTGTTCTATACTCTATGAAGTTAGCTTGTTATCTGCCCTAAAATGGGTAGAACCAAAGAAAAGCTATCCCTCCTAAATGAACATTATCAGCCAACAACTTAATATCCCTAATTTTACAACAATAAAAAGCAGACCCTGTGGTCACTCTGGGGTCATTCCACTTGTAGCAGGAAGTGAGGCAAAACTAATCCTGATGCGCAATGAAAGCAGGTTGTTTACACTGACCAGATTAGAACCAGATTAGTGTTGATCTGACACAGGATTATACAGAGTGCTGAAACCTGGTCCACACACACCAGGCTTTCCCAGGAAAGCTGCACTGCCCTGTGCTCAGCACACAGCACTTAGGCACAGTATCCACCCTGAGAAGCCACAGCACAGTTGTTTAAACCTCTGCATTGATGCACGGAACCATGTTTTTTTTTTTTTTTACAATTAGTGCTACAAACTCAAAGCTGTGTGAAGTTGTATCCCCTCTATTTTGCGGAGTAAAAGATGACATCTGAACTTCACATACAGAGTGCCAAACTGCATCAGAGATCTTTAAAAATAGATATGCATGAGTGGAAAGCAGTGTTGTGAGTCATAAATATCCTGTTTCATTCAGGGAGGAGAGGGAGCGGTGGATCCGGGCCAAGTACGAGCAGAAGCTGTTCCTGGCGACCCTGCCTCTCACAGACCTGCCCCTGGGGCAGCACCTGTTGAGGTCCACCGCAGAGGAGGACCTGCGCATGGTGGTGCTGCTGCTGGCACACGGGGGGCGAGACGAGGTCAACGAGACCTGCGGGGAGGGAGACAGGCGCACAGCTCTGCACCTCGCCTGCCGTAAGGGCAACGTCGTCATCACACAGCTGCTGATATGGGTACGGCACTTCTGTTCTCTTCTTGCTATCGGTCTGCTCAACTCTAATACAGCGTTTCTGTTATCAGTTATCAACAGCAGAGACACCATCCCTCAAGGAATGGATTAGACCGTGATCTGTTGAAAAAACAAACTGGATAGATAGACAGCTTAATATCCCCAATTAAATATTGTAGTTTTGATTTTATCCTGTAACCACACTGTTAAGATTTCATGGAAGTATAGCTGAACATTTATGTTGGGCGTAGACAGTTAAAAACAACAGGGTCTGCTGTACATGGTACATCCTCACATAATTTTGCCAACTTGCATTTTTCTGTCCTTACCCTTCCTGTGCTTTGCCTTGCAGTACGGGGTGGACGTGATGGCCCGGGACGCCCATGGGAACACAGCGCTTGCCTACGCGCGGCAGGCCATGAGCCAGGAGTGCATCGACACCCTGCTGCAGTACGGCTGCCCTGACGAGCGCTTCGCCCTCATGGCCACACCCAATCTGTCCCGCAAGAACAACAACGGCAGCAGCGGCGGCAGCGGCAGCAGCATCGTCGGAGCCGGAAGGATGCCGACCATCATCTGATGCTACTGCACCCTGGTGGCGACCCCCGGCACTGCTGCTTCTGCTTTGATTTTGAACACAGTCCTCTCCATTTTGTGGGGATTCCAGCCTGAATCTGTGTTAAAAAAATACATAAATCTATAAATAAATCTACCTGGACTGGTCTGTAAATAAATCTACCTGGACTGGTCTGGAGGTTGAGGGAAAAAACACTTCCCAATAAAATTAGAGAGCAACTTGTTTGCTTCGTAGACTGTGGATTATTAATAGATTTTCAACCTTTCTGTACTGATAAAAGCATCATGCACACACCTCTCCTGTGCCGTATAGGTATCATTTAGTGGAAACCCGGAGGCCATCGCCTTTGCTCTAGAACTCTGGAAGAGAAGCATTTTCACATCGTTTGCACTCCCGCACCAGTGGAGCTGAGAGCTGGGTCTTGGCTTGTCCCCATAGGAAAGCCTGACAGGCTGAATCAGAGGCCCGGGCAGGAGTTTGTCAGGTTGTGAAGCTCTTATGATGGTTTGTGTCAAACCAGTCAAAGCTAATCTGCCCGCTGGGACCATTAGCTTCATTGCACTCGTACATCCAAGTCCCTCCTCTCTCTCTCTCTCCAGAAAGTGTTGCTCTTTCATAGTTCTCTGTAAATAATGAATCGAGGGGAATTTAAGAGCATTAGCCGGGCGGCAGCTACGCGGACACTTCATCACTCAGAAGAATGAGGAGTGTGTTTGTATACCTTTAATTCAGCCTGGGACCACGAATACACCCTTCTACACTCCACCATGACCAGCCTTCTCTTCATAGCGTTCAGAACAAAAGAGACAAGAGAAGGGATTTTAGTTGGGAATATGTACATATGTGAAGAAAAAATTATCAGAGGAAAAACTGTAACATTAAAATAATAATAATAATAATAATAATAATAATAATAAATGTTCAAGCGTATGACTCTGCGGTAGCATTTTAAACAACTTACTTTTGAAAAGCAGTAGGTGACTTGTTTTTTCTGGAGAATTGCTACTGGTCAGTTCAGAGCTGTGGTTCTTCTCTTCTAGAATTCAAAAGCATTGTGGTTTTGTTTAGTTTTTTTTGTTTTGGATATTTTTAGCTAAGAAACTTGACACTTGTTTTCACTGTTGTGATTCTTTGACTAAATTATGCTTTTTTTTCTTTGGTATTCTCTGTTTAAATGATGCAAATGTGAAGATATTTTGGTATTAAAAAAAAATTATATATATATATATATATATATATATATATATATATATATATATATATATATATATATATATATTGCAAACCCAAATATCGATGTATTTCTGTGTAGAAGTGTGGAAGCATGTCTTTATTGTTTTTATTGTTTTGTGTTTTTAAATCAATGAAAAGTTAGTGCACTGTGACAGAATGCAGTACATTTCGTCTCACAGTGTTGGACCAGTATATACTTGGGAACTCTGCAAGAGCCAGTAAATACCATGACGTTAACGATGACACTGTGTCAGTGAACTTTATTATTCCAGGGTTTAGGTTCCAGGGACTGTTCATTCATTATCCAGCCATTTGATATTCTCTGATCTGTACGCTTCTGTTACCTGTGTGTTTTGAGTCTGGGGAATTCATGTATTCACAATTTAATGTATCAGTACTACATTATATTTTGAAAGCGGAATAACTATTATCTTTATTATTTGTTATAATGAATAACAGATCATTTCATTTCTTTTTTTATCCCACAAGAATGTCACTCGCACTCACCACTCCTTTGCTTGTCTGAACATTTTATACTAGAAAACCAACAATGAAATGCAGTAAAGAGAGTGTCCCCTCCCACTACTTCACTTCCAGAAATCCACTCAAAGGCTTACTTTATTAACAGAGGTTCTATCATATTGTTTTGATTGTTATTTCAATGTTTGGAATAAGAATGTTATGACTAATTATGGAAACATTTATGTTAGTTTAGGTTCTCACCAGACTCATGTTTCCCCAGTGGCTGGGTACCCATGTCTCTATTTCCTGCTCCTATACGTGCTCTTTTGCCTGCTGTGGTTTTCTTTCCCCAGACTTTTTAAAACCCTAACTCTCACATCACTTTTGACCAACGATTAACTCAAAAGGGCTTCTTTGGTTGTAGAATCCTCATTTGTAAATATATTTCTTTTTTGTAAATCATTTTTGGTGGTGTCGTAATTTATAAAACAAAATGTAAATAATTTGTTCAGACCCTTTTTTGTTTAGTCGTTTTTTAAATGATATAACTTGTAGTAACTGGTAACACTTCAAAACCAGAAGAGGGGAGTGATATAAGATAATGAAAGAACAACGTTGCAGATGTGCTTGTGTTTTTTTTTTGTTTTTGATTTGATTTGATTTCTGTTTTTCTCTTCATATCTTTCTTCAGGAAACACACAGGCCCAAAACATGCATGTCGTAGAGACCTTCTCACAGTCAGGACTTCTCCTGGAATTAGCACAGTCAGCAATAGATCTCAGAAAGAGATTAGAAAAAAAACTTGATCTGTTTTGATATTTTGTTTTTTATTTAAGCATTGAAAAGAGAAATCAATTCTGGCCCAAGCATTGAAAAAAGAAATCAGTTCTTGCCCATTTCTCATGAAGTGCATGGCTTTCCCATAGTCCATAGCCAGACTTGCCCTTTGGAGGGGACCAGAGCTGCTGCCCTTTCTTTGCGCTGTTTATGAAGAACCGCTGGGTCTCAGTGGTGCCCCCTATCAGATCTATAAGAGAGTTGCATGCATTTTTTGAATACTGAAGTTGTGCAACATCCTCTTTTCCTCTTACTCTGACACAATCTGAAGACAGGACCTTGACATTTGAAATGAGAAATATATTCCCGTCACTCATGGGTAGAGGCAGTCCACATCTGCGGATAACAGAATTCCTCCAAGATCACGGAATTTGCAGGCTCCCACAGAATTCGCATTCTTCCACAGATTCACCATATTCTACAGCTACAGTGTCATTATAGTTATCATAAACTGACTGCTAAAGTGACCTGAAATATATAACTTTTAAATTAACAGATGTTTTGGCTCCTTCAAAACGTGGGAGTTAATAACAGACTGGAGGTCTAATAAAAAGCCTCATGCGATGTGATGGTTTTGTTTGACAGTTTCTAAAGATATTTCTTACAGAAATGCTTGCTATATTAAAATGGAAGTACTTAACCCATAACCCATTTGATATGATTATGTTAACTTGCTTTGCATAATTATAAGCCATTATTAATATAAATACTAAACACATAAGATGCTCTACAGATATCTACTTCATTTCTTCAGTCTGGACTGCCTCTAGTCATAGTCTTTCATTCCATACACTGAAGGGCACACAGCACCAGCTGGCTCTAGTAATAGTGAAATCCTAAACAACTGGACTCATTTCTTGTCAGGACTGTCTTTCATTCTATACACTGAAGGGCATCAGCACAAGCTGGGTCTAGTAATAATGAAATCATAAACAACTGGACTCATTTCTTGTCAGAATGTTTGGCTATAGTGAATGCCAGATTAGAAACACCCCATCTTTTGTTTGAGAATCCGTGTTTTACAGTTCAGTTTGTAAAAATACGTTGAAAACCCTTGTGAACACAAAACATTATTTTTTAAGGCTGTTTAATTGGGTCACCTTTTGTGTAAACAGTTGCTTATACTATCCTATACATGTTCAATAAAATAAAGCACACTGTTGACTTGTATTTATATTTCACTTTGTTTTCACATGCAGAAGAGCAATGTGAGGATGTGTTTTGGTTTGTTTAAAGTTGCATTAGCTGCAGTGTAAGTACTTGGTAATTAACTATACCGTGTGCAGGGACAGCAGTTAAACATATCCAAAATGGTTCCTTGGTGAATTCAATATGAATTGAAGTATCTAGGTGGAAATCTGCTGTTCGTTCATTAAGGAGGCTGTGTGGTTCAGTGGTTAAAGAAAAGGGCTTGCAACCAGGAGGTCTCCGGTTCAAATCCCACCTTGGCCACTGACTCATTGTGAGACCCTGAGCAAGTCACTTACGTCTTTCGGGAGAGATGTAGTTGTAAGTGACTCTGCAGCTGATGCATGGTTCACGCACCCTAGTCTCTGTAAGTCGCCTTGGATAAAGGCGTCTGCTAAATAAACTAATAATAATTTGTAATGACACTGCTATTAATGGAACTTTAAATAAAGTTAAAAAAATAAACATTGCCTATGGTCACCATATGCAAGTGCAAACTGTTACAGCCTCCTCTGTTTTGCAGTATTTGTGTTTTGAGATCTTTTTAATAGTGATTTTTTTTTTTTCCTCCTGTAAACACAGTTGACATCTAATACACTTTGCATTTCTACAGGCCAGTACAGAGTCTGCTGTACAGTCTCGGACTTTGCCTCTATCTATATTGTTGTTGTCTTGTCTTGTATGGCATGGCAAATAAGGAGAGTTGTTTTGAATATTCTGCTCTAAGAAGGCTTGCAAAACATATGACAATCCTCTATAAAGATGAAAAGAGCAGCTTCTTGTACTTGAGTGTTGCTTGACTTGGTCCTGTTACAGGCATTGCCTTTCTGTTTAAATTGCTGTTTTATCTGCTATGAAGTCTGTTAAATAACAACAAAACATTTAAAGTCTATTAAAAATGACAACAGGTGAAGTGCTACCAGGCAAGTTTTAGGACCGTCCCATCCCGCGCATTAATCAAAGGTCCAAACTTCAACCCATTGAAACTGACACGACTGAATACAGAAGAAATACTTTGGATGGGTATTGATAGAGCTAATCTGGGATCCCTTTCATCTTCCTTCGAGTGATCCACTAATGAGATTTCCAAGAAGCCAAGAATGTGAGCCGTCTCAGTTCAGGTCTCGGCTGCAATAGTGTTCATAATAATTAACAGGTAATATAAAACGCTTCACTCAGGATCCAGTGTGGGAATCTAACTTGTTCCACAATTAGAGTGACAGTGGTGGGACTACAGGGTTGTTGTTGTTTTTTTTTCTGAGATTAGTGCTAGATTTGCTTAGGGTAGCCTGGGGAATTAAGAGAAGTGCCCTCTGATTTATCAGTAAGCTTGAATTGCTTTCTATCAGGGTAGATTGCTGTTGCTTGTGATCGTTCAAAAACAACCAAACCTATGGGTCAGTTACTGGGGTCTCTGCACCAGTCCAAGCTGCAGCAGCATCTCCGTGAGCTACTGAATCTCTATGGGTCAGTTACTGGGGTCTCTGCACCAGTCCAAGCTGCAGCAGCGTCTCAGTGAGCTACTGAATCTCTATGGGTCAGTTACTGGGGTCTCTGCACCAATCCAAGCTGCAGCAGCATCTCCGTGAGCTACTGAATCTCTATGGGTCAGTTACTGGGGTCTCTGCACCTGTCCAAGCTGCATCAGCGTCTCAGTGAGCTACTGAATCTCTATGGGTCAGTTACTGGGGTCTCTGCACCAGTCCAAGCTGCAGCAGCGTCTCAGTGAGCTACTGAATCTCTATGGGTCAGTTACTGGGGTCTCTGCACCAGTCCAAGCTGCAGCAGCGTCTCAGTGAGCTACTGAATCTCTATGGGTCAGTTACTGGGGTCTCTGCACCAGTCCAAGCTGCAGCAGCATCTCCGTGAGCTACTGAATCTCTATGGGTCAGTTACTGGGGTCTCTGCACCAGTCCAAGCTGCAGCAGCGTCTCCGTGAGCTACTGAATCTCTATGGGTCAGTTACTGGGGTCTCTGCACCAGTCCAAGCTGCAGTGAGGAGTCTTCAAGTCACATATTTGTTGCTGTGCAAGGTTGAGGCAACTTAGTTGTAGCCCTCTGCTTACAAGCAAAGCAAGCACAATTGTAGGGCGGAGCATCAGAGTACAGGATAGTGAGGACATATGAGAGGGTGTTTACATTGACCTCCCAGCATCGTCACCCTGGGATCACAGGTGGCAAACTGGGTGATTCCTGCAGACTGGGAAGCATTTCAAGGCGCCTGGCTCCAATTCTGTTGCATGGAAATAGTTTTAAAGAAGTAAAAGAAGAAAAAAAGCAGATATGATTTTGTTTGTTTTTGTTTTTTAATTATTACCTCATTTTGGCAATTTTCATGTTTCAAAGCAAGATGATGATGATGCATTATTAATGTTAGTATTGTAACTAAATAAGTATTTTCTTTGGCTCCAATTTTGTATCACTAAGTTACAATTTAGTATGTCTGTATTATTATTATTATTATTATTATTATTATTATTATTATTATTATGAGTTTGTGTCAGCTGTACAGTACTATGTTGAAAATAGCCAATAAAGAAAATAATACTTCTTAAAATACTTCTTTTTGTTTTGGAGCTTTTTTTTGGCCGTGTCTGTGACGAGGGTTTGGGTTGTGTGTTTTTCCTGGGTATTGCAGTGGTATCCCTAATTAACCAAGGAGGGGCCAGCCTTTTGGCTGCATGATTCCCAGAGGATTTTTGTTTTCTTATGTTTGTTTATTTTTTCCACATTTTTAACAAGGTATTTTTAACTGGTATAAGAGTAAACAGCATTACTGTGCAGGTTTCCTAGTCTACGTGAAACATGTGCACAGTGTATTTTGTGTAGAATGCACAGCTGTCTAAGTTTATATATATATATATATATATATATATATATATATATATATATATATATATATATATATACACACACACACACACACACTGTGTGTATGTATACTTGTTTCCTTTAGCTTGATGTGTTTATAATACAAGCATTATAAACACAAGCACATGCTTCCATTGAAACAAATAAGGGGAATGCTGCAAGGATCAGTGCTGACATATTCTAATCTGAGCTCCTTTTACCTGAGTGAAGTGACTGGGAAATCAGCAGTGCCTCCATTGTGTTCCTAAATGTGGGAAGCAGGCCATTCCTCCCTTATAGAAATGGCAAACAGTGCCTTCTGCTGAGCTGAAGTATTTAGGACTGCAGTTGGATGCATATCTTCATTGATATATGCTCACAATAATACCCTTTCACATCAGAAAATTAACAGAACTGGTTTGGCAAATGAACCTCAGACAGATTACTGCCAGAAAATAACAATTTTGTATAGTCTAATCTTTTATTCCTTCCTCTGTGTTAGATGTAAATGTAAACTGCTTAAACATAAAACAAACCCTAATGGTTACAATCTCATTGTATTTTGGTTTATTCCTTGTATTCTGGAACCAGGTCACTTGCTAGGCCTATACACTATACTGGGTACATTTGATTTATTTAAAAAAGAAATGTACCTTAAGAAAATGAGCAAGTTTAATGTAAAGCATTAAACACTGTCTCAAAGCAGCACATGGTAGACCTTTTGTAAAAGTGTCATGTGCCAATAAAATATAAACTTGATTTCTCATTGTGGTAGGTGGTGTGGGGAGGGGGGGGTAAAACCACGATTTGATTGAATTCTTTACTGAAGATGCTGTGTTTGCAATCCTCCAGTGGCAGCTGATGTGACCTGCTGTGCTTTCATTCCGATTCTTAGACAGGAGCCCCTGTCAGCCTGTCCCGGCTCTGGGGGGATCGAGGTGTGCCCCCCGCGAAGGCTGGAGGAGGAAGCTGTTCAAATCGGAACTTTAGAGAGCTTCTGACAATCAAGCTGTGGAATAATGAGGCCAATTAAGGTAACACACATAACAGTCCACAGCAACTGCACTTCCTCTGTTTGAGGATGGGAGGTGTGTAGGTGTGGCAGGCTTGCTAATGTGAAGTGCTTTACAGGGCTTTTAAGACGTTCACATAGAACTTTAAACCTGGTCAAATGCATGCTGAAGATGAATAACAAGCTGCTTTATAAAGACCATTGGTAGGTATTCAAGTGCCTATATTGATCTAAATACTGCCTTGCTCTAAATAACAGAAACCCTTATGAAACTCAGCATCTCTGATGCATGGGAGTCTTTGCAGTGTTGTCTTTAAAAGTCTGTGAAAGACCAGTAGAGTAGCATATCAGCTACAGGATATTATTACAAAGGAATCATTTCATGAAGGAGTTCTGTGACAGTCAGTGATACAGCCATTGCATTCTGATGCACAACCTTTCTCTGATTTCTCTTTAGCTTGTGTGAAATGCTCAAGACGAAGGTGATTTTGATGTATTCTTTATAAGTTTTTAAAATCTATTTGCCTAACTTTCAGTAGCTTCGTGGTAACAGCCCTGTGCAGTTGAACTGTTCATTTTTGGTATGTGTTTTGGAGCCAGACGCAAAAGGGTTTCTCAAAGTTATAAAAATGTATTGAAGTTACTACAAAACAGCGAGATTCATACACCAATGGTAATGAGCAGTGGGCGGTTTGATTCTAACCCCTTACTCCCTTTATCTATGGAATAGTCTGCGTGTATCTCCCTATCACATGTTCCAGTTGTAACTAATGCTCATTCAGAACAAAGGATTTGCGGGTTAGTGCAATGCCACTGTGGTACTGGACAGGCAGCCGTGTTAAATGTGGTTGGAAGTGAAGTGGCAAGAACATCTTCAGTATGTTTTCAGCTGCGTGAAACGTGTGTCTGTTCATCAGAGTCAATGTCCACGCACACTTGAGGAGACAGGAGGATTCCACTGCCGCTTGCCATCCCCTCTGAGGCTCCTGATTTGGACCCACAGGGTTTTGGAGGTGAAACGCACCTGACGTGGCTGTCGAGACTGCTCTGGAAATCACAGTGGTGTTCACTGATGTTTTAACACAATTTAGCAAACATGCTCACAGATCAGACCTGCTGTCGAGATTCTCCAGCTGCTGAAACAATTTCATTAGTGAGATGAATGTGAGACAATTTACTTGTTCTCTCTCTCTCTCCATGTGGCGGCTGGGCTGGGCTGGGCTGGGCAAACCGCTATCTTCTCAATGCTCAGAATTGTTGGTGCTGGAGGCATGAGTTAATGTTAGCTGTGTCAGAGAGGCCCTACTGAAGTGTTATGATAAGTGAAACAAAAGTGATTATTTATGCAAGAGGAACCTCCAAATGCGGTGTGAATTGCCAGACCAGGCTTGATAATAATTCAGAAGGAAAAAGAAAAAAGCCATTGCAGTAGGAGTCCCAGGGTACTGTTTTAACCCTCAGAAGTGATGAACACAACTAGTTTTATCTAAGTAGGTGTACTGGTATTATGGAGAATAGAGTTAGTCTATAGCAACAGTGCAAAGGCCATTCTGTGTGCCCTGTCCTATACATAGAGACACACTGGGAACCCTGTTGCATTTTTAACTGAAGCGGCTGCATCACTAATAATAATGGTGTCTATTTTTTTTTTTAAAGAGGCCGCTAATATAAACAGGCTTTTCATCATACTTACTGACTTATCATTGCATAGCACAGAGAAGACAGAATTATGTTATTTTATCATGTACTGTACTGTAGATTTCAGAAAGCAGGCACTGACTACCATACAGCATGCATTTTAGCTTAGCACTGTTTTTGAATGTTTATTCACACAAAAAAGTACCAGGCTGGATGTAACTGGATTCATTTCAAGGTTGTTCCAGTTGCCACCACATCAGCTCAACACATCTAAGTAAATAACCTTTAGGGAAAATGTATCCTTAAGTGTTAAACTTAATACTTAAGGTTTATTATGCAACCAGCCCCTGTCCCATTATCTTTCCAGAAACACAAAATATTGTTTAAAGTGACTGTAAATTACTGTAATTCTGTAATAAAGCAAAGGGTACAGGATGACAAGAATCACTCACGTTTTATCTAAAACAGGCTTTTGTAATCTTTTGAAATGCAGGTTCACTTTTGATTAGTGTGCATTCTTGCACTGTCTGTCTGTCTGTCTGTCTGGGTGTTTGCACACAGCCTCAAGGTGCAGCAGCTTCTGGACTTGATTACACATTCTTGCGGTCAGAAGAACTTCATATTGTATAGTGTGTGTGTGTGTGTCACGCTATATAAACCAGTTGTGGCTGCACAATGATGAAAATCAGTAAGAAATGTGCAGTGTGACCAGGGCCCGGCCCTCATTATGCGTGGGAGATCTAAGCGTTGTTTTAAAATAAATATTTGCTTTGTCGCCACTGGCTATGGTGATCCGTGCGCCTCTGGAGTTTCGAATTGTAAATCTACACTTCATTAGAGTCAATGCAAGATCCTCATTAAGATGTCTTGCCAATATGTGTGTGTGGTCTTGTCTATCCTTTACTCTAGGGTCCTTGGAGAATGCAAACCCATACAGAGAGACTCGGATATTGTTTGGAGATGCATACCATACTCTAAGGATATTGCTTGGAGATGTGTACCGTACTCTGAGGATATTGCTTGGAGATGTGTACCGTACTCTGAGGATATTGCTTGGAGATGTGTACCGTACTCTGAGGATATTGCTTGGAGATGTGTACCGTACTCTGAGGATATTGCTTGGAGATGTGTACCATACTCTCCACTGTGTTACCCAACTCATTATTAAAAAAATGTTGGTATCCCTGAAACCCTATTCTGTGTATGTGTGTCTCTGTGTGTGGGTGAGTGACCTCCTACTTTTTGGAATGTAAGAAGTACTTGTCCATTTAAGTAAAATAATGTTGTTAGCAGTTGTTTATTGACAAAGAGAGAATTCATGTAGACACATCTTTCTGTGTTCAGATTTATGGTGTGTTGGTATAATAATTTGCTAAGGGAGTTTTTTTTTTTTTCTTCGGAGCTCAAGCCCAGTAAACCTTTTTAGTTATTTACCTTCCCTCTGCTCTTTTAAACACACTAGCTATGCTGTGCATGGGTAAGCATAAAGAGAGACATTTTTCCCATAATTACAGGATGAGAAAAGCCTGTGTGTGCCATTGACGATTACGCCTGGGTATTTGACAAGTGCTATGAGATCTTCTGTGTCAACAATGCACACAATAAAAGTGACATTGCCATTTAGGGCATCATTGCAACTCATGTTTAAATTGTGCAATTCTAACCTGGTGAAGCTGCTGCTGTTGCATAGTGTGATTTGCCAGTTTTTATTTGGGCAATGTGTGTTGAGTTTAACAATATTTAGGTCAAACCACATAACTTTTGACTGAGAACTTTTTTTTTTAAACAAAGCATTATTCCAGAACCAACAGATTTGTTTCCATTGATCATGAAAATAAAAAGGTATTGCACTGCACACATTGAGCTACAAATCTGTTAATGTGTCACTATACTCTTATACAATCAGAGGATGACTGATTCTAAGAGCACAGTCCACTGTTTTTTTTTTTTGTTTTGTTTTTTACAGAATCTATCACTTGTTTTTGTTGTGAAATAAAAATAAAAAGCTGTGGCTTAGGGGTGGGGGCGGTGGTGGGGGGGGGAGTATTCATTTCAGGCAGCATTGGCAACCCAACATCTATTAGGACAAGCTATTCTCCAGGCTTGCCTTACATCAGAATTAATCATTTGGAGTTAATTTGAGGCTCAGACAAGTTGCTGTTAATTTGGTGCAGGAGGGACATGGTAGAATGAAAAGCTGAGGTCCTGGCCAAACCCCTTGGGTCTCATTTATCAGCCATCGGAGACGGCCTGGCTTGATTACAATTTGCAAAAAAATTCATTAGAGCCAAGACGATTGTCAGATCTCTCTCTCTCTCTCTCTCTCTCTCTCTCTCTCTCTCTCCTCTCTCTCTCTCTCTCTCTCTCTCTCTCCTCTCTCTCTCTCTCTCTCTCTCTCTCTCTCTCTCTCTCTCTCCTCTCTCTCTCTCTCTCTCTCTCTCTCTCTCTCTCTCTCTCTCTCTCTCTCACATATCTGACTGATTAGGCCGCCAGATAAAAGCCATGAAGATGCTGAAATATCAAATCCCTGCCTTCTTATCTTACACTTTGAAGAGGTTTCTTTCGGGTGCCGCTCCAGTTCACTTGGTCGGTCCGTCTGGTTGCACTTGTTTGGAACGAGCCCCACTAAAGTATTCTGGTTTGGAGCACTAAAAAGCAGTCATACAGCTTGTAAACCCGTTTTAGATTATAGATTAATTAGTTTAATCACCGGAACATTTAATAAATATGGTTAGAGATTGGGTATTGCAATTAATTCCTTGAGTGAGGCAATCGCGTCTTGGACTCGTGAGAGGATCTTTAAACATCTATCTTGTTTATGTCCCCATTCCCGTGTTTTTTCCTTGTTTTAGTTGAAAGTAGATCCTTAATGTGAACGTCACAATTCCTTTAAGTAATTCCAACATGTATATATACTATTTATTAAGCAAGTATCTGTTTTTTTTAATTGATATTTCATGTTTATACATTTAAAAGAAGTATATCAGTAATACAGTTACCTTAACTTTTGAGGGTGTAGAATTCATGATATCAGAAGGCACTGTGTTTCACTTCTCTCCTGTTGTGGAAAGACAGCTTGTACTGCACTAGACTGCTGCAGATCTTCAAATCGCCGGATTGTTTATGGCGTGGCATGGATGTTGCTGTTTATTTTGTTGGTGAGGTGCAGGCATACGGAAAATGCCCTCGAGACTGAGCTGTCAGGAACGCGCATGTTAAAGCTGCCATGTAGTTATTTGTCATCTACGCTTTGTATTGGACTAAGAAGTGGCGATCAGGGATCAGCTGCAGCATTGTTAAGACCAAGGTAATCGTTTGATCACGCATTTCGTTAAACCTCCGTGTTTTGATGGTAGAATTGTAATTTAGTAATAACCAGACTGCGCGCTGGATGCCATACAAAGTCGTGAGAGTTGACTGTAGCGTCACTGGCATGTTTTTCACCATGCAGGATTCAATCATTCATTCATCATCACTTTCAATAGTTAAGGATATGCATATTACAGGTAACGTTGCTATTCTAAACTCTTCCCTTTGTTATAGACACGCATTACAGTACAAACTGTTTTAAAGTCCTATATATTTTATAGACATGTCAGTATTGGCCATTTTATAAATAAACGCTACAAAGTAGAAGTGTAACTTGCAGCAGTAAACTCACATTCGCATTCGAAAACAAACCATTGAAGAATATCCGTTAAGACTGTTTACCTGTTTATATATATATATTTGATCAAATTAATATTGACTTGCTACCTATTGCATTTTGTAACACTAACATGTTTCAGCTTGAGGAAAACTTTAGGGAAATCAAATGTTTATTGCAATTAAATTATTCATTTGGGAACAATGTTTGTTTGGAATTAGTACGGTAATGTAACTATTCGTGGCCAGTTTAGTTCACAGTGCCTTTTCCCCCGCGTGTTAATAGCGCCGCCACGATACACCTCCAGCTCCTAATAGGCGTTTGATGGTAATGAAGCTGGACTTGGCGTGAGTCTCATCTGTGAGGGTGAGGGGGGTGGGGGGGTGTCATTATTGTCATGTTTCCATCAAACAGACGAGGACGAGTGCAAGGTGAAACACATATTCTGGAATTGATAAAAAGAATGACCTCTTCAACTATGTTAATGATGACCTTTAAGTAGTGCGCCACATGACCTCGGGGCTCATTTAACTATACTGAAGCAACACAACACGCCATTGCGATCCCGACAACTGGCTTTGCGAGATTCAGGATGGCAGAAGGATTTTTTTTTTTCGTTTGTCTGATTTAGTGACTCCACTGGTATACTAAACCAGAGCAGTAATAGCACAGTCTCACAGACCTATACAGCTAAAGAAAAATATCACTCGACCGTGTAGTGAAATACAGAATCATTGAGGTCTGTTTCTATTTCAAATGATTGCTTCTATCAAATGGCAGTTTTCATATACAGGTGTACACATTATCGGATAGCATTAATATAAGCCGCCAAGTCATAAACCTTATGAATAAGTACCAAAACGCTTTTGG
This sequence comes from Acipenser ruthenus, assembly GCF_902713425.1. Classification (NCBI taxonomy): domain Eukaryota; kingdom Metazoa; phylum Chordata; class Actinopteri; order Acipenseriformes; family Acipenseridae; genus Acipenser; species Acipenser ruthenus. The sequence continues at coordinate 50,159,045 of NC_081198.1, read as the reverse complement.
TATAGGTAGGTTTGTTTTAATATTTAACTGCAGATAATATACGTCTATATAGTATTTTAAAAAAGCAAACTATATTAAAATGTGACTCCTTACAGTCGATCATTTTTATAAATCACATTTGCCTTATTTAAATCTAAGAATACCTCTCTGAAATTAACATACAAGAATAACATGTCTTGCAGAAGTTTATATGCTGAAATATTGCATGGAAAAAAAGAAATAAAGCCATACCGATACATTACGCATTTATCTCATAGAGCCCGTTAAACCGATACACGCCTTTATTGCACAATTAAACTCGCATCTGGGAAAACGACGTTGAGCTTCCCATTGCTTAACACTAAACCTGGAAGTCAACGGGATATGCACAACCTGCAATTAAGAAAAGGGAAGATGTTAATGGTCATTAAGTAATAATGACACAGTAGCCACACAAAACACGAGTAAGTCTGCAAACGAACCATTGTGTTCACAAGTTGCCTGTATTCCAACCACAGGTTACACAAGAGAAAACAAATCATGCTGGCAAGTTGTTATTTACATAATTGCTGATCAGTTTTATTCACAAGACTTTTTTTTTAATAAAACGCTTTATAACTTATGTAAGAAGTAAGCTACATTTTCACAAAAGGAAAATAAATTAACACCGCGTGCTTTTGTTGTGTCACGTTTCATGAGCTTCAAAATCATTATTTTACAAGGGGGTGGGAGCCAAATCAAAACCAGCCACCTGGACTTCACAGACAAATTAAAATCTGTTTTTAGCCGTCATCATTTTTGAAAAGTTGCTGAAATTATAAGGAAAATTCAAACATGTTAAATTCTATGGATCTTCAGTCCGTGGTCTTTCTTATGTATCTTCAGGAATGTACAATAGAAGGTTAGTGTTTGTTTGTTTTTTTTTAAATTTGGTCACACACCAATCAAAATACTGTCGATGATCTTCAGTAATATCAACACTTGTCTTTTTTTTAAATAAATATTAAGTTCTTCAATTCAGATCCTCGTATCTCACAAAAAAAGTCATAATAAAGGTATTTTTATTTAATAAACTCACATTTGCTTTTGTAATGTTTTTTTTTTTATTTCTTCAGTTTATTTTTTTTGAATATTGTTATTTATTCTTTTTTATTATTGTATTATTTTGAATAGACAACCCCACCCTGTCCTTACACCGAAGTGTTTATAGGCATATAGATACTCAGGGACGGGCTTGCTCCATCTGTTGGTGCTGACTTCGAATAGCAAACCGGCTGACGTGCACTGGGATGGGGACCACGATTTTTGGATTCCTGGAGGGTTCGCCGGTTTTGGAGTTAACATTGCCGGCTTTGACGCGCTTCCATTTGGCCCTTCTGTTTTGGAACCAGATCTTGACCTGGACCTCGCTGAGCTTGAGGGCGTGTGCAATCTGCGAGCGCTCCGTGAGGGACAGGTATTTTTTGCAGTGAAATTCTTTCTCCAGTTCCAGAAGCTGTTCGCTGGTAAAAGCTGTCCTCCGCCTCCTGTTTTTGCCAGTTGACGTGGTGCTACTAGTGCCGATGGAGCCGTGGAGGTTCTCCTCCAGACCGCTGTTTGGGTCCCCCTCGTCCTTCTGACCGTGCGTCTGGTTTGCCAGGTTATCATCAGAGCTGTAGTCTAAATCACTGTCCATGGAGAAACTCTCATCCTTTCTGTTGCACTGGTCGTCCTTGGAATCATCTTTGCCCTGCGCTCTGGCTATAAAGGGAAAATAAAATACAACGTAATTAAATGCATATTCAGTGTGGACACATGCCATTTGCAGTTTATCACTGCATTTTCCTTTTACATTTAAACTAATAGTGTCTTAATAATTACAACTGGTTGTTAAAACCGGTCATATTGTAAGAAAATTCATGAAGCAGTCTCTTTTTCAATTGGGTGTATGTTGTAATTCTAGCAATTTGTTCATATTATTAGTATTATTTATACTACTAGTACTATTACTACTAATAATACTAATAATGTAAGTAATAATGCTGCTGCTAGTAAAGTAAGCATAAATGATATTGTGTAAATATTTGATTTAGCCTATAAAGATTGTTTCCCCAGTATAGAGATCAACCAAAATGTAACGTTAAAAGTACTTGTATGAGAAACTAAAATATCAGAGAGAACGCCTTTTATTGTAATCAGTTCTAACGGTGATCTATGCTGTTTCCAAATATATATATATGCAAAGTGGTAAATAAACAGGCCTATACCGAACCAAGAGTTTTGGGACGACGTTATTCAATGTTAAATGATCGTCCAGTTCATTTATGATGATCAAGTCAGCATAATTACAACCTTTACTCAAAATAAAGATTATTCCCCCCTGCTGAGTTTTGTTGTCTGCATAACTCAAATTGCTAATTTGGATGTTTTCTAGGATGGCTACATCTGCTTGTTGCTTTTCATTGCAATAAAACAGTTTCTGACCTGCTCTTGATAGCAATGATTTCAATTAAACGAATTGTTTCTGCATTTGTTTATTTGTTGTACTGTCGACTCAGAAACTGCTCTGAAGCTTGAAGTGTAGTGAACTTCAGCTCCCCTGTAGGCCCTACTCGGTTGGTATTTGACCATTACATAGTATTGCATTTGTTAAATCATCTTTCGTTTAAATACCACACGTACTTTTCTGGCAGCCCCCCCCCCCCCTTCTTAAACCCGAATAACTACAGAGTATTGTAGAAATGTAAGAGCCTTTGTTTGGAGTCTTACGTTAAATTGCCAACTTTATATAAAAAATAAAAACTTTTTTTTATAATATTTAAATTATTTTATTACAAATAAAGTAACACCCATGTCATAATGCAATCGTAAAATTCTACATGCTTCAGTTACATTTTTTTAAATTATATATATATATATATATATATATATATATATATATATATATATATATATATATATATATATCACCCTGTTGCATTTCAAACAGTGGCAAACAGATTTATTATTATTATTATTATTATTATTATTATTATTATGCTTTTCTATAATACATTTCGTTACTTAATTTCACAAAATATAGGCTGTTAAAATATTAAATCCTAAATCGTCATGTTTTAAATGATAGAAAACTGATACACCATCTAAAAACAAACCCTGCGAAAAATTATTTAGAAAAGTATTCTCTTGCAAATATCCCCAGCCATCATCTTGACATTTGTCCACAGTAATGTTACAGGACAGACGCATTTTGTAACTGACAAGCAATGCTATCAAAATAATGGCTGAAAGAATCGAGTGCACTGTTTTAGCTTCCAGTGTAGACCTGTACAAATCCCATCGAATAGTCTTCTTTCCAGAATGTAAAAAAAAATAAAACAAATAAACCACTAAAATAACAATAGTATTAAAAGTTTGGTTTGTTTCATATGCAGTGATGTTTGGGAGCACTTATGCAACGTGTTTAAATAAAATAAACAAAGTTTAAATCGGTTAAAAACTTTACGATTTATATAATCTCATTTTATCCAGTCCAAACTAAAAATACAATATCTTCTTTTGTTACGGTATTGTTATGTATGTATTTTGCCAGTCCTACAGCCGTCAGTGGGGTTACACAGGGACTCACCGATAGATGACTGCACGGGTTCGGACGCTTGGAATGGTGATAATACCGAGGCTTCCTTGCTGAGAAACGTCTTGCCGTCTTCACCATCCTGCCGAATCTCTTCAGATTTTTCGAACACAGCCTGGAGGGTCTGAGACCCGAACTTCCTCGCCGCCTCCTGGTGCTGTGGAGAAGCCGAGAAGCCGCCGGGCAGCGTGGCCATCACGGTGGAAGTGAGAGCCATGCCCTGTGCCAAACTGGAGCAGAAACCGCTGGGCAAGCTCGGGATCTGGTGATGGGGGTGCACAGGGGGTAGACCCGGCTGCAGAGACGACTGAGACAGGACCGGAGGCGGAGGTGGCGGCGGGGGCAGCACCACCGGGCGGTAAGGCATGAACATGGGGTAGCCGGTATACACGAAGTGACCCGGACTGGGCTGGGGCGGACCGCCTATGAGTGAGTCAATGCTGAAGGCTGTGGTGCTTCCCAGAGGGCGCTGCATCATCATTAGAGACGGACTGAAAGCTGCACTCATATAGAAGCTGTAATAAAAAGTACGTACATAGAAAAAATACCAACAAATAAGTAAAAGATTTTAAAAGAAACTAATAAAGTAAACTAAAATCCCAAACGCATCCCAGGAATCTTCAGTTCAGTCCTTTAGTGGTGCATTAGTTTAGGCAACTGAAACGTGCTTTTCTTTTTGTTTGTTTATTTATTTATTTATTTATTTATTTATTTATTTATTTATTTATATATTTTTGCAGCACATTTAAGTGCAGATTCTGTTTAAAAAATGCTTCCTTACAGAATACCGTTGCCCTCAGATAATGCAGTTGCGGGTGCAGGTCTCGATTGAGAGAAAATCACTTTAAAATACTGTCCAGTATAAGCTGTAAGTCTTTAAAGTCCGAACATTCCTGTTTTCATCGCTTCTCGGTGCTCCGGTCTTATAGAGGAAGTCGAAGTGTTGCTCTCATTATCTCTTCCCTGTTGGAAAGTGCAGTCTCGTTCTGTCAGGATGACAATGCTGGTCTCTCTCTCTCTCGCTCTCTCTCTCTCTCTCTCGCTCTCTCTCTCTCTCTCTCTCTCTCTCTCTCTCTCTCTCTCTCTCTCTCTCTCTCTGTCGCACTGTGTCTCTCTCAGCAGGTTTAAATTGCGCTCCTTTGACTTAATCACGTCTCCTCTGCCTCAGAACCGCCTCCCTCTCGAGTCCAAGTTCCTAATTGGTCGAAGTGAAAGGTCGTTTTGGAATTGTAGGACAGAATTCCATGCCCCCCATTCATCTCGTATAGTCAACACTTCGGATCGGTTTTATTTAAGTATTATGTGTGTCTTTAGAAAGGTGTATGTAAGAAAAAGAAACAAAATGCATTGTGTATACTGTTATGTATTTCAAAGCTGTATTACACTAATATTCCACATTAGCCTTACTTATTGAATATTCACATTTTTTGAAATGTTGTCCATGGTTTCTTTATAGCTTTAAGAACGGCATTCTTAGACATGACAACATACTACAGTCATTGTGTGTGTGTGTGTTTGCAATTAGATTTGACACTCCTTAAACTGTGTTCAGGAATTAAACATAAACTCATACAGCAGATTGTAAGCACAATTTATTTAAATAATTGAATGCTTATTTTGTTGTCTATAAAGTATATTTTCAAACCATTCCAATACCCCCGTTATAAAATGCATGAAATGTCTGTTTTATTTGATCTTGAGAGGCATTTATTTATTAATTGTGTGCACTGTATAAATGTGTGCTACACTTAAAACGGCAAATATCAGCTGTGAAGCAATGGAAGTCGAGCACCAATGAGTGTATTGAATGGAATTAGCGATCTAAATCACCGTTAACATCACAACAAACACCGTGGATAAGCTTTGTGTACTCCCAAGAGTGCAATCCGCATCATAGAAAATCTACATGTCTGCATAAATAAATACATGCATAAAATAAACAGAAGTTCTCCTGCGACTTCCCCAAATGTTTAAAAGTGATATAGTGTATACGAATTCGTGTTCTAAATTTGATCACTAACATTTTTTGATACTGGCAGGTGTGTAAAGCCAATATATTATAATATAAATTATGGGCAATAAAAATCCAGGAAAAAATAAACAAACAAACATATATGACTATTATTGATATTATATATTGTTTGAAAATGCAACAACAGCAATGAGCAGAACTTGAAAGCGATGCTCGTTCCAAATCAGATGCTGCTTCCAAGGCTTGACACAGTCACAGCACGAGCGCCTCTGTGCTTCTCTTGAGTAGGTGAGACAGGGCCGTCACAACAACTTGGCCTTCCAGCCAAATGTACACTTAATTGGAAAATAAAAGCGGTAATCGATTTTAAACCGTCTATCGATTGTACAATTCTGCTTTCGGAGGTACATCTTTCTGTAGTACCCTTTAATGATGATTTCTGGACACGAGTTTATCTCAGCCCATTACCCCTTGACCCCGGGCTAGATTGATGTACTATCTCCGACACTTTATAGCAACGGGCACCTTGTATGAAGGAATCGATCCTGGTGCGGCGCATCATAAACTCCCATTTCATACCTGATCTGCCCGGTTATTTGTTGTCTTTCAGACATTATAGATGGATCTCTCGACCCACTCGCTATTCCTAAGCACGGGGTTACTTGTCAATTTGTATGATGTATTTAAGGGCTCATATATATATATATATATATATATATATATATATATATATATATATATATATATATATATATATATATATATATATATTCGTGGACTGGCAGCCAAGTTATGCTTGAATTAATATATATGAACGTATTTCCAGCATGAATACACCTACAATATCACTCACATTTAATGTCTGCTAATCATTTCGAATTTATAAGAAGTATTTCTGAATTTTGTTAACTTAGTCCCGTTTTACCGATAGAAAGAAAGAAAGCACCCAGGCAAGAAAGCAAGGCTATTACTTCCCGTTGCTATACAGTTCTCCTTTTCGTTTGGGAAACTAGTTCTGAGAAGGGGAGAAGATATACTATCGTGTACATCATTGGGAATGCTGCGCTTGAACTAAAGCTTCATGAAAAACGGCAGACGGTGACAGCGTTGTTCACTCGTACACCATTATCCACCCGATGACCTTGGTGTAACAAAAGACATTACACTGCAGGTAATCACTTAAGTAAGCGCTTTTTATTCGTATTAGTTATATGGGTAATTTCATTACCTTATCCCCAGTGTGTACAGTGAGTTTGGGTAGTGAAAGGGGATGGTGCTATTTAGGGAAGGAGGAGATCATTTTGCCGTTCACCCCCTGCAAATCCAGAATATTTCCCTATTTTTGACTAGGAGATGCTATTACCACAAAGAGATCCTTGTGTTAAAAAAAAAAAAATCCCCATCAGACACACCAATTTGGAAGATGACTTGCATTCACGCTTCTCCTTTTAAACGTAGGCTACTTCATTCATGGCCCCTCGCTTTATTTTTAATCTGAAAGACCAAAATAGGCTCCATGTGGCTAAGTGAAGTCAGCCTCTGACTTCTGAAAACAACCCCCTCGCAATTATGTAAAAGAGCCCATTGACGATCCTGGCGGAGCTGGGGAGACTTCACCCGGCTATCTTTCAGTCCGCGCTTGCCTCTTCGTGTATTCTTGGAGTTTCAAAGCATTTGCAGCCCCCGTGCTTTATCTCGGGACAAATGAAAAGGCGAAACAAAACAGGCCCTGCTAAACGTGTAAATAGAGCGTCAAGGGAACTTTAAGCAATGTAAAAGTCCGTAAATAACGATATGGGGGCACTGAAAGTGAAACGGAGACAAGCCCATTCAATGAATGCTTTCCCCACATTTGAAAAGAACAAGACTTGAGTGCGCTTTATAACACTGTAACCCGTGGCTAGTGTGTACAGATATCTACAATTTAATATTTCTCTCATAACTGAAAGATAAGCGAAATTCCATTTAGATGTATTGTTTTTATTACTGGCCTATTCCACCCTCGCATTATTATTATTATTATTATTATTATTATTATTATTATTATTATTATTATTATTATTATTATTATTATTATTTTGCAGCACCCTAGCTTAAGTTAAAACATGTTGGTCATTTAAATATAGACAATAAGTAAACATGATTTTCTTATATATGTCATACATTTTTTTTATATTCAACCCCAATCCAAACATTAATTTCTAATGCAGTTGTTTTGAAGAGGACGTTTTCCCCTTCGGTTCGGGAGCCGTAGATTAAACGTTTTGCGGACTTTACCATAGATTTCTATAAGACCAAATCTGCGGTGTGCGCACTATACACAGCATCAATGGCGTTTTTAAGAAACATCCTCTTTCGAAGTGTACGCTTACCACCACGCGTGTAACTGTATGTGTAGGAAGAGGGGAGTGCCATGTGGAGATATGAAGCAAGACATGTTGAAGAGGACCACGGCATTTTCCTAATCACAGAGGTGGAGTTTTTAACAATTCAAATCAGGGAGTGATTATTCACAACGGCGAAAGGACTGGGTAAAGACGTTGAAAAAAGCGTTATTTGCCCTAACGAGCTACCGCGTTACTCGAAGATTCAGGAATTGTGTGTGTCAGTGTTATACTACGAATCCGAGCTGATTGTTCGACCCCTGTAGTAATAATCGGCTCTAATGAGGCTACAAGATTTATTATCACAGCCCGCCGCTGAATGCGATCTTCTATTATTTTTATTTAAGGGCGCTTATTATAGTTTATAACGGGCGAATACTCATCATTATTTTTAATTTGTAATACTTTGTTTTACAATGTGTTTGTACACATGTTATCTAGCACACTTCTCGCTTAAGGAAAGCACCCCATTAGACGTGATCAGCATACTCCCTTGCGACTGTATGAAAACTACTTATTAAAATCAAAGCGGGTTCATATGGTTTATAAAATATGTAAAACTTCCTTTCTAATCAATTTGTTAAAAAATATATCGGGTATTTTTTTTTCCATTTATGGCGTAATCTAAACACACTTCAATAATGAGTTGTGCATTAAATATTTTCCTAAACTTTGTTTTGTTTAGGTTTACAGGCTGTGGCTGAATCGAGAGGATTGTAAAGCAATGGATGATAATGATATAGATACAAAACCGGATGCATTTCAAACACTTTAATAACAACGGTGTGCAAACAATTTAACTGTCTTTTTTAAATGTTATATTATCTCGTTTTTCTATTTTCTTGTTTTGTTAGCGCACTTAAATTCTCAGTACAACAAGGAAAAGCAAGCACAGCTTATAAGCAATCATGATTTTCAGAAACAGTCTGGCTTATATATATATATATATATATATATATATATATATATATATATATATATATATATATATATATATATATATATATATATATATATAATTACATTTCGCGTCATTACTCAGAAACCATTTGATGTGTTACAATTGACCCCCATGACCGGGGACAGTTGTAACAGTGGTCGGAGTTAAATCCAACACTGTAAAGAATAACAAATAAATAACACGTTTTATATATATATATATATATATATCATTCTTATTTAAGACACCACTTTACTTTTAAAATAGTTTCAAATCCACTTTCTGCTATTTAATAGGAATAAATGAAAAGCGCCATGAACACAGCTAGGCTACTGCCAGTTTTCTCAACACTTGGTTTGTCAATATCAACTATTAACTAAGCCCAGCATTGTCTTACACCATGCGCAATTTATGATCCTGCTTACGGTGACTCAGTCCATGGTACGAATCTGCAGCCTTCAGTATATATTCTGCTGTTTCCCCCTGCTCCTCAGTGAAGACTGGAGCTGCATTGCAGGAGCCTATGAGGTACCAGATCCTTCCTCAGCTAACTTCTTTCTGGAATTACAACATCTGGATAATGTTATATGGCAAATATCAAATGATTTTGCCAGATCGCACTGACTTTCCCTCATTCTGGACTTCGATGCTTTCTCCAGGATGTGTGTAACGGTACGCTCTCACTTAACTCTTAGCATACTGAAAGCAAAATAATGAATACAAAAATGAGCTAGTGTTGTATGGGGTCAATTGTAACACTTGTTACAACTGGCCCCAACCCTGGGAGCCATTACTAAACTTCATGTTCTGACAAGAAACAACTTAAACTAACATCAATCAACTGTGCCAATTGTAATTACACAGATTAGTGATAAAAAATATATAGGTTTGGATTCATGAACTGCTCAGGAATATATCACAAAAATAAAGTTGGTTAAAAAAATTTACTTACCTACCTCAAAAATCGTTTTTTTGTAGATGCAATCTTAAGCTTTAAGCACAGGTAGTTTCTTTTCTAGAGGCAAGCAGGGAACCTAACAGCGCAGGTGCAGAGTGAGTTTCATCACTGTAGCTTGTTTCAGACTGGAGAAATTTGAGGTGTTAAAATTAACCCGTGTTACAGCTGTCCCGGTCTCCCCTACCGTTTATATTCAGAGGGGATTGTCTGTTTTAAACAGAAGGGTCATTATACATATCTGAATAAATAACAAGTATTAAAAACATAGCTTCCGCCTACCTGTGGTACACACTAGGCTGTGGGATTGAGGAACACTTTTCTATAACCCCCTGCAGTGGGGTTACAAGATAAGCCGCGCTATCAACATCACAAGATTCCTATAGCAAACCTGTTTGCATTTGTTTATCAGCTATTATCTGGACTATCCTGAAATTCACAAACTTCAAGAGCTGCTTATTTGTCTTCTTAAGCACTGCATGGCTTTTTTTAAAATCTGCCTTCTCTGGTGTTTTGTCTTAGAGATATGCTAATCCTTAACAACCTGTAAACATGACCGTGTGGGCACCATGGGGGTCAAAGGAGCTAGTGTCTGGAGTCTGAGCCTAGTGCATCGCTTCTTTAAAGGGACCCTTCAGAATGCTGTCATACACATGTAGGCTACTGGACTTCAAACAGCATGTAGTATCCAGTACACACCACTGCTATTCTGCACTATAATATTCTGTAAATTGTAATAAGTCAGACCTATTTTTTTGCCCTGTAATTACCTCATCCGCCAACACAACCTCATGTTTCACTCCTATGCTGATGAAACCCAGCTCTACTTAAAACTCAACCCTGGATGTCCCTCTGCCATGGTCTGGCTCTCGGCTTGCATTCAAGACATTGAGGCCTGGATGTCTGCCAGTTTTCTTCAGTTCAACACTTGCAAATCAGAACTCCTTCTAGTAGGATCTAAAACTCAACTTAAGAATCTCAATATAGCTGCCCTGAACCTTGGAAACTGTCTGCTGCTGCCTTCTCTGAATGTAGAAGCCTTGGTGTACTTCTGGACAGCAACCTCTCCTTTGATGTCCACATCTCCTCTGTGGTCAAATCTTCCTTCTACCACCTTCGAAACATCTCCAAAGTCCATCTTTACCTTTCCCTCCCAGATGCGGAGATATTCTGTCATGCATTTGTTTTCTCTCGACTCAACTACTGCAACTCTCTATATGGTGGTCTCCTGGCGCGCCATCAACTGACTGCAGCTAGTTCAGAATGCCGCTGCCAGGATCCTTACCAGATGTAAAAAATGTGAACACATTACCCCACGTCTTGCCCAGCTGCACTGGATACCTGTAAAGTTCAGGTTTACTTTCAAAATTCTCCTGCTCACCTAAAATGCCCTTCATCACACAGGTCCCGAGTACCTCCTCAACCTGCTGACCTGCTATGTCCCTGCCCACAAGCTGAGGTCCTCCGATTCTCGCCTGCATGTTATCCCCAAGCAAAAGTTAAAAAAAAAAATTAGCTTCATGGCTCCGACTCTCTGGAACCCTCTCCCAGCCTTGGTGTGTGATGCTCCCACCGTCGCTCGCTTCAAATCAGCTCTCAAGACCCACTTGTTCTCTCAGCTGCTTTCCATGCTCTTTAAGCCTGATATCTGTTATTAGCTGTTGTTTCTTTTTAAACTGAACTTAATGTATTATGCATTGTTTTTTTTACTATATCTTGTAAAGGTCCACTATGAAAGGCTCTATATAAAATTATTATTATTTTTTGCAAATAAACACAAATGTATATTTGCACCGAGCAAGAGCCTTAAACCCTTTGAGTTACAGCAGACCCATGCAGAGATTTAGTTATCCTATCAAAGAGCATTCATGTAATGTATGTAAAGGTAGGGATATGGGGCTATTTCTGATGAATATGTCTGATCCCAAAATGTACTGACATTTACACACATTAAATAAATGATGCCTGTCTGGCGTATAGGTCAACAGAACAGTATAATGTGTACAACTCCCCTTTAAAAATATAATATGCGACCTATATACACTGGTACAAGTTTTTCATATAAGATTTGGTTTTGTTGTATAAATAATAGCATAAAGCTATAAATACTACAGTAATTGTAATAGGAAATAAACAAGAAATGTGTTTGTAATGTCATATTATTACTAGGCATATCGGACACATCGTTCTACTAGTGGGATCAAACATAAAAATATTGCACAGTTTTTAAAAATGTGATCGATATCTTGAAGGAGATTTACATTTTAAAATAATACTTGATGTTTCTTATAAAGGAAACACATTAGTTTCAACTGGGTTATATGAGAATTTTTTTAAATCTCAATTTATCCTTGAATACATCTTTCTTTTTCTTTCTTTCTTTTTGAGAATGATAGTACTTCTTCTGAAACACTTTCATGACAATGTAACATTACTTACAGAATGGTGCAATACTGTAGATACCCCCCCCCCCCCTTTGCAAAACCAAGGGCATTAACAACCCCCCATCTCCAGGGTCATCAGGACACGGTCTCATTAAACTCATCCTCATCCAAAAGTGCAATGCAGACATTAAATAGCAGTATTTTTCAATTAGAGCTGACGAATTCAATCAAAATTCCATAGATTAGGATGAAATGAGGCATGGGTCATTTACAAGAGAATTTAATTGCACAGCTATTAGACAAATAGTATAGCAGGCACTGTCTCATTATCAATCATTTGGGGGCATCAATACTAGGAAGGAAGGGAGGGGGGTGGTTGTCTCTTCACTAATATGCTGCAGTATTTCCACTCCAGCTAATAAATACCCCTTTTTGTTCTTATAAATTATCCAGTTTAATTAACAACATGAAATATGATTAAACTAAATTTTTCCTGCAAGCTAATATGAGCCGTCATTCTTATGGGGCGTGGTTCAGTAATTGTTTTGGAAATGCTAAAAAGCAGAGGGTACTGCAGAATCTTGACCATGCAGATCTATACCCTTTGCAAGAAATACAAATAAATATATATATGTGACAGAATGAATATGTTTTGTTTTTTCTTTGTGTATAAGCAGATAGGCGATATTATGAGTGCTGTAGCCCATCCATCATTTTAAATGCAACCAGTCTTGCTTCAAACATACCCTTGCAATGAATCCTATATTTGGGGTAACTTTATAAAGGTATATAGTCTAAATTTGTATATAGACTGATGAGTTATTACATTTGTCATGTAAAATAAAACAGGGAAAGTGGGGGCTTCTGTTGGAACAAGGTTGAATTATGAAACCGCCAGCCCCTTCACCAAGCCTCAGAGTCATGAGTCATGTTAACGCACATTATATATGTTAATGAAAATCAATACACATGGAGGAGTCTAATGTGGGGTTGTGTGTGTGTGTGTGTGTGTGTCGGTTGGTTATTGATTAATATTTTCATCATATTCCTTGTTGAGGTTCTGAATATTGCTTTACACATACATGTGCTTAATTGGCCAAATATTGTCCTCCCCTTGATATTAGTTGGAATATTGTTAATATTATTTTCTTGATAGGTAATAACAATGAACCTTATTTTTTTAGCATCTCTTTAAAACTGATTTTGGGCTAAGGTAATGAAAAACAGAACTTATACAACAATTACTGAAGTGAAAGTGCCCTTTCTAGCAGCACTCCTCGGCAGTTTGACGGCAAACAGGACCCTGGGCCCTGTAGTGCGGACACCTACATGGTCAAAGTGTTAATAGTATTGCATTAACTGTCCAACATGGGCAGTATCGGTGTGGAGGTAACATTTAAAACAGCAGACACTTTCACAGGGTCACGCAACACTGCAGAAACATTATCGTAAGAATACTAAACATTATATGGCACAGGCCACTGCATCTTATTTGTTAAGGACATACATTGGATTGCATCTGAAATAATCTCATACCTCCCTGGGCTATCCTTATTTGAATGAATGGGAAGCCTCAACTCACTAATATCACCGCTTCATTTCACTCCCACACAGATTACAGCACATGTTCTTATTGTGGACAATGTGTAGTGAAGATAATATCCAATGGAGCAATTAGACCTAATAACAGTTTTTGTTTTCTTTATCATTTTTGGGAGAATGTTAGTGTCTTTAAAGATGACAACAAGCCTACACTTCAAACATTTTACAATGCTGTTTGATGTGTTTCTGCAAACCGATGTTAACACAATTGCGACTGTTTGATATTTGTATCCGTAAGTCCTGGGTCAACATACCCACCAGTGAACTATGAAGAAAGAGGGTGCCTGGTTGTGGTAGCAGATCCACCAAGTTCCGCTGAGCTTGCGCTACAAGTCTAGAACCTCTGTTGTGATTAGGTTCCATATAGAACCCTTCTCCTGTAGTGAACAGCACATAGTTCTAGGTAATGTCAAGCACGTTTCTAATACTCTTGCTGTACATGACTCTACTGGCAGTGACTTCAAATCTTTATTGATTTTTTCAATCAAAACAGAAATGCATAAAATACATGTGCTTCCACAGAACATTGAACTAACATGACTTTTAATATTAACTTGTAGAGTGAAAAAAAACCAACAACTCAAAACCAATAGCAATGTGCAACCAATAATGAAATACAGTACAAGCAGCAGAACAGCTCACTGCATGTGTTAGAAGCTGGGTGAGTCTGCAGCTCCATTCCCAGTGATGCACATGTAGAGCTTTTAAAGCTTGCTAATAAACTTGAAGTATTTTTTTCCCTAATATTCTCTTACAATTACTCCCTCCTGTATAAGTGTTAGTAATATCAGGTGAAATAGGCCAGAGGTCTTATTTCATATAGCAGTCATGTTTACTAGCATATAAAAGCCAAATGCTTGCTGTCTACACTCTTAGTCAAATTAATCTTATTGACCACCAGTTGGGGCACCAGTGAGATACCAGTGCATTTGGGACTCCAGTTTGTAATTGTTGCTGGTCAGCTTGTAGTTGCTGGGATTATCAGTGGGACACAGGTATTATAAAGTTCTCTTTAAGGTTTTAGAGAGATAGTACAATGGAAAACAATCAATAAAGGAGATCTTGGCCTCCCAGGTAAGCTTTGTTTTAAGTAATAATGTTTAAAGTAGGGAGTTGTTTGGAAATTCCTACTCCAAATTAAGTACAAAGGTGCTTTAAAACTAATATAAAAAAAACAACCATAGGTATTTCCTAAACAAAAATGTATTTAAAAAAAGGGTTTGGAACTAGAACTGTCCAAACCCTGTAATGTGATGAAAATGTTTCATTATGAATACTTAGCAGGTGGTCAATTGAGCTCACAGTGCCCCCTGCAGGATGTGATAACAGTAACATGTAAGTGTGTACTGAGAAGAGCAGTAAGAGGTGACATGATTGATTCTGCTTGACAGTACAGAGTTAAGCAATATTAGCACAGGATATTATTCCAAGACACAGTAATCTGATTGAAGGGCAGTCCGATTTGTATGGAGCGTATGTTTGTCAAGTTTGTCTTTTAACTGTCTTTACTTATCTGTTATCCAGAGTCATCTACAACTCCCGATTCACTGTACAATTAAGGAACGGGCACTGTTTAAAAACCATGCAAGACATGCTGTGATTTCCATGCCCTTGTCCCTTGTAAACCCACCCTGAAGCAATACTATTGGCCCATCGATTTCACAACCGTCTGGTGGTGTGTCGGGGGCTAGTAGAGCATCCCCTCGGTTTCTAGTAAAAGGTATCGTTGTAGGAACTTTGGCAGTGGCAGCTGTGTAATGATGACATGACACTTGTGGCCGCATTGTTTCCGTATGGCGGAACGGCACATGTGCTGGAGACAACGAGGCTTGCCCTCCAGCGAAAACAGAGACTCGTAGAAACTCTGGTGAATCTGAAAAAGGTTAAAAACAGGTCAAGCTGAAAGCATTGCGTCTCTGTTTTTCTTGAGGCCCTACATGTTAACTCCTTAAACTTTTTAAAATGAATAAATTAGATTGTATAATTTTATACCACGTGCCCGTCTAACTCTCCTTTTATAAAAGCGCTTATTTAATCTTACAGTCAGTCTATTAAATTAAACCTGCACAGAAACAGAAACCAGAAGCCTTCCTGTTGTTTAATGTAACTAAGTTGGCTCAGTCTTAGCTGTAATAGTGTCTGTGTGTCTGGTATGGTGTCAGTGGTGGTGTGTTGGTTCCTGGGATGTAGTAATGAAGCCATGCCAGGGTAGTTATCTTTGGGAGCTCCCTGTCTACTCTCTCCCATCTGCTCACCTGGTAGATTTCCTCTGGGACAGCCTCCATCCATTTGCATGTCACCTGGATTTGGTGGTAGGAATTAAACAAGACTTCAATTGTTTTAGGTGCAGAAGCACACAATGTCAACACCTGGTGTCCCCAAGAAAAAAGCCAAACACAAACAAGAATATATTATTTATTTTGCTTGCAACCATTGAAATGTAATATAAACACAACAGCTGTTACCTATCCCACAGTTCTTTAAGTACCTCTGATCTGTTTTAATCAAATAGTAATAGTTGAGAAGAGCTTATGCAATATTACGTGTACATCCAATATCTTTTTCAATTAGTATAGAGCAATGTTAAGTATACAACCATTTGTATTATACAGCAATCTATAAACTTCAGGCCCTGGATGATAGAATGGCAAGTAGTTTAAATTTTGAATGTATAGTTCATCTTACCTCCAATATTGTCCAAAGTTGGCTCTTCCACTCCTGGTCTTTGTACTAACCCTCTTCTAAATTGTTTAATTGAACCAATTAAACCTCCACTGAGACCCTGAAGTAGTCAATTATATCATTTTACCTGTTAAACCTGGAGCAGAGCGGCCCTCCAGGACTGTGATTGGACACCCCTGGGAGTACACTAACTGTACAGCACAAAAACACCTCTGGTGTTACCTTGAGAAAAGCCAGTGGCCAGACTTTGAGAGCCCCGTGGTTGAGGAGGGTCTGCACGGTGAGGTGCGGCTGCAGGTCCAGCTTGAGGTTGCTGTTCTGCAGCACGTTGGAGAGCGGCGAGCCCCCGTTGTAGTCGATGGCATTGATGTCGGCCTTGTTCTCCAGGAGCAGCATGACCAGGCTGTGTTGGGCGTTCCTGCAAGCCTTGTGCAGCGGGCTTCTGTTCTCCTTGTCCACTGCGTTGGCCTCGGCTCCATAGAGGAGCAGCAAGCGGCACACCTTCAGGTAGTTCTCCAGCTCCTCGGGGCTCTTGGCCCCAGCGCAGGCGGCCCCCAGCGGGGTCTCTCCAGACCTGTCAGTGCAGTCCACCGCCGCCCCATTGCGCAGGTACAGGTGCAGGTGATTGTTCAGACCATGCTTGGCCGCCACATGCAGGGGAGTCTCGCATTCCTCCTCACTGGGCTGGTCAACCACAGCGCCGTGCCTCAGTAAGACTTTGGCACATCTGAAGGCATAACAAGAAACACATTGTTTTAATACAAGGCAAAAATGCAGTAATATGGACACATTTCAGAGCAATTTTACACTGGAAAATGTGTCTGAAATGCTGTATTGCCAGTAGTGTGTAATGTATTTTTGGTTGCACTTTAAAACAATGGCCGTAAATTCATATGAATTTCCGCAGTGTTTCATAGGATTGCACGGGAGTAACATATAAATATAACCAATGCATTTTTCTAAAGAATTTTAAAAAATGGGTACAAATTCATAATGAATTTAAGTGGAACCCCACAGGAATAGCAGCTAATGCATTGGAATTCACAGGAATGTGCCGCCTTTATTTTAAAGTGCTCCCTTTTTTTTTAAAAAAAAAGAAACATTTTCAATCTCAGTGATGGCAAAGTTGAATTTTCCTTGTGAAATGTAACATTTTTGCATGCTGTAGAGGCATTTCTCTTCAGCCAATAACGGTATGAAGCTTCAGTGACACCCTGTGGCCAGACCCCTCTCCTCACTTCACAAACAGTCCATTTAGAAATCAGCTCGTAGCATGTACTGTACACAGCTAAGGAAGTGACTCGGTACTAGGAAGCAGCTGTTTAACCTTTTTGAAGGTAAAGCGTTGAATCGTATTTAAAATTGTTACATGCTGTGAAAAAAGCATACAAAGTGTCTTCAGCACAAGTGAAGGGGTCAGAGCTTGGACTTTTAAACCCTTAACTCACTCCTTTACCCAGTGAGAAGAAAACTGTTGGAGTCTGAGGATCTCGCTAACGCAGGGAGACAGGCACACACTCTGCAGTGGGTTAGAGGAGTGGTCAGCATCTCAGCACTGACAAAATAAAAAACATCTTGGAGACTGAGGGTTTATACAGTGCACTGCTGCCATAAGAAAGTAATTGGTTGTTGATGCGCATTTAATTCAAGCCAGTTTTCTACCAAACGTGTCCATTGTTCCGGCACATGGAAACACAGGGGTGTCATTGTGTAAGAACCAGGGGGTCTGCGGATGTGAGCCTGTTTTTCCCAGTGCTCCCCATCATGCTGGATCTCGTCATAAAAGCATGCATGGCAAGTCTCAAAGTTTACCCGTGAAACTCCCGGTGTTTTAGAGTTTTGAGAGTCTCACGGCCGTGCAATGGATTATAACGTTTGTGCATGAGTTTGTTATTGTTTGCGAGGCTGCGAAACCCTTTATACACGATACAGCGGTAAATCTAATACAACTGTCCAAGCGTATTATTTCTTTTTTTTTTTTGGGGGGGGGGGGGGGGGGGGGGTTGCACATTACACTGTACACCCCCCTTGTTTTCTCAAACTGACAGTTTGTCTGCGCAAGCCTTCTGTGTTAATGTACCAACACCGGGCAGAATCGAATGAGAAGCTGTCACTGTCTCGTTCACGCAGAAATAAAAGAGAAATGGACATCAATGAGAATGTAATTATTAAAGTAAAAACATATCATGTTATTTATGATGCCAGTGTCAGTGGTTATAAAGACAATACAAAGATAGATACCATATGGCAAGAAATAACAAAACAATTGGAAATTGATGGTATGTCTATCTCTCTTTAGTTCACCATAATTTTGGTCAAAGTGACGGCGAGTGCCACACACTGGTTTCGTACTTCTGTAAAATTACGCTTCTTTGTTTTACTAATGTTGACCAGTAATAATAATCACATTCACACACTAACTGAAGATTTTATTAAAATAGAAAATAATTTTTAAAAAAGTATATTAAACTCATTTTCTCAGTATTTACAAAGAAATATGTGTCGATGTATTATTTTTGAATGATTTACATGTTAAACCAGATCACATATAAACATTCACTGTTAAATGTCATTTTTTTTTACTCTTTCTCTACATCTAGGATTAGGTAAAGGATTAAATAAAACATGGGTGTGCCATGACCGCTCATGAAGTACTGGAGTTATTCCAGAAATGAGTAAAATATCAAGTACAATCTATGAAATTCTACATTAATAAGATGAATTCTGAGAATTACTTTGCTTAGTTCAAGCTCTGAATATTCTTGGCAACGTGGCATAATTTGCAGAAGTGCAATTCCCTGTAATTCTGTGCAGTAGAATTTGAATGAATGCAAGAAAAAAATAAAAAATAAGGTACAAAAAAATATTCACGCAGCAGGATTTAAAACAAAAAAAGTTAGATTGTCACCCTGCATTTGTGTTCCCATCATGTTATATCCATTCAGTTCATCACTTGTAATCACTTAGTAAGAAGAGAGGTGGAACCAGTGACAGGAAGACACTGTAGCAGAGTCTTAGTGCCATCCCTGGCTTTGGTTCAAAAGCTGCATAGTGTGTAAAAGTCAAAATAAAAATAAAACAAAATAAAAACATTGCCAACCTCTAATAAAAAGGATGGCTTTTTGATACAGCTTTCTGGCCCATCTACTACATTGAATCAAACATCATTAGGTTTGATGGAGCCAACATGTTCAACACACCAGCACGCTAATGAGTTGACGTCCCCGCCATCCTTCAGAACATAATTAGTGTGAATCCGGCCTCCGAATGAAGCATGGCGGCCTTCAGACAAGAAAAAAATGACCGAAAGGAAAGATTCAACATAAATAATATAGGAAGGAGCCTAAATTGGCCTGCAAATGATTTAATTAGCATAAGCTTTACACGTGTATAGCTCCCAGGGAGGAGTAAAAATATAAAAGGTGGATTAATTCATTTGGCTGTTGTCTGATTCAAATTTAAAAAAATATATATATATATCTTAGTGCATAGTGCCACACATTAAATGCACGATTGTTGCTCCGCTGTATGAAGTAAATGTAAAAAAAAAAAAAAATGATCAAGGCTATTTTATGCTTTTAATACCAACACAATGTCCTATATTCTATTGCATCTCCACACCACACTCAGTGTTATTGTTCTCGCAGGCCTCGCGCAGTGCAGTTTTGCTCCCTGGGGCCAGGTTTGTTGTCCCTGGCCTGATTCCGCACCCATAACATCTATAACTTTATAACGCTCAATCAGAATTTTAAGTGAAAACTATAAGAAACCAAGTCACTAGAGAGCTGTTTCGGAGAGTGCTTGTTTAATTGTAGAGCACTGAAATGTTCTGCGCTCCCCTGACCTGAATGACTGCGATGTCTTGCAGAGGTGCAGGGGTGCAAGCCCGTCCTCGTTCAGCAGGTTGGGGTTGGCCCCATGTTGCAGGAGCAGCACGGCGCAGTCGGTGTTGCTGTTCTCGCAGGCCTCGTGCAGCGCCGTCTTGCCCCCGGGAGCCAGGTTGGGCCGGGCCCCATGCTCCAGCAGGTAGCGCAGGCAGTCTGTGTAGCCCTGCGCTACTGTGATGCACAGTGGGTTGGTGACCTCCCTCTTGTACTCCAGTGACCACAGACCTGCAGACGAGGACATAAGGCAGATATTCATGAATCAGGCAGCACGATTGTAATACACAGAAGTGACAACATAGTTTGTGTGCTGCGTCTGAGGTACGTTCAGGTCCTATGTGCTTTTTAACCCACTTCTGTTAAATATTTTTTACATGCAGTAAAATCTGTAGCTATTTCTGCATATTTCAAATGCTGTCTTGCTGATATTTTTATTGCACACAGAGAGGGCACCAGCCTTCTCTGCCCAGAACCTGGATTCAATCCCAGAATCTCCTAGCTGTCCGACTTCTGCTTGAGCCACTCAACTAAACAGCCAAGCGAACGCTCAGAGAAATACAGCAATATACAGCTCGGTGTAATTCATTAAATTCACCCCATGGTGTTCATGATCTTTCTGTCTGAATTAACAACAGCTGATTGTTAATCATTATTATTTTTAGGATTCATACCTTGTGTACGCTGACACCCGGTGGTGAATAATAATTGTGAAATTATTTTTTATAATAAAGTGAATTACAAAGCTACTCTTAAAATGGAAAATCAAGTTTCTAATCTGTGTGTGTGTGTGTGTGTATATATATATATATATATATATATATATATATATATATATATATATATATATATATATATATATATGAATCAGTGGTTGTAAATTCTGGCCTGTGATTGGTTGAAACCTCATCATAGGAGCAAAAATAGATTGAACTATTGCCCTAACATTCTTACACCACTGGACAATAGTCTCCCTCTGTCATGTGATTGGTTCACATCAGTGTCAGTCCTGCCCCCTTTCAAAGGAACACCCTTCTCCCCTGCACTCCTCACAACAAGAGAAAATAGCTGAATGTGAAAAAACTGCTTAATAGCGATTGTGTGACTTATCAGAAAATGAATTACAAAACATACTACAAAAGAAAGATGCTCCAAACACTAAAATGGTGATTAAAACAGCAAAAATTGCTATACAGATTTGTACGCATTCAATTTAAATTTAGTTCATATTTCAGATTTTTGAATGCGTAAAAACAGCGGCAGGTACACAGCTTATTTGGACCGCTGGCTGTACGTCAAAAAAACGTTGATAACTATGCAGGATGAACTTCAAAAACATTTTCTGTTATTTATTTACTGTATAAGCTATATTTAAACTAAATATATAAAGTCGTATTTACTATCCAACCTTGCCTCACTTATTTTCTTGACTGATTCATATATTAAATATGTACTGCAGACTCAGCCATAGTGGAAAATTAAATGCCCCACGGGAAGACTATTGTTACCTCCATGTGCTCCCTCAGGGCAATAATTTTTCATTATAACCACTATAAACAATCCCAATTTGGCTCTATATCTGGATGCTGCTCCATATTAGCAGTGCTACAAGTACAGCACGCACGCTTACGTCATCGGTGTCTGGTTCAGGTAGAGCATCCTGGTCTATATAAACGGCTGCCCGAAATAACCCTGTACGGTGTAAGTGGTGGATATATATCCAAAATGTAGAAATTGCAGCACATTTGTTATGTTTTTTTTTTGCATTTTTACCTGAGAGCCCGTAAGTAGTACTGCTTTTCACCTGCCACTATAACTCACCCCTATAGACTCGAAAGCCACGTTTACATCTTCGTGGTACTTCTGCATCAGGTTCTCAAGCCGATTCAAGTCTGCCCTGAAAAGGGCTCTGTAGAACCTGTCCAAGCTCTCTCTTGCTTCCTCTAGAGGCTCCTTCTTCAACCAGGCCTCCTGCAATACCTGCCTCTCTTCCTCCTCCTCCACTGCCAATCCAGGCAACTTCTCCACTGGCAAAGTACTAGGCATTTAGCAGCTGTGTGCTTGTTCCATCTGCAGAGTCAAACTCAGCAGAAAGGAATATATCCCAGGACTGCTTGCCATTATCCAGCTATATATATACCTTATTGTTGTCCAAATGTAGCTCTAAGTCTGTTGTTGTTTTAATTTACGCCCCTGATGTTTTGTCAGATGACAGGGAAACTTGACATCCCTGTTGTTTATGTAATTGATTGATCTGGGCTGCAAGTCTTTCTTTTTTTATGCTCGCCAGTGGTGTGTGAGGCGCTATCTGACAACTTGAATATGTTGGCAGGGGATCAAGGTTCGAGTGCACTGGGGAGGAGGGCCAGCTGTGTTTGATCCACTTCTGATATCACATCTCAATTTAACTATTCCATGTGATCAAAGCATACCCAGACTAATCCAATCCGATAGCCCCTCTTTCCCAAACCTTTATGTACAAGATAGACACATTAAGTCACAAACGAATAAACTCTACATAACGTAGGTTCCCTTAAATTGTATATACAGTGTTAAAGTCCAATTAAAAACCTACTGGAAGCGTGCATAGTAAACTGAAAGGCTTTCACATTTATAAGGTTTCCAAGTATGATGTGTCAGCACAAGGTTCCCATGTAAACAGAAGATGTTATTCATACAGTACCTGTACTGTACTCTGACTCAGCCGACACAGCTTTCAGGATGGGGGTATTGATGCTATTATGTTGTTGTGTATGAAGTTGTTTTTTAACATGTGTTTTTGATGGCTGTTTGTTAAGTCGATGCAGAGAGCTTCAGTATTTTAAAGCCCCAAACTATTACATGATAACTCAAAGCCTGATCGGATGTGACAAGGTATTCCACACTTCCATCTGGCTCTCATTCATGGGAACTGCCAGAGGAATACATGTACACACACCCAGTAGACAATCATGGGTCCTTTTTAGGTTTGCAGCCTTTAATTGTTTAAAAGAATATTCAAGTTGATCGTGTAGTGCAGCTTTTTGTTGTGTGTTACATTTTGGCCACTTGCTTTGATGCGAAACATAAATGAACTGAGGTTTCCAAAGTGTGTAAAACCCTCCTGTTGATATGATCAGCCTCTGTCACAGACAGTACAGGGGCTGTCTGGAAGTTCTTTGAGCTAGCAAACATGATTAAATGTCATTAGAAGATCAGAATAGGATGATAATGATCTGCAGCTGACTTGCACAGAACTTATTGGAACAGGGAGCTGACAGTTAGACACATGTAACATTCAGAAAGTGTTCAGACTGCTTTTCAAAGAGCAAACTCTTGACAATAGACCACACAATCCGAAAATAACAGTACGTAGGTTGTTCTTTCAAGCACCCGACCCTTTACAGTGTAAAGTTTCAATTTTCTTTTTTTAAGCAAGGGGAAGATACAAATAAATGTACCTGCAAAAAACTTTAAAAACAATAAGAGATTTGCTTGCACTTCGGTTCCTAGAAATGTCGGAGGATGTAGGAGTTAAGGAACGTTGAGAGGTTGAAGATTAACATGCAGCAGATGCACAGCAATATTTTAGTAGGTTAAAAAAACTGAAACAAACACACAAATATTTAATATTTAAAAAAGAAATTAGTAAATGAAATAAGAAAAAGTCCTTGCAACACAGAGTACTAAAGTAAAATAAATTACTACGCACCCCTTTTCGTGGCTGTCCATTGCAGTTCATCGCTCTGGAATTCGATCTCTTTGTTGAGCTCTTCAGAATCTGAAAATCCCTCCTGCAGGTCCTTCCAGTGCTGGGAGAGGAGAGTCTTCAAAACATCCGGGCAGGAAAATGTCATGAGGGGCTTTCTCACAGCACGGCTGTCTTGTTCTGTAACCCGTGTCAGGAGGCATGCACTCTTACTCTTCAAATTATTCTGAGTGTCACTCGAGTTCCTCCACGCAGCAGGAGAACCTGAGGAAGCCACACTCGCCCTTGTGGACAGCATTGCTTGGAAGTAAGAGAAGCACACACAGACCTCCCACCTCAAAGTTTGCTCAGGTGGGATGACCAGGGCTTATTTATACTTGATAGTCTGGTTTTGCTATTTATAATTAGATGGGAATTTCATTGGATCTGGATTTTGCATCACAAGTCTCTCACAATCACTCTGACCAGCTCGCTTATCTCTTAATATAAGTGGCATGGAACAGCCCTGCAGGTTACTAATATTTGTAAACATGCCAGACATTGGCTTAGTGTTTGGATGTATTTGTCATGATATCACCCACAATGTGATCTTGGATCAGGACCCAACAAGAGGTGGCCAGACACAAAAATAACAGTGGCCATAACACCGCTGTTTCCAGTGAGGTTATTGGATGGAGGGTTGATCGTGCTCCCTGGTTACATGCCATAAATACTATCCTCAACATTCTTCATTTTACTGGTAGCCACATGAAATACTTGTTCAATATCAAGGTCATATTGCGCAAACGTTACGTGCCCTCTTTGGTTGTGTAAAGATGCACACCTGGAAAAAAGGTAGCTACAAATTAACAACGCTTTGAAAAAGAAAAAGAGAAACACTGGCCTGGCTGTGACTGTGTGCATTTAGAGTCAAGAAGCAAGACTGTACCTGTATGTATGTATGTGTATATATATGGGGCTGTGTGGTCCAGTGGTTAAAGAAAAGGGCTTGTAACCAGGAGGTCCCCGGTTCAAATCCCATCTCAGCCACTGACTCATTGTGTGACCCTGAGCAAGTCACTTAACCTCCTTGTGCTCCGTCTTTCGGGTGAGATGTAGTTGTAAGTGACTTTGCAGCTGATGCATAGTTCACACACCCTCGTCTCTGTAAGTCGCCTTGGATAAAGTCTGCTAAATAAACAAATAATAATAATGATATATATATATATATATATATATATATAATTTAGACCTGGGCCCCTTGTGAGGATAGACTAACAAAAGCAAAATGATGTGCTGTTTTTGTGATGTGAACTACGTAGAAATCCAAATTGATCTGATGTTACAAAACACAGTAGCAGTATACATAACAAAGCATATTCATCAAATTATAATAAGCACATTTAACTACAGCATGCACTCAATAAAAACAACTGGAGAAACCATAAGTCCGCTAGTTAAGGTTAGCTTTTCATGGATTACCAGACTGGTAAACTATTTGAGAACGCCACATTCCAATGTCTAATAATAAAGTTCATAACTGTTAACAATACCCACCGTCAACTGCCCAGCAGCTAATACTGGCTGCCCCATCTAAACAATCCACTGCTTCTTTAGCTCCTGAACCTCAACCCTCACCTTCATTCTGCAGGCCTGTCTTTGGACAGATGAGAAGCACAGGGCTTTGGCACAGACCATGCTGCTGGCCTGGCTATGATAGCTCTGTAACTGCATATTCAGTTCCCTTCTCTGCCATGGCTACACAAACACATCCATCAAACAAAGTCAAGACATGTTTTGTGTTTTAAAGCTTAGCTGGCATATTCAGAACCATTCAGAATTTGTATACATGGAAGTACAATCTGCAGTGTTCTGTTTTTGTATATCAATAGTACTCAAAACAGCTGGAGGAGCTCGTGGCCCAGGCTGGTGGATCCCGACTTCAAATAGGAGTGTGATCCGTGAGAAATATGTGTTTACATCCTACACGTGTCTGGGTGTTAGTGGCAGACCCATGATGAAGCACACAAGAGGCACACAAACTCATTTGCAGCGGTCGAAACCACACCGTCTATTAAGGCCCACACAAGAACCAAAAATGGTTTTGTCACATACATACACGCACCATTTTCAAAATCCTAATACCGTTTTAAAAACAAATAAAAGTGCTGAAAGTAATAAACCAATTCCTATACTGTAGTGTTGACCGTAAAGAGCACATTATCGTTTGTTTGGTAATTAATAGCTAAAGCTGGTGTGGCTCAATTATATTTGACACTGCCTTCAGATCCTCGGCTCATGCTAGCTGCTGCCTGCTCTAGCGAGTGAAGAAAGGGAATGCTCAGAGGAAGCTATGCAGGTAATGGCTGCAGCTTCTGGTTTGTGGAACAATAAAAACACACACTGTCAAGTTAATGCTAGCCCTGCCCTGCCGGAGTGGTTTGAAATAGCCCTTGATTTATCTGTTCACCGCTGGAGCATTTGACCTTCACTAGTCAGCCATCAATTAGGTGTAATTGTGGAGGAGCACACCTGCTCTTTAATGAGACCCTCACCTGGTTCATCTCAACACCCCTCAACTGGGACTGGGAGAGGAGAATCCTTCTTTCTTTCTGTTTTTGTGTTCTCAAAGTATCTGAAACAGAACCTAACATAAATGACTGACACCACGCAGATGCTCCCCTCGTTGAAATTACAGACCCCCCCCCCCCAATTTGTCTGATTCCAGGGGGTGTACTCCACACCTGTTTTCATTCATCTTCCTGCCATTTCAGAACAAAGCCATGCTGAGTGTGTGGAATGGTGGCTGCCCCAGAGTTCCCCAGACTGGCTGACTATAGGTGGTAAACACAGCCTCCAATTCGAACGGTTAAACAAGTAAACTGGATAATACCAATTACGGGAAAAGAGAGGAAAGTTATTTTGTGACTTGAGCTGGATTTGAACCCGGTCCAGAGATGAAAACCACAAGAGCCTAGCAAGTTACCCTGCTGTGCCGCAAAAATCATACACTGACAACGTGAAAAGTCCCAATTCTCTGCTCTCCTCTAAATCCCCATCTCCTCTTTATTTTCTTTTTATAGCCCTTGTATTCAAAAATTGTAAAGAGGTGCAGCTCAGCTGGTTTTGATGCCCAATTTAGATCAGCATTAATGGAAATGAATTATGCGGAGGCAGTATGGAAATTGCGGATTGCCACTCTGTACAGTGCTCAGTTCCGCCGGGACCCAAGAGTATAACAAGTCTTCTTGAGGCAGGCTGTGTATCTGGAGGCTAGATATTCACAGCCATGTTAGAAATAAATTGTCACAGAGACCAGAGTTTGCCACTCGGTCCCACTGTTCCACACAGAGCAGAGACAGGCAGCACACGCTGCAGGGGCCCACAGGAGTTCTGCGAGGGGAATCCAGACCAGCTTCAGGTTTGAATGATATTCGAGGTAACAGCCAATATAATACACCCTGATGAAGTGTATACATATTCATAGTTTTATACAACACGGCACTTTACTAATGACAGCTGTACTGCAACTGCTCCACTGTTTCTACAGTAAAGCACATGATATGCATGCTCCTAATTATTCCAATGTTTTTACAAAGCCTGCAGAAGCAGAACTGAAAAGGTACACAGGTATAAAATCAGCGTGAATTAAAGCATTTTGTACCTAAAAGATAGGAGGGTGTGCAAATTTACATAAGAGACCACACTGACATATCTAGACTAAAGAGAACACGTAAAAAAAAACAATACTAAAATAAAAGGGAGGGGGGGGGGGGGGGGGAGGATTGAATCGGCCTATCAGTGACTTGCTTTGTTAACAAGCTGGATTTGCGAATACCCCTTCAGATCTGTGCCGAAATGTCAACTTTAAAGAGTCTACTGCAACACACTTCAAATTACATTTCAGAACTCAGTGAGCACTAGCACCGGTGCTCCCTCAAATATCACCCAAAAAAACTGACAAATGCAATCCTTCATTTGCATAGACCATATGGCTGTCCAGCGTGCGCATCTGTTTACAAACATATTTTATGATTTAATAAAAATGTAGTACAGGTGTACTATTACTTTACTATTGATAATATTTTAAAGCAGGCAATTTCGAAATAACATGTATACCTCTTTAAATATTTATGTTTAATAAAACAATAACAGTAATAATAACATAACAAAAAAAGCCATAAAAGGGTGTGTATATATATATATATATATATATATATATATATATATATATATATATATATATATAAACATCCCCATGAGGAGAGTGGGAGGTGGGGTTGTTGCTGAAGAAGACAAACAGTATTTTTTTTTAAATGTATGTGCACAAGTCTTTTTTTTAAATATTCTTATTGTGTACATTCAATAATGCAGGCACCCTGTTTCTATCTTCTCCTACCTCCTCCTCATCTTCTTCTCCCTCCATTTGCAGGGAAGGTCTTCTCCTCCTCATCCATCTGTGGAAACACAACCAACATTATTAGAGAAGGCCATAGGCCATAGAATTAGCCCACTGCACCACCAGCTCCTGCATGAAAGCTGTGTTTCACAGTGACTTTAAGGTAAATGAACCCATTCTTTGAAAATAAAGGAAGGGATCAGCTGGATTCAAAACCAGTACTCCAAGGAGAACAACACTGCATGCTAGTGAATTAGCCCACTGTGCCATCTCACTTGCAAGGAAGAGCCTGCTTTTTCATTGTCTACAAGGTAAATTAGCAGTCTTTAAAAATAAAGGAAGGATCTCCAGGATTTGAACCCAGTCCCCCACAGCACAGCATGCTAGTGAATTAGCCCACTGTGCAATTGATTTAGGCTGTGCTGAGAATACCTTGCACAGTACCTAGGAGATCTTGTATTCTATTGTGTCATCTTTTGTTTAGGTTGCGTAACTTAAAATGAACCGGTTGCACGCACGTACACAGCGTCCTCATAATCATGCAATGAGTGCACAGTACGACATATTTCAGATGTATCTATAAAATCTATTTGCAAACATTGCCAGGCTGTAAGCATGTGATACCCTATTTCTTTGAAACCGTTGTTAATCAATGAGAAATCGCTGTGTAGATGCAGGGGGGTTTGCAGGCCGATGGCGATACTGTTTCTTGTTTCTGGACAGACTCTGTCAAGCATGGTTGAGGTTTACAGGGTTAAGGCTGCATACCAGACATCATTTAAACACTCACATTTTTCCAAATGCAGCAGTTAAACAAGTAGGCCACTGAACACCACAGGGATAGAGTTTGATTACACCCACAAGGAAAAAGCTCTCGGCGTGATTAGAGCTGCGCTTCGCCACTGCTGGCTCCGAGACAGGCAGCCACTTGGTTGCTATTCAGATGTCGATGGCTGTGAAGAGTTTGTTAAATACTGAAATTTGTCAGATTAATCACAGCTGTAATTTGAAGTGATGTATTAGCAAGTCAGACTAATTAACCTCAATTAGCAAATTATGGTGAATTGCTTAAAATCCAGCTTATTAGCATAGCATTAATTGCTTTGTTTTATAATACCCAGCTGGCTAATTGTTCTTTTTTTCAATAATTATTTTGAAATTAAAGCAACCACATTCCCATTTCTTTGCCACATTGTAATCATGTATAGGCTTCACTGTAATGGCCCCTTTTCTTATCTCTTCAGGGCTTATTGCATTGCTGTAGACACTTTTATTTGAAATCTACAACATATATTTGAAATATATATATATATATATATATATATATATATATATATATATATATATTTTTTTTTTTTTCTTTTTCTTGCATAATCTTCACAGGAGGGAACACAGTACACCGCAAGGTTTAAATCTATTGTTTGCACAGCTCACTTGTGAGACGTGAAGTTAACATTTGGCCCAGGATTCTGTTTCGGACACGTATCAGTCTCTCTGCTAATATGAGTAACCTTTACAGGGCAGGACAATGAGCAGAGAGGGAGACTGCTGACATGTGATACCTACTCGTGATAAACTGAGAGACACTTTCTCTGTTGTGAGGAAAGCAGTGACAGAGAGCAGGCTGTCTGAGAGCACTCACTCAAAATGACAGCAATCTAGTCATGTGTTTCTAGAAGGGGCTTTTTTTTTTTTTTTTTTTTTTTTAAACTAATTTAGGTGGCTTTTACAATCAATCTCTGTTCAGTTTCAGTAGATACAAAATTTAAAAAAAAATCATTAACATTTGTTAAATTCTTCAAATGCTAATTTGGATTTCCTGTAGAAACTGTGGTTTACGGCCATAATGTCTAAAATAACACAGCCCAATCTTAATATAATAACCCCTAAGCTGACTTTTCTTGTTCTTATTGTAGAGAGTGGCATTTTGTGTGTAGAAGTGAGGTTACAATACAATAGGAACCTGAGAGAAAGAAAAAAAATCCAGTTATTCTGACAGGGACCTAAGGACCGACGTAACAAAATTATTTGTGGAGAATATATAGCTAATTCTACTTTACATGACTGTTGGGTTCTTACTACCACCACTAATAGTATTTTGCTATTCTAAAGAGTGTTTGTTTTTTTTTAACTAAAATGTCATCTAGAATAAGGCTTTCTCATTTAAGAGCATTTGTGGAACACACAGTAGACCTAGTTTTCATGCAAATAAATGTCAGGGCATATTTAAAACTAAATAGAAATTCTGCAGCAGTACTTAAGCTAAGCATCAACGGAGTACAGTTGTGTATGTGACTTGTATAAAACCATGCAGCGGTTAGCAGCCTAGACAGAGATCTATATGGCTTTTGAACTGGGGTTTGGAAAGAAGCAGTAGACAAGAGAGAGAGAGAGAGCTTGGGAACGCACAGATTGCAGGGTATTTTTACTTTATTGCAGACTTCTAGGAAAAGTGGGAAGTGGGTCAGCCGCTTGGCAGAGCAACCCTGCCCTGTAAACACAAACTGGAAAATCTATTCCAATACTGAGCCAAGGTGGATTAGAGTAGCCTGGGGCTATAATTAGAAGCAACAATGACAATTACACAGGCTAATTAGTAGCTTTCTGGCACCGAAATTAAAGGAATCTTTGCCCGGGAGACTGAAGCAAGCCAGGAAAATAATTAATAATAACGCCATGATTGTATTCTTCTGTTTATACATTCTTAGAACATTATTTGTTGTTATTTAATGCTTTCCTGCTGTTCTTATTACCAAGCTCAGACTTCTGCCATCCTTTAGGGGATGAAAGCAGGAGAGATCTGGGATACCAACAATGACGATAGCCCCGGAAGACATCCCCTAGCCTGAGGTGCTTCTTGAAAAGGCATTCTTCTGCATGACTTAGAATTCAATCATTTAAAAGCCTAATTGTATACTTCAATTACTGTGCACTGTTAACTTGTCCAGGTTAATTTTATTAAAGCTATTTAAAGAGTATGGTGGAAGTTCTCCTGAAATTCAAACATCTATTTGTAATGAATAGATTTCTCCAGAACAACAAATTAAATCACAGCTATATACTACTTTTGCTTAAGGGAGGAAAAACATTATTATCGTTATTATTGTGATGTTCTCATTAAGAAAATATTCCAGGTATGCAACATTTTTGAAATCTTTATTATTATTATTTACTTCTTAGCAGACTCCCTTATCCAGGGCGACTTACAATTGTTACAAGATATCACATTATTTTTACATACAATTACATTATTATTATTATTACATACAATTACCCATTAATACAGTTGGGTTTTTACTGGAGCAATCTAGGTAAAGTACCTTGCTCAAGGGTACAGCAGCAGTGTCACCCACCAGGGACTGAACCCACAACCCTCCAGTCAAGAGTCCAGAGCCCTAACCACTACTCCACACTGCTACCCTTTAAAAGGGATTTATTTATTTACAAAGTATACAAACTGCTGCAAAGCTTGATTTCATTGTGACCACTGGTTTCCAAGTAATTGCTTGAGCATTTTTGCATGAACACAGTGATTAGTTCCACATTTTAACAGAATCTACAGTAAACACAACATTTCTTACACATGATTTTAAAGGCACTGGCTTGGATTCCCCGCCCCCCCCCTTATTAGATACCTTCAGTTCAATGAAGTATCCCAGATTAAGGGACATGTAATGGAACAATACAATTTAAAAGTAAAAATAATAAAGAGATGGAATTTCAGAAAGGGTGATTATATAGCAGAATCATTTTTTGACCGTGAATTAAACCAGTCTTGCCTAATAATGAGAGGGACACAGTTAATAAAGCAGAAATAAAAGGGCAGAAAAGCTACTGAATTTGCAAAAAGAAAGTTAATAAAAGCCTTTTTGCTAAGGATGGGTGGAGGAAAATTGCTTCCCTGAAATGTTGAAAAAAATTATTTTTTGCCATCGTCTCCTACCTAATGTATTTGCTTACGATTGTAAGTCGCCCTGGATAAGGGCGTCTGCTAAGAAATAAATAATAATAATAATAATAATAATAATAATAATAATAAAACATGAACCCAAATAGGACTTTGACAGACTAAATAGTATTTGGAATGCAGAGAGGAGGCTGCACACAGTGTTCTGTGAGTAAAGAAGGGGCAGACTGCCCTAGAGGGAAGGGGAAATTCTGCCGTGGCTTGACAGGACCATCCTTCTGTTTATTTCTTCTTCTTCTTTTTCTTCTTCTTCTTTCCTTTTTTCCCAACTTTCTTCCCCTTGCTTTTCCTTTCTTTGCCTGACTCTCCATCCTCCTCGCTGGCTTTCGCTGCCTTTGCTCTCTTCTTACCCAGTGGGGTTTTGGCATACCAGGTCTGGAATCAGATTACAACAGCAAAGTTTATGTGAAGCCTGGGTGTACTGCATGAAGTCAGCTGTACAAGCCAGGGACCGGACAGCTGGTTCCACACCCTCATTCACAAGCGCCTTCTCTTCAAGAAGCTGAAGAGAAGGTCAGAGGCTGTTATCTATGTATTGCTTCCTCAGCTTTAGAGATAATATAAGAAACTTAACGTCTCAAGAAAGACTTCTAGTCTAAACAGGAGTCATTACCTTTGAAGTTTCTTTTAGCAGTTTCAAAATGTCAGCACTACGGAGTGTTTAATAGTTATGGATGGTTCCGCGGCTAACGCTCGCTGGAACCAGAGTCTTGTTAAACCGCACCTTGCTCTGACCGTTGTTTTGAAAGGTAACCCTTGTTCCCTGAAAGAGAAGATGACCACCAAAACATTACTTGAATTATTCATTAATTATCACAGGATCTCAGAGGAGCAAGGGAGCTGCCTATTTCCCCAAGTTGCACCATTTTGTCTTCTCAAGCAAGAACAGCTGTTGGGGTGTTGAGTTTAACATTCGGTATTGTAGTGCACCATCTAGTGGTGTACTTGAAGATTAACAAGAAAAACTGATCCATGAAACCACAGACAGACCGGTTATTAAATATAATATTTGTGAACCAACTTTAAAACTTTCAGTTGGTTTGTACTACCATAACATAACCCAGGTAGACCTCTATTAACCTGTACACAGTGAGAAGAGTGGTTATTGTTTGGAGTGCAGTGTGACAGGTCTGCTCTTCCTTGTTCTAATGCTTTCCAGGACCCCCTTTGTAAAGAAGAGGGTCGATGTTCTTCTCTTTGAATAGTTTGTGTGTTCAAAATGAACACATGCACACACACCGGATAAACAAACAAAAACTTTTCAATAATGAATCGAATCTGGCCATGTTTATTATAGTGCAATCTGTGTGTTTGAACCCCAGTCTGTAATTAAAAATAATATTCATGTAACAACAACTTGAGACTGCTTAAGAAACTATACAATGTGTTTGATTCTAGTTTGGCAAAACCAGCAGCTGTTAATAACAGCCATGCTCTGAAAATGTATTCCCATGAGGCTAAATAACTGAAACAGACTACCTCACACGCACGAGCTCTAGCACGACGCAGCGTTTCTGTCGGGGGTGGGGGTAGGGGTGGACGGGACACACCTCGAAGGCTTCCTCTTCCTCCTCCTTGTAGATGGGGTCTTGTCTGGCTAGGGGGCTGATGAACTCCACGGCGCTCAGCGGCTTCTTATCCTGCAGCTGGACGCGCCGGTCGGTCAGCACGGCCCGCACCATGTGTCCCCGTGTGTAGCCGTCTGTGGTCTTAGCCAGGGAGCTGAGGTCCAGGCCTCTGTTCTGCAGGATCACATCACTCCACAGCACTGTGCACACACAAAACAAACAGGTCTCACCATTCCCAATACACTGACATACTGCATGGGGCCTGGGTGTCTTGTTTTACTGCCCTTTTAGGTAACACTTTATTTTTGTAATTAACAAACTACATATGTGCAATAGGGAAATGTAACTTATGTAACTGACAAAATGTCAGTAGTTTTTCAAAACTTCATAACCAATATCTTACACAGCTGGAGCAGGAAACTACCCATATAAAAGTCTTAATAAACAAACTCAAGATACATCTGGGATATGAGAACAGAACTGCAGTGGCAGTCTAATTGAGGTAATATACAAGCATTTGCATATCCATGGACTGTTTATTAACATAGAACTAAACTTCAATAAATGGTAACTGCATAAATAAAAATAATTAACTAAAACATCCATTCGTACAATCTTCATTTCCTGAAATAAGAGTCTGCTGCAGTGGGCAGGTGCGTCTCTTAGTCAGTGAGTAATTGTTAAATAAATACATTTTAGAGATAAAGCTAAGCCAACAGATAGATGACGGTCTCTAATCTCAGACACACAAGGACCCGCACTCCTGGAAAACAAGGAGTAGTGGAGCATTTCCATACAGATGCTGGTAAACCAATGAAAGCTACTATTAAGCTATCTCACAAATGACCAGCAGAGGGACACCTTTACCTCTTAAAACAAAGCTGGATCATTTCTGCATCAGTTTTGCCTCTGTAATCATCTGGCCCACCTTACTCAATAATAACATAAAGTGACACCAACATTTACACCAGTTCTACGTGAATGCTTATTTAGCGACGCACATTGACTGACTGACTGCCTGCCTGGCTGTCTCACAGCAGACCTCATTGTGTGGGGGGTTTGGAGGAGAGGCACACTGTGTGAGAATACTTTCTCTTCGCAAGAATAATTGATATCTATTAGATACATTTGCATCTTCAATTTTAAGTATATACAGCTGTCGTCATTAAAAGTTAACCAGGGGAAGGGGAAGACAATATTGTTTTTGTTGTTGTTTGTTTTTTCATTTCTCGTTCTTGAGTGAATGTACAGTATCCAGAAGCCATGGGAGTATGTGAAGGTGTGCAATGTGTGATCTTGGAAGCAGCGATAGAGTGCGTGCCGCAGTGGAAGCCTGTCTCCACTCACCCAGCCTGGAAGAGTAGTCAGGTCTGGGGATCAGGAGGATTTTCTTGTAAACTTTGCAGAAAGGTTTCAGGTCTGCGTCGAATGTCCGTCGCGTGGTGCCCACAATGAGAACGCGATCCTCAGCTTTGATGGACTTCAAGAGTTTCTGAAGGTCTTTCTTTAAACACTTTGGGTCCATCTAAATGCACAGAGACAAAGATGATAAGACAACAGGCACAGAGAGATGCCTTTACTCTTAAAATTGATTGCAATGTAATACTTCAATATGAAAGTCAGCAAGAAAACAAAATTGTCCGGTTTCTAAAATTATTATTGTTCCCATTATTTCAAGCCTCTGTGATATATAGAAAAAACATACAATAACAAAAATGGGAAAAAATACCAAAACCTTCCTGGGCAAAATTGAATACCACTGTAAAATAAGTTTGTTTTTGTTTTTTTCCCCTTATTGATATATTTATGGAATTACATAGCTACATAGCTGCTGCTCTAGTTGATTACCACTAGAGGGCGATCATATACAATGCTCTGCAAGTCTGCATAGCATAGAACTGCCATAGTAGAGCTGTCCTTTCAATTCATTCTCCGT
This sequence comes from Acipenser ruthenus, assembly GCF_902713425.1. Lineage (NCBI taxonomy): Eukaryota > Metazoa > Chordata > Actinopteri > Acipenseriformes > Acipenseridae > Acipenser > Acipenser ruthenus. Next base: position 50,123,116 of record NC_081198.1, on the reverse strand, counting down.
GACTGGTATAAAACTTGCTGATATAAACCTGACATCTGTCTAATGCACATCATTTTATGGAACCTGCTGAAATCTGTGAAATATTCTAGTTATTTATCACATAATTATATTAACTTGTTATGAGTCAAATAAGAACATACTAACAAATTAACATAAGAAAATGTACGAATGGGAGGTCATTCGGCACATCCTATATTGATCTCAGAACTTTGTCAAGAACATGACTAGGTAGCTCATTCCATACCCTCACCACTCTCTGTGTGAAGAAGCGTCTCCTTCCCTCTGTCATAAGTCTACAACACATATTAAATTCATGTTAAATTAATATTTAATAAATATGCAATAGTTGGTTTCTTGCCAAATGTTGATTATTATTATTATTATTTATTTCTTAGCAGACGCCCTTATCCAGGGCAACTTACAATCGTAAGCAAAAACATTTCAAGCGTTACAATACAAGTAATACAATAACAGCAAGAAATACAATAACTTGTATTGATTGAATGATTGAAAATGTAATTGCATATCACGTCCATTTATATCACGTTTTGTTACCCTTGAAAATATGTAATAATTTCCCATTGTTTACATGTTTTTAATTGAAAATACAGTTAATCTGACTTAAATGTTAATGGAAAGTAACAAGGAATAATTGAACGTAAATTTAATATGCAATTGCATATCTATTTAATATTAATTCATGCCATGCAATATAAAGTGTTACCCATTTTTCTTGTAAAAAAACAAATATGAGTGTTTAATGACTGCTTATTCAACAAGCAGACATTATTTAGCTGTGAAGTGGGTGTCAGCTGACAGTGTGCAGGAGAAGTAAGGGAGGGGGAGAGGGGCTGGTCCAACATGCTCCATCTGGATCTATAAATGCTGGAAATAAAAATCAGAACATAAAACAACAAAAATCAAGATTGCCTCTTGGTAATGCATCAATTCGATGCACTGCACACAACCCTCACTGTTTACATATTTTGGGCTATTGTTCTTAATAACTAGAAAGAGTGTGGTTATCCACACTGCTCGAGTTCCCACTGTTACTTTCAGCTCAAATGAGTCTTTGAACTTGAAGGGCATTGAAAATTGCAAAAAAGAAGTCAAAGCAGATTGAAAACCAATTTGTGCAGCACTATGCTAAACAACTTTCCTCTGCTGTAGTCGGTCTGAGAGAAACATGACAGCTCCAAGTGTACCCCCTGTGCCTCACCGGTCAGTACCATTGAACAGGTGATGGGGGGTAATACAAAAACCATGAAGGAGGGAAGTGATCGCTTAGAAAAGCATAGGTAAGCATTGTAAAGCCCACAGACGCATGGTAGAGTATATTACAACTGTGGTAAATGCATAGACTAACCATGCAAAAAAACCATAGGAAAACTGCAGAATGGCCATGCAAATCTACTGTGGTAAACATTTATAAAGGGATAACCACCAAGGTTGAAGTGATGGATTTACATCTGTCAATTTTGCTTATACTGCAATCAAATACTACCAAGCAGCCCAGAAACAAGAATGTTTAATCTGTTTTATAAATAATAAGGAAACAGGCATATATGACCATAAGATGTAATAAAGTCGTCTCCCCTTTAAAGCATTACTATTTACCTTGAATTCCAATAGGCAACAACCCTCCCTTCTCTGTTCAGTCTCTGTTTGCTGGGCTGATCTGAAGAATGCTGAACCAGACAGTGCATATGCTGACAGATGTGTGCCTGTGAGAGCCTGCAATCTTTTCAACTTTTCTGGAATATAAACACTACCTGAGAATGCACCCCCACACCCCCCAATCCCACTTTGCTGACGATATCATCTTGCTCGCCAATGGAAAAAATGCTAATGGAAAACTAAAAACATTTGCAAAACTGATAAACAACAAATTAATTATAAAAAGTCTTGTACAGTTTATCAGAGCTCATAAACAGGGCCGGCATGATGTGCATGTTGATAAACTAATGAGTACAACCGGATCAGCTGGCTTTCTTACAGGCATTTCTGGAGCACGAAGAGTAATCGAGGCATTTGCAACACCTCTGAAATGTCCATTAAGTTGATTCATTAATAACTGCCCCTACCTCCTTCTCAGCTTTCTTGTAGGTTTTCTCAGCGTCTCCGATCCACACCACCGAGGGCTGTAACTGGCGAGCCACCTGAAATCACAACGGTGGAGAAGCTTATGCAATAAATAGCTAAACCCATTAAAAAAAAAAGAAAAATCAACCATTACCAGCAATACACTTCTAGAACTCTGTGAAAAACAGACCACTGTGCAACAATGTACAGTATGGGCAAACCTATTTAACATCACTGCGAAATCACGACAGTAATAAAACTCATTTTTGCAGATGCTGGTTTCCCCTGAGAAGCACGAATTTTGTTACCTTAGAGAGTTCAACATTAGTGCTTATCTGGGTTTGGGTAACTAGCTGACTATTACAAAATGTTACTGCTGTGTTTGGGAGAGCAGCCATTTAGGCAGAGACTACTGTATGATCTCCAGAGGATGCAGAGCTCACTTAATTTCAACTCCCTTTGATCCATGCAGGAATATGTAGCACACTCCTTTATAAGCAGTCCTCATTTTAATACATTGGGAGTTTGATCCATTCAGGAATATGTAGCACACTCCTTTATAAGCAGTCCTCATTTTAATACATTGGGAGTTTGATCCATGCAGGAATGTGTAGCACACTCCTTTATAAGCAGTCCTCATTTTAATACATTGGGAGTTGATGAAAGCGGTGGTTATCTAGGAGGTTGGGTTTGCTAGCAACAATTAATTATAAATAATGTTTATTTTTCAGGTCAGCTTCAAAGGTGGGTGCTGCTACAATACAGCGCTGCTCTCTCTCCTCTCCTGTGCTCTCCCTCCCTTCGGATCACGCATGGCAGTGATGAATGCCCTGCTGATGGATGAAATGTGAGACCTCCACTGGTGATGATTTATGTGGACAGCTAAATCCTAATCTCCCTTACCCACCCTACCTGAAACAACAAAACATGTAGGGAATTCATTAGAACACCTCCTACAAATGGTTATTGCACAGCCATTTGGGAACTCGGGGATACTAATGTCAGGATCTAATATCACGCGATGACAGTCGAAGTTAGCCTCAGTTTTTTATAAACCTTCCCTCACTCCTACTGCAATGGTTTCTTGCTTCTCCATAAAAATGTGGCTGTAATTTTCATTGATACTTGGAAAATCATAAGCAGCCCAGCCGATTTATCATAAGCGTGCTGGTTAAGTAAGTTTGTTGCCCTGCCACAAGCTCTTGCTTTTGGCTGAAAGAATATGCTGCACAGCTCATTACCAGCTGTGGGACTGTTCTGGGGAAATTTTGTGGATTCCCTGCGCACATGTTTCTATAGTTTAAATGCCTAATGAGATAATAAAAAAAGATTATTTGGCTTGATCATTTTAAATTGTGAGTAAAATGTATGTATATATATATATATATATATATATATATATATATATATATATATATATATATATATATATATATATATATATATATATATGAATTTGGTCATGCGGGTGTTGTGTCAATATTTTAAGTTCTTAATGTTTGGAACCAGCAGAGACCAGTAGAACCAGTACCGTGTTAATAAAATCAACCAATGTTTATTTACCGACCCACACTATCATAATGAAACTCATGCTGAAAGCAGCTGCATAATCCCAACTTCAGTATCATGATTTTATGATATGCATGTAAAACACTTACAGTGGTGTCTGTATTTTCTTTTCAAAGGGTAATTACTCATTGAAATCAGAAACCTAAACTAGACATTATTATTATTATTATGGTACTGTGAACAAATAAGTCACCTGAACAGGGTTTGAATAAGTGAGATTCTACTGAATGTATATATATATATATATATATATATATATATATATATATATATATATATATATATATGCATACAGTACATGTATATGTATACAATTCTTATTAAATAATACTTTAGCAGACGCTTTTATCCAAAGCGACTTATAGAGACTTGGAGGTGAACTATGCATCACAATTGCTGCTGCAGAATCACTACCAATAGGACCTCGGTTTTACGACTCCTCCGAAGGACGGAGCATGAGGTGGCTAAGTGACTTGCTGGGATAGAACCAGGAACCTCCTGGTAACAAGTCCCTTTCTTTAACCACGGGACCACCAAGCCTCCTCATATGTACATAAATATTGGTCCTGTCTCAGACGGAAAGAGAAAGCTGCTTCAAGAACACCAACCTTGAATAATGACCATCATCTGCAGGCCGCTCTTGCCAGGGTATTTCCCAGCAATGTTGGCCGAGGACAGGTTGAAGAGGTTGGCTCCAGTTTCTGTACAGAGGGCGTGGACCAGCATCTTCTTCCCCACCCCAGCCAGGCCAGCGAGCAGCAGTGTCTTCATCAAAGGGGGTTTCTCGTGGACTTCCTGGGACCCTTTACAGAAAAAAAAATATTCAAAATATGATAGAGGCAGAGCCGCCAGTGTGCAATGGAACACAACCTACCGATACATCATCTTGACATCACAGGGACATCAGCATGCCAGCTACGTTAAACAGCACATAACAAAAGACTCATTGAGGGTTGATTCAAAAGTAGTATTAAGGACTGCTCACTAGCAACCCACCCACTTAACAGGGAACAATACACATTAAGCAGATGTTATTAATAACTGGTGGTACAATGCACACAGATTAATTGGCTTGTACTTCAACATTCTATCTTGTGTTTCTTTCAGATACTCAGCCTGATAAATTATTAGCACTGGACTTCAGCCAGAAGAAATCTGATTTATTAAGAATGTGAGACAGCACACAATCAACTAATCATCTGCGGTTCATCAGGTGCAATGTGTTTGTTTTTTTAAAGCAAACATTCTGTTGTGACCCTATTCATTAACTGCAACCAGGTGTTGCCCCAGATGTATTTAACCTTGCCCCCACAGTATTATTCTGGCCTGTTTATAGAGTACATTGCGCCTGCAGCCCTACAAGCTTGGATGCAGGTCTTGACATATCTAAGAAGCCTTAGAGAGATCTCTTAGGAACACATAATGAACTGTTTGAAGAGGTGTTAGTGGCTCAGTTTGGGGAACTCTCTGGGGACTCTCAGAATGGTGCTGGGCAGCACTGTGCTGCTGGAGGTTCTGTCCAGGAACTACTTGCCAAAATTCTAGCCTGGCTAATCTAAACCCTGCACTGACCAAATCTCAGTTCTCAGACAAATCTGCAATTCCTTAAAAATCCTATCTCCAAAAACAAGATATGCACAATGTTAATGTGGATATTGTAATGCATCTGTAAAATAAGCACATTCTGTTTGTAAATGTGACATGCTGTATGCCTAAAGCAACTCAGGGGTCACTTTATAATTTCCTACAGGGTGCCTCCACATATAGAAAGAGGTTTCTTACAGACTGCACAACAGCACATACAGAAGGCAATGTGACCTACACGGGCTGGAAGAATCGGGCAGAAACATTAAAACAACATGTGGTTCAGAACGGCTTGGAATCTGCTTTTAAATACAGGAAAAGGAAATGAGAAGTTAAGGGACTGTTCGGGTCACAGACTGCACTGCAATATGGAGGCTGTGAACCTGGATCTGCATGTCACTTTCATCACAAAAACACAACCTTCCCAACAGGTGCAATAAGAGAAACTTGACCTGCTGTCGAATTGTATTACCCATGATGTGGAACCTCAGGCTAATAAAATACATTGTTACCGACTCTGGTCTTAAGTTCCAATATTAACAATGCAATTACATGGTTTTAATAACTTGAAAACAACAATTTAGTTGTGCAATTATTTTCACTTAGAAAAAAAAAAAAAAAAACATTTTTCATTGTAGACAAAATGTAGTAAATAGCCCAATGTCCATTATCATTACTAGTTTTTGCTTTTTACAAAGTAGCTCTAAAAATACCACTTGAATTTGCTAGTGAATGGTTTTCAGGTCATGGCCCACCTGGCATGAAGGGAGTTCAGCAGCCAAGTCTTTCAATCCAGGGATCAACTTTTAATACTGGTTCGATCCCTCTTTGAACAGGGGATGAAATTCAAAACACAAAATGACACTGGGATACAGACACCCAACACCGCCTTTCATTCTGCATGTGACCCTGATGTTTTTTTTTTTTACCAGGCCCCCTGTTTGAAAACCCTTGGTTCAAGCATGGTGGCCTTTGAAAGTTCTTTCCTTTAAAAAATGATGTTGTAAGATAATGATGCATGCTGTCTCAGGCTCAGATTTCTTTTATGTTTTCTCCTTTGGGGCACTTACCCAGTGGTAGGATTCCATACAGGGCCATCAACTGCTTGACTTCTGATAGGGATGGCATGGGTTCTATATCAGCCTGGAGAAGCGTAGTGCCCTAGGTAAATGTACTCGCCTGTGGAAGGAGAACTACACTATCAGCACACTGAACATGAGAGCGCACAGCAGCTATCAGTGAGGTTTTCAGCAGTGCAGATGAATACTCAACCAAGCGTGTGGTAAACCCTAGTAATAATAAAAAAAGACATTTTGCACGTAATGTATGCTGGCTAAGCACCATGTAAATTAAATTAACTCAGAACACATGCAGCCTGACCAAGCCAGCCTAATGAAAAGTCAGAGGCTGCCAGCTCTGTAACTCTGCGTTGCCCACGTGGAATGAGTCAGATTGCATGAACTTCTCCTGAGGTCTGAGTTACACCCCAGTGGCCCTGCAACTTCCTTTATAACATTCCCTGTTATACTGTGGTATATTAGAGCTCAGTGCATGTACTGGTGACATCAATAAACGAGAATGCTCCCGTCAGTCTGTATTTGATATCGGAATGTGTTTGTGGATATGACCAGTACCTGATCTGGTAGTAACATACTGTATGTCCCCCGCCACTGCTGTAAACACACAACAAGAGCTATCAGTATCATGAAAAAGATCATCACACCTCCACTGGAAATCCGTTGCCAGAGATATGATTCCCAACAGGGGGAAATTAAATAGCTATTGCGTTTAACACACTGCACAAGTAAGCAAGTTTATCTTTTAAAAAAAACAAACACAACAAAGTAAGATGCTGTTCTGGAACACTAACACAAAATAGCAGACTTCATTGGGTGAAAGAAAGAAAGATATAAAAGAAAAGAATTACCAATGAAATCCGTCAGCTTTGTCCTGGAGGGTCTGATGAGCAAACCTTCCTGGAACAGCTCCTCGTACAGGGACTCAATGGTCCTGGAGCGAGATCACAGCACAGTGCATTAGTTAAAGGGGTTTTTGCATCATCCACATGTCCATAATATTTAATTTCTAACCTGTGTAAAAGATCCTAGCATGTGAGTTACTGTTCTCTGTTGTAGTGCCTGGTTAGATAATTATACAACGGGCTTACTAAATGTAATTTTTCAACCAGTGGGTCTGCTTCTGAAAAGACCCAGAGCTGGAAAAATTACTGCTAGGGGTGTGCATGTGTAATTTCTATTCCTTCTGAAACTGGTTCTGAGACTCTTTCTTTACTCACTCACAGTTGCCACAGTTGTAGAGGAGGCAGAAATGACAGCACATTTCTAAAACCATGTTACTTTCCAGAAGCGGTGATGTTTCAGGTTTTCCCTTTACATTTCAATAATTTTTACAGCTGCTGGATTCTGCTCATAACACATGCAAAGTTGGCCAGTGAAAGGGATGTTCTCTGAAACTACACAACTTGCTCCCTGAGGTGATGAAAAGTCCCCTGTGGTCGATCTTACTCTCAGTGTCAATGTTCAGGAAACATACTGGCAAAACATGCCAAAAAAACCAAACAATTTAAAACATGCATTGTTGAATCTCAGATCCATGGAGAAGTATCCACATGTGAGTAGAAAAAGTCTCCCATTAGTTTTGAGACCTAGAGCAGCTGGAAGAACCTGCCTCTGGGAGTTTCCTACAGTCATCTTCAGGAATGTTTCAGGTCAATTACTTGGAGTTTATAAGGAAGTTACCCCAATGTTAATTATTAGTGGGGAAGATGGGGATCAAACCAGTAACCTTTGGTTGCTAACCAGTTGTGTACTCCATTCCTCAAAAACATATATTGTTTTCCCACAGGGGTCTATTTTAAACTGAACATGTTCATATCTCGTACCTCTTGTGCACTTCTATATTTACTATAAAGGTCTCAAATGTGTAGTTTCAAAAGAAAATGTATTGAAAACATGAGGTACATAATGCACAGGTGAGAACGTAATCTTCACTCTGAAAAGATGCATGTGGTACCTGACTAGTTACAATGCTTCTACATACCTGTCTGCGGTCAAGTCCTTCTCTTTCTTCTGCTTCTTTTTACCACCCTTCTTGCCTTTCTTCTTCTTCTTCTGAAACGACAACTGTGGTCAGCAATTCCCAGAAATAAACATGTCGGCTAGTGCCTTCTTCAGTGGGCTAGAGGCTTCCTCCTCCATAACTTCAAAAACACTCAATCGAAGATTATAAGGTACAACTTACAAAGACACTTAATGAAGTAATCAGCTAGTGCCTTACGCATGGTACACTGAGCTGAAACATTTGTCTACTTGACTTAAGTTTCTAATCGTTCTACCATAGACTTCTGATTCAGTGCTTTGATGTTATGGGTGATGAACAAGTCTATAACACAGTGTGGCACACAACACAAAAGCAATGCACAAAGCAGGTCTAGCCACCCACCATCATAGCAATAGAAGGAGCTTCCCCATGAGCAGGTCACCATACTAACTAGAAGGGACACCAATGGGATAATATAGACTAATGGGAAGTGGTACTAAGACCATTAAACTAGATCCCAAAGGTGGGAAAGGTGTTACCCCAAAAACTACACAGCGAGGCAGTAAGTTGAGCTGGCATCTGAACCCAGGATCTTCTGATCATATTCCACTTCCAGTTAATTCTAGCTGATGCGATAACTTGAAACCCTTTGGTTAGGAGCCATGGCAAGACGCCAGTCATGCAGCTGTATCTGTTGTTTGCAATCTTGAACTCTGGAAATCTTCTATCTGTTTGTGGACTGAATTTCCAATATATTATTTAATATTTTGTTAATGTTACATACCCTAGTGCTGTGTTTATCTTAATGGAGTATTAGTTATTGAAAGGCAATGTAGCCTCCAGCTCATCCAGAACTCTGCTGCTCGCCTGGTGTTCTCTCTACCTCGCTTCGCCCACGCTACTCCACTACTCCGCTCGCTCCACTGGCTCCCGATCACCGCTCGCATCCAGTTCAAGACTCTTGTACTAGCCTACAGATGCCTTGATCAGACTGCACCCAGCTACCTCCAGACCCTCATCTCTCCCTACACCCCCACTCGACCTCTCCGCTCCGCCTGCACTAGAAGACTGGCTCTACCTCCGCTACGCTCCCCTGCCTCCCGAGCCCGCTCCTTCTCCACCCTTGCTCCGCAGTGGTGGAATGACCTTCCTACAGATGTCAGGACTGCCCAGTCCCTGACCACATTCCGGCGCCTCCTTAAGACTCACCTCTTCAAACAGCACCTGTAGAACTCCTCTGTTGTATCCTGGGACACTATCACCCTTCATTTAAATATGCTTTATTTTGCTCTTATCTGCCCCCTATTTTACTGCATTTAATCCTGTACCTCAGAATATTGTAATCTGCCAAGTGTTTAATCTGTAGTATTTTGTACTTAATCATATCCTGATGTAACTATCACTACTTAATCATATCCTGATGTAACTTTCACTATTATCTGCTGTATTATTGAATTGTGGTTTGTCACACTTGAGAATTATTGTATTTCTTGTTCTTATTGTATGACTTATATTGTAACACTTGAATGTATTTGTATTTGCTTGCGATTGTAAGTCGCCCTGGATAAGGGCGTCTGCTAAGAAATAAATAATAATAATAATAATAATAGCCAACTGGCTTATGCATGATGGCTCCCATTAAATAGTACAATAAAAAAGAACTTGATTTGTGTTTGGTTTTTTGACAAAAATAAACATATTGTAATCGATACAGTGGCAGAGGAGGGTAAGATTTTGTCACTATCAGTTTGGGACTCAATTGAACTCAACTGCAAATCTGAAATCTATAATACCCTACCCAATTCAGAATCCTATTTTCTTCTCACATCAAAACTGGGGAACATCACACCATGTACAGTACTTGCATTTTTGCACATTGTAAAATAAAAAATAAACCTAAATTCTTATTCAAAGATAATTTTCCCCCGAGGGGGACTTGTCTGTACTACTCTGTCATAATTCAACAAAGGCAGACGGGCCAGCACTGGCAGTTCAGAATTTTAGTTTAGGCAGCTGCTGTGGTGCATCCAGAACCCACTATATCCCCTTGATACTGACGTTTGGATCGGGGGCTGATGCTAAAGAGAGACGTTGATCAAAATTGAATTTATGCAATATGTTGGTTTGCTTAACCAACAGGTAGTAAAATAAAAACAGGAGGGGCATGCAACAAGGATGAGCACCCCCGGCACTTCATACCGAGTATTGGATTGTCATGGCGTTGTATAACATGTGACAAAATGTCATCGCCAATTCATTGTTACTGGCAACCCACTGCTTCACAACATATGAGGAGTGGGTTGGCATGCCACTAACAGTGTACAAGCTCTTTTCCCACTGATCTCAGTCAAGCGAACATAATATTATTGCTTCACAAATGGTAGGAATCCCATTTTCCAAAGCAACATTCTTATAAAACAACAAAAAAAGGAAAGGAAAATGTGAATCTTGGGTAGCTGTGGGCTGTTACATGCTACCACTAACTAATAGTCAATACACCCTGCCAGCATTTATAAGAATTGTAAGGAAATAAATATGAATTCTTGGAATTGGTCTTAGATAATTGGGCGTGTTGCTTTTACAGGGCCAGTTTAAAAAAAACAAAAAAACAAATATTTCTTATGTGGAGCAGTACTGTGTAAACTGACAGATTAAAAATATATTTAAATTAAAAGGTGTTTGTCTAACACTGCAAATCACTGCTTTTACAAAGCACTTTGCTTATAGACCTCTTAAAAACATCCACACAAGAAAATGTAACATAGCAGTATGTGTTCTTAAAGCTTGCATAGAAAGTACATGATTAACTCTGTTCAATCATGCCAAGGAGCCAGCTGTTTGTGTTCTCCAGTATAATTGTTCTGTCCACTATCCCAAACTGTCAGCCTCGAGTAGTGTTGCTTACAGGCTGAAATTAAAATAAATTAAATGGCACAAACCATACATTTTTGGAAACGCGACTGTGTGCCACTCACACTCTGATACAATTTCTATTCAGTTTACCATCATGTACTCAACATAATGTACTCAAGTAAATCATTACATTGGGCATTTTATGGCCTTTTGCTGCAGATTAATCCAACAACATATAATCCATTATTTTTAACTGGAGCGTTTTTATTCATAGAAGTGTATAATGTAACCACCCTTACGTTTAGGAAACACCATCAAAACCACTATATTGATATTGAGCCGGTGACACAGTTACCTCTTTGTAACTTGGTTCTCAAGTTCCCCTTTCTAAGTGATTTCCCTGCTAAACCAATGCAAGTCCCCAGACAGCCTTGTTCTGACACAGGAGACAGTTGCTAATTGTAAATGTCCAGCTTGGGGGGTCTCTGAAGAAACTGAAGGAGGTTGATGGAGTTGACATTGAGGGCTTCATGTTTCTGAGTGGCTGGAAATAGAACCAGTCTCTGCCTTTCAAGCCTAGTCTGACTGCAAACCACAGAAGGGTTCCTTTTCCAAATTAATACGCCAGAAGGGTTTCCTTTCCAAATTAATACGCTTTTTTAAATCTTTTCTTTTTTAGGATATTCCTGTTTTTTTTTTAATATATTTTGCGGTTTGCTTTATTTCTTCCGTCAGTCTTAGAAGTTTTTCTTTCTAGCATTTGAAATATGCCATGTCACATTTGTTTTAAATGCACTGCACTTACAAAGGGTACTTAAGGATTTGTGCAATATATTAGTACACATTGCTATAGTGTTTTTTTTATTTATATATACACAAGTATGCAATTTGGTTTTGAATTGTATACATGTATTTTATTCTCTAAGTCCATGAATCCCTCAGAGGACTGGGATTCAGCCATGCATCCATGGTGTAGCTACATTTTACTGCATTAACCAGATATTTTACATCCATATCTGACCCATATTATAAAATGCTCAACTTTTACCTTCTTGCCACCTTTCTTTCCTTTTTTCTTCTTCCCTTTCTCCCGGGCCGCAGTCAGCTTCAGGTTCTGCAAAGCTCCCTCTTTCTCACACACCTGGACTCTGATTTCCTCCTCCACCTCTTTTCTCTCCTCCTCCTTTATGAGCTTGCCATCGAAGCGCTAGGAGAAGTTGTGTCCCTCATCTCTGCCCTGCCACACATCTGAAATCCACACACCATGAGGGGGGGGGGGGGGGGGGTAGTTATTTTCCTTCATTTTCTGGTGCAAATCCCAGATAGAGCCTGACTACCTACCTCCCTTAAAAGCTTACTGTGGCATGCCAAATATACCAGAGCTTAGGCTAACATGCTAAAGCACAGTACCAGTAAATAACATGGTAGAAGCATGGGAGTATTTATCCTCATTATCAAACAGTGGACCAGTTACATAATTTTAACTATTTAAAATATTTTCTTTAAGACTGTTTTGATAGATTAAATAAAGTAATGCACAGTATGAATGAAACTGTTCTAGACTGTTGTTAAAGAAATAAGAAACCAAAACACACTTAAAACAAACATTCTTAAAATAACTCATGAGTAAAAGGCCAATTACACGGACATTTGTTTTAAAAGTGTACTCCACATTTCCCCTTGACGTGAAAGATACCCATTTCAAGACAATCCAGGGAGAACATTAAACATTAAAGCAGCAGAGACTGTGCTGACCAGACAAGTCAGGTCACGTATATTAACTGTACAATGCAGCTTCAAAGAAGTTTTTGAAGGATATCAGGTCAAGCCACATCGTACAATGGTAACTACTACCTTATTAGTAAACATAAATCAAGACCATGGAGCTGTGAGTTGTTTGCAGTTGTTGTTTTGAAGGGGTTCCACACACTGTAAAAGTCTTTCATCAAGCTGATGGAGCTGTGAGGTTACTGTGAGTGATTATACACAAAGGGGGAGGAGAATGAAGTCCTCTCGTAAATAAACCACGACCCTTTTGTCCCGACGGCTTTCCCTTCACGCTCGTCATCCTGTGAGGAAGGCTGCTTTCCGAGGCCAATCCATTAAAGGAAGCTGGATTATAAATGGCCAGTGTTTGGATGGGGGAGGATTGCACTTGCCAAGAAATATAAAAGCAAACATTATTGCGCCATTCTCAAACTGCTTTTTGGACATTATTATTGCACAAGACTGAAAAATCTTTGGAAATTTGTGTTGGCTAAGAGGCTCTTCATGTTTTATAAATTCATATTTTTTGTCATTTTTTAATTTGCCATCAATGGTTGCTTGAGTGACTATTCAATGGAAATTAACCATTTGGCTAAATGATGCATCTTACACCATGTTTACAGCACCGATGTTATAATGATCTCTCTCTCTCTCTCTCTCTCTCTCTCTCTCTCTCTCTCTCTCTCTCTCTCTCTCTCTCTCTCTCTCTCTCTCTGCTGTTTTCCTTCCCAAAGATACTAAACCTCAATGTAACCGACATCATTTTAAACAAGTTTCGCATGAACAAGAATTCATCTTAAAGGGAAAGTCCTCCAATGAGGAACCACAGAACCAGGTGGTAAAGCAGGATTTAGAGGTCTGCGTTGGATCACTTGAAAAAGCATTTATCTGAGGAAAATTGCATTCAGCCTTCTAGCATCAGACAAGTTCTTAAAATACACAGCGAGCACTGGGGATCGATACAGCTGCTGGAGTATAAGAAAGCATTTTTGCTGCAGCCTTATTTCTCAATGAACACGTGAGCCAATCTCTTGTTTACAATATCTACTGCTCCAGTGGGTTTCCTCCTTCACTTGTGTCCTTCTTTATGGGAAAAGGCTGTTTTTAGTGTCAATGGCAGGAAAGATGGTTCTTAATTACTATAGTTTCCTGTTGCGTAAGCTGCTGCCAGAAAATTGGAAGGAAGCAAGAGGTTTACCTATAGCAATGACAGTTATTGATGATATGACACTGGAAAACTAGGAGTCCAGGAGTCCACCAAGCCAAACAGAATCAAGACGAGTTTTGTTTTTTTAAGTTACAAAACAAAGATGGTTGGAATTCTCCACTGTTAACCTCTTTAAAGTCGTGTCCCTAGATTTGTCATGTGACAGGACTCTCGTCAATAAAGTCGGAACATCCACCAGGGGTGGCCAGTCACAATCCTGGAGGGCCATTCCTTTTGCAGATGTAACTGGTAAAACTACTTCAGGGTCTGGATAGGTGTTTAAATGGTTCAATTAAATAATTCAGAAAGGCCAACTTTGACTAACCCTGCATAAGATGGAAGAGAGAGTAATAGTGATGAGAAAAAATAGACTGACCATGAATGAATGAAGTAAAAAATATTGACTGTATGAATCAAATTAAATTAAATTAAACAAGACCCGGAAGAACACTTCTGTGTGTGCTGGCAGGGTTGCAGCTGGCACAGCCTACAGTAAACTGTGATGTTTGCTGAATGAAACCCTTCAATTCTGCTTTATTTAGTGTTCACAGCAGTTGCTGATTAGCAAGCCCCATTGTCCCTGTTGCCTTCTCTCACACTTGTCATCCTGGGAGGAAGGCTATTTTATGTGGGATCAATGAAAGGAAGGCTGGTTCTAACTTGCATGTGTTTCCTATTCCCGCATAATAGGAGTTGGTCCTGCAGCGCTTGATGATGGTTCTTGGGATTGGCAGATACAATAAAAAATAAAACATGAAATAAAAGTTAAAGGTTTGAGATTCAAGGCTAGGGGTGCTAATGGCGTCAACCCAATCTTAGTGTTGCGTCAGGATCCCGTCACACGAACCCCACCTAATCCCTTTAGCGTGTCGGCACAGTTCATTCTGTGAAAGTACAGTATGGACACAGATCTGGTGTGTTTATAAATAGAAAGAAAACCAAAAAAGAATGGCTGTGCATTTGTGGTACAGGAGCTAAACCTCTGATCTATCTCACTGACCAATTACCTTTTCTGCTTACCTGCAAAATACCAATAATCATTCACCACCAGTGCTTGCAATGTGTGTACTGAGATAAGCCATCTCCCAGATAGCTCCTCTGATATTTTTATTCCTCATGTGTTTATGTACTTTAACCAAGATCAGATCATCTACATGGCTAGATCTCTCTATAATCTGCCAGGAAGCTTCACAGGTACAGTGCACCAATCAATTGCTTCCCCACTGCTACAGAAGAACAATGCAGGAGTCTTACACACTGAAGGAACAAAAAGAGTGTAACCAAGTAGTGCACGGTATTGTGTTTGAGGAGGCTTGAGGGCAATTTATGGTGACCCAGTAAGAACATAGAGAGGTCATTCAACCTACCTAAGCTCATCCAATTCTTAATAGCTGATTTATCTCAAAAGTCTGTCAAATTGGGTTTTAAAGGATCCAAGTGATGCTGCCTCAAGAATATGATTAGGTAGCCCATTCCATACCCACACCACTCTCTGTGTGAAGAAGTGCCTCCTTCCCTCTGTCTGTCTCCATTTAATTTCCAACTGTGTTCACTGGTCCTGGTTTTTGTACTGCGTTTAAAGTACTGGTCTGGGTTAACGATGTCAACTCCTTTTAAGAATGTAAAGTACTGTGATATAGCCTCAGAAGGGAGGTTTGTGAAAACAGGGCCAAAGTAAATAAAAAAAATAAAAATAATTACCAAAGATAACAGTGGAAAATATCCTTTGAATCTGTTAAAGATTTCAGGCAATCACACACACATATAACTTACTATAAATTGAAATAATTACCATCATCCCATTTCATGGAGAGATTAACAAACATTAATAAACAGGTGAGTCCCGCCACCTCAGGTCAGAAACTTGCAGGTCCTTAATCATTCCTATGAAGTCTGACCCTCCCTGCACACCCTAGAGCAGAGCCAAGGCTGTGAGCATCATAAATCACAGCAGCAGGTGCAGGTTCCATTCCCCGCTTATTTATTCTGGCCTAAATAATGTTGAACTCTTTGGCTCCCTCGTTCCCTGTCACCTCTTTAGGTGTATGAATTATCACACATATGGAGGTTGCTCCAGGACCATGTGCTGCTGTAAATAATGAAATCCAGTGTCTATTGACTTGTCTTTTGATTGCTGAACTTTGTATGATTTGCTTCCTTCTACCACTGTAGGGAGGAAGTTGCTGGGGGCCATTTTCCATCCTTACTCTGCCTCCTGCAAGACAGAAAGTTCAAGACATATTCATTCAGGCATTTAACTCTGTAGAGGTGCTGTTTTCAGACACGGCTGTCTGATTAAACAGCAATGCTTTTATCAAAGTAGGCAGTGACAGAATCTCCAGCATAGAAAGAGCAGTTTTTCAAACTCTGAGGTGCCAGAAATGCAGCAATAAATCCAGACATTAATGTTGAGATGTATAGTAGCAGCAAGCCTGGATTACTGTTATTATTTACAGTTTTATTTACTTTGTCTGTTTATTTTTTATTTTTTTGCTTGCTTTCCTAAATGCTGATTTTTCAGCATACATGTTTTATTTAAGCGATTTGTTTTTATATAGCTTTCAGTAGATAGATTGCACATGTTGTAGGTATTACAAATGATGCACATCAGTAAAAATTTTGAATACGTTTTAAAAAATGTGAGCAAGACGAACATATGCTATTAAAAAATAGGTTAAAGCTTTCAAATTCAGAGCCATTTTTAAAGCCATTCCATTTTTCTCTACAAGAAAAAAGAACAGATGAAACACATATTATAAAGTAATACTGGCATCATTCAGGAAACAATTATATTCTGCCCTGAAGGCGGCAGTGAAATATATAAACGTCAACATAAGTTCCAGTGTACCAGATTGTTTGAATTCCCCTTCTCCCTTGAATTTCTCTTCACTGACAAGGTATCTGTATTCTTTTTTTAAAGATCTGCTTTTCCAGTAGTAAAACAGATAAGATACGAGTTTATTGCCAGATAACAGTGTCACTCTTTCCTCGAAATCTAATCTAAAGGCTTCATTTGAACAAATGCAAGACAATAGAGGCTTTTTAACCATTTACTGGACAGATTCAGTTGTTGTTAAGTAAGTGTTACCAAAACACTTTAAAATTCAAACTCAAATTTGCGGATTGAAGGAACACACTCCACATCTTATGCAAATATGTAACCATTGAGAACTAAATGATGAATGCCTGTGTGCTATTGAAATTTCCCAGATTGAAATCCAGACTACCAACGTTCTATATTACAGGTTTATAAGGTTGTGGTGCAACCTGCCCAATATTTTTATAGAGGTGACGCTGCGTCACATTTGTTTAATTTATGAAGGCAGATACTGAAATCCTAATGAGTTCTGTAAAACCACAAACATCCCACCCCTGTAAACTGATTGTAAATCCTTCACAGTATAAAAAATGACACGAGCTAGAACATTTCAAAAATGAAAAACTTCACCACAGACGCAAACTAGGTATGTGGCACCTCTAAGCGAAAATAAAATGTTACAAAAACCATTGTCATCAATAAATAGTATGTTGTACTCTCTATTTATCCGAATGATTTTCTAAACTCAGAAAAGAGTCAGTTTCTGTTGTTTTAATATTTAAAAGATTATGTAAAAGATATGTAAGAAGGACAAAACTACTCAGATACACCATCTAATTTTCAGGGCTGTCTTGTCCCCAAGACTATTTTACTTAATTTCCCAGTGCATGATGAATTTAACCAGGACATTGATTATGGTTATGTACTAGAATCTAGATGTTGGTGAAGTTTTGTCAGTGCTGTGTATTTGTAAAATCTGTTAGTAAATGGATAACGGCTAATCCGGTTGGCTAAATAAATTTTATATGGCAGGTATGGCGCAGAATATACACACACACACACACACATACACACACAGACAAAACACCCTCAGTCTAGAGAGTATTTAAGTTCAAATCTAATCAGCTACTATCGAATCAAGCTGAAGTACACAATCTAGTTTGATCATGAAATCACAATTGCTACACTCTTGATTTCTACTACTGTTCCCACTCAAGGAAAATGAGTTAAACGCAATTCTGGAATAATGATTTCACCAAAAATTAAACCTACAAGAAAAAACAGCCTGACCGTATCCTGATTCATTGCTCCAATCCTGACACATCACATCAGTTTCACAACACATCCTCATGACAGACATCCTTTATGAAACCTCTTTACGTTGTGTTACTTTGATTTCCTAAGAGGGAACTAATGTCGACGAAGGCAGAAGGGGTTTTCCAATGATGATCCGAGCCGCGTACCACTGGTCCCTCTTGCAGTAAATCCATGCATCTGCAATCCTGTGTGATCCCCAGTTTAAAACTAGCCTCCCATGTTCCTTCATATTTTTTGTTTCCCAAGGCTGAGCTTACCGTAAACTTTGTAAACATATTCAGCAGCACAGAGAGACCACATTCCCACACCTGCCACATACAGTAGGTGCAGATAGAAGCAGGCTGGCCTCGGGGGAATGATAAGCAAGATAGGCTCATTTTAAGTCACCAGTTTAAGGAGAATTTATCTGGCCTTCATATTAATAGGCTCTATTTTCTAATAATGTCATTAATGCTATTTTATATAGAGGCGTCCCTTTAGTCTCGTCTGGTTTACATTATTATTCAATTTTTCTTTTAACAGAGCTGATTGATTGATGAAGATGAAGTAAAATGTGGTTCTGTTAGCATAATGCAAACCACTGTTTTCTTCTGTGGGGGTGTAGTGGGTGGTGTATAATGGAAACTGTTTCTGCTGTACATACTGAATAAAAATGTTTCCAAACTGTTAATAATAGAAAAAAACAAAGAAGCATATGACACGGAGAACTGATGAATGAGAAGCATGTAAAAATTAGGTTGAGGAAACGCTACAAGGAAGTTCAGGGCCACTGGCAGCAAGTCTCCTGTAACTCAATTTACCCGCTCTATTAATAAGGAAGCGATTAGCTACTCAGGACCAGGGTTAATAGGAATAATGGTTCCATTCTTTTATGCCCAATTGGGTCCAACAGAATGTTACTACACTTAAGTAATTTATACCATTAAGGAGAATGTGAGTGGTCAAAACTAGTCGAAACCAACTTACAGTAATAGTGACAGCATTTTAATGGAGTGTGTGTTTTTGTGCCTCCTTGGGGAGGTCCTGTGTGAGGCTAAGAGGTTTTTTTCAAGCTGAGTTAACAAAAGCTTCCAAAGCAAATGGCACCTGTCTGGAATTAACAGAAAGAAGGGTTGCATGGTTGAATGGAGCCACTGCACCAATTTTGAGTTGATTGTTTTAATCACGTTAATAGGTACAGTAAACTACATGTTGTCAACAAATGAACACAAATGCTGAATTCCCACAGCTGCAAAAAGAAAAGACAAAAAAGTCTGTGGTTGAAGCCTAGAACCACACAAATGTAGTTTATGTTAAAAATGATGAGCTGTGTGAACACTGTTTGGTCCCAATGTATATATTATTGGAGGAGGCTGTGTTGGGTAAGATGTGAAGGTCTTTCTGTGCCCTGGATTTATCCACAAATACATCTTATTCAGAGTCATTGAAAGAGTAAACAACAGAAAAAATACACAGTCTTGGCAGGAAATGAGGACTGGGCCATTCATAAAAATAACTGTTTTTATAAAAGCCCCACTCAAAATTCCTTCCTAATCCCAGCTCACAGGGCATGCAATACAGTACAAACATGCATCGTGGCAATAGAAAAGATAGTGACTTTTCTTAGTAAAGAAGATATTAACAGAGGCATTTTTTTGTCATAATACATCCCAATTGAGTTGATTAGATTGAAGCATGGGTTTTCATACAATAGCTATCAAATAAAACACAAAGAACTCTAAATGTGATATCAGTCACTGAAGAGAATGTGGAGCAGCATACCTCCTTGTCACCTTTGCCCTTTTTCCCTTCCCCTTCTTGTCTTTCTTTTTCTCTTTCTTTCCAGACTTCTTCTCCTTCTTTCCTTTCCTTTGCTTTTCTTCTTCTTCTCCTCCTCTTTGGCCACCAGCTCTGCTGCTACCTGAAAGATAAAACCAAAACGCTGCAGAAACCAAACAAAATAACGTGCATGTTTACTCTGGCAACGTGCTGCAGCCAGACCCAGAGTCGGACATTGCCAGTGCTTTGGATGGAAGACTTCAAGTTCAGTACCTCTGATGAAGCTGTGCATGAAAAGGTGTTGGTGGCTCACAACGAAAACACGCCGCGTCAGGGAGATTTGTCCCGTTCTTCAGTTGAGAATATTAGATGGACCAGTAGTAACGTTCTGACTTAAAGATACCTGACACAGTGGTCCAGGTTGCAGCTGCAGTCTGGGAAACACATGCTCTGACTGGTTTGGGCACCCACCATAATAGCTGCTCTTTGTGTTATATACTACATGCTGAAACTCAGCTTTTCTCTTGCACTTGCAGCACTGCTTGTGTCAGAATTGCAGATCCCCTGTAGAGCAATACTGTGTCCACACTCACTGCAACACATATTTAAAGTCAGGCTCTTTTAACAAGGATGCACATTCGGGGAAATGGCTTTAGTTATTGTACCGAGTTGAAGGCTTACCTTAAACAACTTCTTTATTCTTTTAATAAATATCCCTGAATTGCCTGCCTGCCAGCCAGCCAATGGACACTTCCAGACAGCAGCTGCATGCCAAAAGCTGTTTCCGGGGGTTTATTGTTCTCTCCAACCCTCCCGCTGCATTCCCCCCTCACACTTACTAACCAGGAGCAATGAGCAGTACAGCTGTTGCCAAAAAGATTAAAAGACAGCACCAAAACAAAAAACTATTCAATACTTTATTCATTTTTATTACCTTTTTATATTACTTACCATTAAAATGACAGCATTAGCTATTTTCCACATCCTGGCACATTGGCACGCAGGCTAGCCTGCCTTACTTGTGCAAATGGAGTCTCCGTTACTGGAAGTACTTATAGCTTTGAAATCTGTTAAAATAATTAATAATATAGTTACCTGCTCAGGTGTCTTCTCAGCAAATACAGCAGCAGATCCCCCATCCTCTTCATCAGGGTAGTCTGGAAACTTGCTGGTGGCATTGCTGAAATCTGAAACAGCATTACAATAAAGATAGTAATATACCGATTCCTGCTCTGGAGATCCATTGGCAATTGGAATTGCCTGGTAAAACTGGCTGACCTCTCAAGACTCAACCCGTTTGTTAGACCCACATTTGCATGGACAAACTTGCCTCACCCCTCTGAATAGGACACAGTCTCAAATTCTCATCCCCTCAGGATTCTTTACAATTATATTTTTGTAGTATCATTTTGTTCCTGGTGCTTCAATACGCAGTGTTTGAGTCTGTTTCATGTTTATATTCACAGAACAAAAATTAAAATATAATCTATCTTTAAAAGCCTCCACTAAGTTTTGTACAGATTTCAGATTTAAGGGTGAAATAAAATTGTTTAAAATATAAGAGGAAATCGAAATTTTATATATATCCATCAAATCAACAGTACGAAGGTCACTCTTGAAATCAGGATTGAAAAGATGTGTTGCAGTAAGAATACCTTTGTTAAGAAAGGGGAACAAGACTAAAATATGCACAAGAACAAAGAAATTTGACTATGAAACAATGGTCAAAGGTGCTTTGGGCTGTTGATGGATGGACAATGACACCTGTGTCTTCTGACAGTTCTGTTGTCAATTCAAAACGTGACTTCTTTCTATTCCTTAAGGATATTATCTTCAAGTATTGCTCATCCTTGTTAGACAGCTTTTTGGGTCTTCTAGTCCTGGGTTTGTCAATTACAGATGATGTTTCTCTGTACTTGTTGGGATTTGGATACCACACCTTGAAAATCAAGTGATGCGAGCTATTTCACCTTTTCCTTCTTTATGCCAAGGTTGTTAGAATAGTAGAAAACACTAGTGGAGGCTTTGAGTAAATTGTTGATGCTCATAATGCATCAGAGTAGAAAAATGCAACATGTCTAAGACTTTTGCACAGCAAAACCTATACAGTATATTGGTTAAAAAATTAATAGATACCATTTACGTGTGTATTTATGAGAAAAATGAACAGGTATTGTTTACTTGTTGTATTTACTTCAGAAAATGAATACAATGAATAATGTAATATTATATTGTGTACTTGACTGTAATTTATACATTTGTTTTACAACAGTCACAAAAATACCATTTTGCATTTGTAAAAAAAATATGTAATGTGGCATTAACTTTTATAGCCACTTGCTGTGAAACATTGCGTAGAACATTGGACACTGCTCAGTGAATAAAGATTCTGATCATATTATTCTATTGTAAGACATGTATTAAATAATGTAACAAAAGTGTGGGGACAGTGGTGCTGCAACATCATTAATATACCTGTATTCTGAAGGTTACAAGGTATCCAATAGTTCTGTACTTAAATTCCACTCATCAGGGAGGGATCAGGAAAGTCTGACATTTCCCTCCAGAATGCCTGAGGATTTAAGCAATTGCTGTATTTCACTTGTTATTTGACTTTCTCCCCTTGGTTTTAAATCTATCCCACTTATTACAAAAAGCAGGCCTGTTACGTTTCACCAGTTCACAGTTCCGCCTGGTAACAATAACAGAATACGACCTGGCAGGCAGAAGGCTGCCGAATAATGAATATCTCCCGAGGGAGAGCAACACAGAAGCTGCTTTGGACCGGGGAAGCCTGACCATTTCAGCATTTCGGACTCGTAAATTCCCTGTCTGTCACCAGCCCTGGGAAATATGTGAATCGGGAGACTCTCACCAACCTGACCTCAAATCCAACAAGCCTGCTGCTGTGTTATCATCAGTAGGTTCATATGTTTATTGAGTAAGCCTCTGGAGGAAACGAATGGGAGATGGACACTACTGCCAGCCCTGCCTGTGTCTTAGCTGAACCCCAGACGCCAGCAACGCCAAACTGAGGTGACTGGTGTCCGTTGTCTGTCCATTTAACCAGCAATAACATGTCGTGGCAGCAAATACATGGTGCAGGTAGGAATGTGTTGATAAGTGATTCCTACCAGCCCGTTTCCTATGCCAATGCTTTCTGTATGCTTTGTCTTACAGGCAGATTGCAATCTAGGCCATGCTTTTCAGGCCTTGTCTTTTAGCACAGATTCAGAGCTCCTTTCCATCAGCAGGGTTTAAGCATATTGGTTTTCAGCAACAGTGATGATTTGGACATTTACTGTAATTCTAAGGCTAAATTACATCCTTCCAGTGTTTTAGGTGCTTTGGACACATACGGCTAAGCTTTTTATTCCAAAATATTATTGATGTTTTCCTAAATTCTAAACGTTATAAAACACTTATTATGGATATGAAACAGCAGTTATATAAACCAATATATTATTCTTCTTGTTCAGAATTCAGTATAATTTTCTGTATCTGGGTCAGCTGCATTGAAATGTTATCCCCATTTTTGTAACCCAAGGGTTTACCTCGGAAGCCCGATAACCCACACTTACTGGCACTCGATGAACCACTGGCGGATCTGCTCCTGCAGGCTCTCCTTGATGTCGGGCCCCTCCAGGCTGCGGATCGTCTCTCTGATGCTGACCAGGGCATGCTGGAACTCCACCTCATGCTCCTCCTGCACCATGTGTCAGGCGCTCTCAACCTGCTGGGCTTGGAGCCGCGCCGCGCTCGTCTGCTGCTGCTGCGGAGCGGGCAGCTCGAAAACACGGGGGTTTCCATTGATTAATTAAATAAAAAATCAAATAAAGATATAGTAAGACCTGAATTATATTCAAATGTGATCGAAAGAAAATGGTACATATAAATCAAAAATGGTGTCTATTCAGGAAAGCCAAGGTGACAAATATGTTTATATTTCTGGCATCTGGATTACCCAGCTATTAAGAAAAACATTCCACACCAATTTCACAGCACAGTGTAATTTGTCTTTGGGTTTCTTTTTAACTGTTTTGCCACTGCTACAGCACCTGGCAACAAGACACCCCTAAGCACTTCATGGAGATTCCTTTATAAATATTTTGATAACTAAAGAATAAACAATGTCCACATTTCATTTAGCTCTGGAAGTAAATGTTTATCTCTGGTACCGAGGCCCCTCTCTATGACACTTGAAGGCATGTGGTATTTTTCAGAACTTTACACTTCAGTTGCCTTGGCAACACAGAAAGAGCGTTCCAAGGCTAAGTGCTTGTGCATTCAGGCTGAATGTTCAGGCTTGCTTTAAAAGCTGCAGTGTTTGTGTACCAGTTTTATAAAATACCACTGCTCGGAGCACATCTCTAGTTCTCCTATCAACTATAATCAGACTGTACCCATGTCTTAAATACAGTGTACTGGCCAGTGTGAGATGGATAAGATCACAGTTACATGATATACTGTTACCCTACTCTTTGCATAAAACAGACTAGCAGGTTATTCCATTACTCTACTAGTATTATACATATGAGTTCTTATAAATCTCATGCTCACCTCTGATTGTTTTACTCGTATTGTAACGTGGTACTAATTACTATTATGCCATTGCAAGTCGTCTCGGATGGCTTGACATAAAAGGCCCTATTCAATATCATTTATTTCTTGTTTTCATTGTACTGCAATATCTGTAAAATGGAGTGAATAAGACCAAGGGAGTGAACAGTAATTTAGCATTTTTATTACAGATTATTTAGGGAGAAAAAGGTGCTATTCATGGCTTTCTGAATTATATACCTAATCTTTTTGATGCCAATACAATTCAAATACTATTTTCATTCTATTTCTAAGAATGAAAAGGTTTTAAATAGTGGTATTGTTGCAGCATACCAGTGTATCGTTTTGCTTCATGCTGAAGAAAACAAATGTCCATAATCATTCTACTTTATTAATAGGTACCAAAAAAATTAATGAGGTATTTTGCCAAGATGCTGATACATGAGTAATAAGTATAATTAACCAAAAATGGAAATGCGTCACTCTAGCACTATAAATGGCCATTTTGTTAATTAGTCATTAATTGCAAAGAATCCTAACACCTAAAGTCAACCGGAAACATTTATAATGCACTGTTTATAATTGGTATATAGCACTAGCTACATGAATGCAGCATAAGTAATTTGCTGCCTGCTGCTCTTAATTGAGTATCAGAATACCTGGCCAGGTTAATTCTCTATTCAATTGCTAAATAAGTAATTTTGTCCTCGTTTCTAAAGTGGGCCTTTCAGATTCATAAGGTAAACTTAGGTGAAACTATATCAATTTACTGTCAGTTTTTGGTAAGGGGTTTATCTCTGCACTGGTCTCTCTCTTGTTTTAAATGAATGATCGTTTCCTTAATTTCCACATGGAAGTTCTAATTAGATTCAGGTGTTTTGCTAATTGCCTTGGCAAAGGGCTTATTGAGCTTGATTTGTCATTATGTCTTTAAGTATCTTAATTGGGAGCTCTTTAAATATGGTTATTACTTCCTGGGAAGGGTGTGGTTCCTTTTTCTGGGGTGATTCTTTTTCGGGTGTGGTTTCTTTTTCTGGGGTGATTCTTTTTCGGGTGTGGTTTCTTTTTCTGGGGTGAGTCTTTTTCGGGTGTGGTTTTTGTGGATGCAGAGTTTTGGAGGAAGGAGCAGGGTTTTTTGAAGAGGAAGGTTGCTGGTCTGTAAAGGTTATTGGACGTTGCTTAAGGATTGGGTTTGTTACAGGTATACACAACCCTGAAAACACCACAGACAGGGAGAGGATACTGTCCTTGTAGAGCAATGATAGCTAAATGTCAAACCATTCCAGCAAGGCAAACCCCTCATGGTTACAGCTGTTCTGTGTACTTTCCCTTTCACTGTATCTTTTATCTATGATTTTATTGCATGAAGAAGAGGTGGTGTGCCAAATTATATCTTTTTTCTTGTTCCAAGGCCTATTTCAGTCATATCATTACGGCAAACACAACATACAGTCTTTCTCCTCTGTGAATAGATAACAAGGTTGTATTATTGACAAAAATCATATCTTCGAAGGCTGAAAGGGACTTGTCATTTTGGATGTTAAATAAGGACCACATAATGGCAATTTAGCTCTAAATAAAAAATAAATCCAAAATAAAATCAGGTAAAACTTAAAAGTGCTGTAGCTATAAGCATAATTTACATGGGGGATGGATGTCCCACTCACATTTTCATTAATATGGGATTGTTTCAGATTCAGAATAACAGACTTCAGGAACCATCCCTGTTCAAATAGAAATCAACACAGTCGGCCTCTGTTTTCTCACCATAAAATTATTTGGGGCCCGTATTGACCGATTGTAGTTGCAGAAACGCAATCATTCAGCTGTCAAGATGTACTGTATGATTACTAGTTAATTAAATACTCAATTAACCTTCAATTACATCACTGCATGACTGCTACCATTTGTCCAAGAAAAAAATAATCCTAATGATATAATGATAATTCTTTTAAGAAATGCATGTCTTGATCATATTTACCGACCCCCATTTAGAATATCTTTTGTAAAGGTTTGGTATCAGATCCTTTCGATTTATCATAGCATACTTGACCACTGGCGCAACAGCAGTGTTCATCTGATTGTTACTTGAAGTCCTTATTCTTTACTAACCTCTTCAGTGCTTGCCTGGATTCATAGCCGATTCCTACAAAATGTTAAGAATTTCAGGCAGGGGATGTTTTAAATACAAGAAGCATGTGTTATGGGTTCTTCTTCCTCACTGAGCCACACACCTGTGCACGTTTTGTTAGGCACTCTTTGGAAACCGAACCTGCTGAGCTCAGCATCATTACATCATGATGTAATTGGTAGCTGGCACTCCGGCAGAGTTCAGATGCTTTCGACTGGCATCCCCTCAGCAGTGGCAGGAGGAATAAGGATTTTGCTGAAGCACACAAAGCCCTGTTTTTTTTTCTCCCCGGTGATCACTGGGTTCAAACAGCCTGCAGTGTGTTGCTGTTCAGTGTTTGC
Organism: Acipenser ruthenus; assembly: GCF_902713425.1. Lineage (NCBI taxonomy): Eukaryota > Metazoa > Chordata > Actinopteri > Acipenseriformes > Acipenseridae > Acipenser > Acipenser ruthenus. The sequence goes on along the minus strand of NC_081198.1, from coordinate 50,096,069 downwards.
ATGGCGGTGGTTGTAGTGACTCAGCCTTGGTATACTTTGCTTAGTTGTTGCTACAGGAACCACTCCACTATGCAGCAAGCACTTGGCTTGCTCCCTTACAGGGCTCTGTTTAAACCCAGTTCAAGTATACATGTCCTCTCCCTCTCTAGGACAGCTAACAAAAAGCAATTTAAAAAAGAGAAGAATTTCAGTCTCAGCATAACAGACTACAGTTTTCCCAGGGCTTGCTCTCCCTCATGTAAATGTAGCTATTTGCTTTACACAGAGAGCGTATTATCAACAGGGATAGAAGGCTATAGGCTTTAACAGGTGCCTGCTATGTCAAGGGTCAGACTTACATTCAGTCTTCTTGAATAAATCTGGAAAATATTTGTGTGTAAATGTAATTTAACACATCATAACCTACCTAAGAAAAAAAAGAACATTTTGAATTCCAAGTAGACCTTATTTTGAAAATGTTTAATGTGAATTTAGTCAAAACTAGCTTTAAGTTTTGAAATATCAGACTTTGATGTATGTGTTTTTCTCTTTCACCAGATAACTCTTTAAAAATCCTCATCTAGGTTTTCTTTTCCACTAACAAACAAGTAACCCTTGCAATTCTGATCGTTATTAAGATTGCTGTCCTAGAATCTCATTGCCCTCTGCTTGACGATTAAAAATACCAAGATACTTTATTATTGCCTTAGCCTATAGACCGTTTCTCTCTGATCTGAATAGCGTCTCTAATCTCTACAGTCTATAGTTTTTTTTTCCTTCTGACTGCTTTTATATTACCTAAATAAGGAAACCAGCCACTGGTAATAACACTCTTACCTGTGCGACATGGTTTCAGTGCTGTTAGCTGGTGTGGTTTCTTCTTCTGCAATGCCAGCATTAGCTTGCAAAGATAGTCTGCATAACTCAAAATTGGGGATCCTAAACAACAAACAAACAAAAATAGACCATGTGTGCTATTCTATGCTCCATTGTATTTTGGGTTCATTTATTTAAAGTTTATTTACCAGGAGAACTAAAAGATGTCCAAATGCTTTCACAGGAAGACCCCAATGTAATGTTTGGCCACCTTTGTATGTACTTGTGTCTTTTTAAATATATTTTAATAAGAGTAGTAGTACAATAAGAGCAGACAGTCTCCTTGGCAAACTGCAGTACTGGGTTAGTGTGGTAAGAGCTGGGTTAGTGTAGTGCTAATTTAGCCATTTCATAAATCCTGCAACTAATTAAGTGTTATTATGTTTAAACTATGGGTAATTATTTCCAAGGTCAATGTTATACAAGTAAAAACAACAATAGCAAATTTACAATGACTGGCTGTGATAACGAGAAGACATTAGCTTATAGTGGTCTGCCATGGGAGAACTGTACAGAAATATGAATCGATTGATCTTTGTAGTTCAGCCATTAAATGTATACACAAAATAAACTTTAGACATGTAATCGTCTGGTCCTTGGTTTCACTATTAGGAAAAATGAGGGAATCTTACTTAGGCAGCTGCATTTGGAGCATAGTTCACTTCACATTAAAGTGTGTACTAATATGGCATTCATTAGAATGATCTAAAAACACTTCACTGCAATAATGGAATTTGTTTTTTCCTTGTCTGTATCTTCCAGATCTTCACGGTGTTATTTTTCTTGTCAGTGTTTTGGCAGTACAATCTATTATTTTTACATGTGGACACAGACCACTTGATCACATCAGACACAATGCTGAGTACACTTGTTAAACTAAAGCCAGGAAAATAACTGAATTTTATTTTGTTAAACAGTCAGCACTCATTCTTTCACGATACATTCCATTCTGTGCCTCCCACAATGCCCATGGTTACAGTGTATGCGATTACTGTTATCGTCCCTCGTTATGTATGTTTTTTTTTTTTTATAAAAACCAACTGCTTTGATTTTATTTACCCTGCGACGACACACAAAATAAAATAAATAAAAAGGAACAGCAGAATTTACAACCATGTCTAAATAAAATTTTACTTTTGAAATAGAAAATGTTTATGCAATCAACTCCGCATGTAAAGGAGTTTAACACCAACAAATCGATTATAAAAATATTTTTGCATCAACTCTAAGGTGCTCGCATTATAGCATTATTATTATTTTATTTTTTTACTGAATAATGATACTCCAGTGTTTGTAATCTCGCTCTGTTCTGCACGATACAGCATTAACAACCGGACGCCACGCCTGTGCACTGCGGAGTTTCCAAGATCTGGAGTCGAGATAAAAAAAAAATGGGATTGCGCAACTACGGTGACTGGATTTAAATGTCAGCTCTTAAAAGATATTTCGCTCAATATAAATAGTACAAAACAAGAACAAGAACACAAAGGTTGTTTGAACAATATTGACACTGTAAAAAATCTGAATTGAATACAGTATTCATGCAGTCGCGTGGAGTTTGTTCTGTTTACATTGGACTGGATAGAACAATAAATAACGTCTGATAATGGAGCGAAAGAAGTCCTATAGATATACATGAAATTGACTAAACTGAATTATATACGGACTTTTCGACACTGTAGTCTCGTTGTTATGTTCTAGTACTGCAGAGTTACTGTGTCTCTGTCCAATATCATTTTTGTTTGTAGTGCTACGCTCTCATGTTAATAAGCTAACTCGTTTCCATTCATATGTGTGGTTATCTACCTGACATCTTAAGCTCCGTTTCATGACTGTTGCACGGCGCCTTTTGTTTCATGCAGGTCTGTGCTGGAGCGGTACAAGCGCCTTTCATCATCACAAGGAAACCAGATCAATGCGGCACACTTCTACGCTTCGTTTTACAAAGCGTCTTTTCTTTTTTCCCCCCTTTTTGTCGCTAGTGCCTTCCCATCAATACTGTTTGATGAGTTTTCACTTATTTTTCACTTTGTTAGCCATTACAAAAATGATTACTTTTTCTCTTCCTGGTTTTCTTTATAATCTTTCAGGTAAAATTGGATTTTTAAAATCCACACTCATGCCATTTGCTGTTCTTTTACTCTTTAATGACTTTCAAGTTTTTTGGATATCTACAGTGGATTCAACTGATATTTTACTCACACAAAACACACTGAACGTGTTACCTGGTGCAATCTGCAGTCACATTACTTGTTCATTATTCCTTGTTCTCTTACCTATCTAACCATAGCAGCATGTACAATATAGAATAATAATTTCTAATTCTTCTGCAAGCATGATATATGGCCTGGTAGATTTTATGTTACACTTATTGCTAAATCAGTGATTACCCTTGGACATTACAACAACAAAATGCTAAACTCTAGTTTACTGCAGATGAAAACTTTTTGTGTTACTGAACAAGGAGGTGTAGACTGTCAAGCGCTGATTAGACTGTAAAAAATACACATTTAGTCTTGATGGGGAGCCACACTGAAGGTTGCTTGACATTGTTTACATTGCTTTAGGACCTGCCCTTCTTATGAAATAAAAAGCAATTGCATGTAAAGTGAAGGCCATCCTGTTCAGTGTTCTGATATGAGACCAGAAGTCATTCTGCAGTTTTGCATTACAATGCTGTGTGTTTGCAGGCTCACTTTATAGATCTTTATTTTACAAAGTGAATTCTCACGGGTATAAAAGGGTTTTGAACATAATCACGACAGATCATGATAAGGACAGGTGCGCTATAAGAAGCATCTACAGAAATAATGAGCTGCAGATGTCAGCAAAAGGCAGATGCTTCCCCAAGGTTAAATATTTCTGCAACTATTTCTCCCAATTCACACAGCTCATAGTTTACACACATGATTGCTGTTTGTATCTATCTATGTACAGTATATATATATATATATATATATATATATATTTACATGTCTAGAACACCTGTATGAATATACAATTACATTTTTATCAGAAAATAACAGTAAACTGAGGTGTGATTCTGAGAAGCCACTGTACCAAAGGGAAGTGTTTCACAGAGAGTGGATGCAATGTGAAATGTGATGTGCGTGTGATTGTAGCCACCCCTCACTATAATGTGGGAAAGTTTATGAAGGAAATGCTGGTTATCAGGTGTTGACGCAGGATGCTTTGTGGATTTCCTCCCCCTGTATGGTTTTGACCTGTTGTTTTCCCCAGATGTGAAGGAGATGCAGTTTTATTGTTCCAACACCTGCTGCTCCCTGTTTCACAACGATGGTGTACGTTTCAAGGCTTTTGGCATGATAGGGCTTTCCCAATTAAAACATAAAAAAATATATTAATAATTGGCAATAGCTGTAAGAAACAAGTGTGTTTTATGTGAAATCCATTAGCAGGTTCCTGATATGTAAAGGACAATAGAAACCTCTTCTCTCTGCACAACAATAATGTATTATTATTTTATTTGGTGAGAATTTTGCTAGGTCAGGATGCTGGAGATTCCCATGGTCGTGAAGACTCAATCTATATTTGGATTCTCAAACAGATATAGATTAGACCTGGATTAACCAGTCACCAAAGGAACAGAGTATAAGACAGGTGGTGGCTTGTTACAGCTGCTTTTGTCATTCACTTGTATTGAAAAACAAAAATGGTCCCAGGGTTTGCTAGCATTTTATACTAAACATTTGTCAAGCATTCCCACCAATGTGTATTTATAACTACATAACTACACCGGAGAAGACAGATCTGCAAAACACTGTTTCTTTTTGTTTGCTTCGCTTCGTTTTACAAATGCACGATGACTGAGTGTTTTAATAATAAATTACTTTAAAAGCAGCCTGTGTTTCCATTACTACAGCATTTACATGCCTGTGTCAGATGAGAACACTGTACTGTCATTGCACAAGGCCGCTCCGTGACGGTCTCTGTCTCTGGCTGATGGAGTCTGTGCTCGTTCAACTTTAACTACCACTGGAGCTGTGGAAGTCCATTTTTGCCCAAAACCCCAAAGGGTGCATATCATGGAAACTGTGGGTAAAGAGGAATCAAATGTTTGGTCTCATGGGCCATGAAAGCTTTGTTTTTTATCGGCAAAATCCCAGTCTGTCAAGAATCTTATCATTTGACAAACAACGTCTCTAAAACAGGTAAGTAGTTTAAAATCAAAATGGCAGATTAGTTTGCATAGTTCTTAATCACCTTTTCTTCTAAGAAATATATGCCTACATCAGGACAATATCTGGGTCTGATATTGCATAAAGGTCCCTTTAAAAACAACCAGAATTAATCCATTCCAACATTAGTCTATATAAAAATGATACATATTGTGTCAATGCAGGTGTTATAATTTGATTCTGGACATACAAATGTGCCAAACATTGTAGGCTGTTAAGGGGTTAAATGCGTGGTTATGGGATTATAGTCATTATAGTGCTGCCACTTTATTAGGGTCACTTTATATCGATTATAAGGCAGCATTCTCTTGGCTCCCATTTGCCCCATAATACCAGTACAGTAGCACTTGTATATTCATTAAGGCAGAACGCAAACAGCACAGTCTTGTAACTATGGCTTCCCACTAAAGCATTAGAAAGGGCAAGCACGGTAGTATAATAACAGGTGCTCTCAGCAGCTCATTCTACCAACACAGCCTCTTATAAACTTCAATAACAATGTAGCATTGGACCCGGTCCAAAATCAGCAAGCTACTGTACTGTACTGTTAAATATAGAAGCACAGCTGAGAAGGAGGCAGGTGAACACCATCATTAGGACAATGCCTGCGTGTCGTTTGAAAGGTTCTGGGGAAATGTTTGTGTTTATTCTTACAGGATGCATCCATATGGGCAAAAAAAAGAACGAAATAAAAACAGAGGGTTCCTAGATCATGCCAACTCCGGGAGCCTTTTTAATTTTTTTAAGCAGCACAATATTTGGATCATAATGAACAGCAGCTTGGTGCATACAGATGTTCCAAAGCTTCCCCATGAATATTTTCCATAGTAAAAGCACATCAAAGAGTAATGAAGCGCAGTGAAAGCATGGTAAAGCATAGGCAAGCATTGTAAACGATAAAGAAGCATGGTAAAGTATATTATTAAACATGTATTAAATGCATAGTATAACCATGAGAAAAGCATGGTAAAACTGTATAAATACCGTAGTAAACTTGCATAAGGGTAGTACACTTGAATCCTGCTGTGAACAACATGAACCTCTACTGACACACTGCATTGCAACACCAGCAAGCAGGATACCAAGAAGGCGACAGCAATGGATATCGATATGCAATCAATTTGACCTGTTCAGAGCACAGAGATTAATCTTAGAAAAAAACACAATTCCTCAGCTATATCTGTCCCAGCTACTTAACATGCATCTAGAAAGTTTAAAAAACAGTCTTGTAGACAATAATATCTGGAAGGACGGCTAATCACACAGAATTGGTTTGAAATGGCAAACAGGTAGAAGCAATGGAGAGGGGTTGCAGCACATGCCTATAGTCAAGGTGTCTTCTCAGCTTCATTAGAAGTGTTGATCGTCTGCAGGGCCAGTCCAGCAGCTGGTATAATGCTGAACTATCTATTTCCTTTCAATAAGCATGGAGCACATGTGCAAATCATAATGATAAACCAGTGTTAATTCACTCCCAGCTGTCCCCCAGGCCAGCCTGTATGCAATCAAATCTGTTATAATGTTATTACAGAACACAAGCAAACCCCCCTGTTATTAAGGTCCTTATTCAAAATGTGGGCTCTTGTGTTCTGCGTCCATCTTTCTGTTTCTCTGTCACGCTGCCTTGTATTGTCACAGATCTTTTATCCTAGACTCCAAGACCTTTTGGATTGCATTTGGGTATAATCAGAAACATTTATTTTGTTTTTTAATCAAATTCATCAATTTTGCATTCCTAATAGCAATGTAAAACAATAAAGTGGTGATATGTATATGGATTAAATGAACACTTTATTAGTGAGAATAAATGTATGCATTTAGTCTTGATCCTGGCCATAAGCAGTCTCCACCCATGCATCCTTGATGAAAAAGTTAAGCAATGTTGATTCTGCTCAATACTTGGATGCAAGACCTTCATAGAAAACCAGATTCTGTAATAGGTAGTGTTTGTGGGACAATATGGGGGTCTTATTATCCGCTGGCTAGCTAATTCTCAAAAACAAGGCTTCAATTCCCCCGTCTCTCTCTGTAAATGAGACGCTGAATATCAGTGGATCTATCCTACAACAGTATCTTCAAATAAATAACAGGGCAATTTTAAGACCTATTAAAGGCATCAACCCTAAGCATGTCATTGTTAATACGGGAGACCCCTGGTGGCAGACAGTGGCACTAGCAATCCTTTGACAGGCACAGGGAAGAATGCTGGCCTCCACTCAAAAATGCAGGCCACTCTAGATAACTCCACTCAAAACTACAGACCAACAAACTAGGGTAATATAATACTTATATGTATATCTATGCCAGTGTTAATGTGTTTTTCAGGATAGGACACTGAGGCTATTTCATTAGTTATACTCAGGCAATCTCTCTGCAAAGTTACATAGTGCTGAAAAAGTTCATAAATCTGTATTCACAGTCTCTTTAGTTGCATGAACTTTTCATTTCCCCCAATTTTATTTTAGAGATTTTTCCTATACTCGACTAAAATTGCAGGGAGAGACTATGATATCTATGAACCAACACCCTGAAAAAAAGGCTACAGTTCAAAGAAGCACATTCCTCATTCATTCCAATCCAAATATGAATTAAGAACATAAGAACATAAGAACATAAGCAAGTTTACAAACGAGAGGAGGCCATTCAGCCCATCTTGCTCGTTTGGTTGTTAGTAGCTTATTGATCCCAGAATCTCATCAAGCAGCTTCTTGAAGAATCCCAGGGTGTCGGCTTCAACAACATTAATGGGGAGTTGGTTCCAGACCCTCACAATTCTCTGTGTAAAAAAGTGCCTCCTATTTTCTGGTCAAAAAAGTCCCCTGGGTCGACATTGTCTATACCTTTTAGGATACACTAAATACACTAAAGTTTCCATGACAATATAATTGAATTGACTCTGCTGAATAGAACACGGCTGAATAATATCCAGTGTTTTTATTTTTTAATTGTTTTTTGTAAACGTCGGCTGATGCATTTGCACACGTGGTATTGCTACATTTTATATAGACTACAACCACCTTCAACCAGATACAATTCTTAATTTTTTTCCCTAGGAAATTGATTTTGTAGCTAACATAAAAGTTAGATACGAGTAGCGTAGTTTGCACAGTATCCCTTATGCGTCAATACCTTTGCCATTAGACATTTGAGCACAGAGCTTGTGCCCGTGGGTAAAACTGCCCCGAAGCGATCTGATACAATCTGATACAATGCAATGCTGATGCAGTAGGACAGGAGCGAGTGTCAGACTCATTATAATCTGCTACTCTGTGCGCCAATCTCTGATTGTGGTGTCATTTGATTAATCTGTGTTTTAATGCCATTTTATTTTAGATTTTGGAATAAGCAGTTAGTGGTTAGTTTAAATTTTATGCGACCACGTATAATATACGGACATGAGTTTTAAACTAAAATATCACTAGTTAAGATTGTTAAATCAAACGTTCTCCAATAAACTCAATGCATGTAAACGCTACAGTGTCAGTGGCATGTTGCTAACACATAGATAGTTTTGTTCCACTCGGCGAAACAAAGTGAAATAGTCAGCATTTTAATAACTGTGGGTTTTCTGGAGTGACCTGCAACCAGATTGCTCCGCACGCTCAGTAGTTTGATGTTGTGTGTTTTGGCATGTTTGTTGCAAGCCAGTACTGCCTCCTTAGACCTGCCTTCGTAGGCGTTTCTCTTGTATATTAACAAGTGCATGCGGTTGAAAAACCCAGTGTGTGTTCATAGCACGGAGCGCACGTCGCAAGAGAGAAAAAAGACAACGAAATATACATTAATAATAATTTATATACAGACCATTGCTCTGTCTGCCCACAACTTTATTAAAATAATAATAATAAAAATAGCTTTCGAATTTTGACGACGGATTAAACCAGGTGGCAACAGGTAGGAATATATATATATATATATATATTGTATATATGTATGTAGTAGGAGAGTAATCTTAGTTAGTTTGTCTGGACGGAAGGGAGAAGATTGCTACTGAGACTTAGGAAGGAGAAAGCAGTGTCTGGATATTAATTGTTTGAGTCTGGTGCTTACTACAGTGAATCCTGACACTGTGATTTCTAGAGTTGTCATTAAAAATGCAGCCACTCCATCGCCACCGCAGCTGGTGTCTGGTGATGCCACTAACTTCAAGAGGGGTGTCTCGTTTTACTCACTAAAAAGGTATTTTTTGACCGCCATAGATCTGCCATTTAGTGCAAGCTGCATTTTAATTGAGTTTACAGTACAGTGTGATCAAAACAAAGGTTCGGGTACTTAAACAGGCTCGTGTTAGAACGAGGGAAAGGCTAAGTCTGCACTCGCGGAAATAAACTATATATTCTAATAAGCACAATGTGCGTCATTTTATAAAGAGTATGATTTGGACACAGTTGCAAGTAAATGATATGGAAAGTATCATTATGTTAATTTATATTTAAGCTTTGCTGCAATTAAACAGAACACACGCGCACACACGAACATTACTGCGTGCTATTTTTGCATAGCGAAGATACTTTAATATACTCTATATTATTTAATATATTAGGGTGATTGCTGCACTGTGACGTTAACCACGCTTGGTGTATGGTAACAAGTTATTCTCTTTACACAAGCAGGCGCCGTATGTTTTCCAGGTGCTATTCTCAATACCTTACTATATGGTTGGCAGTGAACTATCGAGCCGCGGTATTCCATGTATGATGTCATGACATTATAGTGTCTAGGAACATCGGCGTAGTTAAATACTTTAGCAAATGTCTTTAAATACCTGCAGTACTGCAGCGCGTGTGTTGTTGCATAATGCATCTTAAATAATAATAATAATAAAAAAAGTTACGGCTGTACATATTATTTTTAATTTGTGAACAGTGATACATCTAAATAGCACAGGCTTTCAAAAGTGACCAATATATGCCACCCCTCTTTCTGCAAACAAGAGAGGTTCCCTACAGTTGTCTTTAGAAGACAACACTATAGAGGACCAATGATGCGGCTTGGCCGAGGAGGATGTTTGAGCTGCATTATGTAAATTACATCAAAACCACTCTGTTTGTATTGTGAACGGGCTTTTGTTTTTTACCTATCTATAGTTTAAAAGTGCTTTGGGGCTGCTGTAATACATGTCAGGTTACTATCTGAGATGCGCTTAAATACTTTAAGTGAGATTTCATTAGCAGTTTAAATTATATATTGACATAAAAAAAAGTATATTCAGTGTTTAGGTACTTTAGGTTATTGAAATGTAACCAAATGATCATCCGTGTTACTGCTTGTAAATCACAAACATCAGCATCTGAAAATATGTATAGCAACTCACAACCATTTTAACTGGCAATACTTTGGAGCAGCACTAAGCAATTATATTGCCCACCCTATTAGTACTGGTACTTAGCTAGCTGTGTGAGATTGTTTGCTTTGCTGAGGGTTCATAGGAATCATGGTATGGTATGTGAGAATGCATTGAAGAAAGGATATTAATGGGGGCTTGTTATTGTCAATCACAGTTTACACAATGCACACCTGTGATTGAATACAACGGTGTCTGCCTTGTTTAATAGCACAACAGTAAGTTGTTCTCACAGCAACAATAATGGTCCAGACTTCTATTGCGGTGCCTGTCTGATCACAGGACGAACCGTTATCACTTATTCAATGAGAAAGAAAATGCTTTCTTTTTATCTGTAGAGCTTTGTAATCTGTTACTCCAGGCTCCTACAAGGACTGACTTCTCCTTGTTCCATACCGCACACTATCAACATTGCATCTGCCCTGGACAATGGAGACTAGGGGATGTAGAGCAGAGATATAGTAGCATGGTAAGACTAGCTTGGGCTTTTCTGAGAATAGCTGAATCTGCAGACCCTCTCCCCCTTGCCACATTTCCCACATATCACAAGTTGCTTTTGTTTGTTTTACAGTGAGGCGTTATAAATATGTCAGATTTACTCGGTTCAGAGGAGAAAGGTTTAGGGAGAAACAGGAGAAAGCGGACGTCAGGGAGTAATTCTGCCCAGACAGGGAGGGCTTTGTGCCTTGGTGAAGTTTTGGATGAGGAAGGGATTAGGTGAAGGGCAGTCAGGTCTCAAAACTGTAAACAAATCAGATTCACAGGGAGTTTTGTTCTTTAGTTCATCAGCGGGTTACTTTTTTAGTTATGGAAAGCAGACTTTGTGGTGCCTCGTTGTCACACAACTGTTTAAACTACAATGTTCCCTGCTGATTAATATATGTAATTGAGAGAACATCAGAGCAGGAAAAAGTTCCGTAACACAAAGATTTAACTGAAAAAGAATACAGGTAAGCCTCTCACATCCCAGGGCTTTCCTGAAGATAAGAGATACTGTTTGCATGTTAGCTGTGGTTATTATTGCTTAGAGACATCCCAAGCCTTAGGAAGATAATGAGTCAATTTATTTGATTTGATCCTTTTAACCTCTGTCAATCCCTGCTCCTGTTTCCAGATAGAGACGACCTTTGATAACCTATTGATCAAGCTACACTTTGGTATTCTTGGGGAGCATGCAGCTGATGCCGGCTGTTGAGCACTTGTACACAGAGTGCAATAAAAAAGAAACTCAGTAATATGGTAGGCAAACGTTTAAACAGTAGTTATAACATATAACATATTATGGTGCCTCTGTTCTTGAAGAGGATTATCAGATAACTCAAACAAGCATTTGTGACAAAGATAACTGATGGGTTTGGGTATTTTATGCCTAGTTGCACACAGCAATCATGGGTTTTGTTATCTGATAAAGATAGCAATGCCATAATTACATCTTCATTTTACTACCATAAATCTTATGATCAGATGTTTAAAGCTATGGATACTGATACAGTAACAGCGGCTACATACACACTTCAAAATAAACGACTGGAAATCAAATGTAAGTTCAGTATGTGCAGTACATGACTCATCAGTGACTTTTCATAACAGACAGCTATAGCTTGTTAAGAAGCTGTTATATCGGTTGAATTGTTGTTCTTTTATCAATGACCTTCATATAGCTCCACTGCAGCAGGGCTCTATATGGTAGATTTGTAAGGGGTTGTATTACCAAAGAAAAAAGTCAAGCCGATGAATAGTCAGCTCATTGGTACTGAACTGATAGACTAGTCCAGCACACCCTGGGGCGTGAGCGAGCTGCAGGAATGTCTCCCTTTAGTTTGTTTTCCTTTGCAGATTGAACTCAGATGCTTAGGACAGTGTGCTTCAGATGATTCCCGTCAATGACATCTCCTGGTTATTGGTTATTTTTATTTCTCTAATTTAAAAGACAACGGTACTGTGCTGCCAAGGAAATGGATACTCAAGAAAAAAAAGAAACAATGTTAAATATTCAGTGCAGATTGCAGTGTAGGGTCAAGGTAACTGTCCCAGCAAAAGTCTGAGAGCTACACCTTATGCAGTATTTTCTTACTGTGCCACAGTGATAATCAAGTATAAAACACAAGCACTAAATTTGGACTTCCTAATTGTATTTTAGGTAAGCCCATGTCCAAGATTAGTGTTAATTGGCAGCTTGACTACTTCGAATTGGAGCATACTGTAAATGCAGAATATGTTTTAATGTCTCATTATTTTCCTTTTCAGATTAGAGTCGATCTAGAAGATAACTCAAAATGAGTGCCATTGATATAACTGAGATCGTGGATTACTTGGACGAGATTAATTCTTTCAGCAACAGCGTGGACCACAACTTCATAGAGACACTAGTGTGCCGTCACAGCTTCAACAAGAGTGCAGTCCTGTACACCCTGTCCCTGTTCTACATCTTCATCTTCATTATTGGCCTGGTGGCCAACTCTGTGGTGGTGTGGGTGAACCTGCGTGCCGAGAGGAACCGCTATGAGACGCACCTGTACATCTTGAATCTGGCCATCGCTGACCTCTGCGTTGTGGCCACCCTCCCCATATGGGTGGTCTCCCTGATCCAGCATGGCCACTGGCCCTTCGGCGAGGTGATGTGCAAGATCACCCATCTGATCTTCAGTGTCAACCTCTTTGGGAGCATCTTCTTCCTCACCTGCATGAGCGTCGACCGCTACATCTCTGTGGTCCTCTTCGGGGACTCCAACAGCCTCAAGAAGAAAGTGGTCCGTAGGTTCATCTGTATCTTCGTGTGGCTACTCGCCTTGGCAGCCTCCATCCCCGATACCTACTACCTCAAAACAGGTACCAACCCAATCAGTGAGGAAACCTCCTGCCGTCCTGCTTACCCAGGGCACAGTTTCAGGGAGTGGATGGTCGGAATCCAGCTCAGCTTCATTGTCTTGGGCTTTGCCATCCCGTTCCCTGTCATCGCTATCTTCTACATCCTCCTGGCCAGGGTCATCTCTTCCTCCAGTGACCAAGAAAGGAGGATCAGTCGCAAAATCATCTTCACCTACATCGTGGTCTTCTTGGTCTGCTGGCTGCCCTATCACGCCGTGCTTCTGATAGACGCCTTGTCCCTCCTCAATGTGCTACCCTTCAGCTGCGAACTGGAGAACTTCTTGTACGTGGCCTTGCACTTCACCCAGTGCTTCTCGCTCATTCACTGCTGCGTCAACCCCATCATCTACAACTTCATCAACAAGAACTACAGGTATGACCTCATGAAGGCTTTTATCTTCAAGTACTCCACCAAAACTGGCCTGGCCAAACTCATCGATGCCTCCAAGGTATCTGAGACAGAGTACTCGGCAGTGGAGAACAACCAACCATTGTGAGAACCATTGTCCACTCTGGAAAGACTGAGCACAGTAACTTTGGAAAGTCACAAAACGCATTTACAGTGTGCTAGATATATATTTTTTTTAATGGTTGAACGTGATCACATTTGTACAATTTTAATAAGCAGAAGTGTTATGATGATCAGTGATGCATAATTGTGGCACCCTATAAAGAAACACTGTAAAAGATATAAGGACCAAATTTAAATATGTTTTGTTTAGTTTTTAAATATATTAATAGAAATTCTAAATGACAAATAACTGACATTTGCTCCAAAACTGACATGCTGTCCAGGTGGACTTTAGCATTCCTGATTACACTGGGGACAAAGGAGCAAGCAATCGGTATTAAGTTCTCATAGTTTATATTTACAGTAACTACTCTCGGTATCGCACAAATGGGGAAGAGCAGAATTGGAGTTAAGAATATATGGATGTTCTCATCAAGCATCGCTGTAAGCTGATAGATCAGTAACTTATAGATCATGCTCTTTTAAAAAATGCCATTTAATCTATAAAATAAAGCTTTTCTGCCAAGCCATGGCAAAGTATGGTTCCCAAAACAGACAGTTAAAAAAAAATTGAATGTTGCTTAGTGTATATTTAATAGGAACATGCCTTATAATAACTTTAAAGCATTATTCGATTTTTCTTATATATTGTGTATATAAATATATATATCTTGAGCTATTTATATTCTTCCTATGGCAGAAACCTTTTCCAAGTGTATTTTTTGTTTTGTTTTGTATTTGCTTTTCTTCTAAATTGTAATTATGCTTGTTGTGCAGTAGGTTTGAGGCAATATACAGTGTTACTTAAAATGAAGAGTCTTGTCCTTGTGCTTCTTGCTCTATAATGGCTAGGAGAATAACATCTTTGCTACCATCCCTTCTATAACCCGTTCAGATTACAGTCACTTATAATTATGCAAATGCGGTATGCTGCACTACTTCTTGCAGAATACTCTTTGTTCTAATGTTATGTACAAACTGTTTATTTGACATATTAAATCTGCTGTTAATAGTACTATATTTGGTTAATCTTTTGACTATAAAGTGCCTTTTTGGTACACTGATGTTATTTTGCTTTGCTTTTTTTTCGTGGTTGAGGCTTGTTCAAAGTTTAAATCAGTTCAGAGTTTCAGTAAATCTGCTTGGCTTCTCCAGTGAATTTTACCTGCACTGGTGTTGGAATAAGATAAACAGAAATGTTTTCCACTTCATTTTTATTATAAGAAAAATACAAATCCATTTATTCTGAATTTTTCAGTCAGTTTACATTCTGTTTGAGGTTGCAGATTTCTACAATTACAGATTTCTAAGCAACTCTAATTAATAAAAGTGGGTGTAGAGTTGCTATAGCGGTGGTGTTAAGAGAAAACCTGACCTGGCGTCATTGTGCTTGAATTACTATGTTAATGAAGGCACTCCTGTCGGTCAGAATAACAAGTCAAGTGAGTGGTTCAGCTATCTGTTCTGTACAAAGTCTATTATCATCATTATGCAGTGAAACCTTTCAATTGAAACTGTCGAATTCCCCACATAATGTTATTAAGGATTCTGGACTCTGTGTGTGTCAGTCACTAGAACTGTTGGCCCAAACAACAAACAGCTGCTTATTGCAAAAGCTGGTGAAGAAACCTTTCAGGAATGGATATGTTGTATTTGCCTTTTACACATGCATTTTTAAAATAAATATTTTATGTATGCAAAGTAATTCATTCTTCTGTGTTTCTGAGATTCATTCTTCTGTGTTTCTGAGATTTTTGTGTTTCAGGTTATATTTTAAACAGAACAAAAAAAGGTTTCACACTCTCCCTTTTTCAATACTGCTGTACACACACACACACACACACACACACACACACACACACACACACACACACACACACACGCCCGCCCCCCCCCCCCCACATGCACACATGCACACATG
Organism: Acipenser ruthenus; assembly: GCF_902713425.1. NCBI lineage: Eukaryota > Metazoa > Chordata > Actinopteri > Acipenseriformes > Acipenseridae > Acipenser > Acipenser ruthenus. Next base: position 50,080,371 of record NC_081198.1, on the reverse strand, counting down.
CACACATGCACACATGCACACATGCACATATGCACACAGACACACAGACGCACGCACGCACACACGCACGCAGTCAGGCTCTACACACAGCAGCCTTGAGCAGACTGACTGCTGCCCTTAAATAGTGGCAGTTGGCTCTAATTTACAATAACGAGCCAACTGCCAAAACAATAAAACAATTAACAAATTAAATAAGTGTGCATATATATTGCATAATGAAGAAGATTGATAAACTCAATTACTTTTCTTCTTGATTAAGTATTTCTAGCGATTGATGAATATCCTCTCTTCTCTCTCCAGCCTTGGCATTTTGTCTTAATGAAAATCATTGCCATCAAGGGTCTTCTCAATCAGATGCAAGATAGATTACTACATGCAATAAAACTGCAGTAAAATGTGTTACATGAGAAATTGAGTTTATAAATGACATGGTGGCGCTATCAATATCTACAACTGTTTAGATCATGCAATACTGCAATGTAAAATACAAGCACACCCCCCCCCCCCTCCCCCCCCACACACACTCACACACTCACCCCCCCCACACACACTTACACACTCACCCCCACACACCACATACACACACACACACACTCACCCCCCACACACTCACACACTCACCCCCCCCACACACACACATTCAGACTCACCCCCCCACACACGCACACCCCCCCCCCACACACACACTTACACACTCACCCCCCCACACACGCGCACACACACACACACACACACACACTCACCCCCCCACACACACACTCACACACTCACCCCCCCACACACACACATTCACGCTCACCCCCCCACACACGCACACACGCACACACACTCACCCCCACACACACACACATTCACACTCACCCCCCCACACACGCACACACACTCACCCCCCCACACACACACACACTCACACACACCCCCCCCCACACACGCATTCACACACTCACCCCCCCACACACGCACACACACACATTCACACACTCATACCCCCGCCACACACACACACACACACACACACACACACACACACACACACACACACACACACACACACACACTCACTTTAAATAGAAATGCTGCTTGGTTGCACAACATGCATTAAAAGAAACAATAGGATTTATGCCTTTGTTTTCTCTCAGAAAACAGGTGAAATATCCCACATGGCTTTGTTTAAGCAACATAACCCTGATTAGGTTCAAATCCCATAATACAAGGTTAAACAGAGCTCGTAGATGCCATTCTTCAAATTGTTGAAGAATATTTTTCACAGACTGACCACTGTTTGTAGGAATGCTGCAGAGAGCACAGAAGGGTAAATGGCAGGATTGATGTGAAAACCCTATTTTGGTATAAACTGCAACACAATCGAAGGATGGTGTCGGTTTTAAATGTTTCAACAATGCTGCAGAGCTTGCTTTCCCTAAGTGTCCAAGGCCTGAAGCAGTGCTATCTGAGTCCTGCTCAGCTCTCATCTTTCAGCACGATCTTTCAGCCTGGATTCTGAAGATGTCAAGAAACCTTCACATGTAATAGTAAATTAAGGTTTTCACCATCGTTGGCCTCAAGGAAAGTCAAGTACGCTAACCCATGTAATGGTATATGTGCCAGATAGATACCAAATGATACTGTTTCTATTCTGAGGAATAATACATTCTATTAATGTTGAGCAAGCTTTCTTGCTAGTAATGTGATTCATCATATGATGATACATGGATATGATTTTAATTAGCTACTCTGGCTATTTCCATATGTTTTAATACTGAAACAGTATTAATTAACTTAATTCCTCTTACATATCATACAAATATCTCCCCAGTTTCAAGCAGGCCAGTTTGTAACAAGCTTGGAAAGCGTTATGTGACCACATGGTAGATCCATGGTGTGGTTTCCACACATTCACTTTCTGCTGTCAAAAACCATTCTAACCATTTTGTGTTTCTGGTAATACAGTAAAGTAGTACAATAACTTTAATTTCTAGTACTTCTCTCAACAATTTAGCTATTTAGCTATTTTGCAAATAGCAAATCTAGGGTAGAACTTTACTTCAAAGTGCTGACAGAAAGACTCCCCATACTTATTTAATTTACTCAGACCAATTTTTTATTTTTTTTATTTTTGGTATTTCACAGAAAGTACTGTTCAAAAAGTTGGTTTCACCCTGTAGAGCATTTGATGACTTGTTTGTTTTGACTTTCGTATGTGTAACATGTATATTTATTGTAACTGTAGTATTCTTCGGGTATCTTCTGCAATGAGGAATCATTCTGCAGGCTCTGTTTTTAATCCATATTGTCCTTACAGACGGACGGATGAAAGCAGCCACTCTACCCCCGTTGTCAGGGGAATGCTTTCTTGAAAGGGATAACGAGACATTGCCAAAAAGGAATCACAAAAGCGCTGAAATGAAAAGTCCCACTAATCTTTATCGCCCAAATAATCAGATGTCCTTTGGAAGTTTCTTTAACCATTAAGCTTTTTTTTTTTTTTATTTGCAACGTGGAATGTGAAAAGAAATCCCGCTGTATGTCACATCCAAACTATACAGCTATATTAAGTGTGGCCAACCTGAGCACATTTCCTCTTTTTAATCTGATTTGAAATAGATAATTTTATTTGGCTTCAACAGAAGAGCATAGTGTGAAAGCTATGCAGTTTTTTTTTATTTTATTTTGTATTTTATAGGTGCTTAGTATTACTTCTGATAAATAATGTGTTTTCAATTCATTTTAAAACTCAGTACCAAAATACAAACGAATGATCAACCATATTGTACCTTAGGTTGTCTCCCTCAATCAGGTAGGAGCTGTTCTACAGTATTCTATGGCACATTATTTGAGTTCTTTTTAACCGTATGAATGATGTTTGTAAGTGTGTGTATGTTGCCCCCTTAGACCACCATACATTTGAGTAAACCCACACTGCTGCTCTTAAAAATTTCTTGTCCTGTGCCAAAGAGACCATCTACAGAGCCAGATGAAATGGCCATTGAGCATTTTCATTTTTTTTTTCTTATAGATATTTGCCTATTCTACATCTTCATTCCAGGGTGTAATTGACATCTCAGCTTACTGGCTAATTACAGTCCAGCCCTGCAAGCACAGCCTTAAAGCCACCTAGCTCGTTTAATAACACATCAATCCACTCATTACAGGTTTACATTACAGGATCCTCAGCAAAACATTAAAGGGCCTCTTCACATTTTCCTAGCTCAAGGGCAGTAGTTATAAACAGTAGACAAGATATAGGTCTTTCTATACATGTGTCTCTTTGTGTTTAGTTACAGCGTTCTCAGGGGCTTTCTTCTTGTTATATACATTACATATTTTAATCATAGACTATATTTATTGTGGGCATACACAGACACACACATATTTATATACCAAGATACAGTGCTGTGCAAGACATACTAGTCAGATTATTGTTAGCATGCTAGATAAGCGAAGGGACCTGGAATTCATTAGGAATGTCAAAGCAGATTCCTTTTGTTTTTTTGCCAGGAGGGTAATGACCAACTCTCATGCAAACCTGCAATCACCGAGAACCGCGCTCCTTTTACAGTTCACTAAGGTCAAGGGAAGTGCAGGAAGTGCACTTACTGCCAGAGTAACCCTCATCAGCAAGACCTGCCCAAGCCACTATCGGACTGAAACAGCCAGCTATTTAAGTTGTCAACGCTGAGCTTGAAGACACTCGTCGTCCTCATTTACACATTAGCTTTCATCATTTTCATAAATACCTGAACAAGAAAAAAATACCAAAACACTTTATCAAAAGAAATGTTGCTGATTATTTCCTTCTGTCAACATTCCAGAGAGATTAATTTGACAGAGCAAAACAAATAGTTCATCTGTTTTCCCAATATTTAAATGCGATCTTTTAAAAAATGTTCTGATGATTTCTCAAGAACCAGAGAGAATGACAAAAACCACAAACAAGATGGAAACCAGACAGACAGAGCAATAATAAAAAGTCTCAATATTACAGCAACTGAACCTTTCAGAATGAGGAACATGCTTAACTGTATTAATGGCATTGACAGCCCTCTAACTACACTCTGCTACAGATGTACCTGGTGAGACAGCAGTAACCTTTTATGAGGGACATAAAGTTCTAGCAAGCTGAGCTGTCTGCTGAGTGACTGAACAAACAGCATGCCTCGCCTCCTCCATATTAGACAGAAAGTCCTTCTTCTTACCTCGAATGTAAGTTTCTCATTAATTTTATAGGAGCCCTGTTTTTGAATTGGGGGTGGGGGGTGAGGGCTGATGACGGTGAACACTGATGCAAGACCACAGGCAGAGAAGAGAAACATTCCTTATGCTGGTCTGAGCTCTGTCTGTCACAGCAATAATACAAAATAACAAAATAAAACAGAACAGAACTCCTATAAAAATAACTACAAACTTTATTATTCACAGATCATTAAAGAGTGCCTGATCTTGGGGGTTGTTATTTCAATCACACCAGCTTTGTTTGGCACAGACCACTCCACCAAGATCCGCGACAGGGATCAACATTGAGTTATTGGACAAGCTCTCTTGAGAACGACTGCTTGTCAAATTCCGTGGACTTCTATCTGTCAATAGACATGTTTAAAAACATTCCTTTGCTTGTTCTTTTCTTTGTCCTAAGGGAGTAACGGAGCACTGGTAAAGTATAAATGAAAAAAGAAATAATAATTAGAAATCAAATAAGTTTATGATCTCATAATAACCCCTAATTTGAGCATTACATACAGTATATACAATCCATACCATATGGAATATATCCTGACAATCTTGGTATTTATGAAGAGGACAGTGCTTCACTTGATATATTATATTTTGATGTTATCTCCCCAAACCACAAAGCAGGGGCACATGCTGAAACTGCCTTTATAAGAAGTTTCTGATTTTTTTTTATTCTAATGGGAGACTGCAGTGGGCATTTTACTGCACCGCAGTCATAGCCTTATCTTTCTATGCTATATCCATCAATCTGTTTCTGTCAGTTCGAATGTCAAAAAACCCTGACTGTACTACAGTCATGCAGGTGCTTAGAAAAAACTTACAAATACACACACACCCCAGAAGTCTCTTTAACCAGATGCAATGAAAGTGAAACAAAAGTTGGAATTGTATCAAACAGTAACTTGAAAATACTGGTAAGTATCAGGCATGCAATGTGTTTTGTTTTTATCAGTCAACTAGTACTGGAATTGCTGAAACAGTAAGACAGCACAACACAAGGACATTGCGTTTGCCTACAGACCAGCAGTGGTTGGTATTTATGTGTCGGGACTGATTCTGATTATATGTCAATGGAGAATATGAATATACACTTTAAAAGGGTATGGAGAGTTCAAGTATGTGACAGACCGTGTTCTTCTGGGCGCCCTATAGACAGTCATCAATATGCAATACTGCCTGGCTAGCTCGGGGGAGGAAACTAACTGGATTAGAATTCAGTTTTCTCATTTCTATCCAGTAGTTGATGACCAATCTGACCTAAAACTTTTTACAGGTTCTACAGTACAATTTGAAATAGCTGCCTATCCCCATCTCTTGGAATATATCGTGATAGAGTGTTTCTCTACATTTACCTCTCTAAATTCTAACATGTAAATGTATTATCAAAAGCAAATTAAGCTGGGTGACAAACAACGTGTGTTTCCAGTGTTAACCTGTAGCATCATGCATGCTTGCTAGAGAGGTCTTGTTATGTCAAACAGAGTGCAAGGAGCCATGCATTTAAAAGGAGGATGGATCACTTCCATCAGTCCCAGCCTTGGAGGATGCAGCAGTGGAATGGCATTTGCCAAATCAATCTGTTTACATACAAACAACAACAATATATATATATATATATATATATATATAAAAATTTAAGGAAATTCCATTCAAACGAAATTGCAGTCTCTGTCTACATTACTGTCATAACCATCATGTTATTCACAAATAATTCACAAATGCTAGCAACTCTAAGAGAGCAGAGTGCCAGTGTATTTCCCTGAAGAAATGTTATCCTCGATAGATCTTTGATAACAAATAAACTGACTTACATACAATGCACACCAGAGGCGTTTGTTCCTGACCTGAGGAAACTCCATTGCCTATTGTTAAAAAAGCACAGGAGCTCCATTTCAGAATTAAAACACACACACACACAAGGCATCGATCAACACAGTACTTCTTGTACAATCAACACCAATTCAATAGGAAATGATGTGTTAGTTCATACATAATTACACTTGAATTACATTATAAAGAGTGTGACACTGTAATCTTTATGAGGGGCAGGTGCAGGGCGTATCGGTGGTGGGGGGGGGGGGGGGGTGGGGCGGGGACCTCCCTATATCTGTATCTGTAAAGTGTGTGCAAATGAGTTTTGTACCGATGAAAGGGGAGTGAATGCTGTAAAGCAACGATCACAGGTAAATTAACAACATGCAACATGTATAAACATCCCTTATGGTAAGCTGCAAAATAACAGTGCTAATTTAACACTTTTTTAAAACAGGTTATTTATAAAAAAATAAAAAATCTGTTTTTTATTGAATAACTACATTTCAAATCACTGTGCACAACCTGGATCCTAGTTACTAAGACTGCAGTGTAAACTGCATAACAAATAAATACCTTGCAGATGCTGTTCTGGTGGTTACTTGGTAATGTCAGCTATTAAACAGCACATGCATTGTGCTGGAGTGCCTGATCACTCTTCCCTGCTTATACACAAAAACAAACCGTTACATGAGAGCCCACTCACTAATTACGATAGATTAGCCCAGTTTCACTGGCCTTTTTGTTTTACTTTCTCTCAAGTGACAAATTCATTCGGTATGGATAAAAGAAAAAAGCCTGTTATTTGCTGCCAAAAAAGGTCAACAATTTGATGTAAAATCAAAGCCAATTGGAAGCCCAGTTGCACGGTTTAGAATCTGTGTATGAGATTATTGTTTCTTGCAAACACTCATGAACACTCACCACGCTTACAGGCTCGGTAAAATGTTTCCAAGAGATGTTCGCAGTCAGGGTGAAATGTGATACAGTAGTATCAAATACAGATCAGCTGTTAGACTATCTCACCCTACCCTATAATATAAACCTCCTCCTTATCCTTTCTGTTTTCCATGCTTCTCTCTAGTAACACTGCTGTTTATGATGCAGGTTTAATAATCTTATTGCCAAGTTTGCTGAGGAAAAGCCAGTCTACTGAACATAGCTGTAAACAACTGTGTTGAACACAAACTTCCTTGGAGTGAATAGGCTTTTTTTTCTTACAGTATACATCATATGTAACAAAGCGCACCTCTGCCCTAGATCTCACCAATTAGCTCATTCCACTGCTAAGAGGGGAAATCTGCACTTGGAGCACACATTACTGTTTATCTTATATCTCTAAATACTAGAAAGAGATTCAAGTAAAGTTCTGTCCCAGATTACTGCAAGCTATTCGTGAGCACTGTGAAAAGTGAAAAAATGTTAACAAAAAATGATCACACCGATAAACAAATCCTTATATAGTTTTGTTTGGCTAGTCCAGAACATCCACTGAAAAAAACCCACCCCTTTTTGGTTATTGAGAACAGCAGGATGTCATAAAATCTGCATGATTCTTTTCTTTACAGGTATGGGTATGGTTAGGGCATGTGCATGTGGTTTAAAGTAGTCCCTTAGTGTATTCCCTTACCAAATGAGCTAGCATGGTGTGAGCTATTGGTGGTACCACAGTGGTAACATTTTCATATTTTACAATACCATAATGGATGGTATCACATTGGTATAAACCACTACCCGCTGTGGACCACTGTGCAATATTTTTGTTCCAGATCTATTGTGTTGCCATAGCTGGTATCTGGTACGCTAATGGTTCTGCCTGGGTCATTCCATGTTATTATAAAGATAGTAAACCACAGTATATCTTAGTATAAGCATGACAATTCATAGTACAGTATATCAATGGGAATGCGCAATTACCACTGTGCATTTATTTTAAATGTTTCGCAGGTGCGTTTACAAAGCCTTCCCCTCTCAACCTGTTTCAAGGTCTGTTGGGCTGTACTCAGACTGCTCTTAGATAATCTCTTCTTTCTGATTTCCTCTCTGCTCTTTCCTTCCCTTTTTTTTGCATTCTCGGTGCTCCCCTTCACTTCTGTAATTGATGTTGTATTTGCTTATTTTAAAATGTACTTCTGAAATTCTTCCTTAAATTAAGATTAAGTCAGATTCTACATAAAAGACAGACTATACTCAATTTACTCTAATAAAACTGACACATCACACCATTAACAAAGGTTATAGTGTCAGGTTTATAGTGTGATCATATCTGCTTATCAGTTTGGAGGAAATAGCAATTTGTAAGGGTGTGAGAGGTTTCACATCTAGGCTCTATTGTTTTATAGCAGTGTTACTGGTATTGTCACATGTTATTCAGTGATTGTATTCCATGTTTACGCACTAACAGAGTATTAAAGAGGGGTCATCTTTAGTGATCAGTGGTACGTGATGTTTTGTCTCTGGTGATGTGTAACCCACACACTTTTTCAACACTGCACACCAGACTGAGTTGGCAAAAAGTAAGAAGCTGATCTGTAAAAAGAAGAAAACAGTTTAAAAGAGGCATAGCATTACTGCGACTTATCTAATATGTGGCCACCATCTCCAATTCAAGTAGCGCCCAGTGCCAATAGTGTTGGCATCTGTGTGTCTTGGTTTGCCTGCTTCTGTGCAGCAAGGATTGTAAAACATTATTTCCTCTGTGACATGTGGGTGCTGACAGTCAAAACGCTTTATGCTTGCAGAGTCACAAGCACAAGAACCCCAAGTACATTTTGAATTAAATATACAGTATACTATTTTGTGCTTGTTCAATAAGCTCTGGGTTGTAACTGAAACACAGATGTCATTTACGATTACTAACTCCAGTCATGATCTATTTCTAACACCAAGACTAGCTACATAATTCAAATGTGCCATTACCCTCTATGGATTGATTCCCACTAGTTCCTGTTTTTTCCTCTTTTGAGGATCAGTGTCTCAGTGTTTTCTTCCTCATGGTCTGTGTGGTTAATGATGAGCTCACAGACACCCCAATGTGGCCTTTCACTTTCACATATAAAAAAGTGCTGAAAGTCACGTACCAATATAGAAAGACACCACGTACCACAAAATATCTTCAAGTCTGTATCACTGCCATGTTTCCCTCTGGATCATGAAACTATTTAATCTCTTTTCAATATAAACCCAGGGCTCTGCTGTATCAAAAGGTAAGAGATTGTTTTATATTGCTGTCATTTATAAATGGCAGTAATTCACTTACATCCAATATTTCCCTGATAATATCATTTATTTGCAGCCAACCGTTTTGCCTACATGTGTTTTCAGTAGTCCAGTGTTTAAAACCTGCCTCATGTGTCCTTCTAGTGCGAATGGAAGAGATCAATTTCTGTCTGCCCACAATCCTAACTGGGGGGAGGGGGAGGGGGGGGGGGGGGGGGTCTCAATGGGAACTGGTTTGGAATCAATCTGCTGCTGATAGATTTACATATTGTAGATTCATAAGAGACAGACTCAATGACTTGGTCATGCACTGGAAAATGGGGGACCCTCTTCTATTCCATAATGCAATATGGGGCTCTGCACATTTATCTCCACTGTAGTTTTAGATTGTTGCAGCAATCCACCCCTGACAGCACTAGATCGATATCAGCATCTCAGTCACACCAGGAGTCAAGCACCTTTACACCGTTGGTCCATCAAGTAACAACAGCACTCCTTGTGGGTGGATTATATTATATATGAGAACCAGGCTTCAGACCAGAGGTGTCTGATGCTGGCCTAATAAAGTCAGAGCAACTCAGTACTGGCCTTTATGAACACTGTCCTCTCTGAGATGGGTAATTGAGTTTCTTACAAGATGTCACGTTTCCCTCTGAAGTGACTGAGAGACCGGTTAACGTAGCTCTTTGAAATGTGTAATTCGATTGTCTTTCTATTAATCCTGTTTGTTTGCCTAATTGAAAGCATCAAGGCTTGCCATGCATGATCCATCTGGAAAAGCTTAAAATTCCTTGGCTGCAAAATTGACAGCATTAAGTCTAAAGAACAACAGTTTGTAGGGATTGTTTCTTCTGTGACTGGTATTTATGTATTAATTTTAATATTTAAAGAGGGGGGTTAATTGAGTCAGCTTGTTATTTCAAAATGCTGACTATAGCTATGGAATACAATTTCTAACCAGTGCTGATTGTTCTTTGAGGGCACACAAATACTTTGCATATGATTAATCTTACATTATTAGGAACAGCAAAATCCCTCCAGGCTAAACGACATTTAAAAATGATATACATCTTCAAAGGTTAGCTGGCTTCATGTTACTTTAAATTGTTATTCATGTTAACAGTTGTAACTGTTGCTGTTGAACATTTCTACTTTTCTACTAAGACAACCCCAGTTCACTAACATTAGTGGGGGCACAGCTTTCCAATGGTATTGGCAAGCAGGGTGTGGGTGCCAGTGAACAGCTGACATGATGTCAGCTCAGGGATTTGCAAACTAACCAGAGCAGCACACTGGGAGTCCTGAGCTCATTTTTCTTGGCAGCACAATAAAAATGACCCTTCAGGAGCTGTGATGTAATCCAAGCTGTGATGCAATCGAGTTCCGTTCTCCTCTGTCCCCTTTGATGACTTTTTGCTGGTTTATCTACACTCTGCATCTTCAGGTCTGACACAGGCATTCCCTGTGAAATAGAAATACTTACAGCAGCTATTGCCAATTACAAAATGGCCTCTTCTTGTTCTCCATATTCCCACTGCCTAAGAATAGTGTACAGGGTTCTTCCCAAAGCATCCATTCCCTTTACATGTCTTTGCTGTGTCACCCTTTTCTTTACATGTCTTTGCTGGGTCACTGTCACAAAGACGGCCGGAGTGGGTGGCGTCAGACCAGAAGCAGGAAATAAACAGACAGAGAGGTGTGGTTTGGTGAAGCTGAGCGAATGCTTTCGCTCAGCATTTAATAAACAGAACAGAAAATAAAAGGTTTGAACAGACAAAACACAGGGCACGGCACTTGAGGCCAAAATAAATAGACGAACAAAACAGACTAGACAGACAAACAAACACGGTGAGCAGATAACACTTATATTTACGCTTTTACAATTCACAATTACCTCCGTATTTTATTCTGCTCTCTTTTTTTATAGGACATACATTTCCAGGAAAGCTGACTGACTCATGTACCATAGTAAATGTGTACAAAGACCAATTTTATTCTCAGATTGTTTTATTAAAGCTCTGGGGTTCTATTGTTCATAAAACGCTTGGATAAACACAATCATGTTTACTGTCAGTGTTATCACCAAAGATAAATAATTATTCTAACAAGCAGCCTTGGACATGATGTAAAATGTCTCAGTTAATTTAATGAAAATAAACAATTAGGACTGATTGAAACACAATGGGAAACCGTTCAATTGAAGCATTGAAGATCTGGGTTGAATACAACAGGGCACTGTGTTGACTTATACAGAGTAATAATGTAACTCTTAAAGGGCATTTACTCTATTTAGACTTCAATATGTCTGTTATGTCCAAGAGGAGACATTGGTATCTAATCCTCCCAAAGAGAGCTGGAAGCATGAATAATAAATATGAAATCATAGAATAAATAAAGGCAGCAGGATATTCAACTTCAGGAATCTATTATGTATTTTTACACATGCTAAGTCACCTAAATTGGCAGCAGTCCAAGCCATAAGCTAAGTAACTCAGACCAAGGGATTGGGAAGATTAGCTGAACTGCTGCTGCTCAGTGTTCCTCAATACGTTATTAACTTTACTGTTACTGTTTCTGCCACATAGTGTAGGAGTGTGCAAGAGTCCAGGTTACGCAGGTGAATGTGTGGATGATTCATATGCTTGACCACTGAGATTGAGTCTCTTGGGTCTTGTCTGCTGATGTAATTCAATAATCCACAAACTCCAGTACATAGAAGAGTAACACTGGTAAGACCATTAAGCAAAGCCATAAGCAAACATTTGTTGGTGAATTTAGAAAGTAAATTCTATGCACCCATGAGTGCTGATAATGTGGCTAACAAACAGCACATGACGTAAATGTCTGACAAACTTATGGGCATGGGAATATGACATAGCAACAGCATCAATCTGAGAATGCTTGACCAGGTTTTGGAAGTGTTCCCAGACTCGATATCTAGTTCACACATGATGTTCTTCAACACAGTAACCAATTCCTCATGCAAAATGAAAGCAAAGCTTACCACTCAGAACTGGCATTGACAGAGAACCCTGTGGCAAGTGAAGTTATCCTTTTGAAAAATGCAGGGTTCTCTGGTGGTGGTCCAGCCAGCCCTGTTTGTTTTGACAGGAACTCCGAGCAGGTGGCTATTTCCTTTGTAGCTAAACAGGCTGATGATTACTTACTTTCTTTCAGAGAAAGGATTACTGCAGTTCTAATTGAGAAAGTAGCTCACACATTGATCACACAAATTCTCAGCTGCTGGACATGGCATTAGGATGGTCTGCACAAAGGAAACCCGAGTTGTGCTTTATTTTAAGGGGAGCTTTTCTTAGTTTATTAACTTTCCAACATATTAACACATGATGGTTAGGTAATATATAGTAACCTATTTATAAACTATAAAAAAGCCAGTTTAAACTGGTCACATGAAACCTGTTCTTCAGGATTATCAACTCAATAATATAATTGAAATAGGTTTAAATTTTTTGAAAGGCATTTCATCAGTCAGTAAGGACTGGGGATGGCACTGTCATGAGACTGGCACAGAGGGTGCGGTAGGTATATATCTCCCCAAAGGGTACACTCAGTCACACCACCTGAAATCTGATCTGAAAACAGTCAGCTAAGTCATGTGACTAAAAACTAAATCTAAATGAACAGATGGCTTAATCGTGTGAGCATGAGCAGAATTGTATCTATCAAGCCTCCATTGGCAGGTTAGATATTTATACACCAGTATTTACCTCAAACAAATACATCTAGGGAATGTAATCGCTATCATTGCAGTACATGCTTTGTGTCTACTTTGAGATTAATCTTGAAATGTTTGCCTTGTCATGCGATACTGAGGGGACCTTAGGACAGTAGGTGAAGCAGAGATACCAACCTGGTCTTTCTTCGCACAGTCAAAACCAAAGCAACACAACCCAACATGTCACTGTGATCCAAGATTGTAATCAAGTAAAAAAATATTTGTTAGACAAAGCATTCCAATAAAAATATCTTGGTTTTCCATTAAAAACATTTTTTTTAATTTGAGCACATATGTTTGCCTTTCCACCCTGTAAATCATTGCATAAGCCTTGTCACATAGACTTACAGTTTATAATACAGTGTTACTGACAAGAGCCGTTAACAAGCAAAGCATGGTTACTTGTTTGTGAAGGGCAAAGTCTACTAATAATTGAAGCAATTATTTAAACTTTTCCAGAACTTTGTTACATTTTCATGTAATTTTTCAATTTTAAATTGAAATTAAAGAATGCTGTGTCTATCAGCAGTAAGTGGTTTCTTTAAAAAAGTGACTTAAAGAAATAACTATCTGAATTTTTGACATCTGTTTCCTAACCTTTGATCTACCATAATATGTATGATTTTTTTTGTATAGTTAATTTATCATTTATAAGTGCAATAGTACAACCTGGTATAGTCAAACCTGAATCACATCAGTGAAGTTGCCCTGACACACTACACCTTATTTTTCTTAGAAACTGTAAACCAGGCTGTGCCATACCCATACTGTGCAGCATATGGAGGTGTTTTAAATATAAGTCACTCATATATTATCATATGATTTTAAATACAAAATCAAGGTTTGTGCCATAAAATATAATTCATCATAAATAAAAGTATAGATCCTTTGCTTATGTGTATTAAACCCGCGATGGGTACATGGGTCTGACACATATGCGTGTAAATAATGTCTTACAGATCCATTCCTTGGCTGGCAAAGGTTCTTGTGGGTTTGTACGCCACTTAGAGGCTGCTTGTATTGTGAGTGGCCCATTCCTCTAATAGGCTCCTTGTGTATAATCTGTGTGTCCCTTGTAGGCTTGCAAGGGCATAGGGATCTACAGACCCACCATGACCCCAGCACTTAAACCACTTCCAAGTGTAGCTTGTGTCAAGAAAACAAACACAAGAGGTTAATTATGAGTCTGGGGTCTTCCAAAGGAGGGATGTCATTGAATTACGGCATGTTAGTCTATGGTTTGGCCTTGTATAAAGAGCTCCAAGATGAGAAAGTCCCAGGAGAGTCTTGCTAAATACACATCACTGTGTGTGTGTGTGTGTGTGTGTGTGTGTGTGTGTGTGTGTGTGTGATTTCCTGATAATATTTATTTATTTAATATATGCCTTCCTTGGCCAAATGTATAGGGTGTCTCTAGTTCAGTAATAATAAATACAATGAATGGAACAGCTTTGATTTGATACATCTTCTAGACACCACTGACTGTTTATTATTATTAGTCTTTCAAGCAAATGGTACCAGAGTGGTGCTTAACATTGAAAAATGCACCTTTCCACCCCTTGTGTGCGTTTCTCCGTTCTGGAAAAAAATGTGCTGTGGAGTAAATAGCTTTGTGAATTTATCCCAACGGCTTGGTTTACATGCATGTGAAAATCGACTCTACAGTCATGACTGTGTGACATTGTCACACGAATACATCGTGAAACAGCAAACGGGTGTCCTTTAGGCAGCGCGACTTTAAGGGCGACTTTGTTACTGATCGTGTAAAGAGCTTCGTGATGGTGGTCCACTATGAAAGGCGCTATATAAAATAATGATTGGTTGATGTACATACAAAACTGTAAAAACAAAAGTAGTTTTAAATCTAAAACGAAAGTAAAATATGATTTCGCTTGCGTGTGTGTCACTCGCAGCACAGAATCCAGGTTGAGCTGCTGCAGCCTGTAGCTTTGCAGTTTTCTGATCGAAATGTTTCTGCTGAAGCGCTGTGGCTAGCTTCAAGATAAAATCTCTCCTACTGATATTTTCCCCAGGTGCATTTCTTGTACAAAACGAAGGAACTGATGCATTGTAAAAGCCGGCTCTAGTGTTAATGAAATGTAACTTTTAGATGTTCCACACGCGCGCGCGCACACACACACACACACACACACACACACACAAATATAAATTCTAGGTAGTAAAACTGGTATTTAGTGTGTGTGTGTGTTGGAAAGGTAACCAGACAAACAAGTAGCTTCTGTGGGGCGGAATTCAGAATGTGAGTGACAACATGTGAATTCATTTCTCTTGGTAAATGTTTTTATCTTCATGGCAACGCATGAAGCTCTCCTCACAGTATTCAGAGTCGTTCTTTTCCTACTTAGTAAGAAGACACGGACATTTAAATATCCCCTACCCTAAATCACTATGAATTGGGTAATCTGTTATTGGTAAGGATGATTTTTTTTTTCCTAAATCATAACTGCATTTCCTGAAAAGTACGGCAAACACGTTGTGAAGAAAACTGTCATGACTTGTGCATGTAAACGCCGCCAATGTCTCCAAATAACGTTGGGTGCTGTAGTGCCAGTATCTGTCTAGGGGCGCTGGTTGATGGTTATTCCTAATTAATAATCTTGTAACATTTTATATAATCATTTTGATCTACTCCGATGAAGTGGGGTCAGGATGTAACAAGAACTGAGAAGCTGAAAATCAATGGATTAATCCTGTTTGATTATTATTAACTGAACATTCTTGACCTCAAGAGAAGGGGCAGTGAATTTCTTTGCAACCCCTTGCTCTGCTGGTAGTAAATTTATACTGAGCAAAAATTTCAAGCTGTTTAGTTTAGCTTACCTCATACATCTGTCATCCACCCTTGTTGTTAATAACCGCAAAACTAACAGTATTTTCTACAGTCCCTTCCAGAGAGGTCTGAAATCAATTTACAAAAAAGTTTCTATACATCAATTCTATAAACATGTCTAAGGTCTACCCTCCATTCATCATAGCAATGCTAACAACAGCCAACAGAAATAAACTTACCAAGTTGAGAAATCACATACTTAGTAGTTCTGCTCCCTGCCTTTGGAACTCTACTCCAAATTATATCAGAAATACTAGCATCCTTTTTATTTTATTGTTTTTATTGTAAAGCACTCTGGGATGCTTGCATGAAGAGCGCTATATAAAAGTAAGTTGTACTGTCTTGTATTCAAGTCCTCATTAGGAGATTGATTTAAATGATGTATTCCCTTGTCTGAGAGTCTAAAGTTTAAATAGCTGTCACAAAAATACTCCATCAGCTGCTGCAAGCCAAAAGCTTCTGATAGATTTGGTCTGGCATTAAATACATAAAGCAATCTGCTTTATCAAAAGCTTGTTATTTTTTATGCTCAAAATGTTGTTTTCCATCCTACTTTCACTAATTACATCAGCTATTCTTAGATGGAACAGATTGCACTAGAAGTTATGAACTAGGGTACATTTCATTCCAAGTCAGACCTGTGTGATAAGAGGGAGGAATTCTTTACTGTACTAAAAAAAACAAAAAAAAAACAGGCAAAATGATAACACTAGTTCCAACTGGCAAATGACCAAGGCATGTGAAACATGAGAATTGCATGAGTCAACTGCGCAGATTTGTATTACACTTATTGTGTCACTAGCTATCAGTGTTTGCAGCTATCACTAGTGGCTATCTAGAACATATACTACCTCACGCAACACTCCAGTGCTGTGTTCCCCATGTCCAATTATCAGTGATGCAAACCATTTCAAATTGCCCAGTAACTGCCAATGCTACCTCGTAGAACATTTTTCTTTAGCTCTATTACAACAATGGATAAACAATAAAAAACATGTTTACACTTAATGTGCTTAAGCTGCCTTTATTTCACTTTAAAGCTTACAGCAGCTTAACTTAAATCCGACATCCGAAGAATCCGACCCTTCCTCACCAACTATGCTACCCAGCTCCTGGTCCAGGCCCTGGTACTCTCCCGCCTAGACTACTGCAACTCCCTCCTGGCTGGCCTCCCTGCGTCTGCCACCCGTCCGCTCCAGCTCATCCAGAACTCTGCTGCCCGCCTAGTGTTCTCTCTGCCTCGCTTCGCCCACGCTACTCCACTACTCCGCTCGCTCCACTGGCTCCCGATCACCGCTCACATCCAGTTCAAGACTCTTGTACTAGCCTACAGATGCCTTGACCAGTCTGCACCCAGCTACCTCCAGACCCTCATCTCTCCCTACACCCCCACTCGACCTCTCCGCTCCGCCTGCACTAGAAGACTAGCTCTACCACCGCTACGCTCCCCTGCCTCCAAAGCCCGCTCCTTCTCCACCCTTGCTCCGCAGTGGTGGAATGACCTTCCTACAGATGTCCGGACTGCCCAGTCCCTGACCACATTCCGGCGCCTCCTTAAGACTCACCTCTTCAAAGAGCACCTGCAGAACTCCTCTGTTTGTATCCTGGGACACTATCACCCTTCATGTAAATGTGCTTTATTTTGCTCTTATCAGCCCCTATTTTACTGCATTTAATCCTGTACTTCAGAATACTGTAATCTGCCAAGTTTTTAACCTGTAGTACTTTGTATTTAATCACATCCTGATGTAACTATCACTATTTAAACATATCCTGATGTAACTATCACTATTACCTGCTGTATTATTGAATTGTGGTTTGTCAAACTTGTACTTTACTTGAACTAAAGTTATTGTATTTCTTGCTCTTATTGTATTACTTGTATTGTAACGCTTGAAATGTTTTTGCTTACGATTGTAAGTCGCCCTGGATAAGGGCGTCTGCTAAGAAATAAATAATAATAAAAATAATAACTTGTCTTGCAAGTATGCATGACTGCAGTTGTGTTAACTGAATCTGACTGCTCCTGATAAATGAAGTCAGATCTAAATACTGTAACTTCATGGAGATGTGGTTTCAACTCAAATGTGAAAGTGAGACAACCCCAGATGTTCTTTCATGTTTGAAAGAGTTTTCTTAGGAATCAGTATGATTTGAAGGTTGCTCATTCAACGCTACTTCACTTTTTATGCAGCCTTCAGCAGCCTGTATCAGACCATCTTCAGTCAGCAACTTTCAGCCTTTATCTTCCAATGGCAAAACATCACTGATATGAATGGCGTAGCGGAATCCATCTGTTAGATGACACTCATAGCAGTGTCAATGAGCACAAACAGCACACTAGCATCATGTCTTCATGTTGTCAAGCAGTACTTTCCTAAGAGTTGAAGCCCTAAAAGCTTATTGTACCATAATGACTCTAGGACTACTCGTTATCACTGTAATATTAAATGTCATCATTGTGTACTGTAAATAAATACATACATCAGGGATGATGGCACCAAAATCCAATTCTAGTCAACGTTTCTCATTCATGAAATTGATGTTTAAAAAAAAACGATCCCTAGGCTCAAATACACTTATCTGTTGTTAACTTTTGTTAGGGTTGTTTCTGTTTGAAATCCCATTCAAGCACAGACACTTTCCCCCTGTACCGGCCCCTGGAAAATCAGAAAGAGGGCATCTTGCACAATAAGGAAATCAACTGAGTTATTTGTGTATCTACCATGGCAACAACAAACACTATCCATACACTGCATGGGTTTTTCCACTTTATTTGGGTGTTTGAAAACTTGTTAAACGGTTGGAAACTCTTATTTGTCTTCTTTGTTTCCTCAATCATTATAGTAATAAATTCAGTTTCATTTTCCATGGAATCCCTGCCCTGGTAATTGTTATTGCTATTGGAACAACTCCCACTCCACCAACCTCAGCTATGTCTGCTGCACACTGTATGCTGTTCAGTTCCGTTGCTAATGTCATGCCTTTTCAGAATACTCTTGTAAACATGCTTTAGTAACTCATTTTTTAGATCTGTGCACAATACAAACTACTGACATCTGCCCTGAGCTTATTTGTAAATTGATAAATTACCAGAAGTTGTGATGTTAATGTTGTCAGTTGAGTACCATGTTAACTTGAGAACAAATTGAATATTTGGGTTGTAATAATATTTTGGGTTGTAATAATTTACGTCAATGAGTAACATGTTACTGTGTCCCAAAATATAGAATTGTGGTGTTGTCACTAGCCCCCTGCCAAGTGACTCCTTATTGTAGCAGCAGTGATTGTCATTTGAGACTTCTTCCCTTTGGACCCAACTTAAAATTAAATGAAATTGCCTTGCTGAGTAAATATCCACTTGCCATTGTGTGAAAGACAAGCAAAATCAGAATCCATATACTCCATTTGTTTTTTACCTACTGTGTGGAACATAAACCCAGCCAATTAAAATTGTGAATAAGAGCTGGCAGAGAGGGGATTTAGACAAGGCTACAGAGGCTGATGCAGTCAGGCTGTAAAGGCTGAGAGCATCTCAACTGTCTTGGCAAAGAGACGCCTCCTGGAACTTTGAACTGTGAATGGAAGGGCAGCACATCCCTAGATAAGTACAGTATAGCCTGAGCAGAGCCAAGGGATGTGGTGACTAGAAAACTAAACTGTAGTAAAAGAGTTTTTCTTTTTATATGTTTTACAGACAGAAGTAGACTAAAGAGACTAGCATTCCCTGCTGGGTGTTTGCTTTTTGGAAATGAAGCAAAGTGGTGGTTCAGGCAGGGAACTCACTTTAACCTTAGATCAAATCCTGTAAACATCAAGCATATTTTAGATGCTTCCAATACCAGGTCAAATTGTCAATCGAATAGCTAGTATGTTATTTGTCCTTCGATAAACAAAATTTCTAAATGTCTCAATTCATTACGTCTCCGCTGTGCGTCAGAGTTCGTCTTCTACTGCCCAGCCTCCACCTGTCCAGCCTTCTCCTGCCCAGCCTTCTCCTGCCCAGCCTCCACCTGCCCAGCCTTCTCCTGCCCAGCCTCCACCTGCCCAGCCTCCTCCTGCCCAGCCTCCACCTGCCCAGCCTCCTCCTGCCCAGCCTCCACCTGCCCAGCCTTCTCCTGCCCAGCCTTCACCTGCTTTTTGGCTACTTCTAACGGGGGGGGGGGGGGGGGGGGGGGGGGGCAACTATCATGGGGTACCTCAAAAGGCGAAGCCAAAGGCCAAAGGCCAAAGAATGTAATGTGAAAATATGTATAACGTAGTAGTGTTGTCTAGTCTAAGCTTTAATAAATAATGCATCGCATGAGTTTCCTGACTGAACCTTCTGTACTTCATTTTTCAAACAGTGACAGTAATTAGGAATCCCACTGTTAAAAGCAATTAAATTCTAAAAATAGCTACTGGTGTAAATCTTTTTTTCTGATTTCCTTTTAATTCTGAATGTGATTTTAGCCACTTGTGGAAGGACATTTTCCAGTCACAGATTATTCCCATATGCGCTATTCTATCAGACAAATTAAGGCTGGAAATAATTGCTCTGGAATTCTAAAAGGGAAGTAAAGGAAGGCAGTAAAGCTGATGTGATGTTTACCTTTCCATGTGGAAGACAGAAAAGGCCAGGGGAAACAGTGATCTGTGGCCGGCACGCAGTGGGAAGGAAGCTTTTTGAATTGACCCGTGACTGTCTTCCGGTTTCTAACTTTCTCCGCTGCCAATAAAAATGCATAATTCATCATGGTTGATGGCGTAACCATACCGTAGGGTAAAGGTGCACACAATATATGAGATTTGCACAACGGATATCTGATAATAATATATCATTTTATTTACCTTTAATTAATAATAAGAATAATTCAAATTGATGAGAAAAACACGCTATAGTTTAAGGTTGGGCTGCATAACTTCTTCACGATGTGTCTTCTTCAACATGACTTTCCACCCACCTTACTTATAATGGTTTATTTAGTCTGTTGGCCTTGCACAAGGCATGGTGTGTGCTCTGTAACACATTCCACTTTATGTAATTTGAGAGGATTGCAGTGATGTGTCTGATTCTGCTCATTCAGTGAACAGAATCAATTGAAGGAATTATTTTTTAGGATCTTCAGCCAGAGTTCATATCGAAGCACAACCAATTTCTGGGAAATGTTACTGGGGGGTACTGTGTGTCATACAGCTGCAGGAGAGAGGCACATGTGTTATGGTGTACCATAAAGAAAGTCTTCTTGTTGCACTTTGTCATCACTAACTCTAGAAATATGCTAATCATGCTTAACCCATCTGCAAGTTGACCATGGTACTTTCACTGTTACTATTCTTGTACTTTACATAGGTCTTTTAATCATGCTTTAACATACCTCTCTTCACCAAACCTCTATATTCTCGTCTCTGACTAATCCAGGAGCCCCATTAAAGCCAACAGCATTCTCTCCATACTGGATTTCTCTTCCACAAACATTAAAATGTCCTGATATAAATCCAAAGAGAGTTACAGTATATTGCTTTACAGCATTTTTCCTGAGACTCACAAAAGGCGGAAAGAAAAAGATTAAAACCAAATTACAGCTGGTGCAACAAATGAGCATGTGCTTCACCTAAGGCTTCCCTCTGGGTAGATGTCAGGCTTATCAGATTGAAGCTCTTGAGCTTCCTCTGAGCCATGTATGATAGTATCAAGGTTATGTCAAATATTATATTGTTTTTGGGTTCTCGGGTCAGCCTCATTCTCTAGACACAACAGACTGTCTAGGGAGATCAGTGTCCTACACTCAATTTCCATTTTAACAGTTTGTAATTCCCCTTGCAAACTAAACCATGCTCTCTCCAACACACAACTTAAAGCAAGAAGGAAACAGTATCCATTCACTAATCAAAACTCAGTCTACCAACCATCACATTCATTCAAATACCAAGGCATTCCGTTATACCAGATAAAAACCCACAAGGGAACGCATTCTAGTGGAAAGTATGGATAAGAAAAAGAGTTCTTTTTTGCAAAGCTATAAACTTTGTAAATCAAGACAGAATGATATGACTTTGTTTGAGTGGGATACTGTGGAGGAAGTAGAAAGACATAGGAACAGCAAGGTAGATTACCAATTAAACCCTTCTTGTCAAGAATACCGACCGAACAAAAGAATGCCAGACACTCTGAATTATCTTTAAATGTTTAAAGTGGGGCTCAAGTTTCCAGCAGACACAAAGAGACAACGTAATTATGTCCAGTTATGCAATTCACCATTACTGTATTTAATATATTTCACTGTCTTTTGCTCCACAAAGACCCTAAAATAGATAAATCAGGAGCTTTAATTAACATAGAAAGGACTCTTAAAGGGTCACCCGCTTAGTTCCAGGATAAGACACTGTTGTGTTTGTATGTGCTTATTAGAGTAGGCTCAGAGAATTGACAAGGGGGACAGAATCTGGTTTGCATTGTTCAACATTGGATTATTAATTTATATGCATTCATATCCCACAATCCTACCAAAAATATCCACTGTATCATGTCAACAATGGATCTCCACCCTCAACCAAACAAAGTGCATTTGAAACTGTATGTACTGTAGTGTTTGGACATACTGTATGTCCCTCCATTACATAAGGCATCCTGACCCCCACTCAAGGAATGTTGAATAATGGTTCATGCTTTTAGAAATGCAGAAATCCATTGGAAATGAAGATTATTAATTCATGATAATAGAGGTGACGTCAAGATAGTAATGGTTTAATTTCAAATTACAGCATATTAATTTCGAGGCCCCAACATGGTGAATATTGCTTCATCAGGTGTCTGGGTCATTTAGGAGACAATATCCCTGTATGTGCTGTAGCCCCCTGAAACCACCTCACCGCCCCCCATATCAGCTTGCACTGAACAAAACCACCAAACAATGAGCCACATATAGCAACGAAACAACAGACACGAACTGAGACAGGTTTTAATAAGAGGGCACTAATTTACAAATGTATGACGTGTCTGCATTTCAGTTTGTTTCCTTATGTACAAAGTCTAGATGTGTTCTAAACCATGTTACTAATTACCAGTCAAAACTAGGATCTGGAAAGTCATGAACTTTCCTGGAATCAATTATTCATTAACAAATCCTATTTGCTGGATATATGTCTATCACATGAATGTGCATGTGTTATATTGCATGCATAGTCATTGTGCATTTAGCTCTAAAAATTGTTGTACCTTTAAGAGCAATGACTATTCCTATGATTGCTAACGTATGAGTTATCAGGCAATGTGGAGTGTTTCTTGTGCTTACCATTAGTAGGATACAATTTGCAGTAAGTATGGTTGTTTGAGAGTTTTGTGGCAGATGCCATGTTCTAAATGGTTAGTAAGAACGCTGCAATAAACAAGTTTAGAAGCAGTAGTTTGTGCCCTTATTCAGATATAGCACCATACAATAAAATAACATAATAGTAATAGAATCAGATAGCCACAAGGCTTCTCTTGACAGATATTCAGTTGCAGAGCACTGTTGTATATTTTCAGCAAATTATAAGTATTGTTACAGGTCATATTTATGTACCATACAATTCATGAACACTCTGTATAAAAATAATAGACAATCACCTTCAAGCAATCTCACCCCAGCTACAATTAATAATGATTCCATTAGCTGAGGAAGGGGAGTAGGATTCCACACAAGTAATTTCCATTTACTTAATTTACTTAAAACAGGAGAGGAGAGTTCATTAAAACTGAGGATCAGGGTGAAGGTCCAGGGTATTTATTTCAGGAATATCAAGTCAATTTAACTGGGCAATTTGAGGATGTGTTTGGAAAGAGCAATAACATTTAATGTTCACTTTTATAGGAGTCGTCTGTTATTCTTGATCTCTGACCCACCATGAGAGCCATGACTCTGATGCCTGTTTTTTAAAATATTTTTTAAAATTGCTTCTTAAATCTTAAGCAGGCAGGGGGTGGTAATTGTGAAACATGTGCGTATGATTTTGAATAGCTGCCCGTGAACTTTAATATTACTTATAAGGGTTTGGTAGCATCCATCGAGAGAAATATAAGTTAAAGATCAAGGAGCACACAAAAGTACTTTTACTATTTAAATGTCTTTTAGCTGACCGAAAAACCTTTTAGGAAAATACATTTCAATATGATTACTTATTGCAAATGTGGCGTTATTCTTTTTTAAGTATCACCATTGATACTTGATGCTAATCCATGTATTATAAATACTATTTTCACAGCTAATAGGTTATTGAATTCAGCTTGTCACAACATGCATTTATTTTTAATGATACACAGCCTGGATTTAGTTGTGTTGTGTGCTGTTTTCTGCCCTGAAATCTGATATGTCCCCTCTCCCCTTTCAACCTCCCTCTGAGGTCTGAATGAATGTGATGACATTTGCTAACAAAAACAAAAAGCACCACATAAGAAAAAAGGGTATTGTAATTTAATATTATTGTATTATTGATGTAAACACATGTGTTGTGTTTTTGAGGTTTCTTCTTACAATAGCTCATGCAAAGTAGTGTTCCTGGGGGATGTTAAAATATGGTTATAATTGTTTTGGAACCTGAACAGGAACATACTTCACACACATTGGTGCCATTTGAAAGTGAATTCAATCTAGATTCCTTCCATTGTAATCACAGACTGCATACTGAACGCCTTAGGGCTGAAGGAAAGTTACTATTTTTTAGGGACCTTTATTCACTGATCGTGTCTGTCTGTCCGTCTGTCTGGCAAACTCTACATAGTGAACACGATAACTGCCTTGCCTCTTGTAGACATTTCGGATTGCATTTGGCTTTAATCTGATCAACTCTCAGTTTTATGCAAATATATTTCAGGTACTGTGTTACACAATTATGAGAACCAGTGATGTTTACTCCCCAGTATAAGGCTGCAATTGTTCTGCCATGATTTACGATATCCTTGTTCAAAGACAGTTATTCAATACTCCCAGTCTCCCTGAGGAATGCCAGGCTGCTTTAATTACAGTACTGGTGAACCTGAAAGAAAAGCCACAATGAAAAAAGGAAGGGAAATAAACCCAGCCCTCTGAGAATATCAAGAACAGGGAGCATCTCTCCCTGATGATAGTGCTTCAAAGACACAAAAGATAGCTTATGGATTTAAAACATTTCTGAAATAACAGAGGTATTTTTTTTAAAAACTTCATTTTCTTTCCTGCCTTTGATCCTGAATTTACGACTGTACTGTACTAGAATATTTATTTTTGTAATTTTCTGCTCATCCAATGGGTGCTAATGAGAAGTCTTGTAACAGTATACTACTAGCAAGAAGCAACACATAACCAGTTTAATCTCCAATGCTAATGCGTATTTATTGGCAGGGCTCTCAAAGTGTCTGATGGGTTAGTTATACTGACATCAGCATAGAACATGATGTAATGCTTTATTTATTATTAATTATTTCTACATAATCCCTGGTGTGGATGTGAACTTTTGATGCTTGGCACTAAAGGCAGACGCTCTACAGTTTCGCTAACAGGGAATTACTCCTGCTGGTGTTTGTAGTCATACCTTTATGCCCACATACAATGTGCCTATTAGGCCAGTAGGGGTCATTTATTACAACGACTACAGAGTCAATCCATTTTTTTCACTTTTAAGTATCATGAAGTACAACACTATGTTGGTTTGCACCAATTCCTGAGCGATCTCAAACATAAGCGTACCTCTCAACTACAGAGCTTGTTCTTGTTTGACGGTAAGATGTATGGTTTGCGGTTTGCATCCAGCCCTTGCCTTTCCATTCAATCTAATGGGCTGAGATGCCAGTTCATTACAGTAGCACTCTATGGGAAAGAATTCTGACCCCTGTGGTTGAAACAGGTAATTACATATCTGTGTTCTTTGCATTATAAACTATAGTAAAGTATGCCTGCTGGCTTGCTAGAAACATGGTTCTGTAAAGTTGGTCCCTGAGCCTAGGTTAATTCGCTCTTGTGTTTATGCTCAATAATGAGCTTTGATTAAGCAGGGGGATAATGTAATGGTTCTCCTCATAGCGGCTGGTGAGTTAATAATACTGACTTCAGCATAAAACGTTGATGTTTGAACTTGTAACACCTGCTCCCTGCTTGCAACCTGTACTTCTGAATCATAATGAACTGTAGAGAACCTGCTGCAGTGCTGTGTAGATATTGTAATTTCAGCCTCCAGGTGCAACGTATATTTTTTCTGGCAAGGCAATATGTACAGTAGTGTCCACCCAGTTTGTCCGAAATTTAAATGCAGTCTCACTGCCATCAGCACACCTTACAGGTTTCTAGTGCTGTCACATTAACAAACCCCAAAGAGTGCTTTGACGGTCACTGTCAAGAACTGATGAAGACGTGTTTTCTGGGTAATGCTCTGGATTGCAGATACTTATGGCTAGAGCCCCGTATTTCTCGCAAAAGAAGAAATAGCACAAAATAAAATGAAATGCAACATATAAAACGAAATGCAAATATAGAACGAAATAAAATGAAAAATTGCTATAAAACAAACATAGAAAGCCATTTTTAAATTTTCCGTTTTAAGACTGTTAACTTTAACTAAGTAGACAGCTCTTATCATCATCTCAAAGGTAGTTATTAATCTTGCATGACCCCACATTGAACTCTCTCTCTGTCTGTCTCAGGATGTGTTTACTTCAGTTTCAGTAAAAATGAGTGGTGTATGATAAGGTGTTTGTGACGACCTAGTCAGCACTTTTATCTGTGAGCAACCAAAAATGAGTTTCCAGTCGAAACCAGATCCCTGTGTTTCATGATAAAGCCATGTCTTCAGGTTCATATTGACAATATAAAACCACAGTGTAATCCTGATCTCCTACCCTCTAGTCATAGACTAGGATTCACTTTGTTGACACACATACACCCCTTTATTCAGAAACTGGTTAATGCCTCTCATGTGTGGTACTCTGCCCACCCACAGATACTCAGTATATCATGATTTAATAGTGAGATTAAGGACTCACTGATCTCTAACTAAAGCATGTGGAGTTATAGAAGCAAAAAAGTTAGACAAGCAGCCAGGGTTGCATTAGCATTAATGGAGAGAGGTCTCCCAGCTTATCCAGTATATATTGCTTGGGCATCTATTTCTATTGTTGCAATGTGAGACACCAACAAGTGGAACAATCAGCGTTTTTCATTGGGAATGAGAAAATCATGGTTGAAGTGCTGAAGAAGACCCCTAATGCATGAAGAATTGCCACAGTGGGGGTTGTTAGAAAAACACAGAACCGCAACCCTATGAAGATGAACAACAAAAGTTGTCAAATGTTGGTATGCAAGAGAGCAAACCTCCCAGAAATGAAACTCAAAACACTGGCCAGCTTGCTGGCGACTTAGAGGTGAAAGGTTTCATTTCCCACTTCCATACCCCCAACCGAGACAATTTAATTTTCATCTGGCAGTGTGTAATGATCAACTGCAAAAACCTCCCAAACCTAGACCCAGCAGGGACCCTGTTCAGCGCTAGAGGCCACTTCCAGTTGGAAAGCATTTAAAAAGGAATTGTGCCAAATATACTTTACTTACCTAATGTTTGTGAAGCCTACATCTTGAAGAATGCTTAACCTAGCTGTGTTATTCCTGTCCCTCCCTTATATTGTATTAACCCCACTCCACGGCTGTTTTCTCCCTCCCTACTAATTAAGTTTTCCCTCTAAAAAGACATCAACGGGACGGGTGGTCTCCAATGCAATAAGTTTATTGCAGAGATATTGCCCTTCTCTTGACCCTTGGTCTTAACAGAGCCCCCCCCCCCCCTCAAATGGAACAGCAAGCCCTTGAACAGGAAAACCCAATCACAGCGCCTTCTAGTCTCTTAAGAAGACGGTTTAATTTCAAGGAAGTCGGCAATGCTAACCTTTTAATAGTCAAAACTCCCATTTAATTACTTTTATTTTTACTGTCATCCTATTTTTTTCATTCTTTTAACTGTCTGCATGACTTCTAAGCTTTAGTAAGTTTCTTTTCTTTTTTTCTTTTTTGTTCCACCTCACACTGTCTCTTTAAGATATATTCATACGAACTCAGCCAATTCTTCTAAAAATTCCAATCCTTTGATGTCAATGTCAAATCTTTCCTTAGACACCACAGTGACATGAAGTGTCATCCCTTTTATATGCTATCTAGATAGATAATATGTTTTTGCCTTTAAGTTGTGTATCCCTGTGGCTTGCATATTGGCTGAATTTGCCTATTAAGCTGTCAGTTTTTACTTTCAAGAATGTCAAGATTCAATAAACAGGATTGCAAAAAATCCTGATCTCATTGATGTCAGCCTACACAAGTATTCCTTTTTTTGGACCTCATGAGGTGGCTAGTGGCAACCATAAACCACACCATTATAGAAAGCAATATAATTATAGAGTTGTGCAGCCAAATAGCTGTTGCTGTACAAGGCAATCCCAACCACACCACTATAGTTGGTAACCATTATTGCACTTTCACTGCATTTCACTACTGGTCGTACTGTATTATGTAAATAGTTCCTCTGCTTTTATCAAGCAATCCATCAACATGAAATCCAGGTTGGGAAGTGACATTGTAATCCCAGATAAAACACATGGATATGAGGCAGCAGTGTGGAGTAGTGGTTAGAGCTCTGGACTCTTGACTGGAAGGTTGTGCGTTCAATCCCAGGTGGGGACACTGCTGCTGTACCCTTGAGGAAGGTACTTTACCTAGATTGCTCCAGTAAAAACCCAACTGTATAATGGATAATTGTATGTAAAAATAATGTGATGAATTGTAAGTTGCCCTGGATAAGGGTGTCTGCTAAAAAATAAATAATAATAATATGAGGATAGGTGGCTAGATAAAAGGAGGGAAGGAATGTAGGTGATAGTCATGACTATACAGTTGACCAATATAATGGATCTGCCAAGTCATTCCAAATTATTAATGAACAGGCAACATGTAGAAACAGCTGTTTGAGCAAGCTGTGTTTTGTAACGGAAACAAGAGAGAGTAGATTGAATATATATTGACAGACACTTTCCTCCCTCATTGTTACACTTGGGTGTTTCACTGCATGAGAACAGGAGTGGACACTTTTGATAATTCCTAACGGAGTATCTGTGGATTAAAATATCCAGTAACTGAAAAAAGACACACAGTGAGAGAATGTTATCACAAGTGTTAGTTAATTTGGCTAAAATTCACTTGGATACTGCTGTGATGAGATCATGACAATGTTATTGTAGCCAGCTTTCTCACTCAATCGGCTATTGGTACCTCTCACAAATACATTGAATAACAATGAAATGGCATGTTTATTTATTAATGCAAGTGATGCCTTTAGATGTAGATAAGATATCAAACAAAGATTACAGCAGTCACATTGAAAATGATACTGAAACTAATTAGAGGATGAATATGGATTTCAATTCCTTAGTTAACCCAGTGAAAGTTTCGCACAAAAGAATACACGAAAGTGAAAATGAAGATAATTTACTTGTGTTTCATAGTCGTTTGCAATTTCACACAACAAGACCCAAGGCTAGAATTTGCTCCTATCTTTGGGGAAAAAAGCTCACCTACTAATCCCAACCTAGTCACCACATCTTCTAATTGTGAAACCACAGTTCAATAATTCAATATATACTTCATGTAAGCTAGTACTTATCTCTTGAAGAAAACAACCCTCACAGAGATTCTAATTCAATTTCAGCCAATTCCTTTACTGTTAAAGCAGAGGTCATCTGATAAGACACTAACAGGCCACACATAATGTATGACACAATAACCCAAGGGCTGTAGACTAACTTCAAGGGTATTGTAGCTCTGGAAGAAATCTCTACTGATAAATGCATTATCCCCTCTGTTCCATTGACACAGCTATTGGTTAGATTGAAGACAAATTGGATTAACAGGACAAGAATTTTGCTTCCATACAACTGGAAGAGAACTGAAAATCACAAGCTTTGGGTTGCTCCATGTGATGTCTCAAGTCTTCTATGTTGTGGGGGAGGGGTAACAAACTACTTAGAATGCATCTACATTAAAATGCTGACTTGTTGCTGAGCAATGACCAAAGAGTCTAAAGTTTCTGGCAGAATATGGAAAATATTGGGGCGACAAAGAGACCTCTCAGTGATAGAGCAGATCCCCACCATGGATATGGTAATTAAATTCCATGAAGTTGGCATCAGCCTACTTGTAAGTAAACATGAACCGCAGTCCACAAAGGTTTTTCCATGTTGGTTTCCATTACAGAGAAACAGAAAGCCAAAAATTAAACACATTGAACAGGGAAGTGCACATGTTCCTAATTTGAAAGAGTAAATATATTATTTCTGACCTCTAAATACCATTACATTAATCAATACCCCATCATAGCAGAACACTACTGGGGTGCAACCCTAATTTGTACTGACAGCAATCCACCGCAGATCTCCGAAAGCTGTTTTCATTAAAATTTGTATAACACTAGCCAGATACCTTCAACTTCTCACCTCTAGAAAGTGAACGGTATACTAAACAGCTTTTAGGGAAATAGATTTTGTTTAGTCTGGTTTTTGGTGCGTTGCTTATTTAATCAGAATCAACTTCCTTAGTAAACCTGACTGGACTAGACTAAGGGGGCAGACTTATGATTATGATTATTATGTGTTTATTTAGCAGACGCCTTTATCCAAGGCGACTTACAGAGACTATGGTGTGTGAACAATGCATCAGCTGCAGAGTCACTTACAACAACGTCTCACCCAAAAGACGGAGCACAAGGAGGTTAAGTGACTTGCTCATGATCACACATTGAGTCAGTGGCTGAGCCAGGATTTGAACAGGGGACCTCCTGGTTACAAGCCCCTTTTCTTTAACCACTGGACCACACACCTCTATATGATAACATGGACAAAAACACATGGAAGCAAATAATTGGGCAAGCTAATAAAAAATGCTTAAAAAAACAGGTTATTTTATACTACTACTATACCAGTTAGTATTTCTACAAAGGAAACAGGCATCTTCTTCTTCTTCTTCTTCTTCTTTTTCTTCTTCTTCTTCTTCTTCTTCTTCTTCTTCTTCTTCTTCTTCTTCTTCTTCTTCCAGGATTCCTTGGGAAATTCTTTGTCTCTTCTTTTTGTTTTGGAATATTCAGTGTTATTCTTTTAAATACAAGGCAATTTTCTAAGATACATTCGATTAACAGAGTGTTACTGAAAAAGAAAAAACAGTTTAATTATACAAATCCTTAAAACCATCATGTTACATATTCTGGAAGGAAAAACTGCTCTCAGTCTTGTCTCCCAGAGGTTTCCACTCCTTTTTATGGCAGAATCAAATTGATCACCAATTCATTCATTCATTGGGATAAATAGAATCTACACCAATTTTTTATTCCTATTTACTGTATCGAAACTAGTAGCTAGTCAGACCCTCCTATTTATTCTTTATATAATTTGTTCATACTGCTGGTGCATAAGCATGTATCAGGCTTTTTCCTTTCCTTTGCAGTGCTGTTCTGGGCTCTGTTTGTCTGTGTATCTTTACACAAGGTTTGGATACTATGTGTTTTTTCCTCAATCAATCAAAACCTACAAGTGTGTGTTTATTTTCAGGACCGCAATCGTGCCCTACATGTCACTAAATGATGACAAGGAAACCATACTAGTCTATGTATAGCAGTATTGCTGATGAGTCTAATGCCCACTGTCAGTTTTTATTTCCAAGTTCTCCATGCTGTTGATGTATCTGGGGCACCTCATTTAATTTTTCTAAAGGCTGGTTTCATTGTGGTTGAATCTGTGGGTTGCTGGTAGAAGTTTCCTGGATTGTGCTGCATCATTTTCAAAAAGCTAGTAGTGCAGCCAGCAGTTTCCTCACCACATGCATGAAAAATAATGGCGAAGACCACAATCTGGAATAAAAGGTGGAGTGTTGCTGACAGAGCTACAGGACAGGTTATGGTCAGTACAATATATTCTTTTGTGCTTGTTTTGTATGAAGCATAACAAATCATATATATTACTCACATTTTCCCAAAGGCACATCTGCACAGCTCTTCACCCTATGCTCCCCTCTTCTGCTGTCTCTATAAATGAGAGAGAACAGTACCAGACAGCAGGTTGGGGTAAAGAGCTAGCAGTACTTCTTAAAGGTACAGTAATCATTAAGGGATGAATCAGTAGTTTAGATGCAGTCAATCATTAAGCATTCAGATCCTCAAGACAAATTTGCCAGACCTTGATAATTGGAATTATAAAGCTCACTAAGTGTAACATACCTCTGCTGATGAAATTAGACTAAAGGCACCAAAAGTGATTGTGCAAAGGAGCCTGGCTCTTTTGTACAGTGGTTAAGGAGCTTGTGTGCACCTTTGCCTTGTTACAGAAACATCTGTTGCATTCGGCAGTATGTTTCCTTAGGGAAACTTGCCTGACAGTCCGTCATGTACACAGCAAAATTCAATGTGAAAGCTTTCTGACAGCGTTATAGTTATAGTTAATGCCTGAGCTAGACACAAATGGAGCACGTCTGGAGACTGTAATGTACAGTACCTTCAAAAACCCTCAGTTTCAAAATGGGATAAAAAATGTAATACATTGTAAATAACTCTATAAATGTCACAGCCATGTTTATTTTTGGTCTTTTTTTAAACAGTCAGATGAAAATAAAGAGTTGTTGTTTAATGCAGAACATTTTCCAGGAGCATATTTGAACCACATGTCATTTAAAAAAAAAGACCCCCAATTAACTATCCACAAGGTCTGAATCTTAATGCTGTTTCTAAGGCAGAGTGACTATATTCAAGCTGGCACATCGTAAAATAGTCACATTTCCTACAAATTAAAAAAAACAAACAAAAAAAAACAAACAAATCATAGCATGATTCAACGTTATCTGTGCATGTAGACAAAAACATCTATACAGGGATCCTCCAGGAGTCCTGGTCTTATTTCTGTAGGGTTAGGGTTAATTAAAGTCAGGCCAGAGTTTGGCTTTGGGGACCTTTGAGTAAAGAGATATTGACATCTGAATGATCGGAATCAGAACGCTGCCCTGAGGTGAAGGTGGAGTTCTGACTCCTTACTGAGCCACCAACACTTGCTATTCTTTGACGGTCTCCCATCCAGCCCAGACTCTCATTAGCTTGTGAGATCTGATGGGATCAGAATCCGTGTTGTAGTCTCTCTTTCAGTGGCAGGTCCTGTCCATCATGTGCTGTAGTACTCTATAGATTCTTCAGATTTATATCCTAATTAATAATTTTAAATGGTGTCCATTACTTAGATTGGCCTCTTTATCCTGTAAGCGTCTCTCTCATTCCTATGCCTCACAAAAAAAAAAAAAAAAAAACTTTCCAAATTCCCATGCGCTGCTCTCAATCTCCGAACGAACCCGTCGCTTGTGATTAAGTTGTGAAGAGCTTGCCATCCTGCTTTTGTTCACTTGATTTCCCGGAGGTGACCATTCTCATCTTGTGGGATTTCTCTACCTTCAGTTCTTAATCATGGTTTTCATTTCATGGGGCCAATTATCAGCCTTGCAGTAAATGAGTGAGTTGAATTGTGTGTGTCGGGGGCATTGGCTATCTCTCTAATAATTAAGGTTATTGACTATTACTCTTGATTTTAAAAGCAGAAATAAATAACTTGGTTGTGAAGATTATCAATACGGATGAAACATTTTAGATGTTCCACATGTTAACAAAGCCAATAGAATTCTTGAAGAGTTTCTTGTGACCGCTGATATGACATATGTAACACTGTATGCACATGATTTGTAATATGTTAGTACACATGTCACACATACAGTACATCTAAGTATAACCGGTGAATTCCCCCAAGTGCACCATATGTACAGTAAGGGCAGTTGTTTTTGCTATGGTAAATGCATTAACAGAGTTCACTCCCCAATGCGTACACATGTTAAAATCACCACTGTCAAGCTCAGTCAAGTACCAATGAAGGACTTTCAGTGTCGACAGTATGTTGCTATTGGGTTCGCTGCACAGCCTCACCCCAGTGTCACTCCATATGTACATTATTCTTCATGGGGAATGTTATTCTGCTGACAGTATGCTTTCCCATGTGGAAGCTTAAGTAATACTTTAGCCCAAATGTCAAAATACTGACAGAGAATAACTGTGATCCTAATGTGCTTATACAGTCTCCCCATGTGTACATTAATGCTATGAGTTGTGTTGGAAGTTGATGGCACTGACAGTAATGATTTTCAATGTGTAGGTTTGCTGGACTGTACGCTTCTTCTCAGGCATGGCAGTGGATTAACCCAATGATATTGATACACCATACGCAATTCAACGGGGGGAGCACATTACACCATTACAAAGAGCTGGTTCATGACCATATGGAAATGCAGAGGTATTTGATTGTGAGATTAATTTAAAGTATTAACATTTCAAATTGGTATTACTGAAATAAAACTACATTGCACTTGTTTTTATTCAAATAATGAAATGCTAATAATATTGCACCTGGATACCACATCCAGTCCCAGTCTCCTGTTTACCACTGTGTGGTTTAGCAAGTTGGCAGCAGGTTGCGGGCTGTCTGTATTTAACTAAATCACTGTTCCTGTTTTGTCCTGAGGTTTTTATTTCCAATCAGATAAGTATGGTGCATAACAAGCACCCTCAGAGCTGAATGAAACATCACACTGCATTCTAGATCCCCACAACTGGATTCGTTGTTTAGGCAGGAAGGATTTGTCTTGTCAAACCTAATTTGCTCAGATTATATATTCAACAAGGACCAGGCACTATTTAAAGAAGCAGCTGCACTAGATTGTGATTGGAACATGAAAAGACAGCTGTAGATGTGTTTTGTTTCACCTGGTTAAGTCCCACTGTTGTACAACAATGAGTGAAATTACAATTACATTGCTAAGATTCCGAAGGCAGCGTCACGGTCTGGGGCTATCACAACACTCTTTTCCATTGTCACATTGAATTATTGTGCATTGCTTATGGTATTATAAAGCAAGGCTATATTATACAGCGTATATCTGACCTGTATTTAAACTGAACAGGATTTATTTTCGTGAGAGTTATTGCGATTCCTTGGCAAAACATCACATTCAGTTCTGAAACATGCCTATAATTCCAGGAACTGTACTGAATTGAATGTTGGTCTAAGAATAAACCAGAGAAGAAAACAATCCCACAATTCATTAAATGAACAATCATATCCACTTTAACAGGTCCAGGTCACTACTCCCTCGAAAATATCACGATTGCAATGGAAAGCAACTAAATGAGAAAACATGGATTTTATTTTAAAACGTGACATCTTGTACTACTACAAAACATGTCAGTCAATCGAGGAAGGAGCTGGCTGGTTAATAACAGTAATGAAGACATTGAAGTGGTGGGGACTGACCAAGGAAGTGCTGGACTACCTGATCACATGGATTGCAAACATAACGTTTTTTTTAACCTAGTTTTAGTACCAGGTATCATGGTTTTAAATGCAACTATGTTTGCTATTACATTTATTATATTGCAGGTTGTTTCTTTATTAACTTTAATAAATTAAAATGTAAAATGTATGCTTTTAAATCTTTTGTCGATTGCTGTGGAGATCAGTAATTGTAAAGTTTACTAATTTGTATAAAAACCTAGACTTTAATCCAAAAAGTGCCATTTACTGCAAATAATCACCATATTAGTAGGTTTCATACAGGACAAACCATATAGTGTTAAAGCAATCCTTTATATAACTTTCATGTAATACTCCTGGATAAAGTAATCCCATTTATAACACATCATAAAAAATCTGGCTGAAATGTCAGGGGAGCAGGCGTCTGCAGCAACGTATAAACAAATGGAACATTTACAACATCAAGAAATAATAGCAAGCGGAAGATACAGTTACAAAGTGATCGAAAATTGCTTTGCTGGACTAACATTCTGACATTAAATAATTGCACCATGACATGTCATTACTGGTTGAAATATAAACAGATTTGTTTCCTACCATCCGTATTGGCTATGAAATAGCTATGAAGCGGTTATGATAGCTTCTGACCATAA
The DNA here is from genome assembly GCF_902713425.1 of Acipenser ruthenus. Taxonomy (NCBI): domain Eukaryota; kingdom Metazoa; phylum Chordata; class Actinopteri; order Acipenseriformes; family Acipenseridae; genus Acipenser; species Acipenser ruthenus. The sequence continues at coordinate 50,044,519 of NC_081198.1, read as the reverse complement.
AGACAGCAATCATTCAGGTGTTCCTGTTAAACGTATGTGTGCTTTCAGTCAGTAAACATGGCTGCAAGATTACAGGAAACTGTACCCGGGTGCCAAAAATGTGTTTAAGCATCTTCTGTGGGTACCAGACACTTAGCATGCTTGAACACTTTAGACATTCAAAACGGAAATAGGCCCTCCTTGGATGACCCCTGCAGGTAAAAGTGTCACATATGGTATTGTGTGTTGTCTTCATAGAATCACTGTTGCAAGTGACATTGCTACATCGCTTCATTGCACACATGTTGGTGGAACAGCTTGATTATCGAACTACATAAAGAGGGGGTCAAACTGCTGATTTAACTAAAGTTAAGTAGAACATAATTTATATCTTTTTGAATAAAAACACATGCATCCTACTCTACCTTCTGTTCTAAACTTACTTTTACTCAGCTTCCATTTATAAGAACCCTGGGAAATAGAACCATAAGCAGGGCAAAAGAAAAAAAAAAACATATTAGGGTTATTGCCCATATATCTTGTGGATTGTATGAATGAAAATGTTTTGAGACTTAAACAAGTAGGATTGCGATCGCACTGCAGATAACTTTATATACACTCAAACAAAACAAACACTGTGTCCAATGGAGTTGGAAACAGCACCATCCCTTATCACCTTAAGAAGCACCATGACATTTCCCAGGTGTTTGCCCATGATAAATTACACAGCATTGTTAATTACCTGTTTTTCCATAACGTGACCTGTTATTGAACTGGAATTGTATTTTTTCTTCAGGATTTTTTTCAGACTAAATTAAGAACTGTGTCTGGGAGTAGAAGGAAAGCCTGAAGGCAGGGCAAGGTGCCAGGCTGCTATCAAACTCCATCAACGTGGCATTAAATTGGCAGCGTTTCTGAGACCCTCTGCTTTTAGAAGCACAAACAATGGTAATGCCTCTGTGGTCCCATAGCGTGGGCAAAGGGCTCCAGAATTAGGGTACTGGTCCAAATCCAGGACCATGGGAGAGAACAATGACCTCCACTCTTCAAATTCTCATGCATGTTGCTGCCACCCATAGTTCAATCTGAGATAGGTTTAAATTGACATTTTAGTCTGTCGGATTGGCAAATTTATACATGTGTTGGGATGCTGCATGTGAAATGTCATAGTAAAATGGACAATGCCAATCAAGGTTCTCTAGCATAGGAAGTCAAGAGTCTATAAATAATGACTTGGTTCTGTACTGACTCTCTAAACAGGGTTAAACAGAATCCAAATGGGAAAACTATGCAATAGCCATAGCTATCCCAACTGTTTTGAATACCACTGAAATTGCTTGATATTGTACGGAGAAATAAGTATAAACAATCTTCTTTTTTATCTTCTCCTTGTTCTTGTTCTTTTTGTTCCACTTGATCAAGAAGAAATGAAACATAATAAATGAAGATAGATCTTCATAAAACTCTCCATACTTTCATTAGAGATTAGAGATCAGACTCTGTAGCATATATTTATTATTTGTTTTTGTACGATATGAAATGTTGGTTGTTTTTTCTTTTTTTGGTCTGATATACAATTACAGACTAGGCATTGACAGAAATCAGTTCAGTCTTAGGTGGAAGCACAGGCACTGTGTGGTTTGAAATGTCTGATATAATAGTTCCCAGGACGACAGCGTTTTCATCAATTCAGCAATTATGTGAAAAACTAGAAAAAAGGGCTATTTTACCGACTGCCAGGATTTCCCACAGTCCAAGGCTGTCCAGCAGCTCAAACTAAAGCCAAAGATGGATTCTTGGTTGGTTAACAATTAGATTAAGGGAGGGTCAGAGTGGAGACTGGTGTGGGTCAAGCCCGACTAGCTTCCTTTGTAGTTCAAGATGACTGCAAAGAGCACAGAGCTGGGAAATAAACCACAAAATTAACATCTGCTGGCAACGTGTCTCTCAGTTTTCCTTAAAAAAAAAAAAAGAATTAAGCAACTATCAGGTGGATTGTATAGTCTCCTCTGTCCTTTTGTTCAGTACACTGAACATTTTTAATTTGAAATGCCTGTGCTTCCGTCAGCCAGAGAGACCTCGGGGACGGATGGTTCAGAATACTGAATGTTCACTATTTCAGGGTGCCAAATATTTTGTATGTTTTTGTGATCTCATGTGAAGCAAATAACATGTTTCACAGCCAAATTTCATTTTTCTCTTAACAAACCTGGTTTCAGAACCGAGGAGGAGAGACAGTATTGAATATATGGCACTTTTCCTTTACGATGGGGAGGTTCTGGGTTTTGATCCTTGACTTGACTCGATTATGACTGAATGAAATCATGCTGGTTGATGTATTAAGATACCACTCCAGTAGCCAACTAGCCAGGTTTGACCTCACATTGGAAAAAACTCACAACATCAGCCTGAAATATTGGATTCAGCTCAGCCACAAGAGCAGGGCAGTAATGTATCTTCACTCCTCATGGTAAATGTGCTAATCCACAGTCACTTTTGAACTTAACTACTTTCAAATATTGTCAAGACAAGTGCATGCTATTTGAATGATGCTGTTTAAATAATTTCAACTTGACTTCATATTTGATTTACATTAAATTAATTTCATACTGTAGTTTTCAAATCCTAGATCAAGTGCTTGAACTATTTTTAATTCACTCTAAAGCATCAGACAAACAGGTTTCAGCTTCCCTTTAAAAAAAAATTAAAATAGTTGCCAACAAGGAATTTGTATATGAAAGCAGTTATGTAAATCCCCTTTCTTGTAATTCTTATACACACACATAACCTAACACAGTGTCCAATTCATAGCAATGGCATGCCTTGGTAACTTTATATACACTCAAACAAAACAACCACTAGAGTTAAAAACAGCACCATCACTTATCACCTTAAAATATTTGCTTGGGGTAAAATATTGATAGGGGTTAACAAGTAGATCTCCAAATTTAGAAAGCCATGCCACAGCTCCTGGCATGGGTGTCAAAAATGAAGCTAACAAGCAGGTCTGACTACATTAATGTGGAGCGTTCAAAGGCACCATGCTCCGATCTCTGTAAGAAAAAACACAACAAAAAAACATTGGATTTGCTGACTCACGGAGCTGGTGAAAACACTCTGCAGAGTCCATAACTGGAGGCAGATGCTGGGCCAGAGCAAAACATTTTTGAAAGTTTATTTAATACATTCTTGTGTCCAGTCCCATTGCTGATGCTAGTCAGAAACAACATAAGTAATCCTTTGACAAGATATCTTGGCAAATTACAGATATTTCCTCTGTGGCGTACGCCTTGCTCCTAAAAACACAGATGGTTATTGCATTTTATACAAAGCCTTAGAGATCTACCTCATTGGTCTTACAACACATTTCAATGAAGGAAAATCTTTGTAAATTTTCAACAGGAATTAAAAGTTACGTTATTATTTTAGGAGATCAGGTAGCATTAAATGCTTTACATCACTGTAAAGTTGGCTTCTTGGTATCCAGTCCCATCTCAGTCTTTGATGGTGTGCGGGGGACCATATGGACCTTTCTTATCCCTCTGCCCTGGTCCTACACAGCTATAGACAAGGTCTATACACAGGACCCCACTGAAAAACAAGATGTGGCATCTCAGCCAGGCTGCCCTGAGTAAACAATATATTAAACTAAGTAAATAAATCAAATAAATAACACAACATAGCAGATAGAAATTGGCTGATTGCATTAACCAAAACAGCAATCTGAAGAGGGAAAGAGAATTTCAAACTGACCAATCACATGACCTGTGGTCAGAGGCTCCGAGTCCAGTTAGATAAGGATTAACCCCTTCGACCCTGGAAACTGCAACATCAACAGCACACTCCCCTGGGAAATCAAAACGGGAAGCCCTCCCAGACCAAGCCAGCGCTACAGGCTGTTTTTGTTTGTGTTAGTCGGTCACAACGGTACCTAACTGGTAGATAAAGTACAGGCAAAAGTCATTACTAAGATGGTTCTAATAAAGGGAATAAGGGAAGGAGGCAGGTCCTGTACAGATGCATCTGATGCACAGATTTTCCTTCTAAAACAACAGTGCAGTGAAAATCCAGGTTTTCTGCAAAAACGACTGTGCGGCTGGCACACTTTGGTTATCTTTTTTTCATTTTGTGTGTTCAATTATAATGATTCCCCCGATTTTCTCCCTATTTGGAATTACCAATCGTTTTTCTCCTCACCGCAGTAATTCCCCACATGGCTCAGGAGACCTGAAGATTCAGTGGGCGTTCTCTGATCCCACTACCAAGCCAACTTCCTTTTTCACCCAGGAACTCAAGAGCGGAAGTCAGCGAGCTAACGACCTCTTTTTGCAATTATGTGATAAACCCTAACCCCCTAACCCTAACCCTAACCCTAACCACTCGGCTGTACTTCTACCTGACAGGCAACTGCAGGGCGAAACTAAGATGCTATGGCACTCAGCCTTTTATTATACAAACAAATAAACGATTTAAACAAAACACTGACACAAAACGGCATGTTGCCCAAAACAAACAATACTGAAACAACAAGTATCGTGCGAGTACTTCCAGCACGAGTAGCAATTGTTATTTTATAGCTGTACCTCTCTCTCTCTCTCTCTCTCTCTCTCTCTCTCTCTCTCTCTCTCCTCCCATTCTCCAGTCATGAACACTCTCCACCTGTGCAGTCAAACTGCCGGTCTTTAATATTATGGCAGAGGAGGTTAACTAGTTATTAATTATCTTATTAGCCCTCGGCCATAGTGTGCACGAGTTCCATACTTTGCGTGACTGTCAGCCAGTTAAGCAATCAGTGGCTGACTGTCATGCATCCCTACGAGGTATTTAAAATACACAAAACAATAACAAATAACGGCGGACGGCACCTCGCTCGTCCTGCTGTAATGGCTTTCTGTTTATTTATTTATTAATTTTACATTCACCGTGGTCCAGATTTGAACCACTGACCCTCAGCACTAAAGGCAGACACACTACAGTTTTGTTTAAGGGGAATCCCCCTAGCGGGGTTTGTAGTCATGTCTTTATGCACACATACAATGTGCCTATTTGGCCAGTAGGGGTCATTTATTACACTGACAAATAATAATACATAATAACACCAGCTTTTTGCCGTCATATATAAAATATAAATCACAATAAAAAACAAATACAAAATATAAATTATAATATGCACAGGTGAGGGGGAGTACCCCGTCACAACATGACATCACAGAAATACAATACATCACATCACAGACACTGACTTTCCATTTCCTGTGTTATTAAAGCACAGTTCTGAACAGGATCAAAGTCTACAGGAAATGAAGAAGACTGATGTTTGCCTGTGAAATAAAGCCGACGTCCACCCAGGTGCACAGGACCAGAACCGCCTTGATAACCAGGAGCGAGATGCTGTTTCAGTTCATACCATTCCAGCTTCATAACCAACTCAATAGATATTCAGCATGCCACTGCATGCATTCAAAGGGTTATGCCATGCATTTACCACAGGTTAAAATGGGTTGCCCTTTTTTAATATGCTTTACCATTCCTTCTGGGTTTGAATGCTTGGCTAAGCTTTACCTTGCTTTCACTATACTGTATTACACTTTGCTGTGCTTTAACTATATACACGTTTATCAGGGTGGTTACCAAACTATATAAAACTGGTGTGCTAACAACAACATAGCCTCCAAGATAACCTCTTGTGTAATTCACTGCTAATGTCATTTAAGTGCAGCAGCAGCTTCTATAACCATCAAGAGCATTATTCTGCCGTGACGTCTCAGAGAAGCGCTTTCCTGCAGCCTTTGTGGATCCTGGACCCTGCTGCCCCATGTCAGGGATGGGCTGTCCCGCGTTTCCTTCAGGAACAGACTCTGATGAAGTTTGCTGGGGCAGGATCCGGCCCATCCTGTCAGTTCTGATAAATGAAATAATAAACAGGCGTTGCTGTACAGAGCCCCCAGGGATCATGTGCAGGTTCATTGGGATGCCATCTAAACCATGGCCATCATATAACAGGGTAGCTCACAGATGGCTGATCTTTCTTAGTTTTCATCATGAACTCATATAAATTACTCATGTTTTTCTTTTGATAATTAAGCTACTGTTTTAAAGGGAGGCATTTTAAATGTAATACAGTTGTTTACCGAATATGAATTCAATTTTTAATGTTACCTACACTTAAAAAAGCTAATAATACATAGCTAGGCCATCAAAGTACTTTTGTTAAACATATATATATATATTGTGTGTGTGTGTGCGTGTGTGAGAGAGAGATTTTTCACGTTTCAAATGTGTTGAGCATGTCAAATTGACCTCAACCAGAATATTTTGCTTATAGCGACATCTAGTGTTCATTTGCTGTATTTTATTTTCTGGATATCTTAAATACGTCATTGGTGATACGAACATCGCAGGAGGCTACAATTGAGGAAGAGCGACCAATGACTAAATTCAGGTTTATTATGGATCAGACGGTTTATGGTTATAGTTAAGTTAACCCAGCTTAGAGTTCTGAATATTACTGAGTATAATGACACTGTGAACACTTAAACACATACTATACATACCTGGTATTTGTGGTGTAAAGTTGTAAACTGTATACATACTGTACTTAGGAGAATGGGAAGAGTTTCTTGCTTCATCAATAATACAATATAATAATAAGCCTCCACGCCAGCAGAGGGCAGGATAAAGCTTAGAGCCGAAACAAACGGTCGGAGCAGCGTGACCCCGGTTTCCCCGGAAGAGGAAGAATCAGGTGCTGGTTTTTTCCTGCAGATCGACAACATGCCAGAGGCAGTCTTAATGGACGAGAATTACAACAAACTCCTGGAGCAGTGCGAGACACAGGAGTTGGAGGTAATTATACACATAACAAGTCAGAGTTTGCAGCCATTTAAAAAGAAGAAAAAAAGGATCTATTTCCGACAAGTAGTAAGTAATGCGCGACCATTGTAACCCGTGCGAGTTGTGATAGACAACTGTGACATTACTGCTGTAATCATGACACCCAAATATTATTGTTATTAGGTTATTACGCATGATTATGAAGTTTAACGTAAAGTCACTTAGATTAGAGGTGTACGGTACGGTATTATTAAAGTGATTTAATTTAGACCAAATTTAAACTGAAACAGCTTTCAAACTGCAGCTAAGCGTTTATTCTAGTAGTATTACTAATCTCTAGAATTGAGCTAGCCGAGTATGTATTATTGCATGTGTGATTTGGCTTATTAACGCAGGTTTATTTTTGCAACATTTATTACACAGTAACTTCGTTTTGGTTACCTGTAATAGCACTGGACAATCCCTAGCCCCTATAGGCAGTAATGCAATCCTGTTTCATTTTCATGTAGTCACTCCTCAATAAAGGTAGCTTAGCAGCAGTCAAAAGGGACCGCCCCCTTCCTTTAGTTATTTCGTCCCCATACCTTACTCGTGCAAAAGAGGTTTGCAATGATTGCTACACCACACACTGCTGGTAAGCACTCGGGAAAACAATTGCTGTAAATTTAAAGTTTAAACATACTTTTGCATGAGTCAAAGGGTTTGTTCCTAGTGAAGGTACTGAGGAAGCTGAGGTTACTACCAGTAGGGTTTTTACTAACACATTTCCCACTGCCAGTATCTGCACATTTTAAATATACCGAGTATCAAAATAAACTTATCACTATTAGCACATTTATTTTTGAAAAAAATAAGGTATATAAATGATGGACATTGACAATGTTTTTGGTTTCTTTTTAATTGCTGGATGATTCATCCTTGACCATGACACGCTTGAGTGACTATGACTGAAGCATGTGCACTTAATCACCTAATTAGTGAGACAGTTAATTGGACGCTGGATATGGAGTGATTTCAGCTGTTGAATTGCAAGCTTGAATAAAAGCAATGAAGAAAATCACAGAAAAAAAAACAATATGCCACATCTGTCAAGAGAGCAGCGCCTTCGTGCGATCGGCATGTTGGAAGCTGGACTAGAGCAGCGTACTGTGGCTCGCCGTCTTGGGTGCTCACAGTCAGCAATTTCAAACCTGGCGAGACGGTATAACCAGACACACTCTGTCAATGACAGGCCACAAACTGGGAGACCAAGAGTCGCAACACCTGCCCAAGATCGACAGATCATTCTGCAACATCTTCATGATGTCAGTTGTTAATTGGCACAATAAAAAGTCACTGAACCTGCTCTAAAACAACATTTTTTGATCACCTGGGTTCAATCCCAGGTGGGGGACACTGCTGCTGTACCCTTGAGCAAGGTACTTTACCTAGATTGCTCCAGTAAAAAACCCAACTGTATAAATGGGTAATTGTATTTTAATGTGTAAAAAATAATGTGTAAAAAAGAATGTAATTGTATGTAAAAATAATGTGATATCTTGTAACAATTGTAAGTCGCCCTGGATAAGGGCATCTGCTAAGAAATAAATAAATAATAATAATAATAATAATAATAATAATATAAGTGATAAGTTTCTTTTGATGCTCAAATATAATTGATAAAGTTTCTTTTGATGCTTAGTATATACTCCATTATTTTTCTCTCAACATGTGTTAAACTGCTGGCAGCAGCCTTTTTTTTTATTTCATACTGGAAATAGAAAGAAATTAACACAAAAGAAAATATCACAAAACAAGCGCTTTCCTTTAGATAAAATTGTGTGGTAAATACAAAATGTGTTTGTTTTCTTTAGGCTCCTGGTGGAATAGCAACCCCTCAGGTGTATGGCCAGCTGCTCGCTTTGTATCTCCTGCACAATGACATGTAAGTTTAACATATGCATTCTAACTGGTGATATAGTTAGTTACTACTCAGTAGTAGGGGGCCACAGGGTGAGAACAACTACTCTGCCCTTGATAACCATGTAATTAGTGTCAGTGCCTTATACTGGCAAATACAGAGACATGCGTATCTTCAGCTGCTGTTCTGAGTGGAGTGGGTCTTTCTTCCACTGCCAGAGCGGTCTACCTGCACAGTGTTTAAGTGGAGTTGTTTTTACGTGACCCGTATACATAAAGTTTGTTGCATTTTCCTAATTCACACTTGCGATTTAAGGCGGCCCAGGGCCGGCCTAGATTTAGGCCACCATTTCCACGTGGCTCAGGGCCTGCAATCCAGGACCAGGGCTGGCCTTTACATTTATATTAACGCAAAGCAGACTTAGGGTCGCCTTTTCATATCACATTACCAGTTTGATTATGTAGCTCAGTAGCAGGGATCACAGGAATCAGTTTGCTCTGGAATAACAAGGAAACATTTTCTATGATAGCATGGAAAAACACAGATTTTCTATGATGTCCTGCGATTTTTTTGTCTTACATTTGGGAGGGGCAAGAAACAAGCAAGGCTTTTTTGTTTGTTTGTTTGATAATAACCATATCAATACACATACCATATCAACATTGACACAGGCAACTTTGCTTTAAATTTACGTAAACATACCTGTCTAATAAAACTGCTTCCGGTATTCAAGTTCAGTGTTGAATGAAGCTTCAGTTTACTTCAGTCAGTATCCAGAGCTGTTCAAAGATGCCGAAAACAGTAACAATCGCCCTTAAAGATTGGGTCAACAAGTTTGGCAAGGAAGGTGTAGAACACATGGGAAGGTGGTCAGTCGTGAGCTGCTCTTGTGAATGTCATTGTATGTACAACCTGTTAGTCATTTGCAATCTGAGTGAAGTATCCATTACGAAAATAAATATTTATACCAGTGAACACTAGCAATTGCTGTTTCCTACGTTCTAAATACCTCAGTGTTTTTGAGAGAATTGATTGTGGGTGGGGGTAAGCTCGGACCGTCGCCCCATTACACACCATAACTTTAAGTCAAACTAGTCAATAATATATGTTTCTTTTTAATATATACATATATACTGTAAAAATTATACTGTACTTTATTGAAAAAAAAATATATTATTAAGAAACATCTGCTACAAATCAAGGATTACTGTATATACTTCCATTCTGAGTGCAGTCCATCGTTCCATAAAATTAAAAAAGCAATTTGCTACATTTTAGGCCTGCTTTTCAGTCCCGTATAAAACCTCTAACATGAACAAGGTTGCAGACCTAAATATGCGGCAGCCCTGGGCCAGCACAGTAGTGTGAATGGGGTCTAAATCACAGAATCTTTTTCTTCAGAAGTCATATCAGACAGATACGTCAGGATAAAATGTCTCTGACAAACAGAGTGGCCAGCAGGCTGTATTTTGAAGACCTCCTTCCAGGCACAGCTTGCCTTGTTTGTTGATGACATACTGACAGTGCTGTTGACAAAATATGAAACAAAGTAACACCATTTTAATTGTTCATAGGCTTTGCAGGCTACCATAAGTCTGACTGTGTGGCCACAAGTTTTATCACATAGTTGGTTCACAGTACTGTAAAATAAGTTTATTTTTCAACTGCCAACACTGAAAGAGGGATTTTAAAATGATTATTTTATTTAAAACTGAAATCCAATGATGGACAAAAAAAAAAGGTTAAAGCCTGTCAACAGCATAGATTGAGTAATTACTGAAACATGAATCAGCTAAAGGTTATTTCGTTCTAATATACCAGCCATTATTTTGTTCATTCAGTTATTTAAATTATAATTGTTGTTTTTTTTTTTTTGTTTAAGGAATAATGGTCGGTACCTTTGGAAAAGAATTCCTCAAGCTGTTAAAACTGTAAGTATTTACTGGATGTTAAACACTTGATCGTATTTGTGTTGCACTCTGTTGTGGTGCGCTTTGTGTTAATAAATAAAACTAATCAAGTAAAAATCAGTGGCTCTTAAGAAGACCCTGAGCACAGTGCAGCATGTTACCCAAGCAGCCACTATTGTTGAGTGCGCCATACACTGATAGACATTTTCCAAATTGAAATCCTACTTATAAGTGCAGTGATTGTTTAACTTAAAAGCTGTTTTCTTTCTCTGTAGTCTAACATGGAGCTGGCGGCTATCTGGGCAGTAGGGCAGCGGATCTGGCAGCGAGATTTCCCGGGAATATACACAGCCATTGCAGCTCATCAGTGGTCTGAGTGCATTCAGCCTGTCATGGAGGCACTCCAAGGTACAAGCAGTTCAGTGTCAGCCGTTGTTATTATTTGTTTTTTTAGCAGTCGTGATCTTGACCCCATTTTATCACAGGATATCATCTATGAAAGCCCTTCAAATGCTTCTCTCCAAAATGTATGCCTGTACATTTCACTTTTTTAGCCACAATAAATGTGTGTTTGTTATCAAGGTTAATAAATATACATGTAATGTTGGCTAAAAGCGTCTGTGCCATTGGAGGGATTCTCATTTGATTGCATAGTCGTATACTAGGACAACTCTGTCAGTCTGGTTCTTATGTTTTTTATTTTGGAAATAAGTACTAATACAGAACTTGCTTATGCTGGGAATCGGTGAGAGCAATCAACATCAGACCTTCCTCAGCGACTGATTGTCGATAATGCAGTTTTCAGTGGGAACGTTACAGGTTAAATAAGTTCAGCATTCTTCTTTCATTTCCACGTGCAAACATGCATATTCTTCCACAAGTAATAAATATTCTCTGTCAGTCATATGCATGATTGCTGTTTGAAATCATTTCTTTCTGTTGTAATTTATAATCATTTTTTAAGCTGAAATACCCAGTTTTTCAGTAGATACTATTGACAGCAACTCTTACATATCATGCTTCGTGATTCCATCTTGCATACACAATTGCGTGCTGTGAAATATTGCACTTTTAATGCCCTTGAATCAACATAAGGCAATATTTCATAATTGTTTTGGTAAATATAACTTTTTTTTTTCTCAATTTCCACACTAGTTGAAAACCTGTTTGGTTCAAGGTAAGAATGATTACAATATAGTACCAATTTCTAGTTATAGTAACAGTCACATAAATTGTATACTTGTATATCCTTTAATTCCTTCTGTATACATTTATACACCTGCAGACTTATATTTACAGATGCACTTCAGACAGTGCAATTTTTGCAATCTTTCCTGAAAAAGAGGAGAAAAAAATGTATCTTTAGGATGACTTACCTCTGGACTAAGAAAGCATTCAGTTCTGCTTTTACTTACTCAGAACCACAGAGCATTGATAGCTCTATATCTAGTGTTAACCTCATCCAGGCTTGTTTAGAAAGGATAAGAAATAAATACCCAGTAGCTTGTTGATAGTCCTGTCTGTGTACCAGAAGTTATTTTGAACAGGCTTGCATAACAACAAATATACAACTGTAACTGCATAATCATATTGCACAAGCACTGTTTGTAACGAGATCTTTGGGATAGTGGGGGGTGTATTCACATGGGACTTTGTTTGTGCTATACTGAGAACATTTATAAAACTATAGCAACAGAACACAATATTGTACTGAAAGCACAATTACTTTCACTGGTTATGTGTTTTTAAAGTGTGCATTTTATTTTTTTATTTTTTTTTTTTAATTTAGTCGTCGCCAATTATTTTTACCCCGGTTTTCACCCCAATTTAGCATGCCCAATTATTATCTGTATCCCCGGCTCACCGCTCGCAACCCCCCCGCCGACTCAGGAAACGGAGGCTGAAACACGCGTCCTCTGAAACGTGCTCCTTCCAAGCCGTCATTTTTCGCACTGCAGATCCACAGCAATGCTACCAGACCTATAGTGCCGGAGGACAACACAGATCTGGCGGCTCCGCTGCAGAGCCACAGGCGCCCTATCGGCCACAGGGGTCGCTGATGCGCGGTGAGCCGTGGATTCCCCTGCCGACCTAAGCCCTCCCTACCCGGGCAGCGCTCAGCCAATTGTGCGCCGCCCCCTAGGAACTCTCGGTCACGGTCAGCTGTGACATAGCCTGGATTCGAACCAGCGATCTCCAGGCTATAGGGCACATCCTGCGAGGAGCGCCTTTACTGGATGCGCCACTCGGGAGCCCTAAAGTGTGCATTTTGGTTTTGTGATAACTTAAGTTCTACTAAGTTTAAATTGAGTTTATTGTAACATAGGCCAGGTTGTAAGTCGCCCTGGATAATTGTAAGTTTCCCTGGATAAGGGTGTCTGCTAAGAAATAAATAATAATAATAATAATAATAATAATAATAATAATAATAATAATAATAATAGATCATATAGATAGACAGGGCCAGTGATGTATTATCAAAACAAATATCAATTCCATTTATTTATTGGAATAATTTTTGTTTAGTTTTTGAAATAAATCAAACCATATATTAAAAGAAAAATAAATACGAATTGGAGAGAGAAGAACAAGTGCCAGTCATCAGTTGTAGGAAATTATTTCAGCCTCCCACCATGGAAAGTACTGAAAATAAATACCTCAAAACATTGCTCCCAGAGTGATGTTTACAGAGCAGCTGATTGTATATCTTATTGGTGTGGCTGTCTCACATGTTATGATGAAACCAGCAAGTTGAACAGGCTGTCCCTGTCACAGTGCAGTGTACATTTGTTGAATTAAGAAGAGCTAGCCCTTACTCAATAGCCCTGCTGTTGTGGGGAGGGGGTGTCTGGGTCTTGCTCATACTTGCATGTGACAGCCAGGACATGATTTCTCAGAATCCAGGCTCACAAACAGGCCCAGAGGAATGGCAGGGGATCGTATGACAGTGAGCATCAGGAACGATATAAATAGAGGCTTACAGCCAAGTGTCAGGCAGATCAAAATAACCCTCGACACAGACACAAGCTAATTCACAGCTACTGAAGCAGATTCGGAACCTGTCTGAGAAGGGGAAAACAAACTGCTGTTGAAAAGAGGGAAAAAAAAGGAGTTGGGCACAGCATTTTAGTATTTAGGTGAGCAGCAAATCTTGGTCAACAAACCTTAAAATGGATTTCAAAACCAGTAATATTATCAGACCTTCAAGTCCTATGGAGAACTTAGAGAAGCAGCTGAGCTGCCCTATTTGCTTAGAAATGTTCAGCAAGCCGGTGGTTATCTTACCTTGCCAGCACAACTTATGCAGGAGCTGTGCCAACGACCTCTACGAAGCTCACAACTCTTATCGCTACTCCGGTGGGATATTCCGCTGCCCCACCTGCCGATTTGAGGTGGTCATGGACCGCCATGGGGTTCACGGGCTGCAGAGGAACCTGCTGGTGGAGAACATCATTGACCTCTACAAGCAGCAGCTGGTGAGCAACACCAGCCCACTCCTGAAGAGTAAGGAGAGTGATGAGCCCACGTGCGAAGAGCATGAGGAAGAGAAGATCAACATCTACTGCATTACCTGTCAGGTCCCCACTTGTTCCATGTGCAAAGTGTTTGGGGTACACAAGGACTGCGAGGTGTCCACTCTGCAGAACATCTATCAGACTAAGAAGACAGAGCTCAGCAATTGCATTGACATGCTGGTCACCGGAAACAGTTATGTCCAGGCAGTTATGAATCAACTTGAAGATGTATGCAAGACCATCACAGAGAACAGCCAGTCGCGCAAGCAGTCCCTGGCGGAGAAATTTGACATGCTCTATGCCATCCTAGAAGAGAAAAAAGCGGAGCTGCTGAACAAGATCAGCCAAGAGCAGGAGGAGAAGACGGGCTATGTGCGCACTCTGGTCCAGCAGTACAAGGACCAGCTGCAGGGAAACTCCCAGCTGATGGAGACAGCTATCCAAACCATGGACCAGCCCGGCGTGGCCGAATTCCTGATGAACAGCAAAGATCTAATTACAAAGACAAGAGATGCTGCAAAACTCTCCGTGGTTCAGAAGACTGAGCCAGGTTTTGAGAATATGGATCACTTCACCCTCATTACAGAGCATGTCGAGGCCATTCTCACCAATATGGATTTCGGAACAGAGGATGTTGAGGAGCTTGAAGAGGCAGAAGAGGAGGTGGTGGAGGAGGAGGAGGAGGAGGAGGAGGAGGAGGAGGAGGAGGAATAATAATGCATGGACAGTTAGCAGTAAGGGAATGCCTACAGTGCGGTTAAGAAGAGTGGCCTGATTGAGGATGACCGAAACAAATCGAGAAGGAAAAGGTGTTGGGGGTCAACAAACAACTCAGGATTTTACTGTCTGCAAAGAATAATGTAAGACATTAAACTGAAAGGGGGTGGGGGCTGTGAAACTCAAAGTAAAACCATGATTTATTTTCTCCCTCTGAAGGATGTAAAACTTTATGCTGCTACAAAATGAACCATTTTGCACCTTTTTTATATTTTTGTATTTGATTCAATGGGACTTTTTTTAAAATCTAAACATTTGTCATACTGTAAGTTTGTATTCTAACATGGTACACTTGTATTAGTTTACATATTTTAAAGTTTTTTTTTTTTCATTGCATCAAGATAGTTTAAATTACAGTTTCAATAGTAGGATGTTTGTTTTAGCTCTTCGGTTAGTTGAAATGATTTGAACACTTGAAATACTTGAATAATTTTGGTTGTTGATTTTAACATGAAATAAAATGTGCTTAAAAATTATTTCAATGATTTGTTTTCCTTCACTGAGATACATGCATCAGAAATAGGAAAAAAAGAAATCATCTTTTGAGGTGAAATTCTGCATTACAGAATTGTATTTAATTAAATTGCTCCTGTCATAAATTCAAGGATTGAAATAAGACTACCATTGCTTATCTGTTTCAAATGATCACAATATAAATGCTTGGAACATTTTCAAATCCAAAAATAAAACAGAGGTTGACACTTCATAATCTTGGTATCCAATGGGACCTATTTCAATGATGTAAAATGGCATTTGTTAAGATCAATTGAATCATTTTAAGTAGAGGTCACCCGCAACTAAAGAACATACACAACCCAAGAATAGAACCCGGCTGCACTGGAACGTGTGTTCCATTTCCACCTCTGACATTCAAGCCTTATTTGAAAGTGACTGCTCTGCATACTGTGGTGCAGTTCATCGGTTTTTAAAAATAAAAACGGAATCTTCTAAATGTGCCTTCGGGGGTGTTTTTTCAGTTATCGTTTAAAACCTCAAACTTCAAGCCCTATGTATAATGCAAGTAAAAGGACCCTTCTGAGTCTCAGTTGTATTGTGATTGTATGCTGCACATAGGAAACTATGAGCACGAGCTTGCATGCCTCTTACCAAAGTGAATACAGTAGTTTGTACCATTGTTTAACTACATGAGGGTGACAAGATCCTGCAGAAGGAATGAAATGGATGTAACCTGTTCTAATACAAACCACACCAAGCAGCATCTGGATTCAATAAGCAGTCATTTTAAAGGCTTGTGTTTCCAGCTCTGGCTGATGTCATTATATCACTTTATTAGAATCACTAATAACAGTTGCAGACAAAGGGGCTTAATTGCAAATACATTAACCTGAGAAAAATAAACATGACATGAAAGAAACCATTAAGTTATGGCCATTTTATGCTATCAACATTATAATTTTTGTTTTTGTTATTACTTCCACCCTAACTGTTTCAGCTCCAGTACAGGGGGGAGGGGGTACTCAGTTGCATTTGTTTTCTTCTGTCTGTGCAGAAGCGACACGGAGGAGAGCCTTCGGACTCGTAGCTCAGGCTTACACCTCGATCACAGCTGACGATTTTGCTGCTTTTGTTGGATATTCAGTAGAGGAAGCTGTAAAAGGTAACATAAAAAAAAAAAAAAAAAAAAAGACATTGTGTGACAATGCATTAAGAAATCTGTAATTTATACAGCACATCCATAATGTGACAGCCTGCTGAAGTTAGTAGTTATATGATGTATGGAAAGGGTCTCTTTCTTTCTCTTGACTCGAATGTATATGGTGAGAGGTGCCTTGGGAGAAGCCACAATTTTAAGCAGCTTTGAAAAAGCAGTCGCCTTGAAAATTAAGTGACTTTTTTATGGGAGAACTTACACATTTTATTTATTTTATTTATTTATTATAAATATAAAAAAATGACAATTATTCTCTCTTACCTTTCGATTTCCCAGGGGTTGTAAATCAAGGCTGGCAGGCAGACCCAAACACCAGGATGGTAATGCCCAGAAAGCCAGGTAGGTGGCACTGTTGCACTCTGGTACACAGCCTCTGTTTGACAAAACAGATGTTTACTGTTAGCGGCTATCTGTTTTAAAGTTGACAGTAGTGACTTGTTTTTGATGTCTGTTTCTGCCCATTTAGTTTGGAAAGGGGGGGTGTTATGTTTGGGCTAGATATAGTTCTATTCACTTTCATTGTATTTTTAGCTTTGCACCATATTGGGTAAATTTCAATCTTGAGGTTTCATTCCTCTTGTGCAATAGAAAAACACACACACATCTAAAACTGAATATAAAACTTTCATGCACACTCGTACCTCTGCCTTGCATCTCTCAATATGATTTTAGTATAAGAATGGAGGGTGAATACATATTGTTAAACATAGGTTTCATTCCAGCATTGATAGACGTGTATTAGAATCATACTATTACACTCAATGACGTTAACGGATAAGATTCCTATGTTTCAAAGAACTTGGTTGTCCTTATCCATCTTCATTCATGTTTTGTTCTTACTCTTTTAATGAACAAAGAGATGACAATTAGTAAATCAGTTACATTTTTTAATGAAGGTTTTGTTCTTTTGCTGCACAGATCCTCCCCCAGTTTCCATGGTTCCTAACGAGCAGCAGTTGGCCAGACTCACTGACTACGTGGCTTTCCTTGAGAACTGATAAAATCCCAGCCTGGAGACGTCCCGGTTAGCAGGAGCCGTTTATTCTGAACCTTAAAGCCACGGAACCCCCTTGTCTGATTGGTTGTGCTCCAATATCTTTGACTGCAAATCAGCTTGAATAGTGTTTATAGGTTTTCATGCCATGAATTGTTCACCCAGGCTCTGTTAGCAGGATCGTCTACGGGAAGAACTGCAAGACAAAAACAAATAAACCTGGAATGAGACATGCCAGTGATGCTGTTTTCAGTATACGTAATGTGTCCTTTCACAATATGAACCCATTTTACCTGAAATGCTTTTGATTGCTATCTGCCCCTTGCCAATGTCATTCTTCACCCTGTTTAGTATGCAATATCGTTCTGTAGCAAACTAGCAATCTAAGCTTCACTGCAACAGAATAATGCAGCACTTACAGTAAAGAGCTTCCTTCTAATTGGCTTCCAGTTGACTGATGCTTACAACAGAATGTGCATTTCCGCCCCTCTACTTAGAAAACATGTTATATGGTAGAACAGCTGAGCAGTATTTCAGTTTACCTCCAAAAAAATTACAAAATTCCTGGTCAGATGTCACATTTAAAAAAGTAAAGCCACGAAAGGCTAATTTTCAATGCAAATAGGTTAAACAGTTTGAAAAGTCAAAGGGTGCATTTTCAGTAAGGCTTTCTAAAGCACTTGCTTTACGTACGCAGTGCACTTACTTTTTGTAACCTTGTGGTTTAACTGTAGCAGGTTCACACCTTGCTGGTTCAGAATTCCACTGCAGTTCACACTGACTCCTTAAATAACAATAACATCACTGGAGATGCACCATCTAGCCCTGTGTTATCTATATTAATGTAAATGTTGTACATTTATTGTTTGTTTATTTGTGAGTAGAGAAAATGCACTGCAGAAAGTAAAATCCAATTCAATGCAAATACAATTCTCTTCTGGTTTCAAAATATATATACATGTTGTGTTATTGTCTTATTATTAGTGTGTGTGTGCTGAAAAAGACAAGTCGGGTATCATAATGGCATACTGCTTCTGGGCAATAGATAGGGCTCATGGCAGTGTGTTAGTAATATGTACTTTGATTTAATAATATATCACTTTTGCTCTCAGCATTATTTTTCCCCCCTCAAAGAATGCTTATGCAGTTTCTAACATTTTAATAATTGGCACCAAAGCAAAAGTGTTAGAACCTTTAGAAATGATAGGGAATTAGAGTAGCATTTCACCTGATCACAAAACCACCACATGATTCAACATCATCTACAGGATCGCCTCTCTGGAGAAGCCTGAGCCCGCAGAGCCAGGGTGGTTGTTTAGGGTAGGACTGCAGTGTGACTGAGTTAAGAACAGTACCAAAAGTAACAAATCAAAAATCAAAAACTGGGTGAAGGCTGTGGGGACTGGGATGCAAGGTAATAGGATAGCACTGTTTACGTTGTTCCATGTGGACATGGTACACATGTTCTTTCAGAATTGGATTGAGCCAGTACCCTGGGTCAGCTTGTTTCAAGGGCAGCAATGGTCTTGCTGCTCCTGGGGTGACAGCTGTTTCCTAAAGTACTGGCGTGGAATCAGCAGCTTTCCTCCATGGGCTGTGTTTTTTTTTTTTTAATATAGTTATATTAAGAAGTGCTAATAACGATGTGTTATAAAAAACTAATAAAGTGAGATTCTTGCCCAGTATTTAATTAAAAAAAATAAATAAATAACTATAGCTTTAATAAAGGTCAGCTATCGGGCACATGTACTTGCATGCTGTATCACCAGCTCAACTTGCTAGTCAGTCAGATATATTTACACACTCTAAATCTATTACGAGGTACCAAGGATCATATGTCTACAGCAACCTATGCCAAGTAAACAGCACTGGAGTTATTGCCATTGACCAGAATTCTAATATTGAAGTGAAACATGTGAAACAACCTATTAGTAAAGTCCCATATGTGGGTACAATGTATACTGTGTTGACACTGGACAGCTAGTTGAAAGATTAAATATAACTGCAATTACAATTAAACTGCAATGAAAAAGAAAAACAGCTGCAGATGTAATAAGTGAATAGTTTAAGGACTGATGACTGGGTACAAAAACAGGCTGTCTGTTGCCATGTAATATGAACACAAGTTAAGCATATTCATGTCCATTAGTGCAAAGAAGACAAAAGAAGTGGCTGGAAGTCAGTAATGCACTGTTATTTTACCAGGCTAGCTAATGTAGTGGATTGAAAAGATATTATAGCATGGTACAAGAAACCCATACATTCACACTGCAGATTGTGCTAAAATGCAAAAATACATTCCAGCCAGCTGAATTAAAAGCATGCTTTGAACTACATTGACTGATCAAAATCTTATGGCATGGTGTTGTGCAATTGAGTGAAGACTTCCTTTAATGCCTAATCATTATAGGTGGGAATGCTGTTATGACCGTCATAACAGTGGAGCCTTCACTGTGCTGTGAGACACATTATTGAGATCCGTGTTTTATAAGCAACCAAAGTGTAGCAGCCTATTCCTGTAGAGTGGATCTGGCTTATTAAGAAGGAGCAGAGGAAGCCTATTTCTGTGAATTTATTTATTGATTTATTTTGTAACTTTCTGTGTAGGCATTGGATTGTAATTTAGTTTTATAGCTTTTTGTGGAAAAAAGCTAGTGTCCAGAAAGTATCTGCTGCCTTAAGTATTGTACAACTTTATGGCACTATGCCCTTATTCCATATTTTGGGTTGTGTAGCAGAATTGTCATGGGTGCAGTAAACGTGGTTCCTTTTCGCTTTTATAAAACAATTATATTGGGAAACAGAGAATAGTGCATTCAGATCGAGAATGAATAAACTGTTCAGAGTTCAATTCAGATGCTTGATTTCATTTTTGTGTGTGTGCAAGTGCAATGGTTCATCCTGCTATGTTGTTAAGAAACAGATTTTTTCATTAAAATTTCTTTCTAAAACAGTGATATGGAGCAGAACTTTGAGTGATGAACTTTGCCATTTTTGGTCAGTGTTATAAGGCTCTGGGACATGGCTTGCTGGATTTCTTGAGGATCACTGCATTCTGTTGGCAGTGCCAATCTTTTTTAGAAACAGCCATGGGACTGAATGACTAACTGGTTCCTACAGCAACTTTTTGTTTAATCAAATTTAGCCTTTCCCTTGGACAGACTGCCAGCTTGCTGGTCTCAGATGGCTAATTTTAGAACCCTTCTGGAATGCTCAGTCCCCACAGCTCCAGGTGCCAGTTGAGGTGATCCACAGTGCCAGACCCTGGTATGATGGGTAGAACTATATAAAACTGCAGTCAAGTTTAGGCCAATTCCATTGTCAATTATGAAGAACAGCTTGTAAGGTATGACATCTTCCTTATCATACAGCTATGGCCAAACGTTTTGTATCAGCTACAATTACATAATTAAAAATACTGTGTGATTAGAAAGTAAGTTAACCACATCAACACACCATATCATTGATTACTTTCTAATTACCATATATACACACACACACACACACACACACACACACACACACACACACACAGAGCTGTAGTCAAAAGTTTACATACCTCAACGGAAATTTATAATTTCTAGAAATTTCTCGAAAACAAATAATTATATGAAAAATCTTTTGAAGCAAAAGTTTTGCTTTTGTGGATGAGAAAAAAAAGTTACAAGAAATAGATGTCTACAGTTATTTATTTCAGCAATTTTTTTGCAAAACTCCAAAAATAATAATTCAAAAGTATTCATAGACTGACAAGAAAATGAAATTAATAGCTAGTTGAGAAACCTTTAGCAGTAATAACCACTTTTAAACAATTAGGATATTTGTCAATGAGCTTTTGGCATGATCCTTTAGTGATTTTTGATCATTCTTCAACGCAAAATTGTTCCAGTTCATTCAAATTCCGAGGACTTCTCTTGTGCACAGCCTTCTTCAACACATTCTCAATCGGATTTAGATTGGGACTTTGACTAGGCCATTCCAGAACCTTAATTTTATTCTTCTTTAACCATTCTGAAGTAGATTTTGATGTTTGCTTTGGATCGTTGTCGTGTTCGAACGTCCAGTTGTGCTTTCTTGTTGGAGCCACCATTGACCTTTTAGTTTGGTACGTCTTTTTTGTTATCAATCAATCAATCTTTATATTATATAGCGCCATTCATAGTGGACCACCATCACAAAGTGCTTTACAAGATACAGTAACAACAAGAAAATCCATAATAGTTTAGAACATAAGAACATAAGAAAGTTTACAAACGAGAGGAGGCCATTCAGCCCATCTTGCTTGTTTGGTTGTTAGTAGCTTATTGATCCCAGAATCTCATCAAGCAGCTTCTTGAAGGATCCCAGGGTGTCAGCTTCAACAACATTACTGGGGAGTTGGTTCCAGACCCTCACAATTCTCTGTGTAAAAAAGTGCCTCCTATTTTCTGTTCTGAATGCCCCTTTATCTAATCTCCATTTTTTGACCCCTGGTCCTTGTTTCTTTTTTCAGATCGAAAAAGTCCCCTGGGTCGACATTGTCAATACCTTTTAGAATTTTGAATGCTTAAATATAGAGAAATGCATAATACATGATATACAGTAAAAAACAATGCATAATACATTAAATACAGTGAAACATGCACAATACATGATAATAGCATAATACATTAAATAGTAGCAGCAACACAGCAGCTAATATCAGATATCAGGCTTAAAGAGCATGGAAAGCAAGAGAGCGACGGTGGGAGCCTCACACGCCAAAGCTAGGAGAGAGTTCCAAAGAGTCGGAGCCATGAAGCTAAACAAGCGTTCTCCAAGTGTGGTGCACTTTTGCTTGGGGATAACAAGCAGTCGAGTCAGAGGACCTCAGCTTGCAGGCAGGGACATAGCGGGTCAGCAAGTTGAGGAGGTACTCAGGACCTGTGTGATGAAGGGCATTGTAGGTGAGCAGGAGAGTTTGGCAGCGGCATTCTGAACTAGCTGCAGTCGGTTTATGGTGCGTGCCGGGAGACCACCATATAGAGAGTTGCAGTAGTCGAGTCAAGAGGAGACAAATGCATGACAAAGTATCTCCGCATTCGGGAGGGAAAGGTAGGGACGGACTTTGGAGATGGTAGAAGGAAGGTTTGACCACGGAGACCATGTCGGCATCAAAGGAGAGGTTGCTGTCACCTGTGTCTGTTGATCAACTGATTTTTTTGTATCTGTTTTTTATGTTTTTTTTTCTGAACCCAATTGTTTTTTTTGCTGAACAGTAACATCCAGCACATGTTCAGTGCATCAGTGGTCTATGGCTGTAAGGAGTTACTTCCTCTGTCTGTTTATATGTGTTTGAATTCCCATGAGGCATAACAGGGTGCGTCTTGATTAGATAACATTCCTGCAGTCCAGCCCACCCCTGTGCTACATAATGGCTATTACAAACTGATAGTAACAAGCCTTAACAACTGGATCCAAATGTCTGAAACACGCATTGGGTGTTATGTGTTAGAGTTTTTCTTTTCCAAATTATTACCAAAAAAAACTAAACACACAGGAAGAGGACTTGTTGTGAATGATGTGTCATTTCCATTTGATATCATCATTGTCAAAAGACAGGTGTTGTGTGTGGTATGGACCAGGTTTAAGAATTATTTTAAAGACTTCATGACGGCCTTTCTGTGCATCATGCTGCAAGTCTTTTTACCTTACCCCGATAATTAATTTTAGGTTTGCCAACTTTGAGATTGCATCTAATACTAAGAAATGATGACTCCAATCAGGAAAACTGAACAACATGGGAACAGTTCATATACATATATTTAAAACCACAAGAAAGGCAATACCAGTATCTCTTTTTGGCATTCTCTTTTTGGCCAGTTTTACAGCTAGGAAGAATTTCCAAAAGTCACCAAGTGAGTCATTTGCTAAACTGGGAATTAAATCCCAAATCCCTTGAGCTTCTTTCCTTAACCACTAGACCAAACCGCTTCCATTAGCGCTCTTGTGTCTGTATATTCCTGATGGCCTTGGCTATTGATCCTCCTTGGCATGGCATGTTACATCTCCAAAAGGACAGATTTACTGGGAATTCCTGTGAAAATGACCTGAATCTTTACTTGCTGTGATTGTTCATGGATGACCTTTCTCCAGATGAATAGACAACCTGTGGAATGCTCCAGTCTCCCATTTGAACACTAGAGGGCAATAATGATTAACAGTATTGTATTTGAAAAGGCTTACGGTTTGGTCAAAGAATCTCTGGATAAGGAGATAAGAGAGTGGATACCAGACTGCTCCTGGTCCAGCTGGCACAACTATATAGAACTTCTATATAAAAAAAAAAATCTATATACTTTAAAATATTTGTATCATTAAACAATAACATTATTTTTGATGGTTTTTTTAAAAAAAAATCTGCCTTTTCTGTAACAAAGTGAAGATTTGCCTCAGGGTGGCTCAGACTCTGACGCTACTCCCTGGTCTATGGAGTAGGCTTGCACTTGGCCAAAATCCGATTTCCCTGGTTAAATTAACAAAGCATTGCAAACTACCCTGTCATAGACTCCACAAAGCCAAACCTTAGTGAAAGTGGGATTGAAATGGGAGCTAAAACAAATCTGTACTGTAGCAATCTGTTTGTTGGAATGATTACTGACACACATAACACATATTGGGATTAAACAGCTGATTTATTGTGTTCCTATTAAATTTAACTATACTGTCGGATTTCTAAACATTTATTTCAATGCAACTGCTGACAGGGAGGCCTAAAAGTTCCTTTTGGCTACTATATGTTTTAACAAAGTTGCCAAATGGCCAGAAAAGAAACATATTGTGGTTGTTTTTGACAGTATGTAGTTAAAAAAAACAACATTGCGTTGGTATCTGGTCAGACCAGTATTTGCATGTCTCTTCTAATAGAGAATTGTGCCCATTGTAGTTATAATATTCCCTTTGAAATTGTTTGTTTGGGATGGAAAACCACAGCGTCCTCATTGTATCTGCTGCTTGTTATTGTGTTTTAAATTCAATAATCCATTGTTTGTAGGAGCGTGTGGTAAGTTACTCAAATGGAATCCGTGTGAAATGAGTTTCTGTGCATGTTACAAATCTGATGTGTACTCATCAAAACAGCCACAGAAATGCTCTTAAGAACCTCTGCCTTGATGGACAGCCCAGAATGTTCTAGAATCATACTGCCTAGGTTTGTTTTGTTGACTGTGTTGACAGTATGTTTTGAGACAAAGATGTCAAAACGTGATTAATATATTATTACAGTACAATGTAATAGTCATCTCGGACAATATCATTTTAACAGTTTACTTTTGAAGTTCTGTAGATAATTAAATAATTACATTTTCAGATGAACTTTGAAAGTTAGCAATACACCTCTAAAGCCACTTCAGTGTGGCATACCTTCACATAGCTGTATGTTGTACTGAAACAGCGCTGGTCATAGAGAGTGAATGTTGATGTCACTCGATATTGAAGTGCAGTTCTAGGGTGGCGACCGCTGTCACCTGTTTGATATTCCTAGTGTCCACGGTCGATGAAGGTGGAATTGATCTTAAGAGTGACACAATAATAGATAATTAGAGCATAGATCCTACACAAAGCCTGGTTACATTGAAAGTGCTCAACAATCTCCAAACACTATTAATGTGTAATATACACTACCCCACTGGAATGCACTTGATTCCAGCTGCAAAGATTATTCAAAGAAGTACATCATGCCTGTTCTATATATATATATTCACGTCCTGACCATATTCTCTGAGCCCCTGAGATTCCAGTATGGAGGTCCTGGATGAGCTCATCTGTTTGGGAAAGGTCTTGGTTGATGAGATTTCCTCCCACAGCTGTAAATACAGTGGAGCTGGAGGAGGTTGATGAAAAGGCTAGTTTTATTTTTTATTTTTTTATTTGAGATGGTAAAATGTAATGGTCTGTCTTAGAGGACGTCTGGTTAAAGGAACTGAGCCAGTTTAAACACAAGCACACACACACGCACACGCACACGCACACACATGCACGCACGCACATATAAGAAAAAAACTATAAGAGAAAAAAACGGGTATTTAAATAGAGCCTTTGCCTATTTGTAATGTTTACAGTTGTTTTTGGGGTATTGTTTTCTCATTTATTTCATGTTTTTCTTTGTTTTATCACGTCTCACGAATTGGAAACTGCCTTCCAAACCTTTGCCATTTCTTATTGATTTTTTGAAATAATGAGGGAGCTGAAGGGATGGATGCAATTACCATTTCCAGGACTCGATTTATGGGGCTTTGCTTTGAATGTACAAACATAGGGTGACCATGTGCACGCTCAAATCTGTGAGTACATTTTCAATAAAGACTCACATTGCACAGACCTTTGAACCATGCCAGGTTTCTTACCATAGTGTGTGTGTGAGAAGAAAATCTTTCAACTCAGCCACTATGTGGGGATCTAGTGCTTTTCAATTGGACATTGGTCAACATATGGCTCTGTTATATACAATCTATAAACATGTTGTTAATTATGCTATGAACGGTTATATATTGTTATTAGAAATAATATAACACTTTATGGCAAGACTCATTTTAAATAATTTGTATAACATTCTTATTGTTATAATACATATAATTTCATAACTCCATAATAGAAGATATGTGAATAGTTAACCAGATAAGATACATCCAATCAGAAATCTTTGGCTTTGAAAATATGGGTAGTGATTTTCAAGATGGAAAGATTTAAACTGTGCATTGTTAACTAGTGGCCGATCCTAGGTTATTTTGATTCACTTTGAACCATTTCCTATCTTCTCTGAATCCCCTAGTCCAGACACCAGTTTAAGGAGTTCCCTAAGGCTGGGATCGGGAATGGCATTCTGGTGCTGACTGGTCTCCACTACAGAGTGCCGGGCCAGCCCTGAGAGCAGTGTGTGTATGAAGCAGCTATACTGGCAAACTCTAGCTATCAGCTCCAGGGACCATCATTTTAAAAACCGAATCTATCAGCGGAAAATTTTAGTGAAATTAGATTTAATAGTCACATGGGAAACGTAATTTCAGATTTGTTTATGTGGAACTGCTGAAAAGAAAGTAATCTAAAACACTGACTGGTCAAAAGACACTCAAAAAGGGGTGGTGTGGGCGGAAGGAAATTCCCTCCCTGTCAAGAAGAGGCTGTTTAGTGCACAATTTATGATTTATCTTAATAACAGACGCCATATCACAGCTCCTCAGCTGTTTATATTAGTTGCACTGGTTTATTATTTTAGGATCAACAATAGCAATGCAATGTGTTTGTTGCAGTGTGCCCGCCCCTGTGTGTATCTTTGTGTTTCATGTCGTCTGTTATGTAGATATAGTGGTGCACAGGATATAATTGGGTCTGTGTAGCATGAGTGATTTAAAATATATAGTTGCATTTAGACACGGGGTTTGCACAAACACTTCACGTGCATTTAAAGTATTTAATAGTATGTGAGCACGGGGTTGCACAAATTAGTTCACGTGCTGTGATTCAAGTGAATAATTAATTAGTAATTGAATCCCGCACAACTGTATATATAGATGCTCGAGTCACTCACTCTGGGTTGTGGGAAGCATCCGTTTTACCATGATGTTGAATAAAATATCAAAATGAAGTTAATGTATATATATATATATATCATTTTGATATTTTATTTAACATCATGGTAAAACGGATGCTTCCCACAATGACACCACTAATACTGGAAATATATGTTTTAAAGGGACCTTATGTGTCCCAGTGCTGTCCCAATTGTAGCGTATAAAACCTGTATATGTCATTGTCAGATTTAAATGGTTTTAACTATGTCATGTTGATTTGTGCAATTTCTAAAGTCTACCAAATCATCACGTTTTAAAACAAAATGCATTGGGCTATATTTTCAGAGTGTTTACTCCAGTTGTTAATTAACTCCTATTTTTTTGGAGGAAAAAACAAAAAAAATGCTGAGCCAAATAAGTTAAGTACTACTAGGCCTTTTATACGCATGGTAGCTGTCTGCATCTCAGTTTTGTGTCATGGAATACATAAAATACTCTCCTTCAAAACATATGAGTTAACTAAAGCCTAGAGTAAACACTTTGAAAATATAGTCCAATGCTTTGAACTGAACTTGTTAAACATATGATATAATATCTGTTATCTGTTGCCATAATGTGGTTATAAAAACATAAAAAAAACCTAAAGTAAATACATTAATTAATTAACAAAAACACACGAGTCGTTATTAATATAAAATCTGAGATGAAAGGCTTATGCTTCTATGTGAGCTCACAGTTTCAAATATTTTTTAAAGATCATGGTGTGAAATAATTCTTTTTTACTGCCGACTGCACTGAGCCAAAATAATAAAGAATCCCAAAGAAATTGACAGAAAGAGGTCTCCTTTTCAGAAATCACCATGGTGATTTTATGGATGTTTTAATACATTTTTTGAAAGCTCAAGTCACCCTTGGTTGAAGTCGTTTTTCTGTCTCTCCTTTTATTATTATTATTATTTATTTCTGAGCAGATGCCCTTATCCAGGGCGATTTACAATTGTTACAAGATATCACATTATACATTATTTCACATTATACAGATATCACATTATTTTTACATACAATTACCCATTTATACAGTTGGGTTTTTACTGGAGCAATCTAGGTAAAGTACCTTGCTCAAGGGTACAGCAGCAGTGTCCCCCACTGGGGATTGAACCCACAACCCTCCGGTCAAGAGTCCAGAGCCCTAACTACTACTCCACACTGCTGCCCTTTTGCCAAAACCAGGCTAATATTACACCACTGGAAAGCTACTTGGGGAAAATGTGACAATAATATAAATGTGACAATAATATAAAAGTGACAATAATATGTGTCACTGGCCAAGTGGCAAAACGAACTGACGTTAAGCACACCTGTGCGCACACTAATCTTTTTCACTTTTTTTTTTATGGCCCAGTTTCAAAATCATTGAAAATTCTCATTGGCAATTAATGTACTGTAGTTCCAGCAAAAACTAAAAGTCATTCAAAAACCTTTCAAAAAAATTTATATAACGCCACAGACTGATTTAAAAAAAAAAAAATCTGGAATCTAACTTGCATTCATTGAAACCCAATGAAAAATTACACTGCATTGCTAAGCAGATACAGAGCTTGATATAAATTGGTATACAGCTGTGCAATTCCCTGAATTTCATCTGTTTAATTTAAGTTTAAATCTTTCTTTTCCATACTGTATAAATATACCAAAATGATTCATCAATGTCAATACGTGTGCTATGCACATGCGAACATCTGACTTTATCTAAATATCTCAAATAAATGTGCATTCTGCACAAGACTGATATGCTGCTTCATTATTTTCTTTTAAAACTCAAGGATTTACTGTGTTCTGTGCCAGTTATCCCATTTTATATGAAAATGATGTGTAAAATTGCTGTACTCTATTTCTTCCAGTGATGAAATCAAAGGTGCTTTTTGTCCTAGCATTAACAACCACTCGTGGATATTAAATGTTCCCTACGGACGTTCAGAGCTGCCATATTAAAGGTTTGGTGCCTTCTACAGAATGGGGTAATTAATATTTTAGCTTTTAGCAGTGTTAATACTACAAATGAATAATTATTGCAGTAGCAGTTTGAGAAAACAAAGTAAGACTTCAAAATAAATGTTGCTCAGTACTGTAGTTTTATAAAGTGTCAACTATGCTTTATTACATTTTGCTAAGCACATGGTGCAGCATGGTAAAAGTATACCATGCTGTGTTAATGATCTAGGAACACTAAAAGTGGCAGATCTAAATGAACATTGATTAGGTAGTTTGGCCCAGGAACTCGCTTTTGGGTCCGGCCTTCAGCTGAGGTGCATCCTCTGACATGGTCAACCAAGGCCGGGTGATGGAAGACCATTGACCCACTGGAAGGGAGATAGCAAAGTGGAGAGGCGAAGAGAAATAATCTCACAACATTTTATGAAAAGTGGGCTCAGTCTTTATAAGGACCACTGCAGAATTCTTCAATCTGATATTTCCCCTCCAGGGGTGATTAATGGACCCCTTCTTATACAATAAAATGTACAGTGGAAAGAGACCATTCCAGGAACTACACTTATATTCAATAGTGACTGCCTTCATGACAACTTGCAGGTTTTAGGCCAATTTAGTAGATTTTCACCACATGAACATTCATTCCCCTCCCCTTGAGACATTTCATTAAAATTATTTTTTTTAATTCTTTTACAAAAAACTAAGAAAAAGATCCCAGGTCACCAGAGTATTGTTGCAGACATTCTAAGACAGAAAGCAAGGCAGTTGGCACAGTTCCAGTTTTCTCCACCCTCTTGCAATGTGTTTACAAACAAGCATTCCTCAACTATAAATGCAGTCCAGGATGAGGTCTGAACAAGCACGTACCAATTCCAATTTAGTTCTGTGGTGAGCTCAGAAATGCTAATGGAACAGTCTAAACAGGTTTAATCATAATCATAATCATTCTTACTGTAGCCATGACATGGGAACTTATCGGTCTAAAGTGACAGGGTTGTTTAATGTCACAAAACAGAGCATTCTTTTCTTGGTTATATAGAACTCCTAGTCTAGAGCTGAACAGAACTCCTAGTCTAGAGCTGACTAATCACTACAATACATATCCAGGGGCTACTGGCTCAATTAAAAATCACATCTGCTGATTACCTTGGACTGGAGAGCCTATTGGAGCCCTCTATGGAAATTATTGAACAGGTTTCTTTCAGTTAAAGGAAATCCCCAACGTGCCTTAACATCAGGAAGATAACATTTTGGTATACTGTTCTACTCATTAAACTACAAATTGCCTGAGGAGCTTGTGATAAATATGCAGAAGCAGTTAAGAGTTTGTTTTTTTTGTCCTACTCTAGAAACACACACTCAAGAGATTTTTCAACATTATTACTCAGATGTTCTCTTTCCTGTTTCCAAACCTGGAGGCGTTAGTTAAAACCTACATTAAAACTTTTAGTTGCTGTCATCCTGTTTTCTACTTCTTTATAGACCCCCTGCGGGACCAATGAAACATTACAACTGGAGCCAGAACCCAAGCAGCTGCAGCAGTTGTATCAAACCCACTTCATACAAGCAGTACAGTTGCAATATATGCCTTTTTTACTGCAATAATAGTGCCTCCCAGAATCGATCATTTTGTATTCATTGTGTCGCCCTGCAAGTTCACACCTTTCAGTTTTAATAGAGGATATGATTTTTCAAACGTTATGTGTGACTGCACAATCAAGATGTAACGGGGTGAAAGGTGCAAGCTTACCCCCACCCTCAATCACTTCACCTTACCAGGACCCGGAGGTATTTAAAACGCAGGAAAACAGTCACTGGTCGCGTTCACAGGTATAAAGGTTCATTTTGTTCTTTTGCACGGGATACTGCACACAAATTGCCAATGATTAATGACTAGCAGGTTGTATCATCAATAACTGACATACAACAGACAAGATCATGACTGACCTATTAATCATCTCTCCCTCTGCTAAGGAAAGACACAGCATTATATAATCCCCAACCCCGCCTACTCCTTACAGGATTAATTATTCAATAAACATTTGCACCTTGAATGATTTTATACAAAAATACTCTTATTTAACATTTATACTTTTACAATAAAACATTCGTATTTTTTACGCTAAACATGTCTCTTCTCATTTATACGTATTTGTTTAACCTGCATGCATACTGTTTTGGTTTACAAACGATTGTTATTAACTATTACCAGTAAAGACTGAAAATGAGCATTATTCCTTGTAGTGGAAGATTACCGAACATACAGCAATAACAAAACACTTGTTCCACATGTATAACTACGGTAACTTCATTAATGGAAGCACCCTAATCTAATTACAATAATACACCGTCATATATCAAACACACTTGATCAACAGCATGTACAATACATAATAAACCCACGGCTCTATCGCCAGTAAAATAACAATCACAATAATAAATCATAATAACAGGCAATTCAATATTACAGTGAGGGTCTGCTGGAAGGGGCTGTATTTCTATGTTAATCCATTGAAGACATTATACCCAGAACAAGTAAAAAAAGGTTTAAAAGTTCTCAAGCTTAAAGCTCAGGATTCAGGTTTCGGGTTCATACACATCCTATTTTTTTCTTAGACAACCCCATGCTTCCTGGACAAATATTGTTCATTGATAAGCTAGTATGTGGAACTTTGTGTCAAGCCAGTAGTACAAATGATAAAGAAAAATTACATGTACATCTTGTTCTGTCCATTTATACCATATAGAAAAAATACATAGAGCTAACAGAATCATTCAGTAAATCCTTCCTAATGTGAATTATTATGTCACTTGTTTCACTGTTTCTTATATAGAAAATGCACACTATGGTCAATTCATATATTTAAAGCTACTTATGATAGAAGGTACATAGAGACATTAAAAAGCCTCGTGGAGTTTTTAAAGAACTCAGACTCCCAGAACCCTCAAAATCAGTGTGCTGCAATGGTTGTTTTTCCAAATACTCACTTGTTTTCAGACTCTGTGTTACTTAATATGACCTCTGTAAATTGAATGCATCATTAAAAGATTGATCATTAGATTAAGTTCATTAGTAGCTTGGAAAAAATACTATCATAAATCATAATGTGTTTGTCTTTTATTTATTTATTTATTTATTCAATTTAGCAGTCACCAATTAATTTTACCCCGTTTTGTTCCTAATTTGGAATGTCCAATTGTATTTAGGCTTAGCTCACCACTACCACTCCTGCACTGACTTGGGAGCGGCGAAGATGAACACACGCTGTTCTCTGAAGCTTGTGCCGCAAGCCGACCGCTTCTTTTCACTCTACAGGCCCGCCATGCAGCCAACCCAGAGCCACAGCGTCGGAGGATAACGCAGCTCTGGGCAGCTTACAGGCAAGCCTGCAGGCGCCCGATCAGTCTACAGCGGTCGCTGGTGCGCAGTGATCCGAGTACACCCTGGTCAACCTAAGCTCTCCCCACCAGGTGCCGCTCGGCCAATTGTGCGCCGCCCCCTGAGAGCTCCCGTCCACGGTGGGCAGTGGAATAGCCTGGACTTGAACCGGTGACATCCAGGCTATGGGGCGCATCCTGCACTCCACACGCAATGCCTTTTACCGGATGTGCCACTCGGGAGCCCTGTGTTTGTCTTTTTAAATAGGAAAAAAGACTTACAAATTAATGGTAATACATATGAGGTAAGACTTACTGTCATCATTTTGACAGTAAGTTGATTAGATCTTGGTGTAATGCTACAAAATACTTCAGGTGAAAACCTGCAAGTGCCCAGGGAGTAGCCTGTTAATTCTGAAATGTCAGCACATGTTTTCAAGTGATTTGCTGTAGTATTATTTCCTACCACATAACGTAGTTCATGCCTGGTTAATACTCAACCCTTCTGTCACCCCCTCCAGTGATGTTTTAGGCCCACTTTGGGGTTAGAACTGAGCTGCAATTAAACAGCACAGTGTAGAGCGATGTAATTTATATTGTGGTAGAGCTGTTTCTAATTTCAATAAAATCGAAACCAGCAGTGATGATCTGGAATGCAGACATGAAATGGTTTACATAAAGCTTTTTCTTCCTCTGTCTTCTTTGAACTGTTAAAAACCGAAGAATGGCTGAAGTATCTGAAATTAGTATCAGATAAACTTCCATTAACTAGTGAACGTACTGGTCCCTCAGGACCGCCAGGTATTGTAATGTACAGGAGAAGTGACTCTGAAGTTTTAAACAGGTGCCTTCAAAGGTTTGTTGCCCGCCGTGAACTTCAAACATCTGTCGTAAAAGCCTCTTCCCCTGCTTCGCTGATTAAATCCATGTGACAGGAAGCGCTTGATGCTTGTCACTATGCATTAGCATTTAAAAATGGACAGTAATGCTGAAAATGGTGAAAATGTAATTGAAAAGAGTCAGGGCAATTTAGAACTTCAAGGGTTTTTGAAGCCTGTGGCCTGTGCAAGCCTGTCTCCGTGTGTTGGAAAAGCCTTCAAGACATGACATGATTTTGCATGAGAACAGCCAAGAGTCTGTTTTGACTCCCAAGCTGTTAGTAATAAAAAATGTCTTGAATTTAGGCATCCTTGTGGTCAAAGAAAAAGAACATTGTGTCTTAATTATAGCATCCTTTTTTCTCCGACACAAACAATTTAAGAATTCTTCATTATTTTGAAGATGCAGACCTTTACATCTGACAAAGAAGAATAAGAAGTATGGTGGAGCTGAGGGTTAGACCATCTGTTTACTTTTTAAACCATGGACGCTGAATCTGAAAGCTGAGCCGGCCTTATGGCCCCATAAACATTATGCTATGGAATGCATGTTTGCTGTGCATTGTGCTTGTCTGATTCACCACTTGTCTCCTAAATTGGTTCACTCAAGGTGCATTGCATGTCTAGGGACCTCTCAAGTCCTTTATGACCTGTGTTCTGGGGTTATCTGTTTTCACAGATGTTTTTTTTTTTTTTTTTTTTAAAGTAGACATACCTTCTTTTCCAGCTTCTCCTAATCCAATGGGAATGTAAAACAGAGCCAAGGAAAATCCATTTCTAGGTCCCAAAGGAATTTTGAACGGTTATGCTTTATTAGATTATTTTTTTTTTTTATCCAAATAACTATTTTCCTATTTTTTTTTACTGGGTATAGACTTCCTTGCCTTTCAACATATTAGTTGAAAAGCATGCTACTCACTTTGTTATCGAGTATAAAAAAACAGCATTGAACCCCTAGGGAACAATGCAGCAGGTTCTTGGAATTCAGAAACATCACAAAGATGAGTGGAGCTCTGGAAATAAGCAATGAAAGACGTGCTGACAGCAAGGCACAATGAACTTAAAAAGATGTCTGAATCAACATTATTTAACAGCACGAAGTACTGGAATTCTAAAAAGTTTTTCAAGAAGACACAAGAAATGATAAATGGAACACACTATAGTAATAACCCAGTTATCAACCACAATACAACACAAGGTGGCACTTTGCTTATAACTGAAGAATATGTTGGCAACAACCGGAACGAGTACAGGCCAAATGAGACACCCAATGAGACTGGAAGGCTCCTAGAATTCATTATTTAATGGTGGCACTGACAAACAAACAGAAAAAGATAAAAAAGCGAGTGTTTATGTTTGAAAATACTAATAACTTTTGTGATTTGCACAGCAAAAACAACAATGTATAACCCTGATTTTTCTGTGGGAAATAAAGCTAGCTTTGTTCCGGGTGCAAGTGGCCCACTGGCACAGAACAGCACCTTGTGATCATACATACTGCACATACTGTAGTTTCAATGAAGCCTCCACATTCTTAAAGAGCGGCAGAGGGATCCTCTTGCACTTTATTGGTTTTCAGTAAAATATACAGCAGATACATCAAAAATACATCCTTATGTGACGGGGGAATGCATGTAAATGATGATGATAAAGTATACAGTAGGCTCACTTGGAGGTTGGTTAAGGAGATGCAGGACAGCTTATTCTGTTCTTTAAAGGAATTGCTATTCTTGGACTGGTCCTAGAGGAAAACGATGCAAAATCACTGACCACATAATCACCAGCAATGGCAACACAATACCTGACACTACAGCTCACTGGTGCTAATATGGTACTGTGATTCTGCAATGGCGTACCAGTGTGTATTGAATAATATTGGTATCTCAAAATATTAAATAAGATGTTACCACTGCATTGCTGTTGTACTGCTCCTGCATTATCATTGAATATCATTCGACAATGGGGCATTTGGACACTTGTACACCCAACAATGGGACTGGAATATGACAATGGAGAAATACACATGATTTCCTGGGTGTCCTGTAGCGTTTACCATACACCCTCCGTGTTTCATTCAAATTACCCCATTAAAAAAAAAAGTTGTAGCCAAACGTGGGTTGAAATGGAGTGGGTGGGATATTTCCATTACATTCAAGATCTAAATTCTTAAACTGTAAAATTAATCTGGTGGTCTAAGATTGGTCCCTTGTGAGCTGTGGCCCATTTTATGTACAGTATGAAAACCGTAATACCATAATTCCCACCCGGAATGCTGAAGACCCACACTGAGGAAACATATACAGTAGACAGAATGATAGTCTTGAAGCTGGCCTCAGAACACCAGCCAATTTGAAAGCTTCGAGCTTGTATGGCATGGTTTTAATCAGCTTTCTGAATCAGAAGTTCCAGCTTCAGAATATGTTCCAGCAATGCAAATCAAAATGCAACATGAACTCTTTAATATCTAGCAGGGCTCTTAATTGGAGCTACACACTCACAACTGTGGAGACACCGTGTACTGCATGTCTCTTTGTGCTTCTGATCATGAACATGGGCACAAAATCCATCCAAAATAGTACATCTCCTATTAGTGACCACAGCTGAGCTGAGGAAAGAGTGACTTGAATGAGGTGGGGTCATGCTGGGAGAATTCCTGAAAAAACAGGGCAAAAATGTCTGATGTGATTAAAGGACATAAAAAAATGAAAAATGAAATACACCCAAAGTATCACATCTGCTTTTTTAATTTAACAATATGACGGTGTGCCAGATTCATACACTTGAGTTTTATTTTTATTTTTTTAACGAGCGAATCCAGTTGTTAAAATCATTTTTGTCTCCTAGATTTAAAAACTGTTCTGGCTGCAATATGGCTTAGTGGCATACTGTATAGGATGTGATTAGATACCTGTTAAAACTATTTCATTTTTTATTACCTACAGTTCTGTACTTGAAGCATCTGTATATCCTAAATTAAAACATAAGAAAGCAAAGAAACATCAATCCTTTCCTTGCAGGAAAATCACTGTTAATGGCAATGCTGTTGATGCATGGGGGATGAAAGGGGGAAACAAACCCAATCAAATTAACTGTGGCTGATGTTATTTAGACATTAGGGGCTCAACACAAATGGAATCCCAGTTTAAATCCTATTTATAAAAAGGTTTCTCTGTGTGTCACAAAGACGGCCAGAGTGGGTGGCGTCAGACCAGACAGGAATTCAAAACAAAGACAGTGGTTGATGATGAGCTGAGTGCAATGGCTGCACTCAGCGTTTATTAACAAATAAAAGGGTTGAAAACAGCACAAAACACGGGACACGGCACTTCACGCCAAAATAAACAGGTAGACAAAACGGACAGACACTAACAAACAGGGACGAACAAACACGGTGAGTGAAAACACTATTTACTTTATATTTACGTTCTTCCGTTCTTATTTTAACTCTCCTTCTCCACACTCGTTCTCCACTCACCGAACACCAACCCTGACTGAGTGCTACGTGTCTCTATATATACTGTTGTGCTGGGATTCAATTACTAATTAATTATTCACTTGAATCCCAGCACGTGAATTAATTCTGTGCAACCCCGTGCTCACATATTACATTTTAAATGCACGTGCGTGATGTGCAATCCCGTGCCTAAATACAAATATACACTTTTTACACACGTGAAACACAGACCCGTTTATATCCCGTATACCAATCTATACACCAACATTATACGCACGCATATACACAAATGCACACAGGGACGGGGCACATTGCCACACTGTGCCAGCTGGAACTCATCACTTTGGTACACTAAAGGTTTAGCTTAAATGGTGGGTTTATTGAGTTACCAATAAACCCACCTGGTTTCAATTGTTAATCTATGAAGAATATAGTATTTTCTACATAACTCAGTGAGAAGTGGCTTTTACCCCTTTATTAACTTGAATTCCCTGTTTGGTTATACTGTACAGATACATGGTGTAACAAAGCAACAATATATTAACTGGACCTCATTTGATGTAGGTAAGATGTAGGTGAAAGAACAATTTGGGATCGCAGTTAACATGGCCAATTTTCAGCTAGTGATGCTGGGATTCTCATCAACCAACACTTCCCCATCTGACATGATTTTTCCTTTGCCAAAGAATGTATCTTCCCTGAGGCAGCCTCTAATTACTTATCTTAGACCAGCCTCCAGACTGAACCTCATGCCCTTATCCTCTGGTTTGCCAATGCTATCAAACCCTGATTGGCTGCTCTGACTTGGAATGAATGTTCTGTTCCTTTTTGAAGCTCCTAGATGTCAACAGTTAGTTGAGTGCACATACATCTTACAGCCAAAGATGTTCTGGATGTTCTGCATGTTTTTTTAAATGTTGTAATAAACTGTTCAATGAATCCCTGGGGAACTATCCTAGCAACAAAGTGAGTTGACACCTTTTATCTGGTAACCTGTGAACAATAGTAGATAGACAAACTGTATCAATGTCTTTATGTGTATGTTGTGTGTGGCTGTAAGTCAAAGGCTTTCATCAAATCTATAATCACAGGAGTCTATAGGTGAAGGATTTTCCCACAGCAAATCTCTAGGGGACACTGTTTGACTATGCTGCGTGTTGTTCCTAGTTTCCCTTCAAAACCCAGAATATTCTGGGATGCAGTCTCCTCCTCCTTTTCAATTGGGCAGTGGGTTTGCTCCACTGGATCACTTCCAGGGAATTTGTATAACATAAAAAGATCAATCTGGACACATTTTCCATTTAGACTCAGTCGCTAAATAAATGAACTCTTAATTACAACAGTCTGCTTCAATGTAAACCCCATTAGGACGGCATTTCATGGTTTCTGTGGAAACATAATGGAAACATGCAGGATGAATCATTTACATACAGCTGCATGTGTTATTCAGATAGAAGTGAATAAGAATTAGGGAAGGGGGTGTGTAGTATAGTAGGTCTTTGTTTCGTATCACAGTCCTACATGCTGTCTTTTCCATCTTTGGGTGGCTAAAAGTCTGAGACATGCTAGAAAAAGTGAAGACAAATTAGATACCATAGATAAGAGGTATAAAATGGCAGAAGAATTTGAGAAGCCATGTATCTGTATTTGTAGAGGGCATTACAGCTCAACTACTATCAAATTTGTACTGATCTGCTGATCTGGGACTTCTTGCTTTTACTAGTGGAGTGTTTCTAATTTAAAACAGATAAATGTGTCATTGATTTAGGGCTGCTTCTCCTACAGGCAATAAATAAATAAAAACATGTGTGTAGAATCAAATTTCATTGGAGTTTTCAGGAAAAGGAAATTCCTGAAAAATTTTTTGTCCAATGGTGCTAAATTCCAGTATTTTGTGGAATAAAATTCAGGTTATATATTATTTTATTATAAGTGTGCTTACTGTAATTCACTAGTATTTCTTTTCGTATTGCCAATGCTGTCGAGTAATCCAAGATATCTTAAGAATGAACTGTTTGGTGAATATTTGTTGGTCGAGTAAATATGGTAAATATAAAGCTAAAATTAGTCCACTATTTTGTGCTATTTTGCTAATATTATATATGGTTTCTTAACCTTTCTTAATTTGTATTCAATCACAGCTGATTAAAACTCATTTTAACATTCTGCTAGAAGTTCAAAAGCAATTTACAGTGATGGGAATCAGTCCCTATGCTCATCATAGACAGCAACTCTGTGAATTTTCAACAAGAACCAGTTGTTTTCTTTTACTCAATTAAGGAGGTGACAAGTAAAGTCAATATGTTTGGTTGTAGATTACCACCCGTGACAGTTTTCTGGAAGCATTGCATTCTGTCTCGATGTTGTGCTAACCTGAACAGATGGATGAACAGACCACTGAAATCCAGCCTACTGAGTGTGTTTAGAGGTAGTTTAGCTAACCAATACCTCTACTTGTAGATTAAGCCCTAATTTAGTAAATTCGGTCTCTGCTCAGGGAAGTCTAGGACTAAATGGGAGGGACAGTCGATTGTCTGATTTCCATTACACGAGAGTAGATGTTAAAACTTCATGCTGATTTGAACTCGGCTCTCGCCAAGATATGCACCAACTAAGACGTAGCTTTACAGTAAACTAATGTGATCCATATGTGTCTCCATCCATTTACGTTTCCTTCCATATGATGATGTAGATATCCTTCTGTCTGGTGTTAATGGCTGAAGTGTAATGCTGGCTCCAGGGATCAGCTTATTTTGCCTCCCTGGCGCATCAGCACACACAACGGCTGCGATGCTGGCTCCGGGGATCAACCAAAGTGCGGAGGATTGCTGTGCATTGGTGAACCTGTCTGATCAATGGTCACATATCATACAGAAACGCAGTGCCTCACTGTAGTTAAGGTTTATAGAATAAAAAAGGGTAAGAAGATTTAACCCAGGATGTACATTAGTAAATTTGTTCACAGTAATTTCTTTACTGTGGGAAAGGGTTGAATGTGAAAGTGTGCGTAAGAGTGGGTTTTGCAGGCTGGCAGTTAATCTAAAATGGCATCTGCTGAAGCATGGCCCCATACTTTTCATAAATCTTGGCTGTTATCACTGTCATTGTTCATTAACCTTCATATACTCTAACTTTCACAATCATAAAACAAATGTTGCACTGACTCCAAAAGTAGCATTAATTGCAGTCTGAGCCGCAAAGCAAAATACAGCCAAAAAAAACACTTTGTTTCATTTTGTAGAAAGAGCCTATTCTTTTAATGTGTTTATGAACATAACGTGATGACTGACAATAAAGATAACCTTGGAAATTAAGCCAGAAAAACGCATACTGCATGTTTCATTTATAAAAAGAATCTATTGTTTATATGTACTATACTTGTGAACACTGACTACAAATCATGACTATGTGCCTGGATATTATTGTTTTTATATAAACAAAACAGGGAAATCAAAAACAAAAAACAAACAAACAAAAAAAAACAGTTCTGGATAGCAATCTGCCGTGCCAACATTTTCAAAAAGTGATCCTACCAGAAATGTAAATTATTTTGATACTGGATAAGATGGTAATGAGTCGTTTCATCAAGTTGAATAAAATGTTATTTAATTTGTATTGCTACATGTTACTTCTTTAGTGTGCAGTGTGAATTACATATAAATTCCTTTAGTGAATAAAGAAGGAAATTATGTTTTTTTAAAACAGCTTTTTTTAAATGAGAGTGTTTCTCCTGAGACTTCATCGGATCAGATGAATTAATAACAGTAACATTATTTACTGTACAGTAATTTTGATGAGAACTGATCTGTCATTCGTACTGTATCACCCATTGTTTGGCATTTTTCCCCGTAACAGGAAACAGCAGTCCCATTTTCTGGTCCTTCAAAGACTATTTAGAAAAGATAGGAGGCCCCTCAAATCTTGCAATTGGAAAAACTCTCTGGTAATTGAGGAACTGGGGACAATGCATTTCTATTTGATTTTAGTTGCATCTTCTCTTTCCAAGAAACAGGAAGGGTTTCTCTGCAGTTCAAACAGAAATTCCATTGAAATATCATATAATGAACTGTAGAAATGTGGCCCAGACATGGGTAAAGATAGAGCCCCTTTACAATTGCAGTAGCAGCTCCATTCCACCTCAGTTTTCAAATCTGAGTCTCTTCTTACAGTAAAACATTTCTTTCATTGCATGCTCGGTCAATTTGTTTGCCACAATCCAGCGTCCACATTGGAGGAAATAAGCGCAAGACCATTTGTTTTATCACAGAGGACAAGCACTGCAATCACTTCAGAAAGTTCACTGTCCGCCAATTCAAAGGTTTGAAACACAAAGGTGCATGGATGTGTAGAGTTTGGTGATTAACATTTTACAATTAGACTTCTTTGGCTTTTTTCAGTTATGAAAAGTTTTCCGCTCTGTAAGTCTAGACAACACACTTTGAAGACTAAAGGAGAAAGTTAATATACAAAACAATATACTGAAACTTGTATTTAAAGTTGGAAAATAGAGCATGGCAGGACCAAAAGTATGCATCAGTAGAGTTAAAAATGTGAGGTAGTGTGTCTTACCACAGTGTTGTGGGAAACATGGGGGCTGTCTGTGGAGCTGTGTGACCGCACAGTATCAAACACAACACAGCTGGCTGGATCATTTCCGTTACAGTTCTGAAATTCAGGCCATAATCTTTCAGTATGGTACAGCAGTACAAATGTCAGGGCCCCGGATGAGAGGAAAATTCGCTTCCAACCGGCTTTTAAAACACTATGTTTTTGTATTGAGGTAGAAAAATAAATATTTGAAAATATAAAATATAAAATATAATATATTTTATAATATAAAATATAAAATATATGTTTGAAAGCATAATTTCTCTCCCTTATGAAAGTATGGTTTTGTATAGAAATGTTTGATGCACAAACTCACATTTGCCACAGTTGTATAGCGGGCAGACAGTTGCCGCCTCTTAAAGTTCAGATCACAACCTTAGTACTGCTGTCCTTTAAACATTCTATTCCAGATTCTATTATTGTCTAGATTATTGGCCAACACAATAAGATGTAGACCTTATCTTTTGTGGAACATTAATATTAGATTTGAACTATTAGCCATTTTGAAAACCATGAACCTATATTTATCTGACAATATTTCTGTTCTCCTGTATTTTTCTCACTTTAAACATGGTTTAGCTGTTGATGTAATATGTCAGTACAGTCTGATGTTTGATTGCTTTTCAGTCCAATACAGGGCATGTATGTGCTCTTGGTACACTATTAATAAAAAAGAACCATTCCATTTTCAAAACAACGCACAGCTGTTATGCTGTGGAAGTGAGTTCAGTGTTGGTTGATTGTTTCCAATGAGCTGTTTCTGCAGGACATATTATTATTATTATTATTTGTTTATTTAGCAGATGCCTTTATCCAAGGCGACTTACAGAGACTAGGGTGTGTGAACTATGCATCAGCTGCAGAGTCACTTACAACTACGTCTCACCCGAAAGACGGAGCACAAGGTTAAGTGACTTGCTCAGGGTCACACAGTGAGTCAGTGACTGAGGTGGGATTTGAACTGAGGACCTCCTGGTTACAAGCCCTTTTCTTTAACCACTGGACCACACAGCCTCCTATTATATATTGTGGCAATAGTTTTTTTTGATGAATGTATCTGATGTGTTTTTTAATGTATTTTATCAGATGAATAACTTTTTTCCATGTTGAAAAAAAAATATATATATATTTTTGTGTTAGAAAAAATAAATCTCAGGAACAACATATTCAGTGCTCAAGGGGCAATAAACCACATAACCCTTTAGATGTTGAATCACTGCACACTGTATGTTTTATTAACAAGGTATACATGACTGTGTGACTCTACTAAATAGCATACATTATAATGTATTGCATTTGTGTTATTTTTCAGGTGAAATTGATCTCCCAGTGCTTTTTAAACTGCTGTCAAAGTACCCAGGAACTTATATTATTACTGCAATTGTGGATCCCAGTGGTGAACAGATTGACAGCTACAAAGGTACTACGAGTCAAAGTGGTAAGTTTCTCATTGTTTAGATTGCTGAGAGAAAGGTGGCATATACAGTAGGTTACATTTGTAATGCCGAAAAGTATGAAGAGAGGAATGTGCTGTTATTGTGTTTATACATCAATATTATAGTATGCCATGTGATTAATAGATTGTTCTCACATTCACATACAGTACCACCAAGGACCAGTTCATGAAAAGAATGTATATAACACTATGACACATAGGGCAGCAGTGTGGAGTAGTGGTTAGGGTTCTGGACTCTTGACCGGAGGGTCGTGGGTTCAATCCCCAGTGGGGGACACTGCTGCTGTACCCTTGAGCAAGGTACTTTACCTAGATTGCTTCAGCAAAAACCCAATTGTATAAATGGGTAATTGTATGTAAAAATAATGTGATATCTTGTAACAATTGTAAGTTGCCCTGAATAAGGACGTCTGCCAAGAAATAAATAATAATAATTTATACTTTACTTTTTCTTAATTTGGTCATTCCATATCATACTCTGTTGGAATGCTCGTAAATAATGTGTAATGCATTGACATCCTATTCAAATTGTAATATGTTATGTCAGTTTCTCATTTAGTGGAGCTGTTGTAGTCTGTTTTACTGGTTCACAACCTTATTTTCCAACATGTACGAATCTGTATAATTTATTTTTAATACTAGAGAGCATTTCATAACAACATGGTATCTAAAATCCTTGGACAAAATCAGTTTAGCCCTGACCAGTTAATGATTTGTTGTTTTTGGCAATTTTCCCTGAAAATGTTATTAAAAATGATTATACATATGATTTCCAAGACAATTCATGTACAAATCACATGCCTGACCTAAATTTATTTATTTCCATTTTAACTCAGATTAAACTATAGCCTCATGAGAAGCAACAACAGGACAAGGTCTTCTCTCTTTCTGTATTGAAACCTGAAGCTGTCCTACTATCATATTCAAACTTACACTAAAATATACTAGAATTCCTTGGCGTCTGTTTATGCCTTTCTTTCATTGATTAACATTTATTGTGCCCCAAATACAGCTTCAGTTGTGGTAGTGACACAGGCTTCAGCTCCTTTTAAAACCTGCTTACCAGTAGATAACTCCAAATCAGCATGCCCCTGCTACAACTTGCAGCAAGAGCAAACTAAAATCAGGTCTTACTAATTCCTTATCTGATGTTCCTAGCATTGGTGGCCAAGACCCCAAACCTTGAGAACATCAGCTTTACCTGGTATATGATGACGACAGCTGAGTATGAAATCCACGTGAAAGATGGATGACTTAATTCATATGATTCAGGTATGTTTAAAAAGAGATTGGTAACACTTTACATTAAGTATCTCGAATTACTGTGTATTTATATAGTAGTTACTTAGTAAATGCATGTGTACTTACACCAAGTCATTATATACACCACCTGTGAAATGCCTTGGTCCATATTCCTTTTCTTCTATAACCACAAGGATGGGACAAATGCCCCATGACATATGATATAAGGTTTATTAGATACTTTTTCATGCATTGCATTCCTAGCATGTGTAATACACAAACAGGTGCAGTCTGAGGGCTGTTACATAAAGTACACCTACACCTAAAGTAAACCTTGCTGCAACACTGGAACAATCAACGAATGAAGTTCCAGCAGCTCTCTCTTCAACTGGATATTAGTTTCCCACAATTTCATCATTCAAGCTCGCCATCTTCCAAGCATCTACAATAATGCAGCCATCCCAGCAGTCTGACTCTCTGAGGAATCACCAAGAACTATTTCCAGACTTCCTATAATTGCTCCAAATGCATCATTACCAGACACTGGTTCTCTTCTCACCTCACTGCTCTTGTCATCAGAGCAGGTCTTTCTCTCCAATTCCACACCACACACTCCTTTAGGACTGGTGCAGCCTTTTCATCAGCCAGAGCCTGCATCAGCCATCACCTGATCAAGACCATGGGGGGTTGGTCCTCTTCAGCAGTCAACTCCTACATCCGATTGCTGCCATCTGATATCACTGCAGCACATCAGTCTATAGCTAGCATGCCCGGAGTGGGGGCTCCTTCTACACCAGGACCACCAATGGTTTTCCCCTAATAGAAGGGGTTTTTCCTCGCCGCCGAGCAGATGGCCG
Organism: Acipenser ruthenus; assembly: GCF_902713425.1. Taxonomy (NCBI): domain Eukaryota; kingdom Metazoa; phylum Chordata; class Actinopteri; order Acipenseriformes; family Acipenseridae; genus Acipenser; species Acipenser ruthenus. The sequence goes on along the minus strand of NC_081198.1, from coordinate 49,999,549 downwards.
ACACATAGCTTGTTCCACTAGCCATCTATTTTAGTTATTTTGTTTGTCATTGTTGGTCTCTTCTGCTTTTATGTTATACATTGGCACGCTGCCTTTGTTTGTCTTCACAGGTGCGGGTTCAGTAGGGAGCTGGTGGTCCGTTTTTTTGGGGGTGTAGTGATTCTCACTTCCCCGACCTAGAGTTTCCATAACTCCACAGGTTCTTCATGCAGTCAGAAGGGACCACCGGCCACACTATTCTTTCACAGCTCATGTGCTTTATCTTGCCTCATGAAAGAAGGCTCTGTCTTACAACCTCCTTCATCCTCCTGGGACGTGGCCTTCATACTCTTAGTGCTCGAGTCCCGTAACTAACGATTATTTGTGTTCTTTCAGATTCTCTTTTCTTCCTTACATCAAGGCTTCGCATGAGCCGTTCCGTCCTTTGAGCATCAAAAAAAGGGATGCTAACTGGGACCCAGTCATGTGGCCGAGCCTATAATGACTCTCCGAGAAGTCAGAGGACTCTCGAAGCACGGGGGCCGATAGGACCAGACCCGACTCCATAGAAGGCACTCTTGATTGGAGTCCGGCCCGTCCTTTTCTCTCTCTGTCCCCTGCTCTAAATGCAGAGCCTCCTAAGTTGCAAAACACTCCCTTCTTCTTGCAGCCCTGGTTCCCACCCCAAGAATTATATTAATGGAACCCAGTAAAATTTTTATATAAATGACCTGTCCATGCTAGTATGCAAAATTTCACAAAGTGTGTTCATTCATATAAATATTACACTGCTGTAACCTCTACTGGAGAGTCCTGGCTAAACAAATGTCTTCCCAACAATAACAGCTCATAATCACACATGGGACACACTTAATTACATGTAGTAGCGTATTCCATTACACACTTGTTTCAAACACCTTGGCGTCTACAAAACAGAACACATTTCAGACTAACTCATTCTTCATTGTTGGGTGTGAGTCCCACTATAGATCATGTGGATCTACTGTGTATGTTCTGCTGACGCACAATTTAAACAATCACAGGACCGGTGGTTTCATCCCCAGTGGTTTCCCAGTGTTATATTCAGTAGCAGTTTTTCAGCATATACAAAAGATTTAAATGACTACAAAATAATGTATTTCAGGACCTCTGTGATTGAGTGATGTAGTTCCTGTATTATTGTTTTTCTTCTGCTGTTGTTTATTTTGAAACCCCTAAAAAGAAAGTTAATACAGGATAGCAAAGTTAAAGGTGTAGTTGTTAGGATGCTAAAAAAACATTACCCTTCAGATGGGACCCTGTGGATGAAATACAGCTAATCTGACTACAAGCCTCTCAAATCTTTAGTAGCAGGATTGGACCTGTTCCAACTCCTAGTCTATGTCAATTTAACTCAGAGCTGGCAAAGCTAATGATAAATAACCATGACAACTAAAATATGTTTATTTCATTTTTTAACAAAAGACAAAGGACTTGTTGGTTGAAAGATATCATTAATATTTACTGAGTGTAATTATCTACTGAAATTCATTCATTTAATTACTTCAGACAAGCACGGAAAATAGTTGTAAGTTTACAAGTAATTGCAGTTGAAAAAAGAGCAGAGCGGTGCAGTGCAATGGTTGAGCAAGTTTCCGTTATGTGAGTTCAAGTTTGAAACCAGCCATAGTTCAAGTGGTACAGTGATGCATTCCACAGTAAAGGGCCAGCATATGCACACTACCTGGTGTCAGACTAAGTTCTGCGCTAGTCTAGACCCTGCACTGTACATCTCGAAGCAGACGATACTATCAAACAGAAAAGACAGTCGAAGCACATATCTTAGGTTGAGCAGGAGGCAGAAAAACCGCCTGTTCTTTTGGCATTAGTCTACTTTTTTTATCATGTGACTGTGCCAGGCAGTACAGCTGGAGGATTTTATTTCTCCTTGTATCTTACAAGGGTACCAGCAAATGCAGTTATGTTTAACTGAGCACCTGTCTGTCACCTAGCTGTCTCTTGCTTCTTGGATTCAAGTATCGACTTTATTTTGTAACCTGGCCATGTCCAGTAGATGTCAACTTCTTAATGATGGCTTAATAAAGCGTCATGGCTGAAATGCAACAGTTTTGGCTTACCGCTAACACTACAAAAGTGAAGGTTTATAATCGGTGGGGGTGATTGTTTTCAGTCTCTCAGCAGTCCTACTCATAAATCTGCTGGGATACCTGGCAGGTTTGATTTACTCCATGAGGTAATGCATTCTTGCAGAAGTGATTGCAACCCAAGCTAATGCTTTTACAAGCATGCCTGCTGTGTCTGGGACACATTGATGCTTAGCATTGGGAGGTTAATGTTATCCCATTATAAAATACTGTGCAGTTCTTTTGCAGAGAAAAAGGAGGGATGCAAGCTTGTAGAAACTATTTTAAACTAGCATGTAAGCTTGCAAAGTCAAACAAAAAAGAAAAACTGTTGTGTACATCATGACATCTTACCTTTATATAGTGCCTGATCATGTAAAGACATCCCAAGGATGATCAGAAGCAAGTACCTGTACTGGTAATTACTGTGCAGTAACAGTTTAGTTATGGTGCAATTAGATACGCTTAATATCAATTATTTTCTGTTTTGTATTTGTAATTAATTTAGAACAATTTGTAGATGTTATTTTTCGCTTTGACATTATGGACTTTTTTGTGTTGATCAGTGGCAAAAACTCCTAATTAAATCCATTTTGATTCCATGTTGTCACACAATAAAATGTGGAAAAGTCCAAGGGGGGGGGGGGAATACTTTTGAGAGCCACTGTATAGTGTACAATTGCTAGGATAAGGTTCAAATGAGGATCTCTGCTGAGTGCAGTTAAACTAAGGATAGCTATGAGGAGGAGCTGGTCAGGCAATATTTCTTACTGTAAGTGAGATGAAGGACCACTGCTGTGTTTGGAATGCCCTGCTGCATGTGGAGGAAAAACAAGAAGACATATACAGAAAAGCAAATGAATACTGTTCTACCCAAATCCTCTGCTTTTAGAGAACACCAGCATGTAGTCTTTAGATTAATATTATTAATCTGTTCAAACAAATTGCTATTGTTCAATGATAAATTAAAAGTCTCATTCATTTTTGTTGAACACATGTGGAAGGGGTCACACTGAATGATGATTTCTTATGTTTTGGTCTCGTTGCCATGGTAGCTAATGTAACACAAGTCGAGTCTTGGGCTCCCTTGGATGCCAGATCCCAACATTTTTTATGAGCTGGCTTTGTTTTTTCCTTGCTATTTTCCATTGAGTTGGAGGTCTAAGTGATTCTGTTAAACAGGAGATAGCGAATTAACATCTGCATTGGATCGGCCAGCACTGTCTTTGACAGAATGGGGCTGACACTCCCCCTCAGCTCATAAATCAGCGGAAACTGGGCTACTGGTAGTCCTGATGGAGTTTCTCATGGGTAAAGGTCACATGTTGGATAAAACCCAGCCTTATCTACAGCATCTCCCTAGACCTGATAATAGAGTTTGAACAGGCACTGATAAATAAAGCAACAGCTGTGCAGGGGCAGTGGGGGCCACTCTGAGCCAGTGGGGCAAGGCTCTTCTATAAAATCGGTTCCTATTGATTACTGCAGGCTGCTGTTGGAAATCATAAACACTTATGCAATAGTTAAAAAAAATAAAATAAAAAACTGTTATCAAGGGGGTTTTCTCGTCTGCCTCGTCTAGCTGTACTATCTTTTTATGCAAAGCTTTTCGCTCTCCCCCTTCCTGCTCCTGCCACGCCAGCAGCTCTTTCACGCAGCTGAACTGAGATGGGTTCCATGTGTTCTTGCTCCTGGAACAGTCATTGCTGACATTTTCCAGGATAAAAATAACACTTCCTTAAAAGGACTTGAAGCTTTCTCTACTGGATGAATCAGACATCTAAAAAAAAAACATTTATCTCTTCTTCAACACAGTTCACATCCAAGAATGAACAATCTTTTTTTTTTTTAGTAGCACATTATTGCTAGGATTATAAATTGCTGGTGCATTATAAATAGGGCTTCTGTTTTTCATGTTTTATTAATTGTATTTTTCGGTGATTATTTTTAGTTATTTTCAAGTTTTATGTCAATTGTTTTTTTGGGGGGGGGGCTTTTGTTTTTGATATACTGTATGAAATTAATGTTTTCGGTTACGTTCCAAAATGCTTGAGCGTTTTTTTTGTCAAAATATGTATAGTAACTGGACAGTACTTGCACACTTAAGTTGTAACTTCTTTCCTTTGCTGTCTTCCACAACGAAATCCCTCTGGTCTCAGGAACATTCTTCTGGGGTTTTTGTCTGTAGGCATTTTTGTACATTTCGCCACAAGTCTGTTTTAAATTCTCTGTATCTTAACTGTAATAGAGCTTTAAATCCCGCTAACAAGCCTCCATCCTGATTGTAATCTTGTTTTAAATCTCGCAAGCGGAGTCTCCAATAGAAATGTAGGAATGTGCTGTCACTCAGTAGTTGGGGCGGGTTTAAAGTATTCAGAATGAATCAATGATAGATACAGTCAGGAAGGCGGGACATTGCCCAGTAGCACTGGGAAATGTATTTATTATTATTTTTGTAGTAGGTTTTATTTTTTTAAAGGTGTTTATTGGCTATCCACCTATTCATTTTTTTTTTTGTATTGGGGGTATTTTATCGGGTTTTCTTCAGTTAAAACCGAAAAATCAGAAGCCCTAATTTTAAATAATTTCCAGCTACAGTTAATAAAAAAGGTTTTAATTTTATATTCATTCCATCATATAAAAGGAAGCCTGCGTTTTAGTGGTTGGAGCTGACTTCAAGTCCAGATGTCCAGTACCTGAATTCTCTTTGAATCCTTGTTCTTATTTATGTCACCACAGACGTATGACATGCAACGATCAAGATCAATTAAATAGATGAAATCGTCACTCGAATAGCTAGTATCTTATTCATCCTTCGACAAACAATACGTCCCATGATCGGTAAGGAAAGGATGTATATCTTAGCTCAATCCATTATGTCTCCTCTGTGCACCAGAGTTTGCCTCTTCCTCCCCAGCCTCCATCTGCTTTTTGGCTTTGTCTAATAGGAAGGGCAGCTACCCTGCAAGCTAATTTATGGGCAGGGGTACCTTGAAAGGTGAGGCCAAAGGTCAAATGAATGTAGTGTAAAAATATATATATAATGTAGTCGTGTCGTCTAGTCTAAGCTTTAATAAATAACACATGAGTTTCCTGACTGAACTATATAGGTATATCAATAACAATGCAGGCTTGGGGTATTTAAGTTTGTGAGGTCAATATACAGTAGCAGCTTCTGTGAATTAGCAGCTTATCAAATAGTTAACGTAAGGAATACAGTATATATATATATATATATATATATATATATATATATATATATATATACATATATATATATATATATATATATATATATATATATATATATATATATATATATATATATATATATAAAACAATTACATCAGCACTCAGAATTTTATAAGAAAGTCTACTTTTTATTTTCTGTCAAAAATGATCAAAACCGTACACAATGTTGACAATTACATTCCATATTTAAGAGCTGGAACTTTTGTGTTTGAGGTTTTGTTTCCTGGAAGTGCATTATCTATATATATTTTTGTATTTCTCAATACTGAGCTGAGGGTGATTGTCATTATCGTCATCATATACTTATCTTTTCAGTTAACACAGAATATTGTAAACACTAACACAGTATGATATAATGAACAGCTAGAAAGAAAATCTTAATTGTGATGTCTTTGGGCCAGTACTGGCCCAAAATGTGTCAAATATATACCATCCTATGCATTAAAAATAATTGGACTGTGTATGTGTGCAATGAGAAAGAGAATCTTTGCCCTATTGAATAAACTTTGCTTTTTTGATTCCCGTTTGACCAAGATATTCATAAAAAAAGATTTCAAAGCATAAAAACGTCGTCCATGATTGGAAAATAAAAAGACGTAAGAGAAGTGTAAATGTGTAAATTGCATTCCAGACAAATTCAGCACCTGATCATCAAACACATTAGCACCAGTACGCCAAATCATGCAGCAATGTTTTTTCTTAAAAAGAAAAAGAAAAAAACTACTTCAAGAGTCTTCGTATCAAAAGCATCTGCAGGTACAGTGCAAGGTTCAGCATTCCCTTAGCTTCTAGTTGGCTGTGGTTATCTCCGGGTTCTCTTCAGAGGTAAATGTTGGTTTTCATTACTTTTCACTTAGGTTCCAATCGCTGCCATGACTCCAGGATTAACCGTCACTGAAAAAAAGAGGACCCTGTTACTATAGCAATGGCCCGCCCTGCCACCGTTTTTTCACACTCAGTCCCAACCTGTAAAAGAACTTCCCTCTTCCACACACACTCCCTAACCGCCAGTTGCAGACACTCTGGAACTCTGTACTGACATTTTAATGGTGACAACTTGGCAATACAGGAATTGCTGCTTAAATTGGATACAGCCTGCTTATTCAGGATATCTTTGCTTCCCCCGAGGCGTCCAGATAAAGCGGTGCCGACGGTATTCGAACTTCTGAGCTGGCTAGCATTTTAAAAACGTGCTCTTAGGTGCTTTTTAAAATGAGACTGAACCCTCTCTAAAAAGGGGTTTTATGAACCGATTTTAATTAATCAAAATAAGCTTTAACAAAACATTCCTAAAGTTGTGTGAGTAAAGCCCTATATTTCTAAAGTTTGGGCACAATATTGTACGCATTTTTACAAAATAGCTTTTTTTTTATCTTAGTGTTGTTATTTTACAATCCAAACTGCTTTTTCTTTTTGCCCTTTTTAAAATTCCAATGCTTCTGTTCTAGACTATTTTCATTGTTCTATTTTTTCAATCTAGTTTTTTTTTATCTTAGTTTTTCTAATTAAAACCACATGTTTTCTCTCTTTTATCTTTGAACAATGCAGGGATGTCTTACCGGAAGCACAGGCCTCCTCACACTCTGCCTGGGTTTCGAACCTGTTTTCATTTCCTCCGCATCCTCCATACCAGAACCGCGTGCAGCTCGATGTCTGGGCATCAAAGTACCACTTCAGGACGAATTTCGTACATGAGCCTTCCTCCTTCTGCAGCTGGCAAACATACCCCACTATAAAATAACACAGTGTAAACATATTACTATACACATAGAGAAGCTTTCTGGAGTAATATCCCACTCTGCTCATCCCACTCACTCTCACTGCAGCTATAGCTGTCTTTATGTGTCATTGCAAGCAAATGCATTGTCTATCCCCTTCAGTCACTGTGTGTACAATTGTACCATGCTAAGTTTCCTATCTATGCATCTATTTTAAAAAGTTGTGACCGAAGGGGATATCAATACATTTAAGCCCACAATTACATAATTTTCAATGCTGAGAGTTTCTAATTAAGAAAAAAAAAAACATTACAAGAAAAAACAAAAACAAAAAAACAAACAGCATCAATATTATTGCAATAATATTATTGTATTCAAGATACAGTATGGTTCACCCCCAATATGCATTTATCTTTTCCTAATTCATTCTTTTTGCAGAGGAAGTAAATAGGTGAATTAGAAAAAATTACATTTTAAAACCCAAATAAATTATCAATTTTGTAGCTGAAATGTTATTTGAGCCACCTTTCAATAAAGTGAATCAGCACAGTGTAAAATGTTCCACGATTGTTAATCTCAGTGGCACACTTTTCAAGGGCCAGTTATAAATTAATACTGCTTCACATTACTTTATTGCAATATTTTCCATATATGTAATGGTGCCGGAGCCAAATTGTGAAATAAGGGGAAAAAAAAAATATGTAGAATAAGATACGTTAACACACTTGAAATGATCGAGTTCATAACTTTTACAGGCACTGTAACCACACAGATTGTTTTACCCAGCTTAACACTCTTTTTTTGTCCAGTTTATTTATTTTTTTAACAAAACAAATTCCACAAAGCATTTCCATGCAATCACGGTTTATTTTCAAATGCAAGTCAAAGTTAACATGAGGCCAGCAAGGTTTCCTCTCTAATCTGGTTCAGTTATACTTCAGTGTGGTTCCTACCTTATGCTTTACAGCATGGATTTTCTGAGAGCAACCAGACGTGTTGTAGTAACCAGGTTAGTATAACACTGATACCTCTCCAGGCTGTGGCGAATGTGAACGTAGATATGCTGTTCTATTAATAGTGATAATCTCTAACATTAAGTCTATCAGAGTATTAGTTTACCTAAACTGCCTATAACACCGCAATCTGATCATATATTATTACAGGGAAAGTTTTACAGAAACTTAAATCTACATTGGATAAATGCTGTGCACTGTCCAGAGCACTATGCTTTATCCCAAGCACAAATAAAAACATATTTTTTGTCTTGGCCAGACTTGGTTTATTTTGGCAGGGATATAATTGAATGTCCTTAGCCCACTTTTCTTTGAAATGTATCATTCTTGGTTTGAATTGGAACCGGACCTGCACTGTAACACATTACTCTGTGCTCTGAATTCTCAGCCATGTTTGAAGAAAACCTTTTGGGAAATGGCTGGAACTCTCCCACGAGCTGCTGTAAATTCAATGAGCAATTGTTTTTATTATTTCTTTCACAGGGAGAGACAGAGATAATAGATATTGAATTGTCTCATTTACATTATATTTTTACATTATTTATTATGAAAGTAACATTATTCTCTAGGTTTGTTAAACTTCCTTAAATGTGCTCAAATAGTTCAAACACACTATTCAAACCATACCTGCAGGCCAGACTCCGTCATGCTCCATGTTCTGATTGGAACTAATGACTTCATAACTGAAAGTTTTACATGCAGAATAAGATTCCAGAATAAGATTTACATGCAAAAAATAAGATCCACATTTTAAATAGTAACTCACTGATTCCTTTAAAATGTGGAAACACTGAGAATATGCTCACCAGATTACTTATTTTCCACTTTAAACTGTTTAACTTAACCTGTTACCAATCAAAACAAAATTACCAAACAACTGTTTCACATATGGCGCACTATGCCATGCATGATGATGACTTGGAAAAGACATGTGGAAGATTTAACAACTTCGTTTTCATTCGCAAAACTGGCTTCAAACTGGCTTCCCATTGTACGGCTTCTAAAAATAAGAATGACTCAATAGGGTTTCATACATCTCAGTTCTGTTTAAAGTATGAATGGAAGAGTGGAATTAATTGTGTGTGTGTGTGGGGGGGGGGTTTAATTCTTTCTTGATTGGTACCAGATATGGTGGTCTTTTAGAAGCAGCTTTCACAGCAGGATGTCTCTCATCTTCAAAGCTAGCAATGCAGTAATGCCAGATTTTGGTCTGGCAACAATAACCTTTGGTGATCAGTGACTATATTGATGAGTGTTCAAAACCATGTAATTTAAAGTTCAGGTTTGTGTATTTGGAAAATGATCTGGTTCCAGTCCCTCTGTCCTACTTGGGTTTGGCTTTAGCCAGACTTTCAAAGGAGACACCAAACCCTTCAATGAAAACAATTAAAGTCTACAAACTGTAAAACTCATGCCAATTAACTTCACAACGCAACAAACATGGAATCGCCTAGCAACTTTAACTATAGTGGGAGCATTGTGTAGGCAGCTGTTGCATTAACCATGTAGGAGTTTGATATGTTTCCAAAGCAATAAGAAAGAAAGATATGTCCCCTCCCTTTAGTTTATCTTGCTCAAGCCAGCTGCTTGTATTTACCTGGGAATGATTTTTATTCTAGCTGAGGCTGTTGCATTCTGCTCTCTGAGGCTATAGAAGAAAATGTTTATTGTTTTGTAAAGCAGGCATAATTCTGTAAAACTTGAAAACTACAGCATGCTTGTACATTTGGTTAAAATATTGTTGCAATGACGTTGTACAGCCACTTTTTAGTACTTACATGGTTTTAAGCACTGGGTAATGCACTGGGTTTCAGACTCAAATTTATTGGCATTCCCTCTGCACCCACCATACCAGAACTGGGTGCAGATCCCGGTTTTGTTGTCAAAGAACCATTTAGCCTGATACTCTTTGCACAGTTACAATGTACTTCATGTGTAAATCTTTTTGCATGCTACATGTATGTACACAATTGTATCAGAAAAGGGTTAGGGTTATATCGTGCAAAAAGCTTTACACACTAAGTACATTGTAACTATGCATAATAACACTAATTCTGTGTGAGTTCGCATGTATTTACAAAGTAACTATTATGTAAATGCACATTAATTAGAGACACTTAATGTAAAGTGTTACCAATTATATTTAATAATAAAATAAGTCTGCATCCCTACAACCTTTAGCTTTGAAAGACAGGCAACCAATTTGTGATACTGCTGCCAGTGCTTTTAAGAGGTACAATTGATTTTAAAACCGTAGTTATGTCTCCTTTCCCGGTAAGTGCTAAACAAGAAGCCCGCATATAACTGTATCTATATACTACACTTAAGTATGTTACTCTATACAGTTTATAGCAACCAATTACTATTAAGTCTGCCAGGTCCCACTGGGAGGACAGAAGAGAAAGGGTTAAAATGTGGTGTTTTTTTTAGCTGCGGTAATTGCCAATCACAGTCTAGTGTACAGTCCAGAATTTTCAGAAAGTGGGGTATTAGCAAAAACAAAACTACACTGCTAAAACAGCTTAATCAGTCCCGCATTTCTTTTTGAGAGAAATAAGGAGGATCTTAACTATTTCACAGGGACATAAGCCTTAATATGTTCAAGATTTCACAAATACATTTTCTTTCCCTGTGTGTGGGGGTGGGGTCATGGTCATACAATATATAGTATATATACCATATAGTATATATCCCATCTCCAATGTCCTTTTCTCTCCAAAACTCTCGAAAGGGCTGTAGCCAGTCAGCTGATGAAATATCTCATGGATAACAATCTCCTGGAATCTCTGCAGTCTGGCTTCCGGCCGCATTACTGTACTGAAACTGCTCTGCTCCGGATTGTAAATGATCTCCTGCTTAAAGGCTGGTTCACACTGGGCAAATGATTATGCTTTCCTACACTTTGCAATGTTTTTATCATGGTTTTAAAAATGGGTGTTCCTAACCGGGTTGATTATGATCTATTATTTAAACAGGGCTGTTGCAGAACCTCGCACTTCAAAAGAGGTGCAAACGTTTTTTTTTTGACCAATCAGAATGAACTATGCAGCGAGATGATCACTCATTGTGAACTACCACCTGCGTACTGTTCGCAGTGATAGTGTTAATCGTTTGCCCAGTGTGAACCAGCCTTAATGCTGATGCTGCTGCTCCCCCTGTGCTTGTCCTCCTTGACCTAACAGCTGCTTTTCACACCATAGATCATGGCATTCTTCTTGACCACCTTTACAAGTATGCTGGGATTTCTGGAACCTGTCTCTCCTGGTTGTTCTCTTACCTATTCGGATGCATGCTGTCTGTTTTCTATGCTGGATGCAGTGGTGTTGCAAACCCAGTCACTTGTGGTGTCCCTCAAGGGTCTGTTCTTGGGCCTCTTCTCTTCAACATCCATATGTTTCCCTTGGGTCACCTCATCCACTAACACAGCCTCATATTTCGCTCGTATGCTGATGACACCCAGCTCTACTTAAAACTCAACACTGGAAGACCCTCTGCCATGGTCTGGCCCTCGGCTTGCATTCAAGACATCAAGGCCTGGATGTCTGCCAATTTTCTTCAGCTCAACACTTGCAAATCTGAACTCCTTCTAGTAGGATCTAAAACTCAACTTAAGAATCTCAATATAGCTTCCCTGAACCTCAGAAACTGTCTGCTGCTGCCTTCCCCCACAGTACGAAGCCTTGGTGTACTTCTTGACAGCAACCTCTCCTTTGATGCCCACATGGTCTCCGTGGTCAAACCTTCCTTTTACCATCTTCGAAACATCTCCAAAGTCCGTCCCTACCTTTCCCTCCCGGATGCGGAGATACTTTGTCATGCATTTGTCTCCTCTTGACTCAACTACTGCAACTCTCTCTATGGTGGTCTCCCGGCATGCACCATAAACCGACTGCAGCTAGTTCAGAATGCCGCTGCCAGGATCCTTACCAGATGTAAAAAATGTGAACACATTACCCCACGTCTTGCCCAGATGCACTGGCTACCTGTAAAGTTCAGGATTATTTTCAAAACTCTCCTGCTCACCTACAATGCCCTTCATTACACAGGTCCTGGGTACCTCTTCAACCTGCTGACCTGCTATGTCCCTGCCCGCAAGCTGAGGTCCTCCGAATCTGGCCTGCTTGTTATCCCCAAGCAAAAGTGCACAACACTTGGAATGCTTGTTTAGCTGTATGGCTCCAACTCTTTGGAACTCTCTCCCAGCTTTGGTGCGTGATGCTCCCACCGTCGCTCGCTTTAAACTCTCAAGACTCACTTGCTCTGTCTTACTTTCCTTGCCTCTTGCTTTAAGCCTGATATTTGTTATTAGCTGTTGTGTTTTTTTTCTCATGTTTTAGAATTCTTTTTACATCCTAGCCCTGTATTTCATGTATTTTGCATTTTTTATTTTTTTGTTACTGTATCTTGTAAAGCACTTTGTGATGGTGGTCCACTATAAAAGGCGTTATATAAAATAAAGATTGATTGATTGACTGAGATTAGATATCCAATATGGTTTCCATTGTAGAGAAACATATACATTACTGATAAATATTTATAATTAAAATATTTGCTCAACATCAATCTCATTAGAATCAAGTAACCTTAAATTTAGCCATAATATATAATATACAGCCCCACAGATACGTCTTGCAGTAGTTTCATGTCTTTAATACTATCAGTCTGTATTTGGCTGTCAGCGTAATGTTCTCTGGTTATAATGCATTTAAAAAAAGAAGCAGCTCTAACTGTGCCTCAGCCCGTGGTTCATAGGCTGCATTGTAGGCACTGACCTGTTTCTGGCTTCTCCAGCGGGTCGTCAATTAAAGTGGCCTCAGCAGCTTTCTTCTCAGCTTTTTCTGAAAGATACAAAATACAATGTAAAATGAGTGGACACCTTACATTTCATGTGAACAGGTTGAGGTCGTCAATGGTTTCCCTAATATAGATTTACCAGGGTAGGTATATGTGCAGTTAACCAAGTTTATATTTACATACATACTCATAGTTCCAAATGACCATGCTTGCCTGTGTGCTCTTGATGCGCTTTTATTATGCTTTCCTACACTTTGCAATGTTTTTATCATGGTTTTAAAAATGGGTGTTCCTAACCGGGTTGATTATCAACGATCTATTATTAAAGCAAGGCTGCTGCAGAACCTCGCACTTCAAAAGAGGTGCAAACGGCTTCAGGGCTTGTGAGAATTCTGGAATGTCCAAGTCATTTTAGAGCACCAAACGCCGGCCCCTGCATGCAGAATCACATCCCATTCCATCCACAAATTATCCTCTGTCAAACAGCCTGTAAAACAAGCCTGATGAAAGTTACCCATGCAATTCTAGGGATGGCACCCCAGCATTTCCAGATAGAAAGCAATGAAACTCACTGGTGGTGATGATCCCCTTGTATGTGACTTTGACGTGGGTCCTGAGGTATCCAGTGATGACTACGTGATACCGCTGGCTGCTGTCCAGTCCTTCGATGAACAGCTCGCTGCCCGTCACATTCTTTCTCAGCACGGGGGAGTGGTCTCCCAGTTTCTTTACGATTACTTCATAATGGTAATCCTGCTTACTATCTGGGCTGACCCAGTGCAAGACCAGGCTGGTTGAACTGATGTTAACAGCTTGTATTTCGCCAGCCTCCACTTCTAGATGAAGCAAAAAGCAGTACATGTTACGATAAATATAAATCTATTGACATACTGCACTTTAAGGTAATGGGTGGTGGCAGGTTATTCTAATTTATTTTGAATACTGACATACCTTTGTGTTTATTCACTGGAACTGATTGGTTTTCCTTGCCCTTTCTACAAAAAAACAAAACAAATAAAACAACCAAAAAAAAAAATCAGTAATATTTTGACTTTGATGAATTAACCTGTTAACATAACCTGCCAGGAAAAAGGCTGAATTAAAAAAAAAAAAAAAATTGAGAAAATGATATGATTTTGCAGCTCCTAAAATATTTTAAATTCCTTAAAATGATAAAAAAAAAAATGCCCCTATGTCAGACTAAAAATGCTTTGACATCAAATAAAAGTTTTTTTTTTTTTTTTTTTTTTTTTTAATTATCACTGTCTTGCTTATTTACCTGGATCATTCTTTGTCATCAGAATAGTAGAAGGCTGTCACAGGACACATGCTGTTATGGTAGTTTCCCCTGTTTAGCGTCTGTAAATGAGTTGCATGGTTACACTTACGCATGCTTCTGTGAGTGTCTGAAAGGTCCCATCCAGGGCTGGTCACTTTGGAACCAGTCACAGTTCTTGCTGATCTCTGGAGGCAGGTAGAAGGCGTTTTCAGCTGTATAAAGAAACAATGAATGCAAAAAATAAAAATTTTAGGAGACTTAATGGGACCACAATCTATTCCAAGATCCTATATATTTAAAGCATATGTTCAAAGGGCTCTGGACTCACTCTATGGACTGTCATACTTACCACTAACAAGTTTAGGGAGCAGACGGCCAAATCGCTGCATACGCTCTTCGTAAAAGTGAGATGACCTCTCGACTCTCTTAAAGAAGACATCGGTGGGTTCACTGGCCAAGACTGAGAGGTCCTGGATGCTCACTTTGCTGCCGATGCCCAGCACCACAATGAAGAAGCCTTTGCACTTGGCATCGACCACGATCTTCTGCAGTCTCTCAGCCTCATCCTCCATCACTTCTCCCGTCACCATCAGCACAATCACCTTCAGGTTGCGGGGATGTGGCACCGCCTCGAAGACATGCTCGATGGTGTACTTTATGGCACTGCCCAGGGCCCGCACCCCTTCCAGCTGGGGCATTTTGTTCTGAAGGAAGTTCCTGATGTCCTCTTTTGATCCGTAATCCGTCAGTCCGATGTCCACCTTGGCTGGCGGCAGGATTCTGTTCTGTTTATATTCGTAGGGGGCATGCTGGACAACAGATACTCGGGCGTGGTGCTCAGATGTTTTGGGGTCCGATGCAATTTCCAGCTGTTCTACGATGTGGGAGACATACCGTTTCATCTCCACAAACTGTCTCGGACTGGTGCTCTCGGAGCTGTCCATAAGGAAGGCGATATCGATGTCGACGTCTGTTGTGGGGGACCTTCTATCTCTCGTGGTTTGAGGGAGTATGAAGTCACAGGTGGAATCAGGGCTGCAGAAATCTGGAAGGGTATTTTGTTTTTAAATCGCAAGGCTTTGCCAAAAACATATATTAATGTTTGGAACGAACCCCATTCAAGTATCACATAACTGTCAGTATTTCAGAAACAGATAATGTTATGTAAGCAAAGAGAAAAGACTTACCTAAACAGACATGACAGTTAATAACTTTTTTGATGGTTTGGTTGAATTGTGCTGGTCCAGAAGGAAGCACAAGAACTTGTGCCAGTCCAGTGCCGTTGATCTGTGAGACAGAAATGAATAACAGCATTAAAAGCATTTAAGAAGCGTGGGCACACTTCCAGTAAGTAGTTTAGCATGACATTCAATCAGAAACTGTGATTTAGGCCAATAAACATATTCATATTTTTGCCGTTGGCAACTTCAGTATCCTTTTGGCAGGAATTTGACATAATTTACCCATGGAAGGAAAAATATATATATGTTTAAAGATTTTTTAACATGTGGTTTAAATGTACAGTACAGGGACATTTTTTTCTTTATTTGCGTTATTTTTGTCTGAATGGGAATACAAAAAAAATGAAAAAGAATCGGGCTCCTCACAGGCCCCTAAATGAAATATCTGGTATTGGTGCATCTTTAATATCTGAACAATCCTGCTAATGATGTTTCAGTGAAAACAGCTGTGAGAATCCAGCGCACGGTGCTGTTTGGGGAATGAATGGGGAGCTCCACCCACCTGCACAGCTCGGTTCAGCACCCCATCATCCCGGTTGGTGAGGAAGACAGAGGAGATCCCTGCTTCGTAGAGCTTCATGGTGGCAGCGCTGAGCGTGGGAGAGCTCTTGGTGGGCCCGTTGCTGAAGAAGATGGCCACTTTCCTCATGAGGAAGCCACTGCGTACCCTCTTGAAGGTGTTCCTGGCCACAAAGTTCATGGCGCTCTCCAGGCTGCGCTCCTTGCTGGTCTGCAGGTGCTGCAGGCCCTCGATCTGCTGGATCAGGGTCTTCTTCTTGTGATTGTCAGAGAAGCGAATCTCCGTCATCACCTCGTTGTTGTAGGTCACTATGGCGACCCGCGCCCCCCGCGGGCAGTTGCTCTCGGCGATGGTGAGATTGCGCACGATGTTCAGAATGCTGCGCTTCATACGGTTGAACACCTCCCTAGTAACACCTTGGGAATTATCGATGGCGAATGCCAGCTCGGTTGGGTACAAAGGGCACTCCTGTGCACCTGAAAATACACACACATTTTTAACAAAATACACTTTAAAGAAAATAATATAAAACATTACCACTAACAAGTTTTCTGCAGAATGCTGTATAATTAGCTGGGAGGCAATCGGCTATAGGTGTGATTCACAGTTAGGATATTTATTGTAGTGTGGCCTGTTAAAATAAAATGGTGAGTCCTTTCCTAAAATGTTGCAAGGTTCATAGGAGGAACCCATAAGACTGAATGTTTTAGTACAGTTTGGCTTGTTCAGCTAGTTTCTCAGTCGAAAGGCAAAAGGGCAGCACACATACATGGGTTTACTGCTCAATGCACAATATATCTGAAATATTCAAACATAATTTGGAACAACTTACCATAGCAGCAAGCTGTGAAGAGGAAAACAAGGGGAAAGAACAGTTTTAGTCATTTGAAAGGCAACGTTAAAAGACCAATACAGTTGTACGGGATCCACAGTAAATTGCTTCAATAATACTAAAACATGTACTAGAGAATGCATGTATTGATGACAAAAAATAAGACCACTTCTAAACTGCAGAGATATCAACCAGCATGAACCTCGAAGAGCTCTTAAAGAAAGCATGGAACTCAGTAGCACCAGACAATAATCCCAGACAATCCCTTTGCTTGCTCTAGAATGGGACAGACATTGTTAACTGGTACAGGAATTAAATCCATATTGCTAGCAGCGGCCAACTGAATATGCTTTAAATTATTCCAAAATATGTCATTTGAAAGTGAAAAAAATGAATGTTGGCAGCACAGTCAACATTTATATTCATTTTTGAATGGATTACAACATATATATATTTATTAAATTGCAGCAAAAATGTGATCGCTTAAAACTGTACTTTGTTAAAGACCAGAAGTGGTATATTATTGCTCTTATAAACAGTCTCCTTTTGTTTGGGTGATTACTTATATTACTTTACACTTTAATACTTATTTGATACTCGCTAATGATGTTAAAGAAAATAAACAAATCTGATACCTCTCTGGGAGCCATGAATTACAGTTGTGAAAATATTCACAGAGTGATGGCAGGCCAATAAACTTGGAAACCGAAATCATAGTTTTTGCTAGTTTGAACCAAATGTTCATGGGCACAACTATTACCCAACTGGAATGATATATCAAGCAACTTTAAGACAACGGTAGTCTTGTGGTTGTTTACAAGTATGGGTTAGAAATGGATTTATAATTAAAGTATACTTACGGCAATTTTCTTTAATGTTCCTGACAAGGTCACATTGCTGAAGTAGAATGACAATTACAAAATAATAAGTTATTAGTAACTCTTTCTGGTGACTTATTCTTAATGTACAGTAGTGGATAACTCAGTTTCAATGGTGTTTGTATGTATACTAAAGACGTTGTGCACTTGTGTGTAACATCCTACAGAAACAGGTAAATGACATGGACTATTAATATTTTATTTTTGTTTTATCAACATACACCTACACTTATTCTATCTCTGTGCAGTTTTCAGTCCTTTTTTTAAAATACTGCAGAAGATGGGATGAGTAGTAACAGAAAACAAAGATCAATTCCATACCACAACACCTGGCCCTCTTGGTCCTTTCTGGCCCTGTAACCGTAGAGATTCACAGACACATTACAGTGGAACGATTCATGCCATTTAAAAGTAATTATAACGTTAATTAGAATGCCTTAATTGCATATTGTATGACTCTGTATTGCTACTGCCTGCTATTTTCAGTATGTTATGCTTTGTAACTCATTTATTTATAGATGCATTTTGAACGACCTGTTACACATCCTTAATCTAAAACATTACCTGTGTTTTTGCTTTTTACATTTTTACCAATGTGCTTTTGCAAAACCTTTTTTTTTTTTTAGAAACAGCAAATGACACAGTTGGTAGACACATAGTTAAACAGCGTAACCTAAATGCTTACGTATGGTCCTGGGAATCCACCCTCTCCTTTTTGTCCAGGGTCACCAGGGTTCCCTGCATTTCCCTGCAATGCAACAAGACAGCTGGTTGTGAGCAAACCATATGCATGTACAATGCAGTACAGGTTTATGTTTGCTATTACATACCATGCATTGCTGAGGGCCTCACAGCTTCCGGTTATTATCAGAACCATGTGAAGTAAGAGCTGACACAAGACCTGCATTAATATCAGTCAGTGCTTATTTAAACTTCTGTATCAAATATATGTTCCGACAGCTGCCTGGGGACAGTGGCAGGGTCATCAATCACACACAGCACTCACCCTTTGACCGCGGTTTCCTTTCGGACCAGGTCCCCCTCTGGATCCAGAATCGCCAGCCTCTCCCTGTTGAAGACAGCTTCATGTTAAACAATCACAGCTTATCGTTGTGCACTGCAAATGCAATGTAACGCTGTAATTCAACATCGTATTATGTGAACAGCAAATGGATATAACATATTAAAAGTGTTATTTCTACCTTTGGACCCGGATATCCAGGGAATCCTGGGTCACCCTGGAATGAAATCAATTAAAAAAATCATCAAATTATATGAAGAGGAACTTTTATTGTGCTTCTAGATGACAATCTATTTATATATGGAGCTTGCATATGGATATTTTGTACATAGATGGAACACTATTCAGAAAGTAGTTCCTAAAAACTGAGACTGCAAACAAGTTTGTGAGGTAAATTCTTAGCCATGGTATTATTACACTGTAATAACCACTTGAGAAATAATAACGCAATACTAGTACTGTGTGTGATATGGATAAATAAAAAATAATGTTCTTGCAAATAGCAGGCAATTTAAAAAATATATATATGTTTTTTTTTTTACTTTTTTTCCTTTGGGACCAGGCGTTCCAAAACCATCTCGACCATCTTCACCCTGTTAGATACAAATTCGTTATTATTTATATGAACACACAAGAAGGTTCTTCCTTTAGACTAGTAAAGTGCATCAGCAGCATTTGAAAATACCCAATCTTTACAAACTGAGATTGACTGTGCTACAAAACAAAAGAAAAAACAAAACAAAAACACAGTGAGATTATGAAACTGATACTTACTGATTCTCCGCGAGGACCCACAGGCCCGGTGACTCCCTTGTCCCCTGGATCACCTGGCTCACCCTGCAGCACATAACAAGATTAGAATCCAACCAATCCACCTGAGAATCACTCCATGCAAAATGTGGTATTCATGTTAACAGAGGGAGCAGCTCAGGATGAAACTGAACTAAACATATCACTAAACACGCTGTCTTTCCAGAGAACTGCATAACTATTACATTGCATTTCCAGAACCATGGGCTGAATCCCAGCATCTCCTCTGAGAACTTCTCACTGTACCTGGTTGTTCTATAATAGACAGTAAAACAAACACCACTTGGTGGAGGTCATAAAAAGACAGCTGCTTGTCTGCAGATTTACAATGCTGACAGTGGAGTATGTCACTGTGTGAAACACATTGGTGTTAGTTGCTTTCTGCCAAAAGCAGCTTGCAATGTTTACAAACGTGGGCAATGGCTTGTAAAGGCTCCTAGAATGGGGTCAGGTAGTAAGTGTGAATGCTGTTCATGCCGTCACTCTATTACCTTTCTTCCAGCAGGGCCAGGCCTGCCACGGTCTCCAGCCAGTCCCACAGGTCCTCCTGGTCCCTGATGAACAAAACAGAAACAAAACAAGTTAGAAGAAGTTAAAATAGTGACTTCCAGTGAGCAATAAAGCCATCAGCAACAGTTTGCCACAATAAGCCTGAACTCCACTGAATATTCGTATAATATGTATAGAAAGATAAAATACACCAATAGTGGCTCATCTAATAAGTGATGGACCTCATGGCCTCCCCTCGTTCGTAAATGTTCTTATGATCTGATACAGTACAGGCACAGTACATGAGAAATGCAGTGGATAGTAACTCCTTACCCTTGGTCCTGGGTTGCCACTCTCTCCTCTGATTCCAGGGGCTCCAGTAGGCCCTATTGGGCCCTAAATAGGAAAATAAAATATATCAATAAAATACAATGCAACACCCTGAACGTAGAATTGTATTTGATGCTGGTTACAAAGTGAAGAAATGTTTTAAAAGTGATACCTTTTCATTTCATATACTGTGTATTTAATGTATCCTGATCCTTCTAAAAATTAATTCCACAATGGTCTGAATTAAAAATTCTTTAAATATAAAGTGTTTATATAGGTGTGCAGTTGCTGTATTCTGAAACTCCCGACTGCTCAATGCATTTCACTTGACACATTAGATACAATAATGTTTTAAATGCTTGTTTATATAGTATATTCTTTCATGATGGAGGCTCCAACATATTCAACAGGGGTCCTCGCAAATTTAATTTTTTAAATGACAATGGAAGCTAATGTACATTTTGAAACAGGAAAGGGAGGTTCCATGTCTTTTCCCCTTTGTTTATCAGAAATAAGAAACTGTTCCAAGACAATGAC
Source organism: Acipenser ruthenus (assembly GCF_902713425.1). Taxonomy (NCBI): domain Eukaryota; kingdom Metazoa; phylum Chordata; class Actinopteri; order Acipenseriformes; family Acipenseridae; genus Acipenser; species Acipenser ruthenus. The sequence goes on along the minus strand of NC_081198.1, from coordinate 49,978,733 downwards.
AACATTAGGGCTCCCGAGTGGCGCATCCAGTAAAGGCGCTCCACGTGGAGTGCATGATGCGCCTGGACTCAAACTGGCTATTCCACTGCCGACCGTGGATGGGAGCTCCCAGAGGGCAGCGCACAATTGGCTGAGCGCCCCCCGGGGGGGCTGGGGGCAGGGGGGGGGGGGGGTGCTTAGGTCGGCCAGGGTGTCCTCGGCTCAACGCGTACCAGCGACCCCTGTGGTCTGGCCGGGCGCCTGTGGGCTTGCCTGTAAGCTGCCCAGAGCTGCGATGTCTTCCAACGCTGTAGCTCTGAGGTGGCTGCATGGTGGGCCTGCAGTGTGTAAAAGAAGCGGTCGGCTGACGGCACACACTTTGGAGGACAGCATGTGTTCATCTTCGCCGCTCCTGAGTCGGGAGTGGTAGCGGTGAGCTGAGCCTAAAAATAATTGGCTATTCCAAATTGGGGAGAAGATGATAAAAACAATTGGTGACTACTACATACATATATATATATATATTATACATATATATATATATATATATATATATATATATATATATATATATAATAGATAATGACAACATTTAACCCATATCAACATCCTTCTTCACGTTCACTGCATGTCAAGAAGGTTTCTTGCCAGTAGCACGGGGGAAATCAGAATTGTTTACACAGACGTACCTGTGAGCCTCTCGTTCCTTGATCTCCTGCGGAACCCCGGGGTCCTGGGGTACCTTTGCTGCCCTAAAAATGAAGAGATGAGTGAGACCTTGTGCAGTTCTGTGTGTGCATTTGTTGGGCCTTTGAGTACAGTGAAAAGCAATAGACAGAGGATAAAGCAATTTTGTTTCCCTTGGCATTTGTCAATATTTTAGCAGCAGTAAGGATTTCTTAAACTGCTGGCTTTAAAGATAAACAGAGAGAATAGCACTGGACAGATATCTCTGAACTTTAGCTGCCTTATAGTGTAGTGTATGTTTCCTCCAGTTCAGGATCAGGGCAACTATATTATTATTTTCCACAAATTCAACATAAAGGTGTTGGGCACCTTGCAAGTTACATACAAATACAGGATTCTATAGCTATAACCCATGTAATCTATCTCTTACCTTGAAAGTACATACAAATACAGGATTCTATAGCTATAACCCATGTAATCTATCTCTTACCTTGAAAGTACATACAAAAACAGGATTCTAGAACTATAACCCATGTAATTGATCTCTTACCTTGAAAGTACATACACATACAGGTTTCTATAGCTATAACCCATTTAATGTATCTCTTGCTACTTCAGTGCTTACTTGTGGTCCAGGAGGTCCTCGTCTTCCAAAGGATCCCTGCATAACATAAAACAACAAATTTAACAATGCACTCAGATTTCTTCTTTGTATTTAACTCTGTTTCACTTACTGATATATTAAACTGGTTTTAAACATCTCAGAGCCATCAAGCAGGTTACACTGCTCAGGTCATATTGGTCAGTTTGTACTGCTTGTTCTGAAATTTTTTTTTTTTTAATTTATAGTAAACTTAATTTTTTTTTTTTTCAAGTTCTATGTGGGTTCTAATAAACCAATGAAGCCATCTCAAATTATTAAAGTATTGGAAGCAGCTCAAATACTTTATATGCTGCTTTTTTCTCCCATATTCTGTACTACTGTACTATAGAAAACAAAAGAAACTAAACAGCTGCTTGAGGTTAGCGAAGACTGAAAATACAACCTTTTACAATCATGACCGTGACTTTCTAGTGCTCCAAGGGAATGGTTGATTAGATGCCATTGGGAATAATAAATGAGACGGGATTTCAAACCTAATCCTTCTGAATTTGCATATTTTTGTTTGCTAATTCTCTTGATTATTGCAGGTCATTATGATCTGCAGCCCAGTGGAAATGGGTCCAGGTCCAGGAATAGTACAGAGCTGCTGGGATCTATCCAAGCTTTCAGCATGCTGGCACCAACAGAGCCTAGCCTTCTAAAAATCATATTCTACCATGGAACGAACAGTAGAAACAGCATGCTTCCAATATTCCTGAAAGCCACATGTATATAACTGTAGGTTGAATGGGGTTTAACCCTTTGCGGTCCTATGTCGGACCTGGTCCGACATTGCAATTATTCCTATCCGGTCCAATGTCGGACCCTGTCCGACATCATCAAAAAGACACAAAAAATGGGTTTCTAGTCGTTTTTTCTCCGGAAAATGCCGAGAAAACCATTCAATGGCTGAGTGGGAGCGACAGGAGCCGAGACAAGCCGAAAAAAATAAAATAAAAATAAGGGCATATCTCATGAATAGTCATACTTGCCCCTGGCATCAGATAACGGCGGCCATAAGGAAACAAGCTGGCTGCTAGTGCATCAGCACTCAGAGAACATCACAGACATTTGCAGAGTTTTTTTGAGATGTTATAGTAATAAAATAATGACTTGGATCGCATTGTTGAGGCGTTTGGTGATAAAACGAGTGATCAGGAGATGATTGATCGGTAAGTACGACTATTATTATTATTATTATTATTATTATTATTATTATTATTTATTTCTTAGCATATGTGAAAGCTATAGCGAACGAAAGGGTGGGGCGGGGCTGGAGATGCCTAGTGAGTGCTTTGTTGATATGCAGGGCCTTTTAAACCCGTTTGACTGTGGAAAAAAAATACTTTTAAACAGCGCGTCTAAAATTAACTGTGCGTGTGAAAATAAATTGGACCTGATGCGCCTGACACGCACTTAATAAATGGACTGCAAAGGGTTAATATAAAGTGCTGTGCAAAAGTCTTAGACACATTCAGGAGTTACAATATATATCAATGTTATGAGCATCAACAATTTACTCAAAGCCTCCACGAGTGATTTCCACTATTATAATAACTTTGACTGTTATTAATACAGCTTAGTTTGGGTGAGAAGAAACCAAGCTTGTCATTTAGCAATCTTTAATTCACATTGATCATAATCTTTAAAAAACTTGTGATCACTACAACTCAAAGTAAACTATACATATGAGGAAGTATACATTTGTAGTAGCTACTCCATCGCATTTACCCAATGGTTCTCCCCAAATGTGCAAAATGTCTAAGACTTTTGTACAGCACTGTATAGTCAGACTGAGAACATAATATACAAAACGCACACAGCTGTGTCGTACAGGTGAACAGGTAAACTTACCTTCTTTCCTGCTACTCCAGGTGTTCCCTTGCCACCATCCTCACCAGGATCTCCCTAAAAAACAGTAAAGCCGTAGTATTTTATTCTTTTATAATCATTTTAAATGAATCAACGCTGTATGTGTGATTACATGGTGCTTAAGTGTCCGAGTAGGATATCAAGATAGTTACACATTACCATCGGTCCCATATCTCCTTTCTCTCCTCTTGGTCCTCTCTGAGTGTTGTCTATTCCAGAAGTACCCTAAAAAACAAAGCCAATAGATGATTCTGCCTGTAAGTCTGGGCACACTTTTTTTCAATTCAATGTCTGGATCCGGTATGGGTGAGTGCTACAGTATGTACTTCCTGGACATGTTGTTCCAGTCCTCTGAAAATTCCAGTCTTGTTGACACACACTGTATACAGCCCCTTTAGAAAAGGTATTGCTGGTTTTAACAAGATGGCAAATGGTTTTAACAGTTTGTATTCAATGCACTTACAGGGTCACCTCGCAGACCTGTGTCCCCTCTGTCTCCTCTTTCTCCCTTGATGCCCTTTGGACCCTATAAAACAACAAACACATTTGACTTTTTGAAAGATCAAAATGGTGCGGCATAAATTTTATTGGAGCCAAAGCCATCTGGTTATCTTTTGTTGCACCTTTTAAACACACCATGCTGTAAAATCATGCATAGGGGTTGGTGGTCCCTCTAAAGATGTATCGCTTTATTGAATAAAAGAAAAAGTTTGTTAAAGTCCATGAATTAAGGATAAAGCTGGTCTGTAATGCAGTGCCAAAAAAAATAAGGATTTACCAAGTGTACATTTCCAATATTTACAGCCAACGAAGGCGTGGTTAGGCAGTGAGGCTAATCATTAGAAATATATTTCTCACCTGTCTTCCAGGGTTTCCTCTATCTCCCGGAGGACCTGCCACCCCTCGGGTCCCCTGAAACAAAAGAGAATTACTTATCACGGAGAGAATTTGTAATTAGTCACAAAATGAATTTCCGTGGGTTGCACTCAATGCAGAATCGTGCCCCAGTTGAACTATCTGGGTTTATGTCTGAGACACTGATGTATTTTGGAATGAAGAAGTCTGTCACACTGTATTCATCTTTCTCATTTTAAATCAGTGCAGACCTTACCGCCTTTGAATGCGGTGTGATTCGGGTCATCTAGCCTCCTTGTGCCTTATGCAATGGCTTTCTAGGCTACCACTGTAACATCTTGCTTACAGGCATGACAGGTTGGCAGAAGCAGCACAGAAGTACAGAGACAAATGAATGTAGACAAATTCCAAAGCACAGTAATAGAATATAAATGGCACATGTAAATAAATATCCCTGAAAGCCATGAGGTAAAACAATTTAAAGAACCTCTAATATCTACTGAACTGTGCATAGAGCAGATTAAGTGTGGAGTTCTGAAGCAATGACACCTTTTTTCTATATTATTACAAGAAACCATCACCAGCCTGCAAAAATTAAAAAATAAAAAACAAAATCACGACTAAGTTTTATTTTAGAGATAAATGGAGTTGAGGAAGTGTCCCTTTTTGGAAATAGTAATCAGGTGTATATGCGAAATGGTAGATGAATCATAACAACAGAGTGAAACATTACCTCTTCTCCATCTATTCCATCTAAACCAATTTCTCCAATTTCACCCTGAAATAAAACAAAACAATTACAAACATATATAGACATGCTTATTCAAATGAAAAAAAGCAATATTATTTAAACTGGTTGTTATGATGGGGATTTGTACTGACCTTCTCTCCTGAGTATCCTCGAGAACCCTACAATCCAAAGCAAAACAAAAACAAGCTGTTTATACAAATAACGTTAGTTACAAAACTGGACTGACTGTTCAGAACAGATGGCTTATTTTTAATTCATTTATTCCACTTGGCATAAAACTGTTTACGGAATTGCTTACTTCATGTAAATATATATATATATATATATATATATATATATATTGCCCAAAAAGAGCCAGCTTTCCAGCATTTCGGTATGTTTAACATACCTTTGTCAAGAGAAACTGTTTGAAAACCAAAAGTTATTTATAGGTTTTTGATGCCATGGTAACTACACTCACTTATTTCTATTTAAATCTATAAATGTATTTGTGATGACATTTACTACATTGTTATTTGTATCATATGTATATATATATATATATATATATATATATATTTTTTTTTTTACAGCTGAAACAAGATATTAAATCAGAGACTGCAAAGTCTAATTTTTAGTCCGGCGGGAGAGTAAGCAGTTGCTAGGCTGGTTATGTGCCTTTTAGAATATACTGGATAAAAAAAACACATCAATGGCGGCAGCTTTTTGTTACGTGTAACTGTTCAATCCGTTTAGTGCATTTAAATGATTGCACATGATGGTTATACAGAGAAATTAGGTAATGTTCATCTTACCTTAACGCCTCTCTGTCCTGGGCACCCTTGGAAGCCTTGGGTTCCATTCACGCCTGGAGGACCCCTCTCGCCCTGTCACACAAGAAGAAAGAATGCATTGACATAAATATCTCAATCTGCTGACCATGTGTCAGGTCCTTTCATTTTACATTACCAGTAATCAATTAATTGATTTTGTTCTTTATCAAAATTTTTTATATAATTTGCTAAAGAAAAAGCCTTTAACATTAGCATGAAATAAAGCACTGACACAAAACATTCAGAATGCTAAAATGCCACTTTGTGCAGGAAATAAGCTTCAACAAGCAGCTGGTTCCATAGTTGTATTGCTTCTTGGTTCTACTTACCGGTCCTCCTTCATCACCTGGGTGACCTGCGTATCCTATTCCTCCTGGCATACCCTGTGATCCAAGAACAAAAACAGAGGAAGAAGTTAGGTTTCATCAAATGTGTTAAAGAAATGTATTGGTAAAGCAAAACTCAACAAAACATGTCTAATGCTACTCAACAAAAACAACTACCAAGTAAATTACTGTAAAAGGCATTATTAAACAACCGGAGCATATGTAGTGTAATATTATGGGCATGACATTTAAACAAAAATAAAGTTAAAATAGCAAAAATGGTGAGCATTATGTTTCATTTGCTACCTTTGTTCCAGGGATTCCTGGCGGGCCTCTGTCTCCTCTTTGACCGGTGCACTTACACGGCACTCCGCAGCATTCACGTTCAGCAACGTTGTCCTTTTCGGAACAGGAGTAAATAAAGGAGTTTATAGTTATAGGCCAACATAAAATGTCACGTATAATTTCGACGAGGTAGGTTTGGACCTGACAGGACATCTCAAAGAGGAACCCTAAAACCATGAAGGGGTGGTGGGGTTAAAATCTCTAAGATGTGAGGAAAATAAAAGCTATGGGAACCTCAGTTAAATGAGGACACTGTAATGCAATATACAAACTATGTGGCTAAAGGAGTGATAACCAAGACTTAGAATCCTGTTAGTGCTAACAACCTTACCAGCAATGATCTTTTTTATTCTCTGCATATTTTTTACATTAATGCAGTGTTGCTCTTTACTGTATGCAATCACTTCTCATGCAGTATGGCAGTCTTACTCTAATGGGCAAGCTACTTTCAGAAGTAATAAAGTGCCATGAAGCTATGAAGCCACCAAACTGTCCTTAATTAAAGTAAAAACAAATAAACAACTAACAAAAAAACAACAAGAAGCAAACAATGAAAATAACTTTTGCACAGATGTTATTGATAACAAAAGGAAATAAAATGCATAACAATAATCTGACGTGTTTATAAACTTTACTGAACTTCAAACGCAATCAGTTCTGAAAACAGACAGTGGTGGCTCACCAGTTCCTCTGACAGCTCATAGTCTAAATCCAGCAGGTTTATCCGGAGAGGTCTGGAGTATCTGAATCCACGACCAAACTCCAGCAGCACTGCGTTTTCAAAATCAGACACCCGCTCCAGGCCGACCAGGATGAAGGCACTCACATCTTTTAAATTAAGCACAGACACATAACATGCGATTTGAAGTGCAATGGCCCACAATGACTCCCTCATGCAGCTGAGGACATGTATCTTTATTAGTCTCTTGCAACTAATTTAATCTGCATTTCCATCTGCCACATGGATATAGTCTTGACGGCAGTTCCTCTAAAGGCCAGTGCAGTGCTCTCCATTATATCAACTCAGAATGTCATATGTCACTGGGAGTCATTTGACTATAGAGCTTTCCTATATTACTTACTCCATCAGAGTGACTGGGCCAGATAGAATTCTCTCAGTCCATATTGCAAAAGTTTTTCAGAGTTCCAGTTCAAACCATATCAATATTATTCTGCTGCAGATAGAAATGAACGGGAATGGTTCCAAATCACCATCGGATCAATCCCAGTAGCGGGTAGAAACAAGCCTGTGTGTATATGCAAGGAATACACTGGGCCCAAGCAATAAACTGCTAAATAAACTTCACATTTTGGCACCTCTATAACAGGCCAATAAACATCAACATTGTTTCCTTTTTTGTGTGCATCCTTTACACTCATGTTTAGTGCTTGCTTATCAGTTTACATACTTGGCTAAACAATGAACAAAATGAGAAGGCCAGTCACCTGCTGAACGAAGCGCTTCCACACGTGCTTTCATTGCAGCAAACCCATCCTCCAGGCCATCGGTGAGGTGGATTACCACCTAACAGAAAGGGTGAAAATAATTAACCCTTAATTTGAAACTGCACAATATTTAATTACTAACTTCTGGCTAAAGGATCTTCTTCTTTCCAGAACTGTTGATGAATGAACCAAATTGGGGAGCACTATCATAAGTAAATGAGGCCCATTTAGTAAGCTTGTCCTGTTCCTAGTACAGTAGGTGATTGATCTCAGAACTTTGTTAAGTTGGGTCTTAAACAATCCAGGTGATTATGCCTCAATAAGTTAATAGTTTAGAGTCCACAGTTAGAGTGTTATATGTTTAAAATACCTCTTATACATTTAATTGTTGTCAAAACATGATGTGTTAGTAATATCTAATATGGAAAGGATAATACATTTTATACATCAAGTTTTTCAAGCTTACCTTGACAGCTCCCGGTGTGCCGCTGGCTACGAACTTGTCCCTGTATGCATCCACAGTCTTTGTAGACAGAATGTATGGTCCGCGAGTACGCAGTGCTCTGAACTGCTCGTACAGCCCTTGCTTGTACTCGGAGAAATCGAAACCGACCTGCTGTCCAGCTGAGGTTAGTGCCAGAAGACCAACCCGCACAGAGGGGACCTGGGAGCCAGAGCAGCTGGTCACCCTCATCTGTGAAATCCTCTGGAAGATTGCCTCCATCTTGGACTCAAGTCCTCTCTGGACTGCAAAAATGTTCTGCCCGGCACCCACATTGGAGACATCAAATCCTACCAAGACCTCAAGTCTACAATCTGTTAAAAACAAAATCATTTGAATATTTAGATGGAGGAATGGATTTGTGGTTGCTAAAATTAATACCTGCTGTCAGTGTTCAAAAGGCAGAAACCCCTGCCCTTCCACTACATGGTAAAAATCTGAATATTATTAAAAATCAGGTAATGTACTGTAATACAGTAACCTTATGGGTTTATAGCTACCTCTTATGCACTTCCATTTGATATTTAGATCTTATACTGTATGTGGGATTATTAAAGAAACAGTGTGAGTGCCAGAGCATATCACTGGCAGCAAAGTATGTCAGACATTAGGGAAGCATCTGGTTGGTAAATGACAAGAAAGAATGCATTGAAAGGATTGAGATAATATCAGATAATATCTCTAACCAACTGCTTCCTCTACTGACTGGTATGTTTTAGAGTCAGTGACATGCTATTGAGCAAATCGCTGTGGCCATTAACTTGCCCAGACCTCAAGTATCAGGATTTTATCCTAAAAACATTAAATATAACCACATCAATAGGGTAATAACCAACAAAAAATTCCACAGTAGAATAACAATGGTCTCTTATTGTTTTGCTGTTAATCGTTCTCATTAACTTCTTGTGTTAGGGTTATACCTGTAAATGATCCCTTTGTGATGCCATGTACAGAGGGAATACTACCACACTATAGAACACAATTTAAGTTTGTTTTTGTATGTCTGTATTACAAATATCCAGATTTCACCTTTTGTAATCTCTGGCGCTCCAGTGCAGATTTGTATCCCCTTCATTTCATCAGCAAGTATCACCAGGAGCTGTTCACTCAGCTCTGAGAGCCCTTGGGCTGTTGAGGCCCTAAAGACTGTTGTTTTTTCACTTGCCAGCTTGTTGATTTCACTGAGAGTATCTCCGACTCCGACTGCATAAATCCGCACACCAGTTCCTCTAAGGGCCAGTGCTGCCGCACCCCCATCGTCTTGGGACTTCCCGCCTGTCACAATCAAAGCAATTTGTGGGATGCCTTCATGCGCCCTGCTCCCTGCAGCCTTTATGAAATGCCTGTCCTGAATGTGCTTAATGGCAGCCCCTGTGTTGATCCCCCTCCCTCCCCCTCTGTAATTCGTATTCTCGATTGCTGCTACAATGTCATCTTTGGACGTGTAAGTGTTAAAGAAAAACTCATCGGTTACGTCCTTGGTGTACTGTGCCAAGGCAATCTGTATGGAGTCCTTGACGTCAAAGATGTCAACCAAGCCAATAATGAATTGCATTATATGATCAAAGTCGGCCTTGTTGAAATTATTGGAGCCGTCCACTAAAAACACAATATCTGCAACTTTTGGCTTCAGGTCACCTGCAGGGGTGGGAAAAAAGAGTAAAATCATTTCAGTATAACATTTCAGAGAATTTAGAGAGAAAGAAAGAAATTAAATCTATACTGCAACAGAAACCAAGCAGCCCCACAGCAGATGGTGGCTGTTGTTGACTCAGTACAATGAACACTTCCATTGGTTGCTTCTCAATATCGTCAAAGGTGGGAGACCTTCCACGTAGGTTTTAACATAATTTTCTTCCCTCACTACCTTATTATTGTGCAGTTGAACTTTCAATTCGTAATGTATTATCATCTCTGAAAGCACAACGCTATAAAAACAAGCTGCCCTCCTGTCCATGTTGGTCCGCTCTTTGCTGGACAGGGAAAGTTAATTTCCAGTTTGGACTACATTTAACACACACTGTCTACAGAGCATTGGGAAATATATGCCAACATGGGAAAGGACTGCTCATTATGTACTTTCAATGATGTTTCAAAGAAAGAAAACATATTTGGACAAAGAATATATATATATATATATATATATATATATATATATATATATATATATATATATGTATATATATATATATATATATATATATATATATATATATATATATATATATATATATATATATATATACACGACTAATTCTTTATTTCACTGAAGCACTTAAGGGTACAGAGTTGTAAGTTAATTACTACACCCGTATAGCTGAATGGAACAGTACACCTTAAGTTTATCATATATTTTATACCTTATACTGTATTTTTGCTGCATTAAATATGCCATGCCAAGGTTGTCTTAACTTATTTACTTTGGCATAACTTCTTACCATATCCAGAGTCAGTAGGCTCAGTAGGTCCTGGCAGCGCTGTTCCGCTCAGTCTTGCAATGAACTTGTCCTGAATTCCAGGAAGGTTTAGGAAGTCGCTTACTTGAAGAACATCTTCACTGGAGGTGGCAATTTCAGCCAGTTGTCTTCCATCTGCATTCTTGGCGCCAATTCCTATACAGTTGACATTTGTTCTTCTTAACAGGTCACCATATTTGCTCACGTCAGTTTGGGATCTCCCTCCAGTGAGTACCACTAAGTGCTGTGAGGCATCCATTCTTGCTCCATTTGCTGCCTTCAGTTCCTTTCTCACAACATAGTCTATTGCCTCAGCCAGATTGACAACGGAGCCACCCATTTGGCGAAGTCTTCTCACTGCATTTATCACAGCTCTCTTGTTAGAATGGGTGTTCAGAGAGAATTCTGTTTTCTGGGTATGGCTATACTGTACCACGGCAACTTGTATCTGGTTAGGACCAATATCAAGCTGCTGGAGGACCTGGATCATGAAGTCTCGAATATGCACAATGCCGTCCCTCCCAACACTGTCAGATCCATCGATAAGGAAAATGATGTCCTTTTTCCCAAGATTAGAAATCACTGTTCAAATGAAAAGAGAGAGGGAGATTTTCCTTTCAAGGAGCAATTCCACATTTTCATCGATACATGCTGCTTAATCATCCACAACTACATGTTTAGGGCTTGTGAATTACCTCTAGATACACAGTACATTTACACCTTCATTTCACTTACCTTCAGTTGTAACCGGAGGGATCTTCTGTCTGATATCAGTGTCACTTAATGTCTTTACAGATATCAGCAGCTGCTGATCAATGTTGGTCAGATCACGGAACTCGTTTACAGTGTAAGAGTATTCAGGAGAGAGAGATATCAGCTTTAACTCCTCTTCATCAGCATTCTTCGCTCCAATCGTAAAAGGTGCCACGTAGTTCTTCTTTAACCTTTCGGCAGGATCGAAAACATCATCTGCAGACCTTCCCCCAGTGAGGAGAATCAGGAACTGAGGGACGCTTTCTTCTATCCTACTGCCTGCAAACCTCTGGAAGATGTTTCTGGAAACATACTCTAGCGCCTTGCCGGTGTTCAACTTGTTCCCACCTTTGTTTCTGATTCTCTTGACTGCACTGAGAACCTCTTCTTTGGTGGAGTGTTCGTTGAGTAGGAACTCCACCTTGGCATCATCACTGTATTGCACCACAGAGATTCGCACTTTGTCCAAACCAACATCCAACTGATTTACCACTCTAGTAATCAGGTCGCGGATGCTACCTAAATCATTTCTCACTGCAGATGTGCCATCAACTAAAAACACAATGTCCCTCTTGTCACTGTCTTGGAAAGCTGTAATGCAATGCAATAACAATCATTACATGAGGCTGTAAGTAGGACATCTAATTATTATCTATCTATCTATCTATCTATCTATCTATCTATCTATCTATCTATCTATATAAGTAAAAAAATGACTGAGTATTAGTGTGTATGTGTGTGTGTCATGTATCAATAAAAAAACAACTGACCATAGAATGTCATAACATCCTGTATAAAGTATTTGTATTTTGTTAAACCTCATATATACAGTATATCCATTCAGACAAAGTACTTCCATGTCAGACAATCCACAACCATATGTAAAATATTCTCCTTTATGCTTCAGTGTCCCGAACATTTAATTCTGCTTGGTCAGTCATATCATTCTCATTGTATAATATTGTATACTATTTCCTGTATTTAAATGAACCCAGGGCATGCTACTGTTATGGGTTCCATCATGACAGCTGACTATGATGCAGAGCTTCATTCACATTTTCTCTTACCTTCAACAACTGGATAAGTCGGAGCTTCACGATCAATTTCTTCTTTAGACAATTCTGTCAAGGATGATATTAGTTGTTGTTGGACATTGTAGATGTCACGGAATTCATTAACTGGATAAACAAACCGAGAATTATAGGAAATAATTTGCAGCTCATTGGAATCAGCATTTTTTGTTCCTATACCAAAGGGTACAACCCCAGCTTGTTTAAGAGTTGTTGCTGGACCGCGTACATCATCACGTGATGGTCCTCCTGTCACAACAATTAAAAACTGGGGAACACCTTCACGGATTCTGCTACCAGATGAAGGGGAAATTACATTATTCTTGACAAAAGTAAGCGCTGCTCCAGTATTAAGTGGCCTTCCACCTTTGTGTCTCAGTCCCTTCACAGCATTAAGAACCCCTTGTTTGGTTGTATGTGAATTCAGGTACAGATCAGCATTGGGAGTGTCACTGTACTGGACCACAGCTACACGGATCTTATTCTCGGCAACATTAAGATTTTCCACGACTCTTCGGACAAACTCTTGAATTGTGGGGAAGTCGCGTCCAACATCATCAGAGCCATCGATCAGGAAGATGACATCCTTTTTTGCACCTTCCATTTCAACTGCAAAACATAAACATTTTTTTTAAATCGACAGTACTGTAACACAAACATTCCTGCATTGCTCAAGACACAATCATTGCGTTAAAAAGGGAGGGGGGAGAGGGTTGTAATGGAATGATTATGTTTATTTGTGGTGCTCAAAAATACCTTGGAATGTGTTGTCATTGTAAGCACTGGGGATCAAATTCTGTACAGAAAGAAAATATAGGATAGCTAAGGATAACTATGAAGTCTGGCACAGTTAAGAACATAATAAAAGATAAACAACAGTACACAATTTCCACATAAACTACTTTTTTGAAGTTTACTTTCTGCCTGAATCCCTAATTCATTCTCCCTTACCTATGACTGTAGGCGGTTCTGCTGGTCTCTGCCGTGAAACTCTTGTAACAGAGGACATAAATTCTTGTTCAATACTTTGAAGGTCACGGAAGTCACGGGCAGAGAAAGCGTAACTAGGATCATATGCAATTGTTTGCAACTCCCTGGTGTCTGCATTTCTTGTTCCGATACCAAAAGGCACAACCCCAAGCCCTTTAAGAGCAGTTGCTGAAGCCCCAACGTCATCTCTTGAACGTCCACCAGTCAGCAGAATTAAAAACTGGTGAGCACCCTCAAGACGTCTGCTACCAGAAGAAGCAGTAAAGACATTGTCCTTAACGAACTGGAGAGCTGCTCCAGTGTTGAGGGGTCTTCCACCTTTATGTGTCAGGCCTCTGATGGTATTAAGGACATCATCCTTGGTTGAATATGTATTTAGATAGAAATTTGCTTCTGGGTCATTACTGTACTGCACCACAGCAACGCGATCTTTATTTTCCTTCACATCCATGTTCTCCACTACTCTTCGAACAAAATCACGGATTGCTTGGAATCCATTTCTAGTATCATCAGAACCATCAAGTAGAAACACAACATCTCTTTGGGCACCTTCTTTGTCATCTATGAGGGTATAATAAACACAGGTGTTAACATAAGAGGAAAAAAGTCCATGTGGAGTTAGGATTGATGCTATATGTGAAGTTAGCTAGTGCAATTACCTTAACAACAATGAAATGCAAATACATCTTTTTTAAAGGTTTATATCAAAATGCAAATGTGTTCTTTTATTTCACAAACAAGTGAGGCAGTACTATATCAGAATGGTAAATAAAAGGATAAAGTAAAATATACACTTGCCTTATACTTTGTCTGATGCCTCTTTACCACATAGTATATAACATACTCAAGAAGAAAAAAAAAACGAATACAAAAAAAAAGCATTTAATATTTTGATTTGTAAGCCAACAGCCATGTATCTGAGAAATACCTGACCAGTCTACGCCCATGCATAAAATACTGAGAATAAGAAGCCCTATTTAAACTGTCAAATTAGAAGATGCCAAGACAGCAGATTTAGTACAGTCTGGAAAAGAAGACAAGATCAAATGAGGTGGATCTTGTCTGTTCACTTGGGAACAGAATATAAAATGCAACACTAGACACTAAGGAAACTTAGAGAACAATCCAAAAAGATGTCTCTGGGAGAGCAGTTATGATAGTCGGTTGTAAGGTCTAACATTCCATATTGTTTCCTGACTGGAAGACAATGGAAAGAAACAAAGTGCTGGAGAAAAGCTTGGTCTAAATAATCAAGTCCCAATGAGAACAGAAATGTTTTCATGTTGAAAAAATATTCGGCAATGCTTTGTCATGGCAGTGCAATGTGAATTATTTGTAATTCACTCTTCACTTCATGTAAACATGCATCAGATACCAGAAACCCTTATCAAACAGGTACTTGCATAAATGCTAATGGCCCAAAACATTGAAATTCCTGTTTTCAATTTCAGTTGCCGTTTCCTTACCTACGACTGTTGGTGTCTCTGTTGTTCTCTCTCTGGCAACTCTTGTAACAGAGGATACAAGTTGCTGCTGGATATTTGGAAGGTCAGAGAAGTCAGAAACAGAAAGAGCAAAAGAAGGGTTGTATGAAATTGTTTGCAACTCCCTGGTATCTGCATTTCTTGTTCCGATACCAAAAGGCACAACCCCATGCCCTTTTAGAGCAGTTGCTGAAGTCCCAACGTCATCTCTGGAACGTCCACCAGTCAGCAGAATTAAGACCTGTGGAACACCCTCAAGACGTCTGCTACCAGAAGAAGGAGTGAAGACATTGTCCATAACAAACTGGAGAGCTGCTCCAGTGTTGAGGGGTCTTCCACCTTTATGTGTCAGGCCTCTGATGGTATTAAGGACATCATCCTTGGTTGAATATGTATTCAGGTAGAAAGTTGCTGCTGCATCACTGCTGTACTGGACCACAGCAACTCGATCTTTGTTTTCCTCCACATCAAGGTTCTCCACTACTCTTCGAACAAAATCACGGATTGCTGGGAATCCATTTCTAGTGTCATCAGAACCATCAAGCAGAAACACAACATCTCTTTGGGCAGAATCTGTTTAAAATATAAATAACATTAAATAAAGGTGTTAATTAAGAAAATTTTCATCAGAACCATCAAGCAGAAACACAACATCTCTTTGGCCAGAATCGGTTTCAACTATAAATAACATTAAATAAAGGTGTTAATTAAGAAAAAATACTTCGGTTGGAGAATAATCATCGAGTGACACTTATCATTGTTTCCTGAGTGGAAGACAATGGAAAGAAACAAAGTGCTGGAGAAATGCTTTGTCTAAATCATCCAAATTCCCAATGAGATCGCAAATGTTCAGAGTTTGTTTTATGTTGAAAAACAAATAAAAACTAATATTCAGAATTACTTGGCAATGGTAGTGTATTGTGAATTATTTATCATCCATTTTTCACTTTTATGTAAACATGCATCAGATACTAGAAACCCTTATCAAAGAGGTACTAGCACATATATAATGGCACTACACGATTAAGTCCCTGTTTTCACTTTAAACAACCTGCTCCTTACCTACGACTGTTGGTTTCTCTGTTGTTCTCTCTCTGGCAGCTTTTGTCAGAGAGGATAGAAGTTGCTGCTGGATATTTGGAAGGTCAGAGAAGTCAGAAACAGAAAGAGCAAAAGAAGGGTTGTATGAAATTGTTTGCAACTCCCTGGTATCTGCATTTCTTGCACCGATACCAAAAGGCACAACCCCAAGCCCTTTTAGAGCAGTTGCTGAAGTCCCAACATCATCTCTGGACCTTCCACCAGTCAGCAGAATTAAGACCTGTGGAACACCCTCAAGACGTCTGCTACCAGAAGAAGCAGTAAAGACATTGTTCTTAACAAACTGGAGAGCTGCTCCAGTGTTGAGGGGTCTTCCACCTTTATGTCTCAGGTCTCTGATGGTATTAAGGACATCTTCCTTGGTTGAATATGTGTTCAGGAAGAAAGTTGCTGCTGCATCATTGCTGTACTGCACCACAGCAACTCGATCTTTGTTTTCCTGCACATCCATGTTCTCCACTACTCTTCGAACAAAATCACGGATTGCTGGGAATCCATTTCTAGTATCATCAGAACCATCAAGCAGAAACACAACATCTCTTTGGGCAGCTCCAGATTCAACTATTAAGTATATTAAAACAGGTGTTTTTTAGAAGACAGATAGATAAGTATAACTAGTATAATAATAATAATAATAATAATAATAATAATAATAATAATAATAATAATAATAATAATAATCTTACTTTTAATTATTTTAAGTCTGTATGAAAGTTTACAGCTATGAAACACAGTTGCGCCAACTAACTGTAGAATTTTGCTTTCAAAAACTAAACTATAATTTTCCTAGAAATGAAACTTGATGCTGGTACAGCTGTACAGAACCACAGAAAAATGCAACTTCTACTAAAGAAAAAGGATCCAATTCTCTTCGGAATTTTTTAATTGTTGCTTTTTCACTTTGAAGTAGTTGTAGACCTTCAGTATCTACCCAGTTCATTAAACCACCCATCCTTACCCAAGACTGTTGGTGGTTCTCTTGGTTGAGTAACTCTTTTCACAGATAATAAGAGCTGCTGCTGGATGTTTAAAAGGTCACCAAAACCAGTGACAGACAAAGCGTAACTAGGGTCGTAAGAGATTGCTTGTAATTCAAGAGTATCTGCGTTTCTTGTTCCAATACCAAAAGGAACAACCCCAAACCCTTTTACAGCAGTTGCTGGACCCCTTACATCATCTCTGGACCTTCCACCAGTCAGCAGAATTAAAACCTGGGGCACACCCTCAAGACGTCTGCTACCAGAAGAAGCAGTGAAGACATTGTCCTTAACGAACTGGAGAGCTGCTCCAGTGTTGAGGGGTCTTCCACCTTTATGTCTCAGGCCTCTGACGGTATTCAGGACATCATCCTTGGTTGAATATGTGTTCAGGTAGAAAGTTGCTGCTGCATCATTGCTGTACTGCACCACAGCAACTCGATCTTTGTTTGCTTCCACATCAAGGTTCTCCACTACTCTTTGAACAAATAATCGGATTGCTGGGAATCCATTTCTAGTGTCATCAGAACCATCGAGCAGAAACACAACATCCCTTCTCACAGCATCAGTTTCAACTAGGATAGATATTAAATAAACCGGTTAATACAACTGAATAACATTGATGGGGACATCATATTTAGCAATTGTGCTGAGTGACGATGAAACACTTGCTGTATAATACATTAAAGAAATGTACTCTATGGTTCACCCTAATAATATACACTTTCGACAATACAGGACATAGTATGACAAGAGCACTACCACTACAGAATGTGTTGATAAGTTGCATGTTGTCGTGCACATTTTTTAATATACTGTGTATCTGTTTTTGACTTTATCAATAATACAAGTACTGTTTTCAATTATATCATTAATACAAGTACAAACTGTAAGAATCCCAAAATCAATTATATACTAGACTATGTAAAGACTTAAAATACAAGATCATAGGTACACTTACACTATAATGCATTGAATAATAGCCAAAGGCAGTAGTCTGTGCGTTTAACTCAGATTTTTATCATAAACAATGATAGATTGTTAGCCAAACACACATTGTCGGTGAATACAGTAATTCGCCAAAATAGTGTGAGTCAGGTCAGGGCAAATGTAAATTAGCTGCCAACCGCTTAACAGGAATTCACCTTGGCAGAATGAATCAGCACAACTATAAATAGCAGCAGAAACAAAGCGTTGTAGTGGACCTATTTTTTTATCTGGTTAATCGATATTGTAGATGTCATGCCTATTTCAGAAAAACCCAAACAATTAGCAACTGGATAGCGTATTTCTGAAAGAAAGCGTTCTCACATTCTAGAAAAGCAAAGCAGGAAGGCAAAGCATTTCAATCTGAATATCAGAGAAAAAATATGAAATGTTTTTGTGATGATATAAACTGAATTAATTTTAATCTATAATTTAAATCTACGACTCATGTTGCCAAGCATGGTGTTATATAGGCCTTCACCTATAGTTCTATAAACATCCTCACTTCTAGCTCTGGTATATCGGACACCATAAAAACATCCAAACAAGGTCAACAAAGAACACAGAAGTATGAAGCATTAGAGGACCGTAAAGTACAATCATCTAAAATCACAGGCTTAAGAAGTAATGACAAAGAGTTTGGGAGCAAGATACTTTACCTAGATTGCTCCAGTAAAAACCCAACTGTATAAATGGGTAATTGTATGTAAAATAATGTGATATCTTGTAACAATTGTAAGTCGACCTGGATAAGGGCGTCTGCTAAGAAATAAATAATAATAATAATAATAATAATAATAATAATAATAATAGTCACACTTACTGCCCCAGAAGGAAGCACAAGATCTCAACAAAAGAACCAGCATTTAGAGGAGCTGACAAGAACTGCGAAGCTGACAAAAGTGTAGAAGTTGTTGATATGAACAAAACATGAAGTACAATGATGTAAAATCATTGGCTCAAGAAAGAGCAACAACAGAGATTGGTCGTCACAAGCATTCCCCTGAGGACTTGTGAACCAAGTAGTGGAGAACATCTCATAACTGGAAGAACCAACCAAGTAAGAAAGTCTAAACTACATAGCAAGACAAATCCACACTCAAGAGCTCCTTAGAAGAACAAAATAATAAATGTGATTTATTTTTTTGTTCATGTTAGTAGAGTTGTGTGGATCTCAGCAAGGTTACACATTTGCACTTTCACAGCCGGTGTGTCAGTGTGTGCCTTAAAAACCATGCAGGTTTCCTTACCCACAACAGTTGGAGGTTTGATTTCCATTTTTGATTTAAGAAAGGACAAAATCTGTGGCTGCACAGATAAAAGTTCACCATAGATAGGGAGATTAAAAACCAACGTAGGTGCATGAGCAATAGTCTGCAGTTCATTTTCTTCTGCATTTTTCATTCCAATACCAAAAGGAATAACCCCAAGTCCCTTTACTGCAGTTGATGGACTGCTAACATCATCTCTGGACCTTCCACATGTGAGAACAATTAAAATCTGGGGAACACCATCAAGGCGTCTGCTACCCGAAGAAGAATTGAAGACATTGTCTTTAACGAACTGGAGTGCTGCACCAGTGTTGAGGGGTCTTCCACCTTTATGTCTCAGGCCTCTTACTGCATTAACAACATCTTTCTTGGTTTTGTATGTATTAAGAAAGAAATGCGCAGCTGGGTCATTACTGTACTGAATAACAGCAACGCGCACTTTGTCTTCTTCAACATCAAGGTTTTCCACCGTTCTTCGAATAAATTCACGGATTGCTGGCAATCCATTCCTAGCATCATTCGAACCATCAAGCAGAAATACGACATCCTTTTTGATGCCTTCAACTAGGATAATTAATAGACAAAAGTGAGGACGAAATATGCAACATCTTTCAATGATTTATTAGATTTCAACTAATAAAGTTATCAGGTGCTAAATCATAATGTTTTTTTTTTTTAATCTAATCATAAGAAACATAATATGCTACAGCAAAGAATGTAGCAGATCCTATTCCCAAAAGAGCTGCAACAGGATCACTGTACATATCATCTCATGGGGAATAATAAATTAAGTCAGATGCATTATTATTAACTAAGTAAGACAATTCTGTAGACATGGAACATTTAATGTAAGTTTTAGGGCAAAGCGTCAGGTTTGTATACCGTTTCAAGTGAAAAACGCCAAAGTGCACCTAAGAAACAACTTCTATTAGAGAAGATCCAGAGACCCTCTCTCTACTGGTCAGTATCTATTAGAGAGGGGCCAGGAAGCATAGCCATAATTGTATCTCTTAATATACTGTACTTTACCACATACATTTGATTTTAAGTGAAGACCAAAAAAAAGCAAGTGTATGAAAGAACATAATATGAAAGCCGACAGTAAGGTTACGGTTTCAAGAGCCGCGTTCAACATCAGTAAACAATGATTTGATATCATTGACTCAAGGAAGAGCAGAACAGATTGGAAGTCATATGTTGACTCAGATTTCATGGGAACACATTGTATTTACAGACTCAGTACTGGAGAACAGAAGATACACGTGAAAAGCCAAAGTGTGTAGCCAAAATAATGCAAGCTTAAAACCAGGTGTAATGAACACAATAAATAATCCATTTCTGTTTTTGTTCATTGCAGCATGATTTCCGGATAAAAGCAAGATTGCTCAAATCAACAATAGCTGCAAGATCAAGCCTCAGCAAACCAAGCTATGCAGTGAGATTAATCTAGGTTTAAAATTGGTATGTTGTGTCACATACTTCACTTCTGTAAAAGTCATGTTAGATTTCTTACCTATAAGCGTTGGAGTTTCAGGCTGTATACTTTCACTTTTAGATATGCTTTTAACTGAGGACAGCAGCTGTTGCTGGATAGTTTGCAGGTCACTAAATCCAGGGATTGGGTAAATAAAATCAGGGGTGAAAGAAATTGTTTGCAACTCCCTGGTATCTGCATTTCTTGTTCCAATACTAAAAGGCACAACCCCAAGCCCTTTAAGAGCAGTTGCTGAAGCCCCAACATCATCTTTGGACCTTCCACCAGTCAGCAGAATTAAAACCTGGGGCACACCCTCAAGACGTCTGCTACCAGAAGAAGCAGTAAAGACATTGTCCTTAACGAACTGGAGAGCTGCTCCAGTGTTGAGGGGTCTTCCACCTTTATGTCTCAGTCCTCTGATTGTATTAAGGACATCCTCCTTGGTTGAGTATGTATTAAGATAGAAATTAGCTATAGGCTTGTTACTGTACTGGACCACAGCGACTTGATCTCTGTTTTCCTCCACATCAAGGTTCTCCACTACTCTTTGAACAAACTCACGGATTGCTGTGAATCCATTTCTAGTGTCATCAGAACCATCAAGCAGAAACACAACATCTCTTTTGATGGCTTCAGTAACAACTATGATATGTAATAAATAAAAGCAGGTCAGGGCAACATCATTTACAACATAAAAAAAAGTAAAGATACACGGTAGTTACGTTACTAATTTTCTTTTTGTTACTACTGTTGAAACCAATCATAAGTTTGATGACTACAACTAACTTTCGATGAAAGGTTTAAGAAGAAACAGCCATCACTTTTCTGAAGAGAAGAAAAAGTGTGTGCAACCAGTAAAATAAAATGAAGCTTACCTGTCGTGGTCAGAGTGATCACATAGTTTTCAAGTTGCTTCTGGACTGAGTTAAGCTGGCTGAAGTCACTGATGGTGAATGCGAAAGAAGGATTGTGTGCAATTTCTCTTATCTCTCTGGTGTCAGCATTCTTGACTCCAATGGTGAAAGGCACAACCCCAGCTGACTTAAGGGCTCTTGCTGGCTCTTGGACACTGTCTTCCGACCTTCTTGCAGACACAGCAATGAGGAACTGTGGGACGTTTTCTGAAATTCTGCTTCCGTAAGTGGGTGTAAAGATAGTGTCTTTTAGGAAACTAAGTGCTGCACCGGTGTTTAAGGATGTTCCGCCTATAAGTGAGAGGCCACTGACAGCGTTTAGGACCTGTTCTTTTGTTGTGAAGGAGTTCAGGTAGAAACTGGGAGATGCACTGTCACTGTACTGGACCACAGAAATGCGCACCTTGTCGATTCCAACGTTAAGAGTTTGGATTACTCGTGAAATGAAGTCACGGATATAGGAAAAATCCCCTCCTACATCGTCAGAGCCGTCAATCAGGAATACAACATCTTTTTTGACACCTTCAAAAGAGAAAAGACAGTTAAGACATTGTGTGCTTTTCTTCTTTATTAAACTAAACGGGTTAGATTTGGGATTTAGTACATTTCAACTGAATAAAGATTGCTAACAAATCGGATATATAGTCAGACAGAAAGCTTTGGAAGTGATTTTATATATTGGCATTAGCAAGATTCAGGGGGCTCACTATAATAAATGCTGCAAATCCACTTAAAAGTGCTCTCTTAAGCATACAGCATTGACATGATAAATAACAGTTTCCTTTTCACACAGGGAACAAAAGAAACTCACCTTCGTCTATAACCACAGTCGTCTCAACTTCACCCACCACTGTCTGCAAAGGATTCATCAGCTCTTCCACAATGCCTGTCAGATCAGTAAAGGCGCTTGTGTAGTAAGCAAGAGAAGGGGCAAAGGCAATTGGCTGCAGAAACTCTTGGTCTGCACGGCCCACTCCGACAGCAAATGTCACAACACCTGCTCTGGCTACTTTATCAGCAATTCTTCTGACCTCGTCCTGAGACTTTCCTGCTGTTATAAGCACTAAGGCTTGTGCTACACCATCAGCACTCCGGGACCCCGCTTCTCTCGTGAAGTGGTTGGCAAGGGCATACTCCAGAGCAGCACCAGTGTTTAAAACCGCTCCACCTTTAAGCCTGAGCTGAGCTATGTTGGCTAACACTTGATCCTTTGTGGTGTGGGTCCTTAAATAAAACTCTGTGCGCTGATCACCGCTGTACTGCAACAGGCCAATTCTAACTTTATCCGGTTGAACATTGAGGTTATTCACGACATTTGTGATGAAGTCACGCACATAAGGGAAATTAGCGTTTCCAACATTGCTTGATCCATCAACGAGGAAAACAATATCCCGCACCACTCTTGGAATATTCTGTGTTGTTGTTATTATAACTGTGAAGGGAAATTACACAGCAGAAATCAGTAAAACCATAATCATAGCAGCTGAATTACAACCATGCTCTGTTAGCTGCAATTCTCTTCAAACATAAATTCAATGTTGACTTTCTACTCAATCTGTGCTTTTGTAATTGTTTTCTATTATACATTTGTGAAGCTTACTCTAAGGCAGTCACTAACTAATAGAGGTCGGCACGGTCATTTGTAGAGCACATTAAGTAAGTGTGCCAGTGCTTCCTCATTTGGATGAAATATTTCCTTGGCAGAATTTGCAAATTCAGTTTTCTCCTGCTTTGGTAAAGAAATTCCACACAACGCTCCTTTGCTTGATGCCATGTTAACAGCAACAACAACAGCGGAATATGGCCAATAGATGTGCAAAGAATCCTGCAGCATGAAGCGCATTTAACATGAATAACATTAACTATTATTATTATTATTATTATTATTATTATTATTATTATTATTATTATTATTATTATTATTATTTTGATGTTTCCAGTTACACAAGTCTACAGATTACAGATCTGAAGGGACTAAATGTATGTGTACTATATAGTATTTAAATATGTATCATGCACATAAAACATTAATAGATGTGTTTTGTTTTTTGTTTGTTTTTCCGGTTCTGGATTTTCTACCCATTCCCATATGCACATTTAAATTGTTATCACTTCTTAAAAATGGCATACGTTTGTAAATGCTGATTTTCAATTTGCTTTCATATTGTGATTGCAACTGTTTTTTCATGTATAGTATGAAATATTGTGTGTGTGGCTGCTGTCCCTCAGGACACCCTTGCAAACGAGACAGTGCATCTCAAACCTTGTATATAGGTGAGAGCAAAATAGTATATTATAAAATAGTACCCTTTTGTAAAATTATGTAAAACAATACATAAAGTTAACAGTGTTTGGATGTGATAGAAGCTTGGATCTTCTCGGGCAGGTTATCAATTTAAACAAGAACTTTAAACAGCCAAGGATTTTTATAGTAATACAAAAATTGTTTAATTTACTGATTGGTTGTTTGCTTGACCTTTGATAATATTGCCACCTGGTGGATAGATATGGCAATTTCATTAATTTGTATGTATTAAGGGAGATACCCACATATATATATATATATATATATATATATATATATATATATATATATATATATATATATATATATATATACAGTATATATTATTTTTATTTTTTTATGTGCATGGGAGTATTAATTGTGGGTATTTATGCGTGTAAACACATTTATTGTCCAACTTGAATTTGATATCTCATATTTTATAATATGAAAAAAGCCCAATTAGATTGATCTTTTGAGTTTTGGGAAATGTAGTCTATTTAAATAAAATATTTTTTTGAAAAAGAAAATCCATTTAGAAATCTAGCTTTATTGTGTTTTACCCTTAAATCAGAACACCTAATGATGTGTTGTTCAAAAAAGCTGTGTTCTATTCTTAAAACACTACCTCCAAAACAAAAAGTGAATAGAATTGAGTCCATAATCTCTAACCTTAAACAAAGGCAAAACATATGTACATAAAAACTGCACTGTACCTTCTGTTGGCTCCTCCGTGATAATCACTCCAGACAGAGTAGTCAGTGGGGCAATAATAGTCTGTGGAGTCCTGAACAGCCCACGGAAATCCTTTACCATGAAGGCCAACTTCTCGTCTAACGCTATCTGTGAAAGCTCTTTAATGTCAGCGTTCTTGGCCCCAGCAGCCAAAGTTAAGATCCCACTGCGTTTCATCTCTTCAGCTGGCTGGATGATAGAATCGCTGGACTTTCCGGCAGTGAACAGGATCATAAGTTGGGGCACATTCTGCTGTATTCTGCTCCCTTTAGACGGGATGAACATGTTGGTTCTGACAAAGTCCAGGGCAGCTCCTGTATTTGCTACTTGTGAGCCTCCTTTTATTTTCAGCTTCTTTACAGCAGCTGCTGCCAATTCTTTTGTTGCATGGCTGTTCAGATCTAACTCAATTCTAACGTCACTGGTGTACTGGGCCACAGCGACTTGAACCTGGTCAGGTCCAATTGGAAGTTTGTTGATAAAGTCCACTATAAAGTTACGAATGGCAGTAAAAAGGGTATTACCCATAATCTGGGACCCATCTATAAGGAAGACAATGTCCCTCCTGCTGACTTGAGAAACTGAAAAGGAAAATATAAATACGCATATGTGAATACATGCAGTATACTGTACAGAGAGCGGCTATGGTATCAGGTTTTAAATATGCTCACTAATGTAAAGAAGCACTTAAATAACTTCTAACCTTAGTTAAAAGAGGCACTGGCAACTGGTTGCTTTTCCAAATGTTCATATTTTAGCTGCCACATTTTTTAGAATTGCCTTTTAATAATCTAATAATCTCTGATGAGCATAGTGACACCTATTAGGATGTAAAAATGAGTAATGGGCAAGGATAATATCCATTATAAAATGACCAAGACTAGAGGGAGCATTCTCAGTGGCTATAAATACCAGAACAGCCTGGAACTTTTAGAACCACTCTATCTGATTCACATTGGCAGGGGTTGGGTAGAGAGGGTGTTCCATTTTAGAAAGGGCAATATCAGACGTCAGGGTTTTTAGTTATGGTCCAAAATCTGCACGCCTTAATAGCACTTGGCTTTGCCTCGTGTGGAACAACACCCACAGGGGTGTGGATATTGGACCATGCTGGAACACCCTGTCGTATATTATTGCTTTCTTGTTCACATTCACATTCATGACTTTCCAGTGGAAAGGAATTTATAACTACTATATAATAACATATTACTTTGTGGTATTATTAATAGTGAAGCCTAAGCACCACAATTATCAAAACATTTCAGCAAGCGCTCTTCTTGGCTCTGATCCCTAGATGCATTGGGAGTTTGACTTCCTGAGGCCTGTTTAAGGTCTAGCCGTTTCAGCAGTTTGCTCCTGTAAAACACTTCGATATTGCATCAGAGGGCTGCAAAATATGCTCTTTTTTAAGTATCATGAAGCCAATATGATTCTTGGATTGGATTTGTATTGGACTTAAGAAATTGCTTCTGAAAATTTACATTTTAGGTTGTGATTCAGGCTATGGTATAGTGCAGAATTGTTTGTTGTATTGTACAGACATCCTCTACTCAGTTTTGAACTTTGAAAACCACAGAATGATTTTTGTGTTTCAAGAAACTACTTACTAAGTGTTGCTGCTCATAATCTTTGCAGCCGCTGATGCAAGTATGTGTTTTATCTGGCAGACTGGGAAAGTCTTAACTTTTGTCAGTAATGTAGGCATAGAATTTAAGTTGAATGCAATACTATTCAAGAAACTTGAAACTTGTTTTTCTTGGCTTCAGAAAAGTAAATGAAATACTAATGGTAACTGCTATCCTTAATTCTAACAAACACTGGTATATCATTTAATTTTGACACTATAAGGAACCCATAGACTTCCTCATAAACGCATATCCCATATCTAGTAAGAAAAGTGATTTGGCTTTCTGAAGACATTTTTTTAAACATTACCTTTTTCAGACTGGTGCACACAAAAAGCTGTAATCTGTTCTGTTTTGTGGTCAGTTTTAGTAACACTTACCTTTACAATGTACCAATTCCAGTGAATAATCCCTGGGATAAAGCCCACAGTCAGTACTATGCACCAACGTAAATCCATAGAGGACACTGAACACAAATCTTAACAGATGTGGAATTACTGGTGTGTAATGCTTTAAGCAAGTTTTAAAAAGTAGTCATAAATACTCCTAGTTATTGTGTTGCAGTAGTTTTTTCAGTTGAAAAGGGCTGACATGGACATGACAACTGGTCTCAATTTTAAACTTCTTGGCAAAGAATTGATCCACAAAACATCTCCTGGCTCATATATTGATTTAAATAGCCAAGATAATTAACTCATAATTGACTATATGTATTGAGATTGCATTGGCTAGCCAAGAATATATCTGATGAATGAACTGTGCAACATATATCAACTATTATCCATCAACAGAATACTTTACATTATACACTATACATTTTCCTAATATTGATATGCCTTTCTGTTTAATATGCCATAATAGCTTCTCTATTCTGCTTAACATCCTATTGTAGCTGTGTGATTCTCGTTGCTTCAGCTGAGATCATTATTTGTCAAGTTTACTGTACAAACTACTATAATACAAATTGCTTCTCAAAAACACTCCTAAAGTGATTTGTATAAGCGTTGTTGTGTTTCTCAAAAGAACACCAATGGCACAGGTTATTTTTTCTCTACAGATCCTGAACCTGAATTTTCAACCCTGAGCTACATTAACACAAATAAGCTTTGTGATGCCTTTGGAAATTATAATTGTTGATTACTGGAAACAGGGATCACGAACCAAAGCATTTTTTTTCTGACAATAAAGACTCAATAAAGACAGAAAGATTATCCTTGGCTAGAAGATAACCAGTTACATGACACCTGTCCTAAAGAGTGACTTTAGAAGTACTGGGCACCATTCTTGAACCTTTAACAAACACTATGTACACTAAAGCACTAAGACTTCCCCCCCTAAAATTGGAGTGTCATGTGAAACAAGATGAAAACAAATAAACAGTCTGGAATGATTGCTTGGATTTGAAACCCTGTTTGGTTATTCCAAACAGGATGGGTGGTTAAAGTTTCACGAATGGCCCTTTTAACCAGTCCCCAGTCTGTTATTTACATACCTTCTGTGAATATGGTTGAGGGCTGAATGACAATGGTTCGTTGGGCCACCCCATTAATTAAGGGCAGTAACTGATCTTGCAGGTCATCAATGTCATCGAAATTTTCAGCTGCAAACACAAAGCTGGGGTTCGTGGCAATCTGCTCAAGCTCCGAGGTGTCTGCAATCCCAGCCCCAATGCCAAAAGTATAAATGCTAGCCTGATTTAGAGCAAACTGCCCCTCTCTGATATCATCGCTGGATTGCCCAGCGCTGATAACCACTAAGGTTTGGGGCACCCCATCCTCTGCTCTGCTGCCTGCGCCTGCTGTGAAGAGGTTTTGAGCCACTGCCTCCAGAGCAGCCCCAATATTAGCCTCCGCGCCGCCTTTGAAGCTAAGTCCCTTCACGGCATCCATAACCTCAGTTTTGGTGCTGTAGCTATTTAAATAGAACTCAATGTTGGGATCATTGCTATACTGAACAACAGCAACTCTCATTGCATCATCTCCCACATTGAGGTTATCAATGAAATTTAGAACAAAATCACGGATGATTGGGAAGTTGGCAGCTCCAACATTATCTGATCCGTCAATTAAGAATATAAGGTCAGCCGACTCTTGTGCTTTAGGGGGAGAAAAAAAAACAGAAAAACAAATGCGATATGTGAAAGCGTTAAAAATGAAGGACCCCATGCAGCCAAGTAATCACCAAGAAACACAGTGAATCATAAAACATGTTTAAATGAAGCTCTTTGTTCTGCATTTTGTTTGACTCGAGGTGTGGAAAATTACAACAACTTCATTATCCTTTGGTCAAACCAGTAATAAAAAAAGAGATCTTAGCATGAATAATGCATTCAATGTTACTGACACCCTTTTTATTTGATTCCCACATAGCTCCTAACAAACGCAGCAGTCACATTTATACAATGTTCTGCTTTAGTGCCTTAGATTTGACAAGCTCAGCTTCTACACACAGCAGAATCAACTTGGTGCCCATCATTTTTGGAGTTACATAATGTAATTATTGTGTTTACCACACAAAAAGTGACACGTGTGAATTACAATGTTTTAAAAAATATTTGTAATTGAGATATATATATATCTATGTGTGTGTATATATGAACTTGACCAAGGTTAAGGAGTTGGTATGGTTAGGACCAATATTACTAACTTTTTCCAACCTCTGAAATTCAACATAATGCAGACTCATGTTAAAAAAATAACTATTGTGGTCAAATTACCAGTCATGACTCAACTGTCCAACCTTGTTAGCCAAATAAATATATACCTGTGCTGCTCACCGTAGGATACGTGGCTTTGTTTGTATTTGTGAATGCAAGAAAACACAAATATGGGCTAGTACAGTAAAACTTCAAATAATTGCCGGGTCTCAAATAATCACCTGTCTTCAATAAGTGCTGGGTCTGCTGGCAAATATTGTAAATAAATGCCAGGTCTCTATTAAATGCCAGGTCTATCATTGCCATTGAAGCCGAGGAAGATGAAGAGGTAGACCTACATGTAATGCATATTCGCTTAATGCAGTTATTACGTTATTAAAAATTGTGATAATTTTAAGCGTGCTGAAAGTAGGCCAGATACAAACCAAATAAATTATTTTTGATAATGATACTTATTGCTTTTATTGTTCATTTTAAAACTTTTTAGAAGTTTGTATTATTATTATTATTATTATTATTATTATTATTATTATTATTATTAATAATGGTAGATCTAATTCTGTTTTTAAATACTAATTCACATACTTCTGCTTGTTCATTTTCCAACGTTTTGCATACCATATCCTCGTTAACCAGTGCATATAAAAAGACTTTAGAATAATACTTTCGCTTTATACTTGAGGTTGTACAATACAATGTAATTTTGTTATAAAACAAAACAGTTACTTAGTTCCCACTGACACACAACCTTTTAACAAAGTTGCTGGAATGTTTAAATTGAGTTACGATGTTGCCGTAAGGTTGTGTGTTAGTGGCTTCTCAATGACCGCATGAAGCATGTGAAGCTAGTGATCTAATATAAACACGGGTCTCAAATAATCGCTGGTCTCAAATATGCGCAGAGTTTGCTGGTAAATCATGTAAATAAATGACGGAGGCATTTAATTGAAGTTTTATGGTATGCTAAAACTGAGAGCTACAATGCCACTGTGATAACCTACTGTAAGTGAGGCACGACTGAGATATAAAGAAAGATGCTGGTTGTGATTCTCGAGGAAGACATATCCAGGACATGAGTGGGTATGATAATAATAAGACAGTGGGGTTTGGGGTAACCTCCACAGTCACAATTCAGAACTAGAGCATTTTAAACTCTACTCTCTCTTTGATACAGACCAAGGTTGGACTGAATTGTTCATCACTGTATAAAATTCAATATGCACAATTTATATACACAAATACAGTATGAAATAAGCTGGTGGTCAAACACAAGATGCACAACATTTACACAAATGAGCTGCCGTCGGTGGTTAACAGTAGACTGTTAATAGCTTTGATATTATGAGAAGAAATATAAGAAGAAAGAGGTATTAGGTGGGGTTGTTTTCCCTTGCTATTCCTCAGACCAAGGAGACAGAGAATGTGACTTGCACTTTTTCAGTACTGCCATGTTACCCTGGAACTAGTGTGATGTGAGGGCAGTTTAAATGGAAAATGTAATTCCCCCCAGAATATTAAAGAACCTGATGAACTGCTTGTGATCAGTGTTGCACAACTGCTGAACTAGCAAAAAGAGGAGCATTTAGATGGCAAATGGCAGCCTAGATAAATAAGAAGGTGGGCATAGAAATCTCTCTCTCTCTCTCTCTCTCTCTCTCTCTCTAGATATATGCATATACTGTATATAGTGAGATGCCTATTTTACTGTAATATTAACTGTATGCAAATAATCGCCCAATTACAAAAGGGCTATACAATTTCGGGCTGTTATTTTACATAATTGCGTGTGATTTAATTTAGTTGAGTAGATGTTCAGTTTTTCTAAATTCCTTTAAAGGGAAAGAGGTTGATGATATGCCCAGATGAATAAAACAAATATATTAAAAATGACATTTTAAGTTTTCACAATGTAAGTGCACCATTCTCTAATCAATAAACTATACCTTCAAGGCTCAATGCTCACTCACTAATGGGTCTGCAATAAAAAGCAAGGTAGGTAGGAGGCCTAGCACAGGATCGCCTTTCAAGTGAACACAAATTAAAGCTTGAATTAAGCTCATGCATAAATGTGGACGGTAAACATTACAAAAAACACAGTGAGGTTAATGATAGCACAAATGACATGGAAATGGATGATTATTGCTCCAGTTATTGTGTTTTGGAGTTAATTGACTTGAACAAATTAGTATGGTAACGCCACAGCACTGACAGCTAGCCTTTACCTGTAACATCTTTTATTTCTCCTTGCGCTTCAGCCAGTGCAGGGGAAGCTGCGGCTGCATGGAGACTGGTGACTAAATCCCCTACTATACTGTGCAGCGCGGTAAAATTGTCTACGTTGTACATGTGAGTCTCTAGAGGCTTGCTGGCTATCTCCTTCAGCTCCCATTCCACAGCATGCTGCACTCCCACAGCGAACATGTCAACGTCTGCCATTTTGAGAATTGACGACGGTGGTATAACATCATCTTGGGAACGCCCGTCCGTCAAAACTACAATGATCTGCGGGACACCTTCGCTGGCCCGGCTGCCAGCCGCCTCAGTCAGGTGGGTCTTAATCAGGTACTCCAGCCCCAGGCCCGTTCTTGTGCCACCCCCCCGATATGGCATACTCCGTATGTGGAAAAGTATGTCCTGCTTATTGGCGTATGTGTTTAATTGGAACTCTGTTTTGGGCGAGCCACTGTACTGGACGATGGCGAAATTAAATTCATTGTCCCCCTTGTTTAAAGCCTTTACCACATCGTACAGAAATTCCCTCACGTATTGGAAATTTTCCTTTCCAATGCTCCAAGACGAGTCCACTAGAAAGATTATATCTGCTGCCACGCCCTGTCGGCCATCTTTAAGAGAGAAAACCAGTTGAGGACTTTCCCCGAAGGAAGCGAAACAAAAATGCAATTCCAGATTCAGAATTAGAGGGAGCTCAAAAATCCAGTTTGGGATTTTAAAGGAACCATTACAGAGTGATTTACTGTCTGTGATTCCCAGGTCAGTTCAGACTGTTATACTACACCTTTGGGCTATGTTCCACATGATTCCCTATTCTTTATCATCTAAGTAGACCCCCAAATTTGGCACATACTGTACCTCTCCTAATGGGATATCTGCATTTCAGGATTTGTAATCTACACAACTGTAGACCTTCTGTTCCACTGCAGACCCTGAGCTCTGTCCCTCAATACTTTACCACTCTGGATTCCCAAGACATCCTTGGTTCCACCAAAGACCTTGGGGTCTATTTTAATAATCTAAAGAGCGTCGGTCGGATCTAAACACTCTTTAACCCTTTGCGGTCCTATGTCGGACCAGGTCCGACATTACAATTTTCCTTTTCGGGTCTGATGTTGGCCCCTGCCCGACATCATCAAAAAGACGTCAAGCACAGGTTTCTAGTCGTTTTTTTCTCCGGAAAAAGCCGAGAAAACCTTTCAATGGCCGAGTGAGACCGATAGGAGCCGAGAGAAGTCAAAAAAAAAAAAAAGGGACGTATCTGAGCAATACACACAGCCCCTGCACCACAGACATAACATGGACATAAACAAACAAGATAGCTGCTTCTGCATCTAGCACTCAAAAAATATCACAGACATATGCAGAGCTTTTTGAGATGTTATAGTAATAAAATAATGACTTAGAGTTTGGTGATAAAATGAGTGATCAGGAGATGATTTACCACTATGCACGACTATGAAGAGATATGTGATAAATACAGCGAACAAGGGGTGGGGCGGGGCTGAAAATGCAGTCCTGTTGATATGCAGCGCCTTTTAAACCTGTTTTACTTTGAATAAAATTACTTTTAAACAGCGCGTGTAAAATAAAAAGCACATGTGAAAATAAAATGGACCTGACACGCCTGACAGGCGCTGAATAAATGGACCACAAAGGGTTAACTTTATATTCAATGCCACTCCCTTAAGAACATCACTAAATACAATAAAAACAGGTCCGTCGTGGAACAGATTGGGAGCGTTATTTAGATCCGAAGCTATTTAGAATAAAAGAGATCCTCCCATCTCTGCTGTGTGTCAAGCTCCATTGCTGACCTGGTTTCACTTCCTGTCTGCCTGAGCCCACTTCCATTGTAATGGTCACTTTAAAAGCTGCCCTGAATCTCTGGCCCTCCTCCCCTCCAACCCGGACACACACACACAATATTGTTCTTTTGACACTACGTCACCCCTGCTAACAGCTCTACTTATTTGTTTTATCAAATAGCTATGAAAGACCTACAATACAGTAAAGACCTATCCTAAGGGTACTGTAAATAGAGGTAAGACAGCTGTTCTATACATCTCTGCTTCAGGTTGAACCAGAGCCAGGCTACTTCATTACATTTGAGACCTCAGCTTAACCAAGCTTTTGTTATCCTTTGTAATGCAGTATGGCAGAAAAAAATATGTACATAAAATCCTGTATATATTTGAAATTGGGGAATAAAAGTATGTTTTATGTCATTTAAGAACTAACAAAAACAGATTATATCCACTATCCTGGATAGATGTCTGTTTGCCCTTAAAAAAAAAAAATTACATTAACGCAAGGTGCCTGAGGAAAAAACAACCATTCAAGAAAACTGGATACCATGATTATAATCTCCAAAAATAGAATGAAATACTCTTACCGGTCTGAGCTTCAGTGGTAGAGTGAAAGCCTGAGAGTATTAGGCCCAAGAGGGCGCACAATGGCAAGTATCGATGTTTCCGCATTTTGTATCAACTCACCAGGTATTAGTGACCTACGAATAAAAAATGAAAATAAGGGTTAATTTAAATGTACGTTCACTTCCGTCATAAAACAGATACTGCAAATACTACATTCAGAAAGTACAGAAAACACTGCGTTAAAATGACCACCGTAGTACCATCCCAGAGCTACATTACTACTATTTTAAACCAGTTCAAACGAGTTTATGAGTGGTGTCTATTATAGTGCTGCGTGGTGATGAAATTGAAACCCCAGGATTAGGAAAGGGCATGACAAAAGCCTTTAAAATGAATGGTTATATTCTATTTAAATGCAATATATCCCATGCATAAGTCATTAAATAAGAAAAATACATTATAGAACGTAATAAAACTAGTGTGTGATTCCTAAGCAGATTTATACCCACTGTACTATCCTAACATGCACGCAGTGTCAAAGCGGATGCCATTCTAATACTACTGCTTCTGCATTCTCTGTACCACATCCATACCAATGGCAGCTTCGATATGGGAGCTCTCCTGTAAACATATTGGACTACAGTCATTCCATGGCAGCATCTCAATCCCTTTTCATTGTGGCTCAGGGCCAGGTTATTTTTTATTTTTATTATTAAATTAAATATATTTAGTATACAGTATTTTCCTGGGATTGGCACCATCCATGCTGGCAACCCCACCTGGGAAAACAACCACTCCACATGTGCAATTATTTACCTTTGGCAGTGCTCTCACTTTCCATTTTTTCTAATTATTTTATTACCGCTAAGGGTTGTCTGGATACAAAGATTTGCTTGATTCCTAGATTATACCAGGGTGGCTAAGGTAGTCATGTTTTCCTGTGTTAGCTTTAGAGACTGAAGCGGAAAAACTGTTCTCTGCATTCCTTGTGTTGCATTAGTCACCTACTGCACTACACCCAGCTGATTGTGTGCACTGCACCTCTATATAATGTAAACTGGTCTCATAAAATCCAATACAGTACTTGGAAACCAATCAGTAAACATGTTTAAATGTACACTATAAATACAAATGATTCAATACAGGGGTCCTCAAACTGGGAGGAACAACCACAAGCTGTTGTTTATTTATTACTGCTCAGTCAATTGCAGTGAATATTTTGTAAAGAGTGGTGTTTTAAAAAGTCTGTCTGATGTTAATGTTAAAAATCTACATACAGAAGTATTTCTATGATATATTATATAAAAAAATAGTATAATGTGGGAACATTAGCAGGGTTGCTTCAGTAGAGCAAAGCTGATTACTAAAGGCCATTTTCCCTTTAGGAATATATTTCTCTAAAAGGGTTTTTACTTTGCATGCTCTACCTATTATTTAGCTCTTTTCGACCTTTTTGACCAACTAAGGTGGAATTTCTGTATAAAAATGACCAACTGGGGGTGAACTTGGGGTGTGCAGAGTAATTTCTTCCGCCCTGAAAGAGTGAGTATGTCAAGAACCCACTGAGCTTAGGCTTGTCTTAGCATTAAATTGATTGCAGGCATCTGGCAGGCAAGGAAGTGCCTGGACTTCCTGTTTGCATTAAAGTCTGCAAGAAAACAACAACATAATGACCCATCAAAGAAGAAAGTGCCCCTAGCCACTACAGATGAGTCACAGATTCTGCTGAGCTGCCGACTTTGACTCCAGATTCAAGGGTTCCTTATCTGCTGCACAGACATCCATTTAATAAAGCTGTCTGTCCAGAACACACTGTTCTTTATTACTGGATGGGATGACTAAGCATCCTGAAACCAAAAGCTTTGCTGAGAACCCAACGGAACGGAGCAGCACAGGTAATCCCAGAGCCTGGTGATTATTCAATCTATCAGTATAGCGATGGACCCAGCTACTGCAGGTGCTCAAATTCATAAAGCTCTCAAAAACCACTAAGTACTCTCGACTACTGCACACCTACTAATGTTCATAACTTTGGTGCTGGCCCCACTACTGTGATTGTATAAACAGCAGCAGTATTTGGGCCCACCGTTAATGTCAGCTGTATAGAACCCACTGTCGTGTCTTGTGCTTGCACTGCAAATGTAAAAAAATAGATCAATAATACAGTAGTCTCCGGCTAAGAGAACACCCGTCAGGGGCAAGCGAAGTGTTCTCTTAGTCGAAGTGTTCTTTAAGACGGAGTTGACCACCAGACACAGTATCAAGTCAATAAATAAATAAATAAATATTCATTACTTGTCATGACGCACGTGCATCAACATATGAAATGAATATAATAAGTAAGAGAAAGGAATAGGCAAGTGTATGTAAACAAACTATAATAATGAACTGTCAAACTAAATTAACACAGCACCCCTACACATGTTAAAAAATGCAGCAGCAGTTCTAGATTAATAATGAATCCCTGTACAGGAGCAATATTCAAGACATGCACAAAATGAGTTAACAGAATGGTGAAGCGGCACGTTTCGTTGTTTGTTTACATGTCATTTTGTAGCGATGAGGTGCACTTGTGGAAATTGGAATACAAAACGAAGCTATGACAGTGGACGATATGAAGGCGCTTCTGGAAAGATTCAGTAAACCAAACACTGTGCCTCAAGACACTCTCGCAATGACAAATCACATTTGAAAAGATTGAATAAACCATTTGAATTTAAGTTTGATGATGATGAGCTATCAGGTTACAAAACAGTACTGTATCAGTTATGAACGAATCGCTATCGGTGCTAAAAAGACGTTCTTTTAAGCAAAGTTCCTGTTCCTTTAGGCGGAGCATTTACAGTGGAAAAAATCTGTTTCATCACAAGGGTGTTTTCTTAGGTGAAGTGTTCTCTAGGAGGTGTTCCTATAAGCCGAGACTGCAGTAATAATGCATAAAATTCAGAAAATATGCAGCGTAGAAAGGATAATTATGTTTTACTGTATTGTAGTAATTTAACCTGACCATCTCCTGTACTACAGAACTGTAGTACTGACAACTGTAGTATGAAACAAAAAAACAGTAGGCCAAAACCACAAAGCTCTTGAAATATACAAACACCACACTCTAGTACAATACTACAGGCAGGGAAGAAGCATCTTCCAAAACAGCTACTGTACCAATGACTCTGTGTGACATGTATTAAATAAGAACATGATTCCATTGTGTTTCTGTTACTTCACAATATCCAACCCAATCCTCTAATGCCCTTTCACCCAATAATGTAACCACAATTCCAATTGGTAAAAGCTGCAGAGATTGGGAAGGTATCCATAAAACAATGAAACTAACATGCACAAATAATGATGACACTTGGGAAATTCAGAGCAGCCCTTACACACTGTTCTGGCATCCTTATACTGTCCATAAACTCTTTACCCCACTAGGCTTCACTGATTCCATGGAGCCTTGTTAATAGATGTGAGGCAGTTTCAGGGTGACCTGAAATAAACCTCAATGAAATAAGCAAGCACACACACGCACACGGATACAGCTTGTGTTTGTACATACTGCATCACCACATATACCTTTTTTCTATTGACAATATTTGATTTGTGAAATTCCTCCTTTCTCAATTGGAGCAGAATTCTATAAAAATACAGTAGGTTTTCCATAAGGAAGCCCACATCAGATAACCAAATGCATTAACTGGTACAGTGCCCACTTTATTTAGTGTCTGACTTACACATCACAAAATCATGCATTTGAAAGACTGGGAATTAGTGAACAGCCCTTACACAGTGCAGTATAGCACATGTGCTGTACCATTTACGGTCAACATGGACTTCGTCAATTTGTGTACAATCAAATCGTTACATGTACAGGGAGCACTGTGGTTGAAAGTCTGATTAGGATACAGCTACCCACCACCAATGTCTTGCTGTCTGGAGTTAGCAATGCCTTAAATGAGGTGTCTCAGAATTGCATTACAGTTTACACAATTTAATTGTTTTCTGCTTTCTTCCATGGTTTAGCCTTCTGTGCATTGTAACACAAAGCAGACACTGTCAAGTCAACTTGAACAGTCTAAACACTGAACTATACACCAATGTGCTGTGTTGCAGCAATGCAAAACAATATGCATTATAGCTGGAATGCAAAATAAAAATAGACTGCTCTGGTCTGCCATATAAGGGTGTCCGAAATGGCAAGTTTAAATAAACTTCCAAGTCTTCTATATACAGTATATATGTTGTTTCCTTTAATGAGATCTAGCTCCACCTAGTGGTCTTTTAGAAGTTTGCATTTTAAACAACAAAAATCCTTTATGCAAGGTTCCGAAGCCTCTGTTGTTTGATTCACAAAATAATATAATAAAAGAGACAAAATTCATTGTTCTATGAAATTCACAACAGAGGCAAACAATTATACTCCACTACAATGTATGCAGGAAAAAGAAAAAAATACAGTTTGTTCAAAAGAAAATATCATATTAATTTTATTTTAATGAGCATGTGAAAGTTACAGTATGTCACAAAACGAATCTGAGTTGCCCACAAGTAAAAAGTATACCTACAAAAGTAGAATCTTTATAAGTCCAGGAGCTAGAGGATGTTAAACAGAGCTAATGACATTGAGCACTGCCTGATTGCTTCTCTCAAAAAGCTGTTGGATCAGCCCCAGATCTAGGTTATAACACTGTCAAATGGATCATTTACACAGCCTTAAATTGTAATCTCTTTTGGTTAAGTCTCGACAGTATGCTGCTCTGAGCCCTGGTGTGTTCCCAGGAATTGTTCTGTAGAAGAAGGATACCAGTAAAAGACTGACATTCAGAAATGGGAAGTATCCAAAAAATAAGCTGAGCTGGGCAGTTACCTTACATACAGTAGATAGCCAATGGCCAAATCAAAAAACACTGATAGACACCAGAGATTTCTCTCAAGTGATTCATGAAAATGTTATTTGGAAAAGATGCCATCATTTTAATTGCTTTCCCAGGCACAAGCAAATGGTGCTTTCTCAACTAGATTAAAATCACATTACTGTTAAAAAATAAAACACAATACCAGTAAAATGAAGGCAAATTTGAAGTTGCAGTTTCACAAACTCTTTTTTAAAGTTAACAGAAATGTAATCTAATTGCCTGATTTTTTTAGTATTGTTATTTTTTTATTAATATAATAATATAAAAATGATGTTTGTCCATAGCAGACACAGACACACACACACACACACACACGCTGCAACATCAGGAAAAAACAAACTTTGTGCAAACTAACTGAAGAAAGACTTTTCTTACATGGTAATTAAGACCCCATAGGTCACTTGGTGAAAGTATGTGATGAGAATGGTCCTGTTGATAGGAATAAGCCTGTAAATATCAAGTTAGTCAATAAAAATAACCACACACTACTGTAATTAAAAGGACACTAAATACAGTGCTTGACACCAACTCAAAGACTGCATTTCTCACTGATTCTGCACGTGCTCTGGACTCTTGCATCCCTTGCACATTGCATTTAGCTGTCACTGTGTATTGTCATAGTCTGTCAGCAATGATGTCTCATATCAACATGATATTTCAGAATGGCAGCTGGCAGTCCCTCCAATTGCGCAGGTCTCTTCTATTACAGCAGCTTTACCTATTACCACTACCACAGGCAAGAGTCAAAAGAAACGACAAACACAAATCACTATAAAGGCACTTTTTATGGCTGTTAAAGCCACTCCAGGTTCTACCATGTACTTAATTAGAAAGACAGCAGGGTGTCAATGTAAAACACTTATTCTTACAGTTTGAGGAACTGAGCCATTCTTCCATGTCTTACTAGTACTGTTAGCCTAATTAGATAGACTGCAGAAGTTCATATAATAAGTAAACAGCAAACGCTTTAGAATAGGAACCAAACTCTCAACAACTACAAAACAACAAACCACCAAATGACTTGACTGCATGTTCTTTCTTCAAAGAAAAATAACAAAACAAACCAGCTATTCAGTTTAAACCATGTTCTCCTGAATAGCTTTTTTTTTTTTTATAAACCAGTGCATTACTTTTTTTAAGCTGCATTTTTTTGGGATGTTTAAATGTAATTCTGTCTATGGCTATTGCATTTATAATGCTTCATTAACACTCTATAACACAGTTATTAAACATCTATTATATATTTGTAAAATATTTATAAAACATTAACAAATAACCTTAATATAAGGTGTTACCCATTTTCTTATAGGTCAGTATGGAAATATACAAGCAAACTAAATTTAATCAAGACACACTGGGCAGGATTTAAAAAAAAAGCAGTGCTATTGTATCAAACTCATGGTATAGTAACGGGAGCTTTAGTAGCAAGTGGTTTTCAAACAAAATGGAAGTATAATTCGCTTTTATGGAAACTACTAGCGTACAGCGAGACGTCTCTTTCACCAGCAGCAGCCAAATGGAAATGAAATAAACAATAATTGGAATATCTATTTTGTGTATAATAGCCATCTATCTGTATTGGTTGGAATTTATTTTCTTATGTTGACATCTACTTTTGTATGTAATTTAGTATGTATGATTGTAGGCTATAAATAAATATGTCTGAAGTGTTATATGTGTTTGTAGTTGTTAGTTATTATACAGGTATACCATGTATGTAACACTTTATTATACATTTATTAAGCTTTTAAAATTATGATAGAACTCCCCACCCAATACACAATTTGTTTATAATTAATTGTTCGGTGAATTCCTCTAATCATGCATTTTCTCTGGTACTGTTTGCTCGCCTCCGTGAAAAATAAACTTTATAAAAGCAGGGTTGGCGATTTTATTGATTTCTTTTTTTAAAAAAATCTGATTTATTTGATATAAATCAGATTTTTTTATTTAAATCTTTTCGTCTATTGATTCACCCCATTGCCACTGTACTTTATGCATCCATGCATGCCACATTGCAATGTCACTGTTCCAGGCTTAAGGTTACAAATTGTTAAAAGAAGTGAACACATCTCATTCATAACCACAAGTATATAAAAGCAGGGTTGGCAATTTTATTGATTTCTTCTTTTAAAAATCGGATTTATTTGATTTTAATCAGATTTTTTTTATTTAAATCATTTTTTTAAATCTGTTTTTCTTTATTTGAATAGATTTTTTAATTGTTTTTAATTTATTTTTTTAATTATGGAATTTTTTTTGTAGTACCGTAGTTGTAGCTCTACAGTACCTCCAAACTGTACATTTAAGGATGTTGGAAATGGTGGTTTGTGAATAGTTACATACCAAACTAAATTACTCAATCTTAAATGAATATATAAATAACACAAATTATTTATCATTGTGGCATCCTCTAAATGTGAACTACAACATGTGAACTACAAGAATTTAGAGATGGAGTACGTCAGAGAAAAATCTCACTCATCACAGGCATACTTTTCTTTTACTTTTCTTTCTTTGATTTCCTCTTTCTGTGTCAGTCAGTTGTTATTTAGGACTATTTTGCTTTTTACAGTGTGTTCAATTGTTAAAGTTCCTGATTGCACCACTAAATAAACCTGGTTTCAGCGGGTCTTAACACAGTGCTCAATTGTCTATTTGGGACCCCACTGCACTGTCATCAGAATCGCTTCGGTGAATATGTTAATGATGGGGCAGGCGCTCTATAACGGTGCAAGATATGTCTTCAGAATACCATTTCAGTGCAGTATTTTTTTCAAAAAGAATTTGAATAAACACTCAGTATGCACAAAACAAAAACTCTCCTGTCCCTTTCTAGTATTGACTATCTAACTGCAGGAAACTATCCCACACTGTGCAGTTTTACCAGCGTATGCCTTGGAACAATGGAGAATGCTTACCCTGAAACTGCAGCAATGCAGAAATGAATTGGAATAGTTAACATTTTTGGGACCTTTCTCCCAAACAGTATTGCCCTTTTTATGGTGCAGCTCTCAACTCCTGTTCACATTGTACGAAGGATGACAAATAGCAAAACAGAGAGTACTGTATATAGTCTAACACTGATAAACGATAAACAAAAGAGGGAAGTTTATTCAAAGGCTCTGTCTGACATTAGCCAGATGCTAGCAAAGAATGTTTAATCAAAGGTGGGGCGTGGAGCCTGATGTTAATCCTGATGTTACTGCAGAACAAACATAATGCTAAGCAGTGATGTAAAGAGTTTCTTGAACCCTTGCTTTTTGAAGGTCTTGGGTTAGTAGTTATGTTATATACAGTACATCTATAGGAGCTACAGCATATGTATGCAAGATTTCCGCATTGCAGGATTTTGAAAGAACTAGCCACATAAAACCATGCAGTAATCAGTGTTGTCCTTTTCCTTTCCTGAAAACAAAATGAGTCATCTTACCAAGTGTATCACTATAGGCAGCTGATGTACATGTTGTGCAAATCTTTTAAAAAGCCTGGTTTATTCATAACATTTCAGTTTAGATTGCTCTGTAGTAAATAGAAAACAGCAAGCACTGAAGTATTGCCATCTGTTAACCCTTTACTACAAAAAGTATTTTCTTGATTGGGCCCTCAACATTCCACCTGAAAAAATTATAAAAATATCTTTTATAGCAAAATGAAGAAATCAAAAACCAAACAGCAACCTGGAAATGCCAAAATACAACCTTCTAGACGCATTGCAGAATTCAGGGTTCAGCACTGGTACTTTAGGGTTTCAGCACCAAATAAAACCTTATCCTCATATTGAAAAACACATTCAGCAAACATAATATGCATTCTGCAAACATATTGTCATGCAAACCGGCAAAAATAAAATAGTACAGCATAATAAAGTACTGTCGGAGCCCAACAAAGTTTAAGATTATCTACTCTTCGCTTGGCAATTGTCTTTGTCTCTTTTTAAAAAAAAAAAAAAAAAAATCATGTACTTAATGTTATCATTATGTCATAGATACACTATGTGTAAAATATGTGTTTTTAAATATTACATAGAAAGACTACTAGTTACATATTGTTACATTTGCCTTTTACTGAGTTGATTGAAATGACCCAGCTTGTATCTCACGCTTCAGATACTGTGCATAGGGGTTGGATAAACATAATAGAATGGTCATATATATATATATATATATATATATATATATATATATATATATATATATATATATATTTCATTCACAGCGGATTACAAAGAAAGGCAAAACGTATGGTACTAGCACTGTATAATTTATACTCGTCAAAAACATATCTCGTCTGTACATAATGGATTTCAACCAGAAGTACAATTTTAGCACATTGCAGGTTCTAATTTTCTGCCAGATCACAAGACATGTGGGAGCAATGGAAAAGGAGCCAGATTCAATTCACTTTTTTTTTTTCCTCCAGCGCAAAGCTTCCTGTTTTTAAGTTAGCAATAAACTATGTGTTTACTTCTGTATGTTTTATTGCCAAAGATTTATTTACTTCAACAAAAGCT
This sequence comes from Acipenser ruthenus, assembly GCF_902713425.1. Taxonomy (NCBI): domain Eukaryota; kingdom Metazoa; phylum Chordata; class Actinopteri; order Acipenseriformes; family Acipenseridae; genus Acipenser; species Acipenser ruthenus. Next base: position 49,935,705 of record NC_081198.1, on the reverse strand, counting down.
TAGTAAACCGGCCCCCCGTCCTTTAGACTCAACAGACTTGATACGGTAGACTACACCTTTGCGCAGCAATTTGGACACTGTATTCAGCAATTTACCGTACTGTACTAAGCAGTACTCTGCTGTGCTTGCAGCTTGAAACTGCGCCCAGAAGACCCGACACAGCCTATGGTTTTTCTCACACACCTGTTTCGCGTCTGCGTTTAAGCTGCAGCAGAAGAGCGCGCGCTCAAGAACTAATCCCTGCAACATCTGCAAAGTGCACAAGAAAAAAATCCAAAAACGAATACAATATTATTCTAGAATTACATTTATGCGATAAACAAATACCTTGTCGGTGCAATGCATTCAAGTTGCATGCATGCGAAACTTAAAAAAAAAAAAAAAAAAGAAAAAAAACGTACTGCTCCTCAGCATATTTCTTAATTTATTTCTTTTAATTCTTTTATATGAGCTATAATTAGCTCGTTTACAACTGCGTCCGACAGCACATTTCAAGCAATGACGCTGGCCATACAACAATCCACGTTTTCTCCCAGTTTTACTACATATTTATTTTATGTGTTTTTCAAATTTAAGAGTTGGTGTCGATATTGACACCTAAGTATTTAAAAGTATCAACGCTCTCAAAAGGTGTATTGTTACAAGTAACAATAATACAATTGGAATTATTGTTTTGTATCACTTTCTCTGAACCAAATAACACAACTATTTTTATCAAACCGATCTTCAAGTTCAAAAAAGTAATTCTGTAGTGTCTTTAGTTAAATCATAGACATTGTCAGAGCTGTAATAAACCACAGTGTCATCCGCATACATGATATGTATATGTACAGAACTTTTTCTGCAGACAGTAGGTATTCAATTAATAAAAATAAAAAACATACAAGAGGTCATAGACATAAAATCAGATTTCTTTCTGTCAAAGACAACAGCTTGGGAACGTTCTGATAAATACGATTAAAACCACAACAGTGTAGTACCCGTAACTGCAAGATTTATTAACTTATTAAAAAGTTTTATGATTAACTAAATCAAAGGCCTAGAGAAGTCGATAAAGACCGCACCAGTTATTTTCTTTCTCTATAGCCTAACGCATATCATTTGTTAATTTCAGCAATGATGTCGTTGTCAAATGAGCGGTTCTAAAATCTGATTGACAATTAGTTAATAAATTATTTGTTGTTAAATAACCAGTCAGTTGAATTTGGACAATTCTTTCAATGATCTTTAATTAGCTCTTTTACATCGGCGTCCATATGTAATTTCAATAAATAAATGACTTACCCTGAGCTAAATTGCAGCAATCCAGTAATAAATTGCAACTGTTTTATTTTACAAATGCCTTTGGGTCATTGTTCTCCCAATGATGTCCTTTTCTGTGGTGCAGCTCCCCTGGTGATAACTGATAGCCTAACTGAAGTGGTTGAAATAAAACAAGCGCAAGAAGAAAGGACTATATAGATGATAACCCTTCCCGCTAGCCCATGCAAGGAGCTGTGACAGCAGCAGCAAGGGGTAGAGACACTGGACCAGCTCTGCGAGCTCTGGACTTCGCCCACTTTACATCCTCCTCCCACTTTTTGTAGAAAGAACGAAAAATACGGACAAACACTAAATAAAAACCAGACGCGCACAGCTCTGTTTGGTCTGGAAGCTGTTTGAAGATGATGTCATCATTTGGAATGGAACGGCACCCTTCTCTTAAACCGACTCTTCTGAGCTTATATTAGTTTGGAACTTTTTATTTATCTCCCCTTTAAATATCATAGGCTGTGTTTAAAAGCAAATCACGAATCCATGTGCATTATGCTTTTAACACACGATTTCCTCTTAAATACACCGATAAGTTTTTTAGTTTTTTTTTTATTTTTTTTTTTTTATCTTTATAGCCTACTACATTTTGTATTGCTTTTTCCCAGGTCATTTACTTTACCATTGCAGAAAATGCATGATTTAGGCATGGGGAAGGTATGATATAATTGCAAATGAAATTTTACCAAAACACATATCCACTTTACCCATTACTTCTACTGTACTTTATGCAAAAGGTCAATGCATGAGGAGGGACTGCTTCTAAAATGGGGGGGTCACGTGTTTCTTTCAATTTAAGTAGGTTTTGAATAGGAGTATGCCTTGATATTCCCTGTGGATCCAGCAGCCAAATCAGCCAAATCCATTACCTTTAGTTGGCAATGCAAAATCAGGGTTCATTTATGGTGTGGGTTAGGCAAGCAAAGTTAAGGATGTATTATATTGCATTGCATTGTACTGTACTGTATTTACTACAGTGCAGATTGCTCAAATTCCTGTAATATAGTTAAACAGGGGGAGTTCTGAAACCAAGGTCTGGATGCAGGACTAGTGTGTGTTTCTAATCCAACTCAATTACAATTTAAAGGGTTAACTCAGGTTTTTTACCTGAGAAAAAAAATAAACTTCTAAATTCCAAAATAGTCAACAACCAAATCTGTAGTTACAAATCACAAATAGCTTGGGCCCAGCATCACCCCCTTTGTATCCCTTGTGGCACCTCTACAAAAAAACACCAATTATTCGCTTTATACAGCTGGTACATAATCAATTGACTTCATTAATTAATTAAAATAAATAACAACAGGAAAAAATACACAAACACCACATTATGAATATGCTTAGTTTAAATAACTAACCACTTTAATTAAATAGAGCTTAAGCACTTAATTGTTTAATGAGCATGGTTTAATTGCATAGGATTGGCAAACATTTTAACAAATGGGCAACAGCAGAATTAAGAATGTGGTATACAGATAATAAACAACTCAAAGCATTGTTGAGAATGTGAAAAATCCAAGCTTGTCATGGCCAGCAGTTGGTAAGTGTCCCATGTGTGTTTTCTTAAGGCTCCAACACTATGGAACTCTCTGCCTCATTCTGTCAGAGAAGCTAGGGCTCTAAATGCCTTTAAATCAAGACTGAAAATGTATTTTTACAAACCAGCCTTCTAGCATAGTTTTTTATTATGCGATAGAACTGCTTTTTTTGTTGTCCTTCCTAATTTCACATTTTAGTAATGTTCCTACTATGTTGTTTTTATTGTTCTTTTTATATGAACTGGCTTTCTTTCTGTTAGCAAAGTTTGTATTTAACTGTCTTATTACAATTAATTGATTTTTAACTTTGTCTAACGCACCTTGGGGTCCATGTGATGTGCTATATAAAGGTGAATAAATAAAATAAATAAATCAATACATAAGACACTGTGGCTGACAGATTTGTGTAGGAACTGAAAGCAGTACTTGCCACTATCTTTTTTATTTAAAGTCCATTTAAAACACAACAGTTTAAAATTAACCCTTTAATTAACTGTTTGTTCTGCATTGGAAATAAAAATACAGTATATATATTCAAAATATATTTGTCAAGATTGTAAATCTTTCCTTCAGCCATAAAGAAGCAAGTTTTGATAAAAGACCTATTGCAGCTTTGAGATACCTTCACAGCAGCTTCAAAAAGGTGTTAACTCATAGGCATAAAACAGGCACTCCCTTTTTAAACTATGTTATACATAATGAATACCGAGATCTTATGAAGCTGAGGGCCCGGCCAAAATGACTCTTCTCAGGTGCACATACTAAACCCTTGATACATACTAGTGTGCCTATAAGTACAGTCCTAGAAAGAAGGGAAAAAAAGTTTAATTTGTTCCAGAATCTGAATATAATCTAGGTATCGGTGCAGTCGTGGGCATTTCTGTTGCATAGTGCTTTTTAAAAAGGGACATGCTTAGCTGGAGTCATGTGCATTTGCAACGTGTTCATTCTTTATTAATACATTCCGGATATAGTGCAGTACAGGAGTTATATTTGGGATAATGGGCCTTGCTACTTTTAAGAGGAAACTTCCACATCCTATTAAATATATCGATGATATGGTTAAATTCTTCTTTTTTTTAAGCAGCTGCACTTCTGTGCTGAATGGGTTTGGGTTGAAAATGAAATGGAACAGCAACAACTAAAAAATACCAATACAATTCAATTCTGTGATTTTGCTAAAAAAAATAAAATAAAGGAATAACATTATTACAACGTGAGTTAGGCAGCTCATGTCAACCTAAATAAACACAGTATTAATCAGAAAACTATGCATCATCCTAATCAAACCCCACAAAATTCCATGTTCTAATTAGAAAGAACCAGCCAATCACAAAACAGGCTACACTCCCACACACTATTTTTTCATTACCTTGGCTTTATTGGCCTTTATTATGAAATACTTGACAGTCTAAAACTTTCCATAGGCACCAATGTATTGTACCACAACAAACCACTGAAGCATTGAAAGATCTTAGCAACTGTAGAAGAGGGTCAGACGGTTTGCTGGTCATTAATCTAAGATCAAGGAAATAAATTCCATTAAGAGGGACTGGAATCTCTTGGGACGATCACTTGCTTATGAAAGGATACGTTAATTAGTTAAGAAATCCCTGAACATTCAAGACATAGGCAAGTCAATTTATAGTGTAGAGTATGAGAGTCAAACTTAGGTATATATATATATATATATATATATATATATATATATATATATATATATATATGTGAACAATTCATATCGAGTTTGCAACAACGACAGCTGAAGTGTTCAGCACAGTTACCACACAACAGGAAATACCAGCCTGCTGAACGTTCTCATTATTAAAATCACTGTGGCTGAATTCCAGGGCAGCGTACGAAGCCAACTGCCTCACCAAACCACTAACTTAAAACTCAGTCTAGATTCTGTATTAGAAGAATGTTTTGTGAATATAGGTTTTGTGATTCCAGACCAGCGTTCCACCATTGGAGCCCTGGGTTATGATCATGAGAAAATGTGATTAGGGGTATTAGCTTGGACCTCTGGACCTAGAGGGTGGTCTACCCTTTTCAAAATTCTGTCTTTCACCATCTGGGCAGGATCCCTTATAATTCTGAAATGATGGGTTCATTCTGCTAGTACTAACATCGGGTTTGTTGTTCTGGTTCCATGACAACCGAATTATACTTGAACAGTCTTACTGGGGGCATGACTGAAATATTTTTAAACCCACTCATATACTCGCAAATGCCTTCTAGGCATTAACTTTTTAATGTGTTTGAGTTCTCCCAGCCAGGGAAACTTGCAGGGTATCAATTTGGTTTACTATTCTGGTTAAAATAAAAAAAATATATAGAAATAAATACAAATCTACAGAGTGTATAACAATGCAGCTTTTTCTTACAGTCAGCTCAGTAACCACAGTCTGTTAGCTTGCAGTCCACCCTTTAAGAGTTACCCTTCCCACGCAGCTGAGAGGAGCAGCGGCCACAGGCTTAGGAATTCTTTCCTCCAGCTGTAACACATCAGAAGTGACAGAACAGTTCAGAGGTCAGAACTAAAGATACTGTATGGAGCCAGAATCAAAGCATACAGTATGTTAATCCAGCTATCAGTTCCACAAAGCTGTGTGAGTAACTCTGTCTGTAACAGGGTGCAGGACCCAGCTGTGACCATGCTGGTGTTGATCAGATAGAGCTTTCCTTGTGTTTCCATTGAAGCCAATCATTTCTGGATCCAGCCCAGAATCCAAATATCATGGTAATTATGCAGTTGTCTATGTATACTGCAACGTTAATACAGTACTGTATCATAGTGTACAATGCTTTACTTACCAAATATGGTCCTAAATACATAAATGTCTACATTTCCATATTGTGATCTGTGGTTCATTGTGTAGGGAATTCAACTGGGCAAAGTCCATTTAGCAGCACTGGAGCATGCACAGCAGCATATGGGTGTTGTGTCGTTGGTGATGATGGGTCTTGTGCAGAGGTGTAAAGCTTGTCTGATTTGTACAAAGGTTATTGGTACTTATAAACAATTAATGCCCAATTACATTTGCACAATGTAATGAACACCTAATTCACAGCAGATGCATAAGGTTAGAACAGTTAGATCACATTTAACTTCTGGATCAAAGGAAGTTCATCAACACTCTTTGAGATCCTGTATGACTCAAGTGTACTGTGTCATTAAAGTACACAGAGCTAACAAAATAGTTCCCTGAATGTCCTCCACCATGCACATCCATTTATTATAAGGTCTCAAATGGTTTAGCAAACATTTATCGTCATTTAAAAAAAGAATATCTGATACTATACAAGGTTATAGAAATCTCTGTTTGCAAACCATGCTTTTAGACTGGCTTGCACTTTCTGCGTCATTTCACCAGGAGGTGAAACCCTTCATCGACTTCTTTCCTGTCAATAGGCTAATCAGCTGCTTCCCCTGAGTGACATCATATCAACCAGTAATATGTTTTTTCCCAGAAGACACTCAGGGTGAAATGACTAAGGAAGTAAAGGAGTGACAGACTTATTGGATGACGATAAGCTTATAAGGCAAGCACACTGAGCACCTAATGATTTTAATTTAGAAGCACTTTATTGAATTATTTAAAAATGGGCTGTGTTTGTAATATTTACGTGTAAATGTTGATCTTTTTACTGTTTGTATATACAGTATATAGATACACAGTATTTATATATATATAGCTAGATAGATAGATAGATAGATAGATAGATAGATAGATAGTTTAGTAATGTAATGCAATCCTAGAGAGCAAAAGGTTTTAAAAAATAAATAAAATAAACATTTTGAACTGAACCATCATACTCAATGACAAAGACATTGAAACAGACTTCTATTGGAAATGTTTGTCATTGAATTCAGTTTATTAGTTATGGATGAACTATCCTACTCATGTGGGCACTGACAAAGTGACCAGACAGTGCGTTAAAGCTTGTACACTCATTAATTCCTAGCTTTGCACTCATAGTGTATGATCCAATGTTATGACTCTTATTACTAGGAAACAATCAACATGTATATTTTGCTAACTAAGGAACAGAGGAAATGTAAACCATGCGGTTAAGCCACGTCAAAGGTTCAATAGATGACAAGCTGAATGACTTTGAGGAGCTGTAGCATCAATTACAGTTCATATTTGTTAGTAGAAACAGACTAATCTGCATGTGTTTATACTCTTTTCAGCTTTCGGTACATGTGCTGGTAAAGCAGTGATTTGAATTACAGGTAGAGTTCAGGCATAGAAATCTTAAATATCAGATTTAATAATGGGTCATTTTCCCTGTTTTGCTGTTGTTCTGAGCAATATACAGAACAGTAATTGTGTTTCAACTAATTGTGATTAGCTGTTGTCTTTAATGTGTTCATTCCAGAAGGCCATGTGACCTTGCAAACATTGTCTCCACTGGATCTACAAAATTAGGTAACACTTTACATTAAGTGTCCCTAATTACTGTGTACACGTTATTATGCATAGTTACAATGTGCAAATCTTTTTGCATGCTATAACCCTTACCCTCACCCTAACCCTGACCCTAACCCTAACCCTAACCCTGACCCTGACCCTAACCCAAACCTTTTTCTGATACAATTATGTACTTACATATATCGTGCAAAAATATGTACACGTTAATTGCATTGAAACTATGCAAAATAACTTTGTAATTATGTGTAAGTACACATGTATTTACTAAGTGACTAATATGTAAATACACAGTAATTAGAGACAATGTAAACTGTTACCCAAAACTGAATATTGGAATAACTCAGAACCATTCAGAAATGACTGAAAAAAGCATTTAAGATACAGATACACAGCATGACAGATGGATCCATGCTTGGTTGTATTCTTTAGTGGACCAGAACTTTAACATTTTTAAATAAGCTCTCTTTCTAAGCAGAATTAGTTATCAGGTTGCATAAACTGTAACAGGGGAAGCAGGTAATAAAGATGAGAAAGCTTTCATTTCCTGTGCCTCGTTTCTTTAAAAACAACACACCACTTGTTTACATTGCACAAATCCACGCTTTCTCCAAACACATGTGGCTGTTGGTAAGATTTGAATTAGAGGGATGTTTGAGGATCTATTCTTTTTGTGCTACTGAGGTAATAAATCACTAGCTTATATTTTCATTGGTTTGCTCAAGCAACTGCCAAAAAAGTACTTATCTCTTGCTGATAGTTACATTTCATGATTGTTTTATAACTGGGTTAAAGCAATGAAGACCATGGAGTGGAAACTTTATTTATATGGTCCACAGAGAACAATATGGTCAAAACCCTGACAGGATTAGGATAATGAATTATCTTTCCAGCTGTTTCTAAAACCCAGCTGTACAGAAAATGCATTAATATACGATCATAGGACATTTGTAACATTTCTATTAATTAGGAGTTATGATTCTCTCTTCGTTCCATAAGCGTAAATGCTTATTTGTTAAGATGCTGGTTTCACAGTGATGTTTTAAGAACTATTTTGATTCCATTATAAGATTGTTTTAATGCACAAAAAGATTCATTTACAAAGATACAACCTCAATCATGCTGTTGTATTGTACAAAACTGACCCAAAACAGTGTTGTTGTAGATTAACCACAGAGCTTGCACATATACGCATATGGAGATTACTCACACCCGTTTTTCTCCCAATTTGTGAACTGTGGTATTGCTTGACATGTCGAAAAATCAGGGGTCTGGTCAGCATTTCCTATCTGTCCAAGCTGGTACTGTTAGAACAGAGCCTAATAACGAAATGCTGTAATTGTAAAAGCTTCTCTTTGAATTCCTCAGGAAGCTAATGACGCTTCTTTTGAAAATGGCTGCCTGTATGTCATGGATGATTCGAGATCGGGCAGTAACATTTTGATTCATATTTTCTCGGTAGTCAGTTATGTTGCTGTTTGTGTACTCGGGTAGTCAGGTCTTTTGTTGCCGATTTTAATTTACGCATCACTATACTGTACTCGAATATTAGATGCAAGATATTATTGAGAAACAAAAAATGCTTAAAAAAAAGTGTCTTAAATTTTAAGGAATACTGTATTTCTTTTTTTAATGTTAGATTCTAGACTAGAAAATGAATTTATTTGCGGCCATTGTTTTTTATTGATCGGTGGAATAATTGATTTATTATGTAATGTATTGATTTATCAAAAAAGACCTGGTCAAGATGGTGGCATATAATACAAAAACACACACAAATTCAAACGAGCACCACCAACACAAACAAATGTATCAAATTACAGGAACAAAAACTAAAATCTGTCTCCGCTCCATACTGCAGTCATTTTTTTTCTATAAACTCCTTTAAAGTTATCATGACAGTAAGTTTCATTTCTTCCTAAGTTTATTCCAAGACCATGTCACTACTCCACAACACTTATTCATCTGGAGAGACGGCTTCTTTCCACAATATTAAAGCCCTTGCACAATCCTTTAAAGAATTATGTGAATCAAGGAAATGGATTCACTGAGATGTGTTGCAGCTGCAGTCTCCATATGTATGCCATATTACCAGTTTAATCCTCTTAGATAACTCTTTTTTTGGGTGGGGGTGGGGGGGGGGGGGTGCACTGAGTGGACCATCTTGTTCACATTTATCCTTTGTTGTCTTTAAAAGAATGTGCTCAGTGGAGGAGATGTTTGCGATTAAAAAAGAACACAATGTTAACTACACCTTCCCCCGCCTTGAATACATATTAAAATGCGCTTTGAAGTCTGGGATATGATTGTGTGGGAGAATTAATTGTGCTGTAATGCAAAATTGAAATTAGTGAGGAAAACATTAGCCAATGCGCAAGAAAGTTCTGCTGTTTTTCTTTGCTGTTATTGTTTATTTTATTTTGTTTTTCAATATCGTCATCATCAAAAAGAAAAGGCTCCCTGTTCAGCCTGGAACCACATTTATGCTCTCGTCCAGATGTGCTGTACACATTGAAATCCACCATGTTGGAAAGGGCCGTTGACATCTTTAAACTTTCAATCAAGTATGTAGCTGCCTCTTTAACTAAACATACTGGGTGAAGTAAACAGGCACAGTATTGCTGACCCTGAAGATACTGTACCTGGTACATTGCTGATACAGCTTTGGTACAGGAGGTCTTGGTCAGTGGTAGAAGGCTGGAATCATTTCATGTGTCATTTATGAGCACCACTAGCCCTCTCCACCCACCTCCTGCCATGTGTGTGGATGGAATGCATACTGTTTGAGCCAGACTGTGCTCCCACTGCTTCAGTGATCCAGGGCCTATGGTGATTCAACCTCTGCTAGCTTGTCGAGTAAATCTTGGTTAAAGAGGAAGCATGTCTTGAGTTATAACCATTGCATAGGCATACTGGAGGTGTTCTCTAATACCCAGTAATCCAGGGGTGGGCAATTCTGGTCCTGGAGGGCCTGTGTCCCTCCTGGCTTTTGTTTCAACTTTGCCCTAGATTACTTAATTGGACCAATTATTACCAATTATTGGTCTAATTAAGTAATTTATAGCACAATTGGAACAAAAGCCAGGAGGGACACAGGCCCTCCAGGACCGGAATTGCCTACCCCTGCAGTAATCAGTTTGGATTCCAGTTTCATGCATTCCAGCCAAATGAAATAAAGATTTCTCCTTCTCCTTGGATGACTAGCTCAGATATCTGCTTTGTATACTGCGTAATACAAACGTGTCATTGTAATACGTGCTCCTGTCTAATTGTTGTTGTTGACTGTTGCCCAGCCCAGTTACTAAAGTAGGTCAGATACACCAGGAATTGAATACCCATAACAGACTGTGACGAAGTGCCCGCCCCTGTGTGTATTTTCTGTGTTATATGTTGTATGTTGGGTGTGTTAAATGTTGGTGTATAGTCATTGGTACACGGGATATAAACGGGTCTGTGTAACACGAGTGTTTAAAATGTATATTTGTATTTAGGCACGAGGATGGCACAGCACTTCACGTGCAAGTAAAATGTAATATGTGAGCACGGGGAATTGCACTTTATTGATTCACGTGCAGTTGTACCGCGACTCCAATTGAATGATTGATTAGCAGTCGAGTCTCGGTACAACTGCATAAATAGATGCACGTTTCATTCAGTCAGGGTTGGGTGTTCGAGAGTGGAGAACGGGAGAGAGAGAAAGGAGAAATACAGATAAGGAAAAATAACAATTGCTACAGCGTGCTGGAAGTGCCAGCACGGTACTTGTTTAACGTTCGTCCACTTGTTTTGTGTGTTAGTTCGTTTTGTTTACCTGTTTATTTTGGCTCCAGTGCTGTGTCCTGTTTTGTGTTCAACCCTTTTATTTTCTGGTCTGTTAATTATTAAATCGCGCTCAGCTTCACCAAAACTCCAAGTCTCTGTTGTTTATTTCCTGGATCTGGTCTGACGCCACCCACTCCGGCCGTCTTTGTGACACGGACCATAAAAATGATGTGTAGTGTTAGCCTTGTTTCAGTTGCATCAAGCACAACTATCAAGAAGGGTAAGGTTTAGAGGGTAATATCATTCAATGCATTTTACACATTAAATACATTGTAACTATACATAATAGCATTGTAATTATGTGTTAGTACACATGTATTTACTAAGTAACTGCTATGTAAATACACAGTAATTACATACACTTTATGTAAAGTGCTTCCCTGTGCTACAATATATCATAATTTTGCTGTGATTCTTCATTAGATGGGCCAAATGGGAAAAGACTCAGTGGCCTAATTTATTTTTATTGATGATTATGCAACTTACAGAAATGAACAATTGCCTCAAACCTCCTTGGCTTGAGGGTCCACCACCTGGCCTGCTGGGCGAGGCAGTACACCCCCCATAACAGACAGTACCAAGGGGCAGCTGCAAGGGTGGAGCTGGGGGAGCTTGGGAAGGCAGAGGGATGCGAGTGATACACTGTCATTACGGAATCTGTCCAGTCCCCTGTGAGTGAGATGAGGTGAGGTTAAAAGCTCTAAAACCACGAATGCAGACGAGCCCGGCTCTTCTGCATTGTGGTTAAGGCGCTTGTTTGCAGTTTGCAGGGTCGTCCATTACATTGGTGCCGTGACCCGGGATCTCATGGATCGTCAAGGTTAAAGGGGAGAAGAGTGCAACGGGCAGTGTTGTGACACACTGCTGTTACTGATTCTGTCCAGTCCCCTGTAGGTGAGAGGAGATGAATATAAAAGCTCTAAAACCATAGCTGCAAATGAGCCTCACTCTTCTGCATTGTGGTTTAGGGTCACTAGTTCACGTCCAGCCTCCACCATGTTACATCAGCCACCTCTGAACAGTACATACCAGAGCAGCTGTGTAATGCCTCGCTCTCTGCACCGGGACTTATTAAACCAGAGTCCCAGAGGGCATACTCGGTGTATCAGGTTTCCAGTGTTTCCAGTATATTTGCACTGAAGCCCAGAATAGCTCACATCAATGGGAAAACAAGTGTTAGCTGATTGGATCAAAGCACACAAAGGAAATAACATCTTAAAAACTACTGTTGCTCTCTCAGCACAGACCTCTGTCTCCATACAATCCCTCTCCAAACACAGCATACTATAGGAAAGTTGAGAAGACTTTCTAATAGCAACATGGCAGGCTACATGACTAATATATTTGTTCTGTGTAAAGAGATTCCAGTGAAACAGCCCCTGAGTCCATTGACTTTCCTGCTCGACCATTGCAGGAAGATCATTTAACCACCAGGTGGAGCACTAAACTAACTCAGAACACAGAATACAATTCGTTCTGTGCTGTAAAAATGCCTGTGTCCTAGAAATATTATTATTATTATTATTATTTGTTTATTTAGCAGACGCCTTTATCCAAGGCGACTTACAGAGATTAGGGTGTGTGAACTATGCATCAGCTGCACTTTTACTTTCACAATTACATCTTACCCGAAAGACGGAGCACAAGGAGGTGACTTGCTCAGGGTCACACAATGAGTCAGTGGCTGAGATGAGATTTGAACAGGGGACCTCCAGGTTATAAGCCCTTTTCTTTAACCACTGGACCACACAGCCTCCTGGTAAATCTGTGTTGTCTAACATAGCATCCATCGACTTTGTTACAAAACTTTTTTTTAGTGGCTGGGCTAATCCAACTAATTTACAACAATACAATTTTATCATCTTAATAGATGATTCCAATTGCATGCAACATCTAAGCTGAGCAAAACTGGCTCTGCTTTGCAGATGATGCTGACTGCAAATTATATGCGTTATTGAGGGGCCTGGTTGTTCTTTTTCCAGTACAACAAAGGGGGGAGGGTGATAAAAAAGACAACTCAGTTAATGCAAAAGTAATTGTGTACTTGCATAAAGTTTAAAGAATTGCTCGAAACTGGGGGAAAATGAAGCCTGGTTCCAGCAGACTGGGAGACCTAGTCTGAGGCAAATTTGCTGTATCACACCCCAGGTCTCCCCTAGTGTGCCATGGAGAGGCCTGAAACTTAGTTTCTTGAACCCAAGTCACAAGCCAGTGGCTTCATGTCCCCTCAGCTATACAGAGGTAGTCGTGACATACAGATGGAATCATGGTTTCCAATGAGCTGTGTGCTAAACACTCGGGCAGATAGCAGAGAGAGAACTAAAACAAACTCACTTTCATTATTGAATTCATTTGTAGTAAACCTGTTTCAGTCCCACTTAAACAAACCCTTGTTTATTATTTAAAATTGATTATTTAACTGATAATTATTTACTGCTAACACTGCCTACAATGTCAAAGTAATCTGACCTCTTTATCAGGGTTTGTTATGCTTTATAATTTATAATGAATTGGGTCTGACTTTAGAATAATGCTGCAGGGCCCCTCCCTCTGTTGCAAGTGAAATAGTAAGAGACCTGGCCTCCTATAAAGGAAGAGCTTCAGGTACACAAATTGAATACATCTGTAAGCAATACTGTACAACTAATACATTTCCATCCGGCCAGCCCACTAAAAACTGCATATTGGTTCCCATAGAAAAAATCAGATTGGCTAGATTTAGATTGGCTAAGGGGAGAGCAAGTATTTGTTTTTATATATATTACACTGTATATAGTCCAAGTCACACTGGGGTATTGAAACTCAAATATCACCACTCTATCCTTTAAGTCAATAAAATTAAGAAAACAATAAAAACTGGAACACGTCTGAATGTCACTTTTATGCTACAAGATTCTCAAAGAATGACCCTTTTGTAGTTTCTGGATTCTTTATTATTCTATTACAGCAAGTGCTGAAGGGAAGGGAAGATTGTAGATGGACAATTTCCCAATTTCATGCACAGAGCACATGATACAAGCCTCAGAATTTCTTCAAAGCATGTCAATAATATTCATAAACTGTGTTTGTTCTGAAATGAGAGGCTGATGCAATGGTGTGTTCAGGGGGGTGTCCTGATATGGCTGCACGTTGTATTCAATAACACAGGGTATATTGTGGGCCATTCAACCATAAACAAGAGCTCTGCTTTACAGTATTCCACCAGCACTGTATAGTGAGGAATGGTACCCCCCCCCCCCCCCCCCCAAATACTGTATGCAAGCTCTTTGTAGGCTCCTTGTAGACAGGCAAGCAGAACTTTTATTTTTTGGTTGGTTTAAAAGGGGAGTTTGTAAATAGGGGAAGTGTACAAATTTCAAACCAGAGGTCCAATTTCAAATGATATATTTTGCATACTTGGCATCTTGCTATTGTAAAATCGATCAGTATGGCTTTACAGCAGTCACGTGTTGTAATTTTCTAGTCAAGTGCTGCCTTCAGCAGAAACAGTAAGACGTGTGTTTTCAGTATGGGGTGTTTCAGAGAGCAAAGAATAGGAGCTGATTGTCCCAGTCAATCCTCACTAATGAACCAAGAGGTTTGTGTGTGTGTCTGTGTGTGTATGCGTGTGTGTGTGTGCGTGTGTGTGTGTGTGTGTGTGTGTAATACTGTGTGACCTACTCTCTCAGGGCAAAGGGGCGGAGAAATAACTTTTTTTTTTGTTCTCCAGTTAACACCAAGCATGTGATTAAGATGTTTCAACCCAGTTACTGCTCTGTCAAACTCACAAGGGATTAGACCTCAGTCCAACACACCCACAACACAGGTGAAGGTAAATAGATGTTTTTTCTTTACAACTTAGTTGACTTTATACATATGTATTTAATGTGTGTATACTAAACTAAATTAGCTTTTCATTTAATGTTTTTTTGCTTTGTTAATGGAAAATAGTGCTAAGTGTTACGGATGATCGGTCATTCCAAGTTCCAAGCTGGTGAATTACATTAAGAAAGTCAGACAAAGTATTTTAGGTTAACTATGTTTTGTCTGTAAAATACTTTTCAACTAGCCACCAACAGTTATTCTTTTATCAGAGGTTGTGATTGTTTACTTGTGTTGACAGTATTTGCTCGTGTAAAATACATATTGATAGTCATTTGTCCTTTAATGGACAAGAAGTATATCATGGCCAACATTTTTTTAATAACTGTTATTGGAAATAATGCTGATTGTTAATTTGCAGATTGAAAATTAACTTAAAACAAAACTTTTCAATCAGTAAAACAAAGCTTGTTTTACTGCTGTAAGTAGAGTAGTGCTTTGGGAAGTTCCAATGAAAACAATGTGCATATGCTTAGAGGTCCTTGGCATGAATTATTATAATAGTTTGTATTATTTAAATTATAAACATCCATTATTTATAAAATAGTAGGCTATTCTATTTACATTCTAAACAAACAGGTTTTGTGCAAATTGAGATTTTGCATAATAGGTCTGCTAGTTTCCTAAGAGGTGATTCAGAAAAGGCTGTGTTCTCTCTGTCACTACATGAACAGTCTCATTGGTCTTTATTGAAACTGGCATGCCTTGCTGTATGTACAGTTCTTGTTACCATTACCAAATGCTCTTCAATGTTAATGCACTGGCTGAAGGACAGATAAACTGCTGGTTTAAGAGGCTATAATGCTGCATGTTTTATTTACTAGTCATCAATCCAGTAAGAAACCAGTAAATGTGGCTTTCAGTTCCTGGTCACTAGCTCAGCTGCTGGAAAGCTGCTGGAAAGATGCAGAGAGAATGGGGGAGAATGTAGCTCAACAGCTTAAAAACTTACTGAGAGATATGTTTGAAATGCCTGTGTTTATACAGTATTACAGAGTACACATCGTTATCACAATGCACGCATAGCTAAATAATAATAATAATAATAATAATAATAATAATAATAATAATAATAATAATAATAATAATGGAAGCTACATATAAGTAAGTTTAGAATAGAAGTTAAGAAGCACTTATTTACACAGTTATAAATGCATAAAAAAGCCTACCAGGAGCAGTAGTAAGATCTGAAACACTGTGAACATTTAAAAAAAGACTAGATTCTGTACTTTTAAATTAGTTCCCCCCCAGTAGGGGGAGAATGGCCTTTTCTCATTCCTAAGCTTTACTCATGTTCCTATGTTATTATTAGTATTATTAGCTATTAAAAAAAAAAAAAAACGGATAATTTTAGCTACCGTATCCGTTTCACTGAGACATCCTGCTGGGGAATCATTTTGGAATAGGCAAATAGATGCCAAACATTTTTCTTTACGTGTGTGAGGCATCATTTTTCAAACCCATTAAAATCCACTACAGCTACACTGGAGGCTGACATGGATGAACTAATACAAGCTGATCGCTCACATTTTTACCAAAAAACACAGGGATGCTCACAAACTGGAAAAAGCAGCCGGAGGTGTAATCTGGCCTTGAATTTCAGGCACGGCCTTGTAAAAGACCAACGGCCCAGCCAGGTGCCTGTGCTGCTTCATTAAATAAACCAGGCATGCAGTATGCCAGCTTCATCCTTGTCAATTATCTTAACAGCTGTATTAAAAAGAAAAAAAAAACATGCAACCCTTTGACCTTCCCTTAGAAACACACAGCTGTCATTACAGCTGTCTACAGTCCAATGAGACTGTTTTTGCCTGTTGACTTTTAGAGTTATCACACACACTTGTCATCACAGTATAGACTGCATCACATCCAAAGGTGTTAATAAACTTATGCCACAATGTATGAACCATGCCAAAAAGTAATCATTACACTTACTTAATGCCCTGGCACTACCATGACAAATGCAATGGTTCAGTAGCTGGGACAATAGATAGCTACAGTGATAGGCCATTGGCAAAATGCTACCACTGCAGGTAACATTTTCAATCCAATAAAAAGTGGTAATCGAGTGCTGCACCGTGCATTAGTCTTTCAGTTTTCTGTTCCAAATCCATTGTGTTGTCAGTGCTGGTCATGCCGTGGTCTGCAAGTGATTATTCTGCATCTGGTGACATGGAATCTCAACCTTATTGTTAAGTGTTGACTTACAAGGAAGTAATCATCTGGCCTATTGGTAGCTTTCGTTTGCTCTCTAAGATGTATGCTCTTTTTTAACGTGAATAATATACTGTATAGATATATAGATAAATGTATTTCTGTGGACTTTATCTTGAATACAGTAGCAGTAATACCTGTCACTTTCAATCTCTTGAGTAGAGTCGACCATGAGGTTTAGCATAGCATTTATGGCATGTGCTTATTAAGAGTTTAATAAAACTCTTGATTGCAAAAGTATGCTAATTCCATTTCCCCATAGAAATAAGTACATACAATCAGATATAAGCAGCTACATAATGCATCTATGTGTTTAACAAAATGTGATTCACTTCACATAAAGGTACATTAACTGCACCCACAAAACTATAAGATTGGGAAAATAACTTTGTTAAATATTTGGTTGTGATGTATTGAGTTCCACCCACTCATTATGTGCTTAGTGCATGCAGTAAATATTAGTAAATGGTATCTACAGAGAAACTACATGTACAGTACAACACTTAATGTACCTGTATTTTGAAGTGTACCCAATCATTTTAAGACACAAATTTTCCATTTTCCATTTTCCAAAAGATTATTTCATTAAAGTTTCTCTTCTGTAAGTCACAAACTCAACAAGGAAATGACTTATGGATGTTATCAGTTCCCTCTTGCTCTAGTGTGCTTTATGGGTGGAGTAAATGAGTCACATTATCACATCCCTGAACTGTAATATAAAGTTGTGGTGCTTATTTATGAAATTACATATAATAGCCCCACACTGAATGATTTAGTCAGAAATAATCATATTCTCCTAAGGCGTCCTGGGTATAGTACCAGCGGAGTTATCCAGTCCTCTACACCTCCCATTCTGTACATTATAAGTCCCTTGACATATATGATAGCTAAAGGCAGTGATCTTGCCATGACCAGAATATTGATTTCCAATTGAGGTGTTTTTTTTTTTTTTTTTTGTGGTTCAGACATTGGGAACAATTGCCTCTCAGACTCCCAGTCTTTTCATGAGACATCCAGGATTACGTCATGGTATTTTACTAAAATAAAAACAAAATGAAAGAAAAACAAATAGAGAATTCTTTAACAGAGTGTGCTGCACCAGCTGACAGCACCGTCTGCCCTCTTCACAGAATCAGAACAGTGACTGAGCTTTCAATGAAATCGGTAAATAGGTTAATCATGAAGATTTGAAATGTCTGAGGTTACAGATTCAAATTCTTCCTCTTTTCTGGGTTTTTTGTGTTCAGTTATCTTTAGTAAGTCTGCTGATGTAAATGTTTGACGGTCAGATTACACTGTCTTCAGGAATGTCTACCATTAGCCCATTACATCTTGATTTAGGGAGGGAAAAGGTTTATTTATTAATCCCTGGCAGATATCTTCGTCTGTGTGCGGAAACATTTTTTTACTTGATCTCGTTTCTTATAAGTTTTATAATGATTCTGGTCTGGAGTTCATTAGTTGTGGATGACACATACATGAATATATAGTTCAGGTGGAAGTAAACAAAATATATGTACAGCCTTTTGTACATATATCTAAAGGTACACTTATCTTTAAGTTCAGGAGGACTCTCTGTCTGTTTGTCTTATTCCATTGTGATGGAACTTACTACAGATATTGTTTAGCACACAATATTGAGAGTATGGCAATCTGGAAGCGTGTACAGGTGCCCTCTATGCCTGTATGTCCTTCTGTATGTCACATCTGTGTATGTCATACCAAGAGAATCGCCTATTCAAATGCGATTGAAATTTGTCTAAGACAGTTTTATAGAGTTTCATATTCTAGGTGTGTAATGAGGTGTCTCTCTGTCCATGCGTATGATGGAAGGAGGTCATGGTGATTTTAACTTGGGTTGGATTTTTGTTAACAGTAATTCCACTACGTAGCCAGAAAACATAAGCACATAAGAACATAAGAAAGTTTACAAACGAGAGGAGGCCATTCAGCCCATCTTGCTCGTTTGGTTGTTAGTAGCTTATTGATCCCAGAATCTCATCAAGCAGCTTCTTGAAGGATCCCAGGGTGTCAGCTTCAACAACATTACTGGGGAGTTGATTCCAGACCCTCACAATTCTCTGTGTAAAAAAGTGCCTCCTATTTTCTGTTCTGAATGCCCCTTTATCTAATCTCCATTTGTGACCCCTGGTCCTTGTTTCTTTTTTCAGGTCAAAGAAGTCCCCTGGGTTGACATTGTCTATACCTTTTAGGATTCTGAATGTTTGAATCAGATCGCCTCGTAGTCTTCTTTGTTCAAGACTGAATAGATTCAATTCTTTTAGCCTGTCTGCATACAACATGCCTTTTAAACCTGGGATAATTCTGGTTGCTCTTCTTTGCACTCTTTCTAGAGCAGCAAAATCCTTTTTGTAACGAGGTGACCAGAACTGAACACAATATTCTAGGTGAGGTCTTCCTAATGCATTGTAGAGTTTTAACATTACTTCCCTTGATTTAAATTCAACACTTCTCACAATATATCCGAGCATCTTGTTGGCCTTTTTTATAGCTTCCCCACTTTGTCTAGATGAAGACATTTCTGAGTCAACATAAACTCCTAGGTCTTTTTCATAGTTCCCTTCTTCAATTTCAGTATCTCCCATATGATATTTATAATGCACATTTTTATTGCCTGCATGCAATACTTTACACTTTTCTCTATTAAATTTAATTTGCCATGTGTCTGCCCAATTCTGAATTCTGTCTAGATCATCCCGAATGACCTTTGCTGCTTGGACACTGCCTGTCTGCCACTCCTCCTCCCCATGACTTTTGATATTTAAACCATCAAGTATGTTCGTTGTTGTGGTAAAGTGGGTTATAGTGTGCAGGTGCATAGGTGATGCAGTGCTTCAAACAATGACAAACACAGTACTGTTGATATGATGTTTTTTTTTATTTAATCCAATGGTCAAAACTGACCAACAGAAACTATAATGAAATACTGGCAGTACTCCAATGCTTGGTACTGCTCTGTATAAATAATGCACGGGGCAGTCCCGAACAATAACACACAAAAATAGACACACACAGACAAAACATACAGGTCACCAGTCCTATAGTGAGTGCAGTAGTGCTCATGGTGAATATACAATACAGTGTGATTTAGTGCAGAGTTGTTCCGGGTACGTGCTGCCCCTGGCAACAGCTCCGGAACGTGTTTAGCTGTCTAACAAACAAACAAGCAACAGTTAGACAAACAAAACAAAACACTCACGATACGATAATGTGGGTCCTTCCGTTCTCAATACAAATACCCCAAACGAAGGAACAGATTACAATTCTCCATCCCCTTTTATGCTGTCACACATGACCCCTTGGTAAACGAGTGCAACCGCCTCTCCAATCTGTGGCTGCCACGTCAATGCATTAATGCAACATTCTCGCCCCCTTCCAGGCTGGCCGACTTCCCTTAAACCCTGGGAAAGAACTGTCAGACCAGCCCCTCGAGAGAACTCTGTTCCCACTGCTTAGTGCCCTCACAGGTCGGGAGGGAGATTTCCAACCAAGAATTATTGTATTTCTGTCACAGTTGTGCAGTACATCGGTTAACCGTGTGTACGGTCAGTGTTTTCCAGAAATTGCCAACATTACTGAGATACTTACCTTAATTGAAGAAACTATTTAACAGAAACAGAAACTATTAGATTTTTCACAGTTTTTAATCAGTTTCTTGATGTTGTTTTCCAGTATTTCACTTAGATATTTCTACAGATGTTTTGCTTCCATTTAAAAAATGAAACAGCATATGTGTACTCTGGTAGTGGAAGTGTGCATGGCTGCTTCCCATTGCTGTAGCCCCTTTGGTTCTGATTGAATGTGCAACAGAAAAGTAACACGGGTGATAAAATATTTTAATGTAATCCACCAATGCATTTGATAGACAAAAAGCTGGTCTAACATTTACAAATGTATATAGGTATACTAGTGTATATAACTAAAACTAGATGACTCACTAACACCTGCCCACTGTTGGTCTGTTACAGGATTACAATTCCCAGTGCTGGAACCTGAACACAGGTCTTTATATGATTTCTGGCACCATGGGAAAGAAGCTGGATCTATCCAAGCTGACGGATGAAGAGGCCAAGCATGTCTGGGAGGTTATTCAGCGGGATTTCGACCTGCGGAAGAAAGAGGAAGAGAGACTGGGGTAAGCTTCCCAACCCGGATTTCACTGCAGCTGAAAACACTATACGAATAGCTAGTTTGTAAATACATGTGTACTTACACATAATTACAGTGTTATTATGCATAGTTACATGCGTAAATCTTTTTGCTCCATATAACCCTAACCATAACCATAACTCTAAACCTAACTAAACCTATTCCTAACACTTTTGTGATACAATTGTGTACTTACATGTATTGTGCAAAATTATTTACATGTTAAGTACATTGTGAATATGCATAATAACATTGTGATTATGTGTAAGTGCACATGTATTTACTAAGTAGCTGATATGAACAATTTAGCATTTCTGAACATGAGATGTTAATTAATTGAGTTTTTAACATGCGAGTACCAGTGCCCTTATCCACAGATAAGGGCACTGATTAGTTAGTTAATATGTAGGACTGGCTTTCACACAAGACAAACTGGTGTGGTTATGAGCTGGTGACTTTAAAATCCTTGGAATGTTTACACAGAAAAAAAAAACAAAAAACAAACAATACTGTTCAAACTTTGGACTGACCATACTGGATAAAAGCAAAAATATATTTCTTTCTTTTTTTCTATGAAGTTGTTTCTTAAGCCCTTGAACTTCACCTCTCTGTTACTTCCAATATGAATAGTGAAATCAAATAGCTAAATTCAGATAGTTTGAGCACAGTGGACCCTACATGTTAATTTGCTTTTTTCACATGTCCTGTTCTGCTCAGCTGTGATATATAAACAACCATTTTGAATTGCTCTTGTCACATAAAAAATGTGAACTTTCATTTACTGCCATGTTAAACCGAGTTTGAACAAAAAGTGCTGTAGGTTCCTGTTGTTTACACCTAAATCATGAGGCAGCCCAGAATCATCTCAGAAAGACCTGGAGTAGCAGAGCTATCTGCAGCATGCATGCTTACATCAGTACGGTCCAAAGACAAGGAAGGCCTGTTTTCATGATCTAAAAAGTGGCACAACTTCATACCACGGCTTTTTATTCTCTGCATTAATCCTGCTGGTGTTTTCCCAGGGGTTGGTTTGTTGTCCCACTAAATCACATGACTTGTTACAATACAAATACACTGTACAGTGAAATCAGATCCACAACAAATCTGATTCAGAAATATATAGGGATGCAGAATTTAGATTATTAAAATAGATCCCAAGATCCTCAACAAATTGTTAAGGACTGGTGGAAAGATATTCAGGTTTCTCAAGGAGAATGGCTTCCTAATGAAAAAAAGGGTTTGATATTACCTCAGCCTTTGCATGCAAGCTAAAACATAAAACCATAAAAAAAAAATTAAAAAAAACTTAACCAGAAGCTATGCCAGACCAGTGATAAATTGACTGGATTAATCATAAACATATACTTTATTGGCAGTCCAAAAACTGAACACGCGAACTGAAATGTAGCCACAGGAGAGACATTCTGTGGGTTGCAGAACACTGTGCCTCAGATAAATTGTAACTGATCCATTTGAAAGCATGGATGTGGCACTTAGACTGTCAAAATCTGATATATTTGTTAATTCAAATTGTAGCAGTAGAGACCAGTGTCGTAACCAGAGCTGACATCCTACTTAGTTACACGGCAAACCAACAGAGAAAATTAAAGATTATTTTGTACTTTACCTGAATTTTTACATGAGCATCAACGTTGATGATGCAAAAAAACAACCGCGGACACGACCTGGGTGTCCTCATAGCTAGTTACGGCCATGGTCACTATCCACAAAAAAAACAAGTTATGTAGAAGTCATTTTCAAGGTCCAGTTTCATGCAAACCAAAATTAATCGTATTCATAAAAAAATGACTCTGAGAAAACATTAATTAATAACTCATGAGTTAAAGCTTTGTGAATAAGGCTCTATACAGCATGTACCAGCACGCCTGTCTTTAGTTCTGGCCAAATTGAACAAGTTAGATTTGTTGTGTAATCTGCAGTTTATGCTTTCACTCGCAGGGTATATGACCTGGTGTCTCATGATAACTTTCTTCTCCACGGCTACTTGACGTGACTTACAACAACCATAAATACATTTCTTCTGGGAATGTCATTGGAAATCTTTGATCAGATGATGCTAGATGCATCAGCCTTACATCGGGTTGTAAAATCTCAAAGCCTGCCATTGTCAGACAGCTCATGAACATCACAGCCAAGTCACAAGGGGAATTTCTCCAGTTTCCTTTTCCCACAATTTAAACAGAGGGCAAAGTTGCAAACACAAACACAAATGATGCTTTGTTTTAGATAAAGCATCATCCTACTCCTGTCTAGATGGAGCAATTATTTTCGGCCCTGATATTTTAACAGAAAACAAACCAATATTAAATGTATTATCTTTTTCTTTTGTACTGTTAGTTTTGCGTAAGTTTAAATGCTCATTAACAGACAAAGCATAAGTACACAAGCACATAGGCTACGGTCAGACAAGGTGAAGACAAGGGCACTTACATGGAGGGTTGGTTGATACACTTTCACTAATACACTTTTACTATGCATAGCAAATTGTAACTGTAGTGCATAAATATAAAATACAAAATACAAAATAAACGTTTTAGTAGTGAGTAGCGGTGCTCATAATGTCAGTGCAGTCTCTCTAATGAAGACAGTCTGTGGGGTTTATAAGGTGATGTGCACAAAGTGAACTTTGCATTTGTGCATGGTGTCAATATCCCTGCTTCTGACAACTGCTAATGACAAGGGGAGATTATTTGGAATACTGATATGAGCACAGCACTTTTGATCTTGCTGACAGACAGAGTGTCTGCAACTGTGGGATTGCTTGTTCTGATCCCAGTCACCACTGCTAATCATTGATAAGATGATGTACAATGCCAGCAATTCTTACATGCTCTTTCCTGACGTGCCACTGGACTTCTAACACAGAAATACTTTGGCTTCCACAGTCATCCATCGGCAGCCATGTGTTTAATAATTGGAAGTAAATAATTGTGTGTTATTACCTTAAATGGGTCCCACTCATCCAGCTGTTTAATATGTGCTGGAGAGGAATGGGACTGTGGTTGTTCTTTCATTAAATCCCAAGCTGCAGAATGCTCCCTGAGGATCATCTTTCTATTTAAAAATAAAATGCTAAGAGGCAAATGATTGAAAAAATCTGCTGGCCTTAGACTTATTTACATCCACCCCGGTCAGGGATTTTTACTTTAAATAAGGTCTGTTTGAAGTTTTGATAGCCCTGAAGGCAATCAAATTGACTTTTAATATACAGGCACATGCAGTATCTGCATAACAGCTAGAAGTTAGCCATACAAATCCTGTTCCATTTACTGATAGCCCTATAGCACTATACTGTAAAACATTATAGAAGACTAAACGCTAATAAAAGTGCGCACTATTTTAAGATACGATAATTAGTGGATTTCGTTCATTCTCTTCCTTAGTTTCTTTTCTATTTAATAGTTGAACCCCATTTGAGTTATAACCCCCATAAAAGTTTCCCATAGTAAAAGCATAGCAACGAGTAATAAAGCATAGTAAAGCATGGGTAAGCATGGTAAAGAATAGTGAGGTATGGTAAAGCATATTAATAACAATGCCAAAACAAGGACATTTTAATAGTGATTCACAATTCACTGTCTTGAGTTTGTTTGAAACTGCTGAGTGTGCTTATGTGCTGCTTTTGCTATTTGCTGGCCACTCTCATTGTTTATCTTGGGTGGCTTGTGATCCTAACATCCAAACCCTTTTACTGCATAGGGTAAACAACTGAAAATCTTCACTAAAACTTCTACCGATGGCATCCAGCAGCCTCAGGGCATCAAGCTCCGTTGGCACAGTCACAAAGCACCACAGTTACAAAACAAAAAAGTTCAACAGCTAACCAGCAAGGGGCTTGTGAAACTGCTGTTAGAGGGATTTGTGAAACTGCTGTTAGAGCCTTGACTGTTACACTTTTAGGTGTTCATTTTCTCAAACATTCTGCCATCACTGCTGGCATCCGTTTTGGCAAAGTTAGTGATCTGGTTTACAGTATACTATTGTAGCTTAAGTCAGCAGGGAGCAGTTTGCGGGATGGTCCTAAACAATCCCTCTGTTGAGTTTCCATAGTTGTATACTGCAAAGGACATAAAACAAAAACAGGTCACTTTTAGCCAAGAACGATTCCTGCAGTGACGGGAAAGGTATATGAGAAAATAAATAATTGAAAGTAATTATTTTATCTGAAAATATGTTCAGTGTGTTGTGATGGCCATTCAGTCACCCTGCTCCAAGTGATAGTGTACAAGCAGTTCATGTGTTGTGATGGCCATTCAGTCACCCTGCTCCAAGTGATGGTGTACAAGCAGTTCCAAATTAAATGCTCAGCTATTAACAACATATGCAGCTAACATTTCTGTCTCAAGAATGCTGTGGTGAATACTGTATTCAAGGATGGTAAAACAGAATGAGCTGCATATAGGCACAATATGAGTTATCATTCT
Organism: Acipenser ruthenus; assembly: GCF_902713425.1. Classification (NCBI taxonomy): domain Eukaryota; kingdom Metazoa; phylum Chordata; class Actinopteri; order Acipenseriformes; family Acipenseridae; genus Acipenser; species Acipenser ruthenus. The sequence continues at coordinate 49,909,908 of NC_081198.1, read as the reverse complement.
TATATAGTGTTCACAATATTGACAAGAAATGGATGGTTGTTTCTGTCCTGTTTGTAGCACTTGTTCAGGATACTGGTCTGGTATTCTGAATGAGGTATTCGCATTGGAAGGATTCTGATTGTGTTTACAACAGGGAGTGGTGTCTGCATGTGCTGTAAATGTTTTCATTGCATGAGAAGAATGCATGCAAATTGTGATTACTGGTGTTTTTACCAGAAAATAACAATATAAATATAATACAGTAATTAACATTATTACAGTCTTTTAAAATCCTGTTGATTTTACAACACCTCATATTAAAGTGTTGCATTTAGCCGGACATGCTGTATGCTCTGTGCCTGGCTGTGCCTGGCTGTGTGAGTCAAAGGTAAATACAAGGTAAATATATAATGCAATAGCAAGGCACAGCTGTTTAAAACAGCATACCCGGAGTTGAGATCGATGGGTTTATTCTGCTGTGAGGGAATGTGAACAGTAACTCTTTTATGAAGAATATAAAAAAGTAAATCGAAATGGCAATAACTTTGCTAAGCATAAAGAAAACTACCTCAACATACGGTTCTTTTATAATGTGGTTCTGCTGTTACAATGGATACTGTACAGTATCTTCAGAGTTTACAGAGCTAAATGAGATAAATACTGTATATTCTCATGTGCCATTGTAAAAAACAACCTTCTGCAAACAGCAATGAGAACTGGAGGTTGCAAGAAATCACTAAAGTAGCTCATTAATAATTTGGAATCTGTCTATTTGTGCATATGTCAGTAATTAAAAGCCAATGGAACAATTGCCAGTTGTCAAGACCTCAGCTTCTAACTGTTCCAGCTCAATCTTGATCCACTAACACACTAACAACAAGAAAAGCCGGATATCACTGAATGAGCTTCCTTTAACACTAACGCTCGCTCTAATCATTGGAACATACATCACAGGAGCAGCAAAATAATGTTTTCCCCAGCAAGCCTGCTGCACCACATGTTGGATTGCACCTCCCTTCTCTTGCTTTCTCTGCAGGTCCAACAAGACCTACCCTTTGAAGAAAAGCCCCCCAGTTCTTTCTTGAACTCATTATACCATGTGCTTCAATGGTCTGGTATCTACTGATTACCCTTAGTTCTACTGAACTCTTAATGATTGGATTAGGCAAGCAAATAACCTTTGAAGTTGCTTAACAAACCCTATATCGTGACCATACTAGATGCAGTTAACCCACTGATGCTTGATAAATCCTGGAATGCTGTAGGGATGAACCAAGTGACTTCCACTGGCAGCTTCAAATGATCGGAAGAAGCACAGACATTAATGCAAATGTAATTTATGGACATTTTTCAAAAGTCGCTTTAACTGCCTAATTTCTGATGAGAAAACAAATCTGAGCCATGCCTGCTGTGGAGTCATATTGGCTTGTCCTGAAAGCTAACCAACCCCTCTATTAATAATAATTATCACATGCCACCCAATGAAAACTAACACACCTCGCCTCTCTAAAGGATGTCTTCCATTCTCTCTAACATGGAGCTCTCAGGCTAGAATGGATCTAAGTGGTAGAATACAAAGAAAGCATCAGCACACAATGCCCATTTTAACACGTGCCCCCCCCCCCTCCCACCCTCCACTCCTTTGTATTTAGAGAGCTGAAGACCAAGCTCGAGAAGGAGGACACGAAGCTGGAGCTGCTGGGAACCCAGACTAGTCTGACGGACTCACACTGTATCCGGTGTCTGCAGCCGTTCAAGTTCCTACTGAACAGCAAGCGCCAGTGTCTGGACTGCTGCCTCTACACCTGCAAGTCCTGCAGCCGCTACAACAAGAAGGAGCAAGGCTGGGTGTGCGACCCCTGCAGGACGTCTCGGTGAGGCCTTGTAGACAAGTAGAGAATTCACAAGAAAGTGTCTGCTAACCTACTAGATTATTGGAGGAGCATTTGTCTAGAAAGGCACCTATGCATAAAAGTGTGTCAGCATAAGAAACATATGTGATGGTGCCGACACATTTTAATCCCTTATAGGGAACGCACCATGACTGCTGATTACACCATCGGTTCAACATCCCTGTCCTGAGTGTAACATCCTGTTACCCTACACCACTTGATACCTTTGTTTAAATGAAAGTTATTTCCGTTGCCCTGAGGACAGAGAGTTGATGATATTGAAGTGTGCAAATATTAACATTGCAATTATTCTTTCTTGAGATATGTACCTTACTTTAAAAAAAAATACACAAAAAGGAGTTCATCATCACTGGCGAAAGAAAGAATGGAATGAAAGTAATCTGATTCAGCGATGATTAGGTTTCATTTGAATCTCCAAGGGTAATGCATTACTCATCAAAGGGGCTCAATGCAAGCACAGGTCCAAGTTGTGAACCCCCCTCTGGTCCCCTACCAACAGGAACAGCAGTAATCTGTGCATGCACTATCACAAATCCAGGATGACACCAGAAAGTCAACTGTAAACTCAAGCCATGTGTTAATTACAAGCATTTAACTTGCATTTCCCCTGGGACACCACACATGGCCTGCTGTCAATACAAATAAACCTTAGACAGACAGGAAAGGAAAATGCTATTTCTGAATCCCCTCTCAGGACCATTATAAGATGTCATAATCTACAGCTGCCATGCACAGCTGAAACAAAGAGGTTGCATGCATATCTAGCAGGCGGTGCTTTGTAATGCACTGCTATTACGGGTGCTGATGACCCCTGCAGGACAGAAAGGGTAGTGCGATACGAGATTGAAGATAACACTGCACCATGGACTCCGTTTGTACAACTTGAAGCTTGAGGCTGGTAAATATTTTAAAAGGGGACGTACATTGAAATGTGTTTTTCATCCCATTTCTTGGTCCTGGTGTCTAGTCTAAATGTTATTTCACAGAGGCATGGATTGTTCAACCCTGCATGGGGAAAGCAACAACTAAGAAAATACTCATAGCTGGTGGCGGCATAGCACACAATACTAGCTACTACTCATACCACATACATGGGTTTGATATTGGAATTTAGAAAACCCAAGATGACTTATAATCATGTTTAAACCCTCACTGGTTTCATCCCATTCTTGACATTTTAGAAAAGCATTCTAAAAGTGTGTTTAGTTTGTTAAGTGGATAGCAAGATAATAGGGTCTATTTTACTGAGTAGCAGTTTTTTAGATTAGCTGCTGTTGATTAAAATAACTCTGGTGTGGAAAATATGTGAATTATGATTAATCTTGCTTGCACACGTGTTTAGGGAATGATTCGGTGCAATCAGGTTTGGTTTGAGTATATTTTATGCACTATGACATTCTAATCTATAATACATGTGTCAGCTGATTGGTTTACTGGCCACTTTATTGTGTAAAGCCGAGTGTTACACTCTGAACGGATTGTGAGCTAATCTACACAGCGAAGTGTTTATTGCCCCTGATCTGTGTGTAATCCTTGAGTATTTTATTGCATCCACATTGGAATCAAGTGTTAATGCTGCCACCTTGTGGAAACCAAAAATTCCACATCATTATTGAACTGATATTCAGAACCCCCTTTCTGATTATCTCTTTTAGGTGTATAGTTTCAATGACAGTCAATACTATATTGACAAATTCTATTTTCTGGCAACAGACTATTTTTAAACTTTTAAGCATTTGTTTAGAGCAGGACTGTCCAACAGATGACCCTTTTGAAGTGCATCATTTAAGGCTTTTAGTTTGAAAAGATTGCATGGGCCACCTGTAGTCTTCTTTATTATTATTATTATTATTATTATTATTATTATTATTTATTTCTTAGCAGATGCCCTTATCCAGGGCGACTTACAATTGTTACAAGATATCACATTATTTTTTACATTCAATTACATTATTTTTTACATACAATTACCCATTTATACAGCTGGGTTTTTACTG